>NC_134687.1:95700981-96900981 GCF_050947455.1 Rhinoderma darwinii | reverse complement strand
TCAATGTGACGTTACAGTCACTCTGACAGTTAGTTGCCTTGCCTCCGGATGCATTTGCATGGGGGCTGCTGGTGTGCTACAAACCTCCTAAATGTGGTGATCGCAATCGAGCACCACATTTATCGGGTTAATTGCCGAAATCAGCAGCTCATGTAGGGGACAGCTGATCTCCCAGTTCCCGATGCACACCTTGTCGCCGACAGTGTGCATTGGGAACAACACAGTGACTTCCTGTCACAGCCGAAGGTTGGTCCTGATGGGCTTCCGTCCATGGCAGACACGGAAGCCATTGTTTGGCTTCCGTTTGCCATACTAACTATTGGCAAACCCCGCGATTTCGGACCGGGGTCTGCCGATATGCTAGAATCCCCTAAAATTCGGCGATTGCAACCGACCGCCGAATTTAAGGGGTTAATTCGCCAATATCAGCGGCAAAGGACCGATGGCCGGCAAGAGTGGAGTGTCAGCTGTCGGCGACAGCTGACCTCCTGGTTCCCGGTGCACACTGTCGCCGACAGTGTGCACCGGAAAAAACTCAGTAACTGTACGTCCTCGTGCGGGAAGTAACCTCCCGCAACGACGTACAGTTACTTACTTGTGCGGATAGGGGTTAATATTGAGATAACTCATTGTACTTACGAATCTTCTTATTGTGAATTCTAACAATTACCCGTATATTGTATGTACTGTGGCTCTTATGCATATTGTAACACACATATTGCCTCTCTGTAAAACTTCAATAAAATGTTATTTAAAAAAAAATAAAAAAATGTAATGTAAGAGCTGTGACTTTATTAAAATATTACTATGCAGTATCTAGTAATTCTGTTTGTGACCCAGTATATGAAGGAACATTTCAAGTTTTTGAGTTGACTGACCAATCCCAAAGCCTAAAAGTAAAATCTCTACTACTAGTACATTTGTCATATTTGCTTTTAAAGTTTTCTGTTACATATTAATACATTTTAAATAAAATAATGTGCAATACTTTATTCACAGTAACACTTGCATGAAAAACCACCACATTTAGTGAATTCAAAATGAAAAAACAATGCCCTGAGCATACAATCTATTCTTGAATTATTTAGACTAACAAATATATGTGTAGATGTATACAATTGAAGCCTCAAGCAGTGGAGATAGATCAATTATTTATATAAAATAAATAGGACAATTAAATATTTGTTCAACTTCAACACATGCTTTGTAGTACTTAACTCACTTGCTGGACTTAGAAAAAAGAATTGTACATGATCAACATTATCTTATACAAACTTATACAATTTTACATTATACTTTCTGTATCAATTTCTCTGACTTTTCAAGATCTCTGCTTGCAATCACTCTATATAAACCTTTATTGATTACTTCCAGAGTATAAAATCTGTCCTGGTCATTTGCTGATCTCACTTGTGCATGTTTAAGGGCCTGTTCACATCACCGTTCATTTCCATTGTGGGGTTTCGTCTGAGGTTTCCGGCGGGTGAACCACGCAACGGTAAATGGAGGGGAAAGCACAGCTTCCGTTTCAGTCACCATTGATCTCAATGGTGACGGAAACATCGCTAATGGTTTCTGTTTGTCACCATTCCGGCAGGTTTCTGGTTTTCCGACGGAATGTATAGCGGAGTCGACTCTGCTATTGATTCCGTTGGAAAACCAGAAACCTTCCGGAATGGAGACGAACGGAAACCATTAGCGATGTTTCCGTCACCATTGCTATCAATGGTGACTGAAACGGAAGCTGTGGTTTCAGTTTCGCTTTCCGTTGTGGGGTTCACCCAACAGAAACCTCCGACAGAACCCCGGAACGGAAAGCGAACCGTGATGTGAACAGGCCCTAAGACTGAGCTCTGCTAACTGCGCTGGCAGTAAGGCAGGGTTCACACTGAGTTTTTTGCAGGCAAAAAATGTGGGTCAAAATTCAGTTTGGAATTTTGAGGCAGATTTTGCTCTGCCTGCACGCCGATTTTCGCTGCATTTTTCGCCATTGAGCGCCGTGGGAAAAAATGCAGCGAAATACACTTTCTCTGCCTCCCTTTGATGTCAATGGGAGGTCAGAGGCATAAACGCCTGAAGATAGGGCATGTCCCTTCTTTTTCCTTGCGAGGTTGTTTTTCCGCTCGCGGGAAACAAACGCCTCCGCCTCCCATTGAAATGAATGGGAGGCATTTTCGGACGTTTTTTGGCGTGGTTTCTAACGCGGTTTCCACGTAAAAAAAACTCTGTGTGAACTCCCCCTTAAGAGCCGTGCAATTAAATGATTTGTATCCACTTGTAGTAGACTATAAGGCTCCTATTTAATTACTGCTAGCTGAGATCTTGAAAGTCATGAGGAACTGATACGGAAAGTATTTAAATGGAGTAAGTATTTTAAAAACAGGATTAACAGTATGGTTATGGAAGGATAATGGGACCCTAAAAACTCTTATCTGAAAGACTGGGCAGTAGAGTTTAGCCTTCTTAAGACAGAAAGTATTTGTATGACACTGCTTCTTTTTCAGATCCGCAAAACAAGGGATTTTTACCACCTTGAATAACCCTACATACATTTATTATAACTTTCAAACAGATGTATTAGGCCTGTTTGCTCTTTTGGGTGCAAAATATAGAAAACAATATGCCAATGTAGTAGGGCTGCCAGAGTAACAAGCCAGGATGTGCCACATAGTTTACCCAAAAGAAATAAAAGCAGGGCACTGGAACACAGGGAACAAGATACGGCTAAGGGACCATTTGCAAGACTAACAGAGGATTGCAAACAACGCTCAGGCAGGGAGTAAAAGGTCAGAGCCCTTCTTATAGTTCTTATAGTTCAGGGTGATCATGGGTTAATTAATGATGTTTCAGATGTACGCACACTGGCCCTTTAAGGCCGGGCGAGAGAGCGTGCGCACGCACCCTATGGGACACAGCAGAGTGGTGCGGAAGTGAGCGCTGGTGTCTTCTGGGAAGAAGATGTGTCCCAGTGCTCACCAGACCATGGCTGTAGCCGTCGAGTAGTGAATAATCACGACGGTCCGCGGCCATGCATGTTACAGTTCACATCTGAATTGTAGGCTCCATTAGGGTCATCCGTCGCCGATTCGGCTGAAAATATTGGGAACATGCTGAGCTATTGTTTCCGTTAAAACCATGAACACCTGATGGGACACTGACATGTTTCACGGCTTCCTTATGGGTTTTGGGGCTGTGGCTTAAAAAACCATGTCGTATTTGCCTATGGTAAATTCGTTACATGTAAACATAGTGTACATGTAAACAAATGCTTCAGTGCCTATCAGGGCACAGTAGACATTTATTTTTCCTGTTGATTACATATTCTGCAGCACTTTCCAGAGATTGTCATCATTCCTCTGACTCCCTGTCCCCAATGGGACTCCCAATATAAATTCTCAAGCACATATACTAGGGCAAATGTATAGGAAGCAATTTAACCGCTCAAAATGTTTTTAGAGTGTGTGAGGAAACCATAATTCCAGGAGGAAAACCATGCAATCACAGAGAGAATATACAAACTCTATGCAATTGTTGTCCTTGGTTATATTAGAATCCAGGAACCCAGTGTTAAAAGGCAACAGTGCTAACCTCAGTAGCTGCATGTCAGATGTAGATGTAATTAGAGCAGGATTATACACTATTAATTACCTTCAGAATGTATGGACTACATGCTTTTTCAGAGGCGTAGCTAGGTTCTCCTGCACCCGGGGTGAAGATTCAGATTGGTGCCCCCCCCCAACTTCTTTCCTGACATCTCCTTCCCCCTCGCTGTGTTTGCTTGCTCTACCAATCAATAAGGTGTAATTTTTTTTTTCACAATTTTTTTAATGTAACTCTAGCATAAAACTATTTCTACATTTTACAAGCGATATAGTTCTATAAGGGAGTTACATAACAATAAATTAGAAGAAAATAAATTAAAGAGGCCACACACAGCCCCTTGTAGATAGCGCCACACACAGCCCCTTGTAGATAGTGCCATACACAGACCCCTTGTAGATAGCGCCACACACAGGCCCCCTTTAGATAGCGACACACAGCCCCCTCTTGTATATAACGCAACATAGCCCCCTGTAGATAACGCCACACAGAGCTGACTGTAGATAGTGCCACTCACAGTCCCCTCTTGTATATAACACCACACAGCCCCATGTAGATAGCTCCACACAGCCCCCTGTAGATAGCTCCACACAGCCCCCTGTAGATAGCTCCACACACAGCCCTCTTGTAGTTAACACCACACAGCCCCCTGTTGTAGATAGTGCCACACAGCCCCCCTGTTGTAGATAATGCCACACAGCCCCCTTGTAAATAGTGCCACATACAGCCCCCCTTGTAGATAGTGTAACACACAGTCCCCCCTTGTAGATAGTGCCACACACAGTCCCCACTTGTAGATAGTGTCACACAGCCCCCCTGTAGATAAATGCCACGCAGTCCCGCTTGTATATAGCGCCAAACAGTCCCTCCTTGTAAATAACACCAAACTAACACTGTTAAGGATCTGCCAGGCACAGCTTCTGTATCCACGCCCATAGGTAATCAGTCTGCACCTGCTTCTATGTCTGTGAGACTGTCTCCATCTTCCACCACTCAGGATGGCAGGCTTAGGAGTGGGAGAGCCTATCACAGCCTGGCCAGACGGAGCTAGCTCCCGCCCTCTGTCTATTTATACCTGCCTTTCCTGTTCCTCCTTGCTTGTGATTCTTCTCTGTTGGTTTCCTGGCCCTGCTGCAGCTTCTTGAACTACTTGTCCCTGCTTCGTATTGACCCTGGCTTACTGACTACTCTTCTGCTCTGCGTTTGGTACCTCGTACACTCCTGGTTTGACTCGGCTTGTTCACTACTCTCCTGCTCTGCGTTTGGCACCTCGTACTCTCCTGGTTTGACTCGGCTCGTTTACTACTCTTGTTGCTCACGGTGTTGCCGTGGGCAATTGCCCCGTTTCCCTTTGTTCTGTGATTCCTTGTCTGGTTGTCTGTCGTGCACTTATTGAATGTAGGGACCGTCGCCCAGTTGTACCCCGTCGCCCAGGGTGGGTCGTTGCAAGTAGGCAGGGACTGAGTGGCGGGTAGTTTAGGGCGCACTTGTCTGTTTCCCTATCCCTGTCATTACATAATCACAAGCCCATATACCTACTCTACCCTGGTCCCTCACACCATTATGGACCCCCTTGAGACCCTGGTTGAGCAAATGCACGGTCTCTCCCTACAGGTCCAGGCCCTGGCTCAGAGGGTCAACCAGCCTGATGCTACCATGGTAGTGCCCCTCACCTCTTGAACCCCACCTCAAGTTGCCTGACCGGTGATCAGGGGACCGGAAGACTTTTCTCTCCTTTCTTTTCGGGAGAGTTGTAGGCTCTATTTTCGTTTAAAGCCCCACTCCTCAGGTTCTGAGAGCCAGCGGGTGGGTATAATTATGTCCCAGCTCCAGGAAGGGCCCCAAGAATGGGCCTTCTCCTTGGCTCCTGACGCCCCTGAACTTTCCTCCGTTGATCTTTTCTTTTCTGCTCTCGGACTCATTTATGACGAGACTGACAGGACTGCCTTTGCCGAGAGTCAGCTGGTGACCTTACGTCAGGGTAAGCGACCTGTTGAGGAGTATTGCTCTGACTTTAGGAAGTGGTGCGTAGCTTCTCGGTGGAATGACCCTGCCTTAAGGTGCCAGTTTAGGTTGGGTCTGTCGAACGCCCTGAAAGATCTGCTAGTTAGCTATCCCTCTTCTGACTCCCTAGACCAGATTATGGCTTCAGCGGTACGACTTGACCGACGTCTCAGGGAACAACAACGTGAACGTTTTTGTGTTTTCTCCTCTGACTCCCCCATGATGCCTCCCGAGGTTCCATTGCTTCGCTCTTCCACGGAAGACTCGGAGGTACCTATGCAACTCGGGGCCCCCGTGTCCCCCCGACAACGTAGAGAGTTCCGCATGAAGAATGGTCTCTGCTTCTATTGTGGGAATGACAAGCATCAAGTGAACACCTGTCCTAGGAGTAAGAATAAGCAGCCGGAAAACTTCCGCGCCTAAGTGATCATCGGGGAGGTCACTTGGGCGCACAGGTATTTCCCGTAAATATGAAAAGTAATAAAATCTTGCTTCCCTTTCAGGTCTCTTTTGGTGGTAGGTCTGCCACCGGCAGTGCCTTCGTGGATTCAGGGTCTTCAGCTAATATCATGTCTGTGGAATTTTCTATGTCTCTAGCTATGCCTTTGATTGATTTGCCTAAACCTGTCCCGGTAGTGGGTATCGACTCTACTCCTCTTGCTATTTTACACAGCATACCCCTGTTTTTGAAATCCTTGTTGGCTCCATGCATTTGGAGCAGTGCTCTGTACTGTTGATGCAGGGATTATCGTCCGATTTGGTTTTAGGCCTTCCCTGGTTGCAGTTGCATAATCGCACGTTTGACTGGAATACTGGGGATCTTACCAAATGGGGTAATGAATGCTCGACGTCATGTTTTTCTGTTCATTCTATTTCTCCCCCGGAGGAGGTGAACACGCTACCTGAGTTCGTTCAGGACTTCGCTGATGTTTTCTCTAAGGAGGCCTCCGAAGTGTTACCTCCTCATAGAGAATACGATTTCACTATCGAATTGGTACCAGGAGCTAAGCTCCCTAAGGGTAGGATATTTAATCTTTCTTGTCCCGAACGTGAAGCCATGAGAGAGTATATCCAGGAATGCCTGGCCAAGGGTTACATTCGCCCCTCTACTTCTCCGGTAGGTGCTGGCTTCTTCTTCGTAGGGAAGAAGGATGGTGGTCTTAGGCCATGCATTGACTACCGTAACTTGAATAAGGTCACTGTAAGGGACCAGTATCTCCTTCCTTTGATTCCTGATCTCTTTAATCAGGTTCAGGGGGCCCAATGGTTCTCTAAATTTGATCTACGGGGGGCGTATAACCTTATCTGCATCAAAGATACAACCTTTGGGTTGTGTAATGCTCCTGCGGTCTTCCAGAATTTCATAAATGAGATTTTAAGAGATTACCTGGGGGTATTTCTTGTAGTGCACCTTGATGACATACTGGTGTTTTCCAAGAACTTGTCCTCCCACATTGAGCATGTCAGGAAGGTGCTCCAGGTCCTTCGGGAAAACAAACTGTTTGCGAAAACTGAAAAATGTGTGTTTGGGGTGCAGGAGATACCATTTTTGGGTCAAATCCTCACTCCTCATGAATTCCGCATGGACCCCGCCAAGGTCCAGGCTGTGGCGGAATGGGTCCAACCTGCCTCCCTGAAGGCGTTACAGTGTTTCTTGGGGTTCGCTAATTATTACAGGAGATTTATTGCTTTCTTCTCGGTCATCACTAAGCCTCTTACGGACCTCACTCGCAAATGTGCTGATCTCCTCCACTGGCCTCCTGAGGCTGTCCAGGCTTTTGAGGTCCTTAAGAAGTGCTTTATCTCGGCCCCGGTGCTGGTTCAGCCTAACCAAATGGAGCCCTTTATCGTGGAGGTTGACGCATCCGAGGTGGGAGTGGGGGCTGTCTTGTCCCAGGGTACCAGGTCCCTCACCCATCTCCGTCCCTGTGCCTACTTCTCCAGGAAGTTTTCGCCTACTGAGAGTAACTATGATATTGGCAACCGCGAACTCTTATCCATTAAATGGGCATTTGAAGAGTGGCGCCACTTCCTGGAGGGGGCTAGGCACCAGGTAACGGTCCTTACCGACCACAAGAATCTGGTTTTCCTAGAATCTGCCCGGAGGCTAAACCCGAGACAAGCTCGATGGGCGCTATTTTTTACCAGATTCAACTTTTTGGTTACCTATAGGGCTGGGTCTAAAAATATTAAGGCTGATGCACTGTCGCGTAGCTTCATGGCCAGCCCTCCTTCGGAGGAAGATCCTGCTTGTATTTTGCCTCCTGGTATAATCATTTCTTCTATTGATTCTGATTTAGTCTCTGAAATTGCGGCTGATCAAGGTTCAGCTCCCGGGAACCTTCCTGAGGACAAGCTGTTTGTTCCCCTGCAATTCAGGCTAAGGATACTTAGGGAAAATCATGACTCCGCACTATCTGGTCATCCAACACCTCATTGGCAGAAACTATTGGTGGCCTGGGTTGCCTAAAGACGTTAAGGCCTACTTCGCCGCTTGTGAGGTTTGTGCTAGGTCCAAGACTCCCAGGTCCCGACCAGCGGGCTTACTACGTTCTTTTCCCATGCCCCAGAGACCTTGGACCCATATTTCCATGGATTTTATCACCGATTTGCCTCCATCTCAAGGCAAGTCGTTGGTGTGGGTTGTAGTAGACCGCTTCAGTAAGATGTGCCACTTTGTGCCCCTCAAGAAACTACCCAACGCCAAGACGTTGGCTACCTTGTTTGTCAAACACATCCTGCATCTCCATGGGGTCCCTGTCAATATTGTTTCGGACAGAGGGGTACAATTTGTTTCATTGTTTTGGAGAGCCTTCTATAAAAAGTTGGAGATTGATCTGTCCTTCTCCTCTGCCTTCCATCCTGAAACTAATGGCCAAACCGAGAGGACTAATCAATCTCTAGAACAGTGGTTCTTAACCTTATTGGAGGTACTGAACCCCACCAGTTTCATATGCACATTCACCGAACCCTTCTTAATTGGAAAAATAAAATATGATTTTTTTCAAATTCAAAACATAGGTATATATTTTACTGGTGCACAAAATGAAGCGTGCATCAACATCACTGTGTTCAAAAAACAAAACCATCAAAACATGATTTTCACACAAAAACATAATAATGAATATTTACTGCAAATCAGTGTGACTTCTGCTGTTGCCTTTCAGAGATCAGTTCAGAAATGCGTGGCTTCACCTTGGCAAGTGCCACTCTCATGTCATTTTTGCAACAAAGTCTGTTCCTTTTCTTCGTTTTTATGTCCAGCATCCTCGAAAAGGATTACTCGCAAAGATATGTTGTAACAAACGGTATGAAAATCTCCAGAGCTTTCTTAGCAATAACAGGGTACGTTACCATTTGTTGACACCAAAACATTGAGAGCGTTGTTGTTCTGAAGTGTTGCTGTTGAACCTGGCTCTGCTGAATTTCAATGATTTCATCGAGGTATTCATCGTTGACACCTGTTGTCTCACCCATGCTGGATATGACTCTTGTAGGGAAGTATCCGTCGAGCGACTTTGCAAGCTCATGTGCGTGGCAATTGCTTGCTTCAGTTCCGCGGGTACAGAAATGTCTTCGATTCCAGATACATCTTCGATCTTACTTACACAGTCATCCAGCAGTGGAAATTTTGCGAAGTTATCGTTCTCTGTTCGTCGTTTCCATAACGGTAGCTTTTTTTTAAAAGCCTTCAGGTTTTCTTCCGCTTCGATGATGTTGACTCCACCGCCCTGCATCTGTTGATTGAGGTGATTAAGAGCTGTGAAGATATCAGCCATGTACCCTAAAATGAGAATCAACTCAGAATTTTTGAAGCAATCTGCATGACAATGTTGGTGCTCTTGCAAAAACAGGGCTAATTCCACACGCACGGCAAAAACACGATTCAGCACCTGTCCCTGAGATAACCACTGAATGTTAGAATGGTACAGAAGTACCTCGAATTCAGAGCCCATTTCTTTACACAGCTCACTGAAGATGCGGTGCCTCAGAGCACTATTTCGCACATAGTTCACGCATTCCACTACAATTTTTAATATTTCAGCCAGTTTTGGAGGCAATGTTTTTGTTGCCAACGCATGCCTGTGCAGAACACAATGCGTAACAATGATGTGTGGTGCATCGGCTTCCACTAGCGCACCAAAACCAGACTTTCTTCCCAGCATGACTGGAGCTCCGTCCGAACAAACTGCAGAAACCATATCCCACGAAAGATTGTGGTCTTTGAAAAAAGTCATCCACAATTTTCTTCACATCGGCTGCCTTAGTTGTTATTGTAAGAGGCTTACAAAATAAAAAAAATCTTCCTTTATCACGTCGTCTTTCACATAGCGCACGAATACAGCAAGCTGGCTTAGATTGGAAACGTCTGTGGTCTCGTCGAGTTGAAGGCTGAATTTTGCCGGGCTTGAAATCAGATATGCAACTACTTGAGTCAATATATCTTTGCTCATGTCCTCTATTCTGTCGCTGATGGTGTCATTTGAAAGAGGAATTTGGGATAACTTAACTTCAGCCTCTTTTCCCAGCATGATATTCGCCATCTTCAACACAGCTGGTTTTATGAGTGTTGCACCAATGGTGTGTGGTTTGCCCTGCTTTGCGATCAGGTAAGCAACTTCGTACAATGCTGTGAGGATTGGTTTGTTGATGGGTACAAAGCCAAAAACAGGCAGAGTAGCCTTTTCATCGACTCTGGCTCTCTTCACCTTGAAGTCAGCGAGCGTTGTATTCTTGTATTTTCCATCTCCATGCAGCTTAAGGAAGTGTTCTCTTAGTTTTGCCGGTGCTAGACTAGAATTGCTCAACTTGGCATTGCAAATCATGCAGTTAGGACGCTGACTCCCATCACGTTCCGTTATACATGTGAATCCATATTGTACATATTCGTCCGACCGCTATTTTTTTGCTTGACTTGGTTAGTATGAAGAGATTAAAATATTAAGAAAGAAATCGCATGACGTACCATCACGACAGTCACAAGTCGACTACTGAGCGCACCAAATTCCCCGCAGCACAGATAGGCCAAGCGATGTAGCGTTATCACCTGCAGCCAATGATGGCCAAGCGGGGGCGTGTCATCACAAATCATATGAGTCGGATATGTGTCTTGACCTCCACCGAACCCCTGAAGCTGACTCACCGAACCCTTGGGGTTCGATCGAACCCAGGTTAAGAACCACTGCTCTAGAACAATATTTAAGGTGTTTTATCTCTGACTGTCAATATGATTGGGTCTCATTCATTCCCCTCGCCGAATTTTCCCTTAATAACCGGGTCAGTAACTCGTCAGGGATCTCCCCCTTTTTCTGTAATTTTGGGTTTAATCCACGGTTCTTCTCCGTTTCACCTGGTAGTTCCAACAATCCCGAGGTAGAGGTCGTTCATCGGGAACTGTGCACAGTCTGGGCCCAGGTTCAGAAGAACCTAGAGGTGTCCCAGAGCGTACAAAAAACTCAGGCTGATAGAAGACGTTCTGCTAACCCTTTGTTTATGGTCAGGGATCTGGTGTGGTTATCGTCTAGGAACTTGCGCCTTAAGGTCCCGTCCAAGAAGTTTGCTCCCTGGTCTATAGGGCCGTATGAGGTCATTGAAGTCCTCAATCCTGTCTCCTTCCGACTGGAGTTGCCCCCATCTTTTCGAATACACGACGTGTTTCATGCCTCCCTCCTTAAACGCTTCTCCCCGTCCTTGGCTCCCTCGAGGAAACCTCTTCCCGTTCCCGTTCTCACCCCTGAGGGGGTGGAATTCAAGGTGGCCAAGATTGTGGACAGCAAGATGGTCCAAGGCTCCCTCCAGTACCTGGTCCATTGGAGAGGATACGGGCCTGAGGAGAGGACTTGGGTACCCGCCCGGGATGTTCACGCTGTGGTATTGGTCAGGAAGTTCCACCTTCGTTTCCCCAATAAGCCAGGTCCACTTAGAAAGGGTCCGGTGGCCCCTCATAAAAGGGGGGGTACTGTAAAGGATCTGCCAGACACAACTTCTGTGTATACGTCCATAGGTAATCAGTCTGCACCTGAGTCTATGTCTCTGAGACTGACTCCATCTTCCACCACTCAGGATGGCAGGCTTAGGAGTGGGAGAGCCTATCACAGCCTGGCCAGACGGAGCTAGCTCCCGCCCTCTGTCTATTTATACCTGCCTTTCCTGTTCCTCCTTTGCTTGTGATTCTTCTCGTGTGGTTTCCTGGCCCTGCTACAGCTCCTAACTATTTGATCCCGCTCCATACTGACCCTGGCTTACTGACTACTCTCCTGCTCTGCGTTTGGTACCTCGTACTCTCCTGCTTTGACTCGGCTCATTCACCACTCTTGTTGCTCACGGTGTTGCCGTGGGCAACTGCCCCATTTCCCTTAGCTTTGTGTACCCTTGTCTGTTCGTCTCGTGCACTTACTGAGCGTAGGGACCGTCGCCCAGTTGTACCCCGTCGCCTAGGGCGGGTCGTTGCAAGTAGGCAGGGACAGAGTGGCGGGTAGATTAGGGCTCACTCGTCTGTTTCCCTACCCCCATCATTACACTAGCTCTTCCGAATGCTGATCGCTGCTGCTGGTGTCCGACATACAGGGCGCCTATCAGCAGTGATCAGTTGCTCTGCCACGGCGCCCCCCTTCCCTACCACCTAGTTGCGCATGGGGAACATGCCCCGCCTCCCCCCCCCCTAGCTTCACCCCTGGCTTTGTGGTTATAATGTTATGATGTAATTATGCAACCATGTATTACCCTTTATTTTCTATGCACATTAGTCTTATTGTTCAAAACAAACATATTTTGATCAAATTAGCTAATTATTTGCATTTATTTATTTTAGTTGAACTTCAATTTAAAATGTATCTTTTAATTGTAATTGACGGAGTATTTAATTTGTTAAAATTGAATGGTGGGTAATTAACATTTTCTGATTAGAAAGCAATTTATCTGCAAAGCAAACAACATAATGCACTTCAGCCGTTACAAATTGTTTTGTTTCACATTGTATCATATTAGCAAGTTGTACTGTATGAAATTGTTTAATGCGTAGAACAAGATGTTGTTAGCATAAATATTCACAGCTTTAGGCTACTTTTTTTTTTTTTACTAGAGCCGTTTTTGTGCTATATTCCTTTACATAACAAATATATATTCGGATGTAGTTTGCATGGAAATGATTGCTTATGGTGCACTATTTTCCTGACTAAATGCAAATGCTTCAACATACAGTAAAAAAGAAAAAGTACATTAAGCATACACTTTACTGCGAAAATGTAATAACATTATAACAACCAGTGAAATAAATAAATGTCTAATCTATATGCCCTCCAGTAATTTATATTAATATAGATGTAGCACATACAGTATATATCTCATTTTGACTGAAGCTTACATAGTAAAAATAAAATAGAGGCTGCAGAGGTCACATGGGATGAAATGTAATCTCATGAGGTCGGCCTGCACAAAGAAAAACATAATTATAATATTTTATTTTTTTTGAGTTGCGTTTTTTGCAGTGGAATCACTGCTTTTCCGTCGCAAAATACACGTCTGCCATTTGTTGCAGGTTTTACCTCCCATTGTATTAAATGGGGGAAAGCCGCAACAAATAAGCAGCGTTTACACAAATGCATTTGACATGCTGCGGATTAAATAACTGCACTGCAGGTCAACTTCTGAGTGTCTTTTCTGCTCAGCATTAAAACAGCGTGTGGATGAGATTTGTTTAAATCTCATTCACTTTGCTGCTAGGGTATTATGCTGCGGATATTCTGCAACTAATTCTGTTGCGGAGAATCTGCAGTATTTACTCTACGTATGGACTTAACCTAAAGGGCTTTTCTGAAGTTATAAATTATCACCTATCTACAGGATAGGTGATAATTTTCTCATCGCTGGGGGACCTACCGCTGGGACCCCAATTATCGTGAGTACGGAGGTCCCAAACCACCCCATTCCCCCTCACTACTTGACTGCAGTGAAGAGGACGTTAAATGGAGCGGCGGTCGAGCATGTAAGCTGATGCTTTATTTAATATCTATGGGAATGATAAAAGAAACAGCTGAGTACAGAGCTGTTTACCTCATTCTCATAGATAGTGAATGAAGCGGCAGGACACATGCTTGAACGCTGCTCCATTTAAGCTTTTTCTCACTGCAGGGGGTGCAGTGAGGAGGATCTGGGGGTTTGGGACCCCCGTTCTCACAATTGGTAGGAATCCCAGCGGTGGAGCCCCCAGTTTAGAAAATGATCACCTATCCTGTGGATAAGTGATAAATTATGATTTTAGGAAAAACCTCTTTAAAGGGAACCTGTCACAAGCATTTAGCCTATTAAACCAGCACTACCTGGTGGTAGGGGTGAAAAATAATTTCTATATAACCTATAATTGTCTTCTTAGTTGGCTTTGTAGCTTTAGTATTCAGTTTTTTAGTGTTCCCACACCGTATGCTAATGAGCATAAAAGAGTCATATCTTCGTTTGAAAAGTGTCATATCTTCAGCCCTCAAGTCTTTCCGACTTAACCCCGCCTCCGTACTTTTGATTGACAACTCCTCGCCTTCCCCAGCACATAAATCCCTTGCCTGTGCATGGATGTCCTCTTCTGGTGTGCGCACAAAGGGACACCGGATTATTACGATAAAAGGCGCAAATGATTGCAGATCATTATTTACAGTCGGAGGAGGACTTTAGGAGAGGGGATAACGGTAATGAACTTTTATAGCAGATGCCAGTGAGGGATAAGTAAAGTTCAATAGGAGAAATGCTGGTGACATGTTCCCTTTAAACTCAAGATAGAATTAATATGTAAAAAAATGACAAAAAAACAAACAAACTGTTGTAACATGAGTAAAGTTTAAAAAAGCTATAGTGTTAGATACAAGTAATTAAATGAAAATAATTATGCATTTGAAGTTTTTGCACAAAATTCTTCTACTATCCAAAATCATTGATTGTCCTTGGTTTATATAGATAGTCAGGACCAAATGATCTAGTGCTGGTTCTTTTTCCCCTCTAACATTTAGGTGATCAGTAGGGGCCATAAGATGGATATTCTAGTCATATATAAAGAGAATTTCTCTCCAAGACCTGAAATTAGCCATTATAGTTACGTAAAGTTACAGATGGTGGCAACAGAAGGTACTCAGATTCAGTTTCAGATAGAGAGAGGACTTGATGTTAGAGACAGCAAATAAAGAAAACTGGTGTATTGTATTAGAGCAGGGGTGATGTAATGGGAAGAGGCATATGATTGGGTGTCATCAGCGTAGAGATGGTATTGGCAGCAAAATCTGCTGATAGTTTGTCCAATAGGGGCTGTAAAGAGAGAAAAGGGGAGTGGACCTAGGCTTGATCCCTGGAGCACCCCGATAGCAAGAGAAAGAAGAGAAGAAGTAGAACCAGCAAATGACACATTGAACGAGCGGTCAGAGAGATATAGGAAGAAAACTAAGAGAGAGCAGTGTCCTTAAGGCCAATAGTTACATACTATGGTTGAAAAAAAACACGTCCATCAAGTTCAACCGAGGGATGGCAAAAGGGAAGGGAAAAATTTCTACACATAGGAGCTAATATTTTTTTTTCTAGGAAATTGTCTAAGCCTTTTTTAAATCCACCTACTGGAGCTACTGTGACCAGCTCCTACGGTAGACTATTCCATAGATTCATAGTTCTCACAGTAAAGAAGGTGTGTCGCCTCCACAGATTGAACCTTTTTTTCTCCAGACGGAGGGAGTGCCCCCTTGTTTTTTGAGGTGGTTTTACATGGGACAGGATTTCGCCATATTTTTTGTATGTGCCATTAATATATTTATATAAATTAATCATGTCCCCCTTTAATCATCTCTTTTCGAGGCTAAATAGGTTTAATTATTTTAATATTTCCTCATAACTTAGATTCTCCATGCCCCTTATTAGCTTCGTTGCTCTTCTTTGTATTTTTTCTAACTCCAGGGCATCCTTTCTGTGAACTGGAGCCCAGAACTGAACTGAATATTCTAGATGAGGCCTCACTAATGCCTTGTAAATTGGTAATATTACATCCCTGTCCCGCGAATCCATGCCTCTTTTAATACACGACAATATCTTGCTGGCCTTTGAAGCAGCTGATTGACATTGCATGCTGTTATTTAGTTTATGATCTACAAGTACACCCAGATCCTTCTCAACAAGTGACTCCCCCAATATAGCTCCCCTAGGACATATGATGCATGCAGATTGTTGGTACCCAGATGCATAACTTTACATTTATCTACATTAAACGTAATTTACCAAGTGGACGCCAAAACACTCAGTGTATTCAAATTAGTTTGCAATTTACGAACATGTTCCATAGACTGAACAATACTAGATAGCTTGGTGTCATCTACAAAAATAGAAATAGTGCTATTAATCCCATCCTCTATATCAGGGGTCTCAAACTCGGCCAGGTAGGTGGGCCGCATATAGAAAAAATGAGAAGTTGACGGGCCGCATTACTTTCAAATTTGATACAATACAAAATTATTGTTAATCAATTAGTTATTTGAACTACTATAACACTATATTACTATAATAATAATAATACTACATTACTATAATAATACCGCTAGGTTTAAAATTTGACATATTTCTCCACGTGCTTATTTCAACAATCCAGCTTTTCAGTTTAAGTGTCTCTAAATGCAGTCCGGCAGCTCAGTTAGCAGCGTTTGGCAGACACACATGTCAAGATTGGGCAGCCCCTTTTTAGATAGTGCCACAGTGCCCTCTGTGGATGCTGCCGCAGTGCCCTCTGTGGATGCTGATGCAGTGCCCTCTGAGGATGCTGCCGCAGTGCCCTATGTGGATGCTGCCGCAGTGCCCTCTGTGGATGCTGCTGCAGTGCCCTCTGTGGATGCTGCTACAGTGCCCTATGTAGATAATGCAACACACCCCTAGATAAGGCCACAGTGCCCTCTGTAGATAAGGCCACAGTGCCCTCTGTAGATAATGCAACACACCCCTAGATAATGCCACATTGTCCTCTGTAGCTGCTGCCACAGTGCCCCCTGTAGATGCTGCCACAGTGCCCTCTGTAGATGCTGCCACAGTGCCCTCTGTAGATGCTGCCACAGTGCCCTCTGTAGATGCTGCCACAGTGCCCTCTGTTGATGGGACTCCGCTCTGGGGAAGACCCTGTGACACACTGTCCATATATGGGCAGCTATGTCAGGGAATTCCGCAGCGTCCCGGTGCAGAGCGAATTCTAGCGCTCTGCCCGGGACTCCGCTCTGGGGAAGACCCTGACACACTGTCCATATATGGGCAGCGATGTCAGGGAATTCCACAGAGTCCTGGAGCAGAGCCTTTACTAGTGCTCTGCCCGGGACTCCGGCTCTGGGGAAGCCCCAGACATCGCTGTTCATATGTGGATAGCGATGTCAGGGAATTCCACAGAGTCCCGGGGAAGAGCCGATACTAGCGCGCTGCCGGAACTCCGCTCTGGGCAAGACCCTGACACACTGTCTATATATGGGCAGCGGTGTCAGGGTCTTCCCCAGAGCGGAGTCCCGGAGCAGAGCTGATACTAGCGCTCTGCCCGGGACTCCGCTTTGGGGAAGACCCTGACACACTGTCCATATATGGGCAGCGATGTCAGGGAATTCCACAGAGTCCCGGAGCAGAGCCTGTACTAGCGCTCTGCCTGGGACTCCGGCTCTGGGGAAGCCCCAGACATCGCTGTTCATATGTGGACAGCGATATCAGCGAATTCCAGAGTCTTGGAGCAGAGCCGATACTAGCGGCTCTGTGTCCCGCGGGCCGCGTGCTTGAGCCCCTGCTCTATATCATTAATAAATAAGTTGAATAATAGTGGTCCCAGCATGAAACCCTGAGGTGCACCACTTATAACCGGCGAACATTCAGAGTAGGAATCATTGACCACAACTCTATGGATATGGTCATTGAGCCAACTCAACAGAATGGAGCATGTTAAAGAGGCTCTGTCACCAGTTTAATACTTCCCTATCTCCTACCTTATCTAATAAATGCTTTGTTGTAGGTAACTACTGTTTTTTGTTTTATAAAAAAAAAAACTGTTATTATTGACAAAGTTCTGATCATTTTTGGATTTATGCTATTTTTTTCTAGATGCCCAACTGGGCGTTTTTTTTAGTTTCACCAAGTGGGCATTGTAAAGAAAAGTGAATGGCGCTGACCAATCAGCATCATACACTTCTCTTCATTTATGCCCAGCTTTATTCACTACACAGCATGATCTCACGAGGTCACGCTGTGACGTAACTTACTCCTGCAGTTCCTCCACCGGAGTGATGGGAGAATGACCAGACATCGGCTCCAGCCGTGCCAGGATGATTAACCTCCTCAGCAGCAGTTGGACATTTAGAAAATATTGCATAAATCGAAAAATGATCAGAACTTTGACAATAATAAATTTTTTGTTAAAAACAAACAAAAAAACAGTAGTTACCTACAACAAAGCGTTTATTAGATTAGGTAGGAGATAGAGAAGTACTGGTGACAGAGCCTCTTTAAGTAGTAGTTGGTGGTCTATAGTGTCAAAGGCTGCAGAGAGATCCAGAGGAATCAGTAGAGAGTATTAGAGCGTTTAGATTTAGCCGCCAAGAGATCGTTTGAGACTTTAGGGGAGTTTAGGGCAGTTTCTGTGGAGTGTGGAGTGCGGAAACCAGATTGTAAAGGGTCAAGAATGGAGTTAGCAGAGAGGTAGCGGATAAGGCAGGAGGAGATCAAGCATTCCAGGAGTTTGGAGATGAAGGGGAGATTGGAGACCGGTCAGTAGTTATCAGCGCCGGACGGGTCAAGAGTTGCTTTTTTCAGTAATGGGGTTATAACGGCATGTTTAAAGGAGGAGAGAAAGATTTGAGAAGAAAGAGAGAGGTTAAATATTTTAGTCAGATGACTAGTGACATCTGGCGAGAGGGACTGGACAAGGTGTGAGGAAATATAATCAGAAGGGCAGATAGTAGCACAAGAAGGAGAGAGGAGCCTAGAGACTTCTTCTGTTATTGGGTCGAATGCTGAAAGTGAAGAAGAGGGAGTGCAGGAGGGAAGGGGATCGATGTTAATATTGGACAGAAAATAAAATATCTTTGAGTTTGAGGGTGTGGACTTCGAAAGAGGGAAATGTGAGTAAGGGTACCCGGGAAATGACCTGGAAAGTGCAGTGTGAATGTCTCCATTTCAGTGTGTGGCACTTCTATCATTCCTGGGCAGCACGCCCGCAGTCTTAGGGTTATTTTTGACTCTTGATCTTTCCTTTACTCCTCACATTCAATCAATTCACGTTTCTGTCATTTTCACCTCAAAAACATCTCCAGAATCCGCCCTTTTCTTAACGTGGAAACGGCCAAAACTCTCATTGCCACTCTGATTTACTCTTTTCTCGAGTACTGTAACTCATTACCAATCGGTCCTCCCCCCATTAAACTCTCCCCTCTCCAATCTATCTTTAATGCAGCTGCCAGGCTCATCTTTCGGACAACCCGCTACACCAATGCCTTTGCCGGTCACTGCACTGGTTGCCCATCCCATTCAGAATTAAATTCAAACTTATTACTCACCCACAAAGTTCTTCACAGTTCTGCACCTCCTTACATCTCCTCCCTCATCTCTGTTTACCAGCCTACCCATGCTCTACGTTCTCCAAATGACCTTTGATTAAAATCCTCCATAATCCGAACCTCCCACTCCCGTCTCCAATATTTCTGCAACAGTCCTCGGGAATGCACTACCCCAACATCCACAGTTTTAAGCATGCCCTAAAAAAACATCTTTTTAGACAGGTGTTAGGGATCTGCCAGGTACTACGTCTAGGTATACTCCTGGGATTAATCAATCCACACCTGAGGCCAGACCTGTCAGACTGACACCGTCTCCCACCAACCAGGGTGGCAGGCTCAGGAGTGGGAGAGCCTATCGCGGCCTGGTCAGTCGGAGTTAGCTCCGCCCCCTGTCCTTTATTACCTGCCGTGTTCTCTTCCTCAGTGCTTGTAATTCTTCTGGATTCCTGGCCCCACTGCTGCTTGCTCCAGCCTGCTTCTGCCGTGCTTCTGCCTTGCTGCAGCTCCGCTTAACCTGCTTCGCTTTGCCCCTGGCTTGCTTCCTTCTCCGTGCTCACGTTGGTATACTCCACTTCATCCTGGTCCTGACTATTCATTCACCGCTCCGTTTCCTCGCGGCGTTCCGTGGGCTACTGCCCCTTCCCTTGCGTGTTCCCTGTTTGTTCTCCCGTGCACTTAGACAGCGTAGGGACCGCCGCCCAGTTGTACCCCGTCGCCTAGGGCGGGTCGTTGCAAGTAGGCAGGGACAGGGCGGTGGGTAGATTAGGGCTCACTTTCCCTTCACCTCCTTCCTGCCATTACATAATTACAAGCCATACCTAGTCTACCATTCTCCTACGCTGACGCTATCATGGACCCCCTTGAGACCCTGACCCAGCAGATGCAGGGCCTCTCCCTACAGGTCCAGGCCCTGGCCCAGAGGGTCAACCAGGGTGACGCTGCCTTAGTAGTACCCCTCACCTCACCTCTAGAACCCGACCTCAAGTTACCTGACCGGTTCTCAGGGGACCGTAAGACGTTTCTCTCCTTCCGGGAGAGTTGCAGACTGTATTTCCGCCTAAAACCCCACTCCTCAGGTTCCGAGAACCAGCGGGTGGGTATCATCATATCCCGACTCCAGGAAGGGCCCCAAGAGTGGGCCTTCTCCTTGGCTCCTGACGCCCCTGAACTTTCCTCTGTTGATCGTTTTTTCTCTGCCCTCGGACTCATTTACGACGAGACTGACAGGACTGCTTTAGCCGAGAGTCAGCTGGTGACCTTACGTCAGGGTAGGAGACCGGTTGAGGAATACTGTTCTGATTTTAGAAAGTGGTGCGTAGCTTCTCGGTGGAACGACCCGGCCCTAAGGTGCCAGTTTAGGTTAGGATTATCTGACACCCTGAAGGATCTGCTGGTTAGCTACCCCTCTTCTGACTCCCTTGACCAGGTTATGGCCCTAGCAGTACGACTTGACAGACGTCTCAGGGAACGTCAGCTTGAACGTTTCAATGTGCTCCCCTCTGACTTTTCTGCGATCCCCCCCGAGGTCCCGTCCCCTCGCCCCTCCACGGAGGACTCGGAGGTACCTATGCAACTCGGGGCCTCCATGTCCCCTCGACAACGTAGGGAGTTTCGCAGAATGAATGGTCTCTGCTTCTACTGTGGGGACGACAAGCATCTACTGAACACCTGTCCCAGGCGCAAGAATAAAAAGCCGGAAAACTTCCGCGCCTAAGTGATCATCGGGGAGGTCACTTGGGCGCACAGGTATTTCCCGTTAATGTGAAACGCAATAAAATTTTGCTTCCCTTTCAGGTCTCATTTGCTGGCCGGTCTGCCACGGGCAGTGCTTTCGTGGATTCTGGCTCATCTGCTAATATCATGTCTGGGGAATTTGCTATGTCTCTAAAGATGCCTTTTATTGATTTACCTTATCCTATCCCTGTAGTAGGTATCGACTCAACCCCCCTTGCTAATGGTTATTTTACTCAGCATACTCCTGTTTTTGAACTCCTGGTTGGCTCCATGCATTTGGAGCAGTGCTCTGTACTGGTGATGCAGGGATTATCGTCTGATCTGGTATTAGGTCTTCCCTGGTTGCAGTTGCATAATCCCACGTTTGATTGGAATACTGGGGAGCTTAGCAAATGGGGTAATGAATGTCTTATGTCATGTCTTTCTGTTAACTCTATTTCTCCCCGGGAGGAGGTAAACACGCTTCCGGAGTTTGTTCAGGACTTCGCCGATGTGTTTTCTAAGGAGGCCTCCGAGGTGTTGCCCCCCCATAGAGATTATGATTGTGCCATCGATTTGGTGCCTGGTGCCAAGCTTCCTAAGGGTAGGATATTTAATCTTTCATGTCCTGAACGTGAAGCTATGAGGGTGTATATCCAAGAATGCCTGGCCAAGGGTTTCATTCGCCCCTCGACTTCTCCTGTAGGTGCTGGCTTCTTCTTCGTGGGGAAGAAGGATGGTGGTCTTAGGCCGTGCATTGATTATCGTAACCTGAATAAGGTCACCGTAAGGAACCAGTACCCACTTCCTTTGATTCCGGATCTTTTTAATCAGGTTCAGGGAGCCCAATGGTTTTCTAAGTTCGATCTACGGGGGGCATATAACCTTATCCGCATCAAAGAGGGGGATGAGTGGAAAACTGCGTTCAACACACCCGAGGGTCATTTCTAATACCTGGTCATGCCCTTTGGGTTGTGTAATGCCCCTGCTGTATTCCAGAATTTTATTAATGAAATCCTGAGAGATTACCTGGGTAATTTTCTTGTTGTGTACCTTGATGACATACTGGTGTTTTCCAAGGACTGGTCCTCCCACGAGGAGCATGTCAGGAAGGTGCTCCAGGTCCTTCGGGAGAATAATCTGTTTGCTAAGACTGAAAAATGTGTCTTTGGGGTACAGGAGATACCATTTTTAGGGCGAATCCTCACTCCTCATGAATTCCGCATGGACCCTGCCAAGGTTCAGGCTGTGGCGGAATGGGTCCAACCTGCCTCCCTTAAGGCGTTACAGTGTTTTTTAGGGTTCGCCAACTATTACAGGAGATTTATTGCCAACTTCTCGGTCGTCGCTAAGCCTCTTACGGACCTTACTCGCAAGGGTGCTGATGTCCTCCATTGGCCCCCTGAGGCCGTCCAGGCCTTTGAGACCCTCAAGAAGTGCTTTATCTCGGCCCCCGTGCTGATTCAGCCCAACCAAGAGGAGCCATTTATTGTGGAGGTTGACGCATCCGAGGTGGGAGTGGGGGCCGTCTTGTCCCAGGGTACCAGCTCCCTCACCCATCTCCGCCCCTGTGCTTACTTCTCTAGGAAGTTTTCGCCCACGGAGAGTAACTATGATATTGGCAACCGCGAACTTCTAGCCATTAAATGGGCTTTTGAAGAGTGGCGGCACTTCCTGGAGGGGGCCAGACACCAGGTAACGGTCCTTACGGATCACAAGAATCTGGTTTTCCTAGAATCGGCCCGGAGGCTTAATCCTAGACAAGCTCGGTGGGCACTATTCTTTACCAGATTTAATTTCTTGGTTACCTATAGGGCTGGGTCCAAGAATATTAAGGCTGATGCTCTGTCACGTAGTTTCATGGCCAATCCTCATTCCGAGAAGGATCCTGCTTGTATTTTACCCCCTGGTATAATCGTTTCTGCCACGGATTCTGATTTAGCTTCTGATATTGCGGCTGATCAGGGTTCAGCTCCCGGGAACGTCCCTGGAGACAAACTGTTTGTTCCTCTGCAATACCGGCTAAGGGTACTCAGGGAAAACCATGACTCCGCTCTATCTGGTCACCCTGGCATCTTGGGCACCAAACACCTCATTACCAGAAACTATTGGTGGCCTGGGTTGCCTAAAGACGTTAGGGCTTACGTCGCCGCTTGTGAGGTTTGTGCTAGGTCCAAAACCCCTAGGTCCCGACCTGCGGGCCTACTACGTTCCTTGCCCATTCCCCAGAGACCTTGGACCCATATCTCCATGGATTTTATCACCGATTTGCCCCCATCTCAGGGAAAGTCGGTGGTGTTGGTGGTAGTAGACCGCTTCAGCAAGATGTGCCACGTTGTGCCCCTTAAGAAGCTACCTAACGCCAAGACGTTAGCTTCTTTGTTTGTGAAACACATCCTGCGTCTCCATGGGGCCCCAGTCAATATCGTTTCTGACAGAGGGGTACAATTTGTTTCCTTATTTTGGAGAGCTTTTTGTAAAAAGTTGGAGATTGATCTGTCCTTCTCCTCCGCCTTCCATCCCGAAACTAATGGCCAAACGGAAAGGACTAACCAATCCCTGGAACAATATTTAAGGTGTTTAATCTCTGACTGTCAATTCGATTGGGTCTCATTCCTTCCCCTTGCTGAATTTTCCCTGAATAACCGGGTCAGTAACTCGTCAGGGGTCTCCCCGTTTTTCTGTAATTTCGGGTTTAACCCAAGGTTTCCTCCATTTCCCCTGGTTGTTCCAATAATCCTGAGGTAGAGGATGTTCATCGGGAACTGTGCACAGTCTGGGCCCAGGTTCAGAAGAACCTAGAGGCGTCCCAGAGCGCACAAAAGATTCAGGCTGATAGTAGACGTTCTGCTAACCCCCGGTTTGTCGTCAGGGATTTGGTCTGGTTGTCGTCCAGGAACTTGCGCCTTAAGGTCCCGTCCAGGAAGTTTGCTCCCCTATTTATTGGACCTTATAAGATCATTGAAGTCCTCAACCCTGTATCCTTCCGTCTGGAGCTGCCCCCATCCTTTCGCATACATGACGTCTTCCATGCCTCCCTCCTCAAACGCTGCTCCCCGTCCTGGTCCCCCTCGAGGAAACCTCCTGTTCCCGTTCTCACCCCTGAGGGGGTGGAATTCGAGGTGGCCAAGATTATGGACAGTAGGATGGTCCAGGGCTCCCTCCAGTACCTGGTCCATTGGAGAGGATACGGGCCGGAGGAGAGGACTTGGGTACCTGCCCGTGATGTTCACGCTGGGGTATTGATCAGGAGGTTCCACCTTCTCTTCCCTACTAAACCGGGTCCTCTTAGTAAGGGTCCGGTGGCCCCTCATAAAAGGGGGAGTACTGTTAGGGATCTGCCAGGTACTACGTCTAGGTATACTCCTGGGATTAATCAATCCACACCTGAGGCCAGACCTGTTAGACTGACACCGTCTCCCACCAACCAGGGTGGCAGGCTCAGGAGTGGGAGAGCCTATCGCGGCCTGGTCAGTCGGAGTTAGCTCCGCCCCCTGTCCTTTATTACCTGCCGTGTTCTCTTCCTCAGTGCTTGTAATTCTTCTGCATTCCTGGCCCCACTGCTGCTTGCTCCAGCCTGCTTCTGCCGTGCTTCTGCCTTGCTGCAGTTCCGCTTAACCTGCTTCGCTTTGCCCCTGGCTTGCTTCCTTCTCCGTGCTCACGTTGGTATACTCCACTTCATCCTGGTCCTGACTATTCATTCACCGCTCCGTTTCCTCGCGGCGTTCCGTGGGCTACTGCCCCTTCCCTTGCGTGTTCCCTGTTTGTTCTCCCGTGCACATAGACAGCGTAGGGACCGCCGCCCAGTTGTACCCCGTCGCCTAGGGCGGGTCGTTGCAAGTAGGCAGGGACAGGGCGGTGGGTAGATTAGGGCTCACTTTCCCTTCACCTCCTTCCTGCCATTACAACAGGCATATAACATTCCCTAATCTGACTCCTTTCTCTGGCCCCCCTTTTACATTACTCATGAGAACTTAACCACCTTATTCAGCAGTATCCCCCACACTCCTTGCACTCTAATGCACTTTTTTGTCTGTCATTACACAGATCCTGGCTGGTGACCAGCTCATGCAGCTTTATGTGTACTACCCCATATGTATAAAAGATGTCTGGACCATTGTACTAAACTAGCACTCCTTTACATTTTGTGTCCCTTATTTTATCATAGATTGCAACCTCTTGCGAGCAGGATCCTCCCTCCTCTTGTTTGAATTGTAAATTAGTTTTGTCACTATGTCATTTCTAATATTGTCTGTACAAGTTCCCGCTGAATTGTAAAGTGCTGCGGAATATGTTGGCGCTATATAAATAAAGATTATTATTATTATAGCTACTTAGGTTAAAAAAAGGCACATGTCCATCAAGTTCCACCTTTTGCAGGCCTATCTGTTAGAACTAGAAAAAGGCAAAACACAGATCCCCTAGCCAACTGTTGTCAACTTTGCCACATGGCAGTTGGATAATTTCCCTGGATCAATTCTATATCATTTATTGGTAAATTAATTATAACCCTTTACACCATTTGTCATTATGTACGTATCTAGCCTTTTGCTAAATGCAGATATTGTATTTGTCATAACTATCTATTAGGGTAAGGCATTTCATTGTTTGATTACGCTTCTGTAAAGAACACTTTCCTATATTGATGTCTTAATTGTCTTTCCTCCATGTGCATAAAATGTCTCCTGGCCCTTACTATTGTTCTTGAAATGAATATGAAATTCCGGTTCCATTTTTTTGTATTGACCACACATACTGTATATGTTAATAAGATCACATCTAAGGTGTCTTTTTTCACAAATGAACAAGTCCAAATTCGAGATGTGGTCTTTACAAGGGATTTATAGAGGAGCAATATTACATTGGAATCACAGGCTTTTAACTCTTTTTATACAGCTTAGAATATTATGTGGTTTTGCACCTTCTGCTTAAGTATGAGTACTGCTGCTTAGCTTACTTGGAACAAGTATACCAGTCCGTCTCTTGTACTGTTATCCCCAGCTATATTCCAAATAAGAAATTAAAAAAGGTAGCCATGGTTTGTGCCTTTACTTTAGCGCATTTTGTTTGTTTTTGTAATGGCCATTTTTGCAAGCAAAAAATCAAAAAGAAACTGAAGCTATAGTAATTGTTACTTTTGAATTAAATTTCTACTTTTTGCTCCAAGCTATTAGCAATACGGTAGTTCACGGTGATTTATTAATCCACTTATTCTGTTATTTGTTCTGTTAGGAATAGAAAAAAAATGCTTTCAACCCCATGATATCCTTGTATATTATCCTTAGATTTTCTTTTCTCCCCTCCTGGGCTTAGACTATGTGAACAATAGGTTTGGTAAAAGGAAAGGGTTTATGTTGTTTTGTTCCTGCCTGTTAGTAAAAATTTTCCCCTACTGATCTAACTGCAATTGATAGAAAGCACACCTAAAACCTTACTTTTTCTCATTTATTTCTACATTTAGTGTTTCTAATGTATGCCCTAACAGCCACTAATGCTAGAAAGCTCTGGGGGTTATTGTAAGGCCCAGTGTTGTCAGTATAAAGCCATCAGGCAAGTAATTACAATGCTGGAGTTAGCATGTGACTGCACAGAACCAGGAAAAGCTTTATTTTAGCCCCACTGTTTGGCACTTTGGGGGGCTTTTTCAGTTGGTGAAAATACACTCACTACTATAACTCTTTTACGACAGCACATTAATGTCAATATTTAATCATGTTTGTCATAATATCAGGTTATCTTTAAGTATATACAGGTCCTTCTCAGAGAATCAGAATATCATCAAAAAGTTAATTTATTTCAGTAATTCAATTCATAAAGTAAAACTCATATTATATAGATTCATTACACACAGTGCGATCTATTTCCAGCATTTTTTTCTTTTAATATTGATGATTATGGCTAACAGTTAAAGAGGCTCTGTCACCAGATTTTCAAATCCCTATCTCCTATTTCAGGTGATCGGCGCTGCAATGTAGATAACAGTAACATTTTTCTTTTTCAAAAACGAGCATTTTTAGCCAAGTTATGAACATTTTTATATTTATGCAAATGAGCCTTTCTTATGGACAACTGGGCGTTTTTAATCTTATTTCCAACTGGGCGTGTATTGTGTTCGTTACATCTGGGTGTGTTTACTTGTTTTACTAGCTGGGCGTTGTGAATGGAAGTGTATGATGCTGACGAATCAACTGTCCCGTACTGTAATCATGTTTTCAGTACGGGACAGTAGTTCCACGGAGAGACAGGGACTCCTAGCATTCGTACATAACTATGATGCTAGGAGCCCGGCTCCCTGCAGTGTGTTCGGTCCGGGATTAGCAGCCGAAATACGTTCTGTCCATTACGGACGTAATGTGCTCGTGTGAATCCAGCCTTAAGGGCCATTCACTCCAGCCAATAATCTAGATGTACTTATATTAAAAAAAAAAATTGCAATAAAGCCCAAGGTGAATAATATCCTTTGAGGTGTACCAGTGCAAACGTAACTGTAATATCTTCTGTGTAATTTAAAAAAAGGGATATATGTTTATCAGTGGCGGATTATCATATGGGCGGTTCGGGCGGCCGCCCGAGGCTCCCAGGGGGCCCATGGCAGCCCGAACAGCACATCGTCTTATAAACCTATTCAGCGCGCTAACGCTGCTAACTGCCGAAGATGGGGAGGAGCAGGGAATTTGCCGGGATAGGGGTAGGACACGCCTCCCTGACAGTGCAGGCGCCACCATTGAGTAACAGAACAGCGACGGACAACTGTTCTGTTACTCCAAAGCTGGAAGAGAAGAGCCGGGCGGGCGGTCAGCGGCGCTGAGGTTAGTTGGCTTATCCACCTGCCCAACTGGTTCCCGACCGCTGGCTGTATTTTTACCGCCAGCGGTCAGGGACGGGTCCTTAAAACCCAAGCCATAGACTTTCTACGGCTCGGGTTTTAACTTGCTGCCCACGCGATCGGGCAGCTGAATGTCGGGTCTCCGGCTGTCAGTGACTGCCGGGGACCCTGAGGAGAAGACAGAAGCAGCTTTCGCTGCTTCTGTCTTCTCTGATCTTTTTTACACAGCGCTCAATGAACGCAGTGTAAAGGAATAGAGACAGCAGCAGCGGCGCTGTCTCTATTCCTCCCAGTGATCATGTGACTGGTCACATGATCGCCGGGTGCCGTTAGTGGCAGGCTGCTGCTGGGTCTTACTAGACCCAGCACAGCTCTATTAGTGACAATTGTCACTATGAGAGGGCTGATTTCCCCTGTAACTGGGGAAAAACATGGTGTAAAAGAAAGAAAAAAAATATTAAAAGTTCCCCAAAGGTCTTTTTTGACCTTTGAGGAACAGACCATAGTAATACAAAAATAGTAAAGTAAAGTGCAAAAAAAATGAAATAATAAATACACATAAAATACTCACCCCCAAAAAAACGTTCCCCCTGCCAATCATTGTTGTAACGCTAGCGCTGACCCAATTACCCTAATATAGACATGTAATATATTAAAATTTACGGTAAACAATGACGATTACAAATAAAAGGTCTATTTTAGGGTAAAACTATGTTATTACCCCAAAAAAATAGCTGAAACGTAAAAAAGCTTATTTTTTACTATTATTTTCAAACTTTATGAATAAAAATTCTAAAATAGCAAAAAAGGTGTGTATAAAAACGATAAAAAACGAAACCTGCATTGTCTACGGAAAAAACGACGCAAAAATCACGTCATTTTTATTTTTTTTTAATAAAAATGTGTGTTTGGTGCAACTTTGTAATTACGTTTTATTAAAAAATATTTTCACTTTTTGAGATACAGCTGCTTTGTATCCTGTATCCGTCAGGTCAGCAGGACTGACAGGATCAGTGAAACGGGCCCTGCGCTAAATTATAATCTTAGATGTGATAGATGTGAGGTGGATCCTGCGTGTCACTGACCCTGTCAGTCCTGCTGACCTGACGGATACAGGATACAAAGCAGCTGTATCTCAAAAAGTAAAAATATTTTTTAATAAAATCAATCAATCACACTGATACACACACATACTATATATATATATATATATATATATATATATATATATATATATATATATATATATATATATATATATATATAATATAAAGTTTTTAAATGTGTATATAACCTTGTGGCACTATATACAAGGAGGAGCGCTGTGTGGCACTATATACAAGGGGGAGCGCTGTGTGGCACTATATACAAGGGGGAGCACTGTGTGGCACTATATACAAGGGGGAGCGCTGTGTGGCACTATATACAAAGGGGGAGGGCTGTGTGGCACTATATACAAGGGGGGGCTGTGTAGTGCTATCCACAGTGGTATGTGTGTGGCACTCTTTATAGGGGGGGCTTTTTGGTGCTATTTACAAGAGGGGGAGGGCTGTGTGGCGCTCTCTACAGGGGGGCTGTATGGCACTATCTATAGGGGGCTGTGTGTAACGCTCTCTACAGGGGGGATGTGTGATATATAGAGGGGGCCGTGTATGGTGATATCTATGGGGGTGTGTAATATCTACAGGGGCTGTGTGTGGCACTATGTACAGGGGGCTGTATATATGTGGTGTTTTACAGTGTGTGGTATTATTATATTCAGGCACGCAGTGTTTGGTGCTATTATATTTAGGGGTACAGTATGTGGCACCATGATAACTTTATTTTCGTTTATAGGTGTGGAATTGTTGGAAAAGTGAGGAGATGTCTGAGTGGCAAATTCTGCAGAAATGAGTCATGGCCGGGAGAAGTCGTCATGAGCGCTGGACCGGATGGAGAAGAAAAGAGGAAAAAAACTACTAGAATCTGAGACGTCGTCACCTGTGAGTCACTAGATTTATAGAGAATCTGTCACCTCTCCTGACTTGTTTATTATAGGAAATCCTTGTATTTCACAAAAAGTCTTTCTGGAGTACAGGACTGATAGACAATTCCCCTTGTCAAGAGTTTGTGTCCCTGCACAGTGTGATACTGTCAGTATGTAGGGACACCGCGCTGTGACAAGGGAAATCGTAACACTGTTAATGCTTGCACAAAAAGGTAGTGTTAAAAATAGTTACGGCACGGCAGGGCGGCGGTGAGGAAGGGAGGCCCAAGTTTGGGTAACAGCCCAGGGCCCATGGTCTACTTAATCCGCCACTGATGTTTATAAACATATTTTATTTTCCTTGTGCATTATATCTTAAAATTCAGTCTTCAACATTGTGTTTGCAAAATACCAAATGAATCGCATTGCACTTTATGGATAACATTGATAAATGGCTTGAAGTTTTACTTTACTTTTAAATGAAACCACTATTTTTATATTAAAGTAAATAAACAGAATGCTATCCCTGAATTTAGTTTAAGAACACATTTTGCTGTCTATTTGATAAAGCATATTCATAGTCACATCCAATTTTATTACAAGGTATAACTTGGTTGTTGTTGCCTCCATTATTTACTGAGCTACAACCCTGCACAAGTGACACATTGCACAGTCAGATTAATAATTCAGATACTTATTATAAAAGTCTGAAATTGAATTCAGGACAATGAACTGCATCTATTATAAAAATCACAATAAACAAACAAGCAAGGCAACATAAAAGTTCTTTAAATATTAATATAGCAGCATAGATCATACTCGGTAAGGTGGCTCAGAGAGGAGGGTGTATGTCTACACAATATATAATTTAATGTATGAAGGAATTAGAAATTCATAGCATTCTCAAATGGACTTAAAAAGTTTTAAAAAATATATATATTTCACACTATTTTGTCAAAAATATAAATCCGCCAAGCAACATTGTCATTATTTTCTATGGTTATCCCTATGGCAGATTTAAATATTTACTTCAGGATATGGAGATGAAGATTCAGTTCGACACAAAGTGGTAGGAATCAGAGTTTTGGAATTGAATCCAGTCCCACAATGCAGTGGTGTTATGAGTCTGAGCAGCTGGGGAGGTGGCAATAAATTCCACCTTTCTATGCAAAATGGAAATTTCTTCAAACCACTCCTCCATTTTCGGGGGGGGGGGGGGGTTCTTGACTTTTCCAGTGTTAAAAGAAGAAATATTTTGAAGGAAGTGGCATGACAAGGTCGTTTTGTTTTTAGGAATACCTGTGGTTATCATGAAGAGGAGGAGAGTTTCAGGAACATTGGGAACAGATATATCTGACATTTGGGTAATGAGGGGAAAAAAAACAAACACTTGTATTCTATGTGCCCGATAATAAGTGTTGCATCACCAATATAAACAGGAGAGGGGTTCTGGGGCAACCCTGTTTTGTACCATTGGAGATTTAAAATAGGGCAAAGAGGGCACATCTAATCTCCAGTCTAGCAGTGGGGTAGTGATTAAGGGACATTATTCTAATGATAAAGGTGTCTCAGAGACCAAGTTTAAGGGAATATTGCAAGGCAGTCTTTACATTATTGTCGCGAGCCTACCTCCTTGGGACAAATTTCACCTAGTCATTTATTGTATTACTAGTATACATTCCGAAAGTAGGGGCTAAAGTCGATTTGCTAGGATTTTAGCAAAACATTTCAACTTCTGGGCCAGAAACACTATTATGCACCGTTAGCAGAGGGAGGGTAAGATACGTCAGGAACATTTTATAGAATATGGCTGGGAAGACTTCTGGCCCCAGGCTCTTGTCCCCAAGAAGTGACTGACCGTGTAATGACAGGGATAGGGAAACAGACAAGTGAGCCCTAATCTACCCGCCACTCAGTCCCTGCCTACTTGCAACGACTCGCCCTAGGCGACGGGGTACAACTGGGCGACGGTCCCTGCACTCAGTAAGTGCACGACAGACAACCAGACAAGGAAACACAGAACAAAGGGAAACGGGGCAGTTGCCCACGGCAACACCGTGAGCAACAAGAGTAGTAAACGAGCCGAGTCAAACCAGGAGAGTACGAGGTGCCAAACGCAGAGCAGGAGAGTAGTGAACAAGCTGAGTCAAACAAGGAGAGGACGTGGTACCAAACGCAGAGCAGAAGAGTAGTCAGTAAGCCAGGGTCAATACAAAGCAGGGACAAGTAGTTCAAGACGCTGCAGCAGGGCCAGGAAACCAACAGAGAAGAAATCACAAGCAAGGAGGAACAGGAAAGGCAGGTATAAATAGACAGAGGGCGGGAGCTAGCTCCGTCTGGCCAGGCTGTGATAGGCTCTCCCACTCCTAAGCCTGCCATCCTGAGTGGTAGAAGATGGAGTCAGTCTCACAGACATAGAAGCAGGTGCAGACTGATTACCTATGGGTGTGGATACAGAAGCTGTGCCTGGCAGATCCTTAACAGACCGCAAGCTACAATTCCCTCTCCTAGAGAGAGTCATTAAATGAGGACACAAAGCTTTAAGGGTCAATGTGGGGCTCTAGTAATGGCAGATTCAGGGTTGTGGGAGTGTTACAGTCATGTACTGAAAATATGGATTCTCTAAGACGCAATCCATTTGGTGCAGGAGAAACAAGGCCCAAACAAGCAGGGCTGCCCTGAAATAGAGGACCTGGATCTTGAGTGGTGGAAACCGGATGCGACCATCTGCAGGAACCGGGTCTACTGGCCAGGACGCCTAGGTAGGACCAGGCGGATTGGGTAACAATACCTCTTCTCTTAGGGCCCTCCCTGAAGGGATTTTGTGAGGCTTGAGGGATTACTTACAATGTAATGTCTTATTTACTTAGGCACATATGCTTAGAAAGAGTTTACTTCTTGCAATCCAGAATTTTCTCAAATCTTCTCAGGATTCAAGAGCAGAGGCTGAAGGTGTCTTTATCTTTGCAGAAAATGAATAATGATCAGAGGGCACAGAAAAGATATATGAAACTATTGGGTATCCAGAGGAAAGGTGGTAATTTTAGACGGAATGTAAGCGGGTTAACCTGCTTCAATACCGGGAATGACCCTAGATACATGAAGCATACTTGTAATGGATATTTTTCATAGACAACCAGGTACTAGAGATCGAGTAAAGATAGGCAGAGGAATACTAGGGCTTTGTTCATAGACAGTCTCAAATTTACAGGAGGAATTGGAGAAATGGTTGTTGTAGGTAAATTCTGCCTAAGGTAACAGTTCGGACCAATTATCCTGGGGAGCATTCACCTCCTTTGTATGAAGGTATTGCTCAACGACCTTGTTAATCAGCTCCATCTGACCACTATGCTGTGAATGGTATCCTGAGGAAAAGTCAAATATAATAAAATAAATAAAATAAAAACCAAATAGGCCAACACTCCTTAATAAGTCTTGGTGATAAGAAACTAAATTATTGTTCCAAACAGTCTTTCCTCTGCTTTGGCATCTATTTGAATATAAACACACACTGTACTATGCCTGAGCCTTGGGTAAGGTTGTGAAATCCACACATTTTTGCATTTCCTCAGGCTCCTGAATCCCGTAGCCGCTCATGAGGGGAAATTTGCATATAAAGGAGGGACAAAAAGGGAAAGAAACCCTAGATGGAACCTGGTCTGAAGAATTAAAAGCCCCACATTTATTTAAAAACTTACAAGACACATTTTTCTTTTGTTGTGTATCAGCTTGGTAAAACTAGCTCAGAACATTTCCATTCAGAAATATGTCTGACATGGTTTCGCCAGTTACGGCTTCTTCAGGTATATATTTCTGAGAGCACAGCATTCAAAATAAAAGCGAACGTTCATAATCACTTCTGGGTCAAAGGTTATAATGTCTAAAAACTAGTACTAAAACCTATTTTAAAATACAACAATTTTGATCCAATTCGATGTTTAACCATTCTGGTGCCATAATATTCAGAGCATACATAAATTCAGTTTGTTTTTTTCCAAGATAATGCTTATATTATGTCTCCACGTATTCCATTTTGCAGATTTCCATAATTTCTGCATGACTAGTATCCTCTTTGTGGATGGTGGCAAAATAAGCTGACACACTGTGTTTGATAACTTCTTTTTATATTATTTATAGGTTTTTTATTCTTTCCTTCAACTCTCTCCCGGTCCGCCCCACATATTGCAGCCCGCAGCTGCATTCCAAAGGATAAACCACATTGATACAGTTACAGTCTATTCTCTGTCTAATAGAGTATTGTGTCTTATTGTTTACATTATTAGACACATAACAGGTCTGTTTAGTTGGCTTTAACCCCTTCCATCTTTGGCCACTTTTGACCTTCCTGACAGAGCCTCATTTTTCAAATCTGACATGTTTCAATTTATGTGGTAATAAATTTGCAATGCTTTTACCTATCCAAGCGATTCTGAGATTGTTTTCTCGTGACACATTGGACTTTATGTTACTAGCAAAATTTGCTCCATAAATTCAGTATTTAATTGTGAAAAACACCAAAATAATGCGAAAAATTGCAAACATTTATATTTTTCTAACTTTAAATATATCTGCTTGTAAGACAGGCAGTTATACCACACAAAATTGTTGCTAATTAACATCCCCATATGTCTACTTTAGATTGGCATTGTTTTTTGAATATCGTTTTATTTTTCTAGGACGTTACAAGTCTTAGAACTTTAGCTGCAATTTCTCACATTTTCAAGAATATTTCAAAAGGCTATTTTTACAAGGGGCAGTTCAGTTGTGAAGTGGCTTTGAGGGCTTTATATATTAGAAACCCAGAATAAGTCACCATTTTAAAAACTTCACCCCTCAAAGTATTCAAAACAGAATTTAGAAAGTTTATTAACCCTTTAGACGTTTCACAGGGATTAAAGCAAAGTAGAGGTGAAATTTCCAAATTTCCTTTTTTTTTGCAATGTTAAATACTAACCATAAAAGTTCTATATGCAAGCTTTCAGAGCACACAGGATCCTTCTTCAGGCAAGTTAACAAATGAATGACTTCGAAAAAAGCAAAACATTTAGATGTTACACAAAGACAATTAGTACATGAGGTGATACATCATTAAGATAAGCCGGGGCAATAAAATTGAGGTTATAGGGGTGATGACTTAGGAGTTAAGGGATCTGGAGTCAGTCTGATGGGGAATGTGACGTGTGTCCATGTAGTGGCTCATAAATCCAGGTGTTAGATTGAGGCCTTGTGTCAATGATAACTCTCAGACAAAAAAATACTACACACTGCTTAATGAAGACCCCACCGAACAATACACAATGGAACTTGTCCATATCATCAATAGTTTCAACGCTGTGTCACACAGTTTACTGGACCTTATACCGGACAATCCCAGAATGGGAACATTCTACATGTTACCTAAAATACATAAAGAAGGCAATCCAGGGACACCAATCAATTCAGGTGTTGGGATGCTAACTGAGAATATTTCTGGCTGGGTGGAAAATCTTCTAAAGCCCTTGGTGAGGTGCACACCTAGTTATGTCCAGGACACCACAGACGTCCTCTGCAAACTCTCAGCCCTTAGGTCCACTACCAGAGGGAACAATATTGTCAATTATGGATGTGGAGTCTTTGTATTCTAACATCCCCCATGAGGATGGCTTAGCCGCATGACAACACTTTCTTCAAAAGAACAATCTAGCAACAGAGCCAGCCCTACAACTCATCAGGTTCGTACTCCATCACAATTATTTTTTATATGACAAAGATATATATCTGCAATGTATGGGAAGCGCTATGTGTAGCAAAATGTCACCACAATATGCTAACCTGTTCATGGCCAAACTAGAGGAGGAGTTTTTATCAACCTGCGCAACTAAACCTCTAGTATATTTCCAGTACATTGATGACCTGTTGATAATCTGGACAGGCTCAGAACATTAACTGCTTTCTTTCCATAAAAACTTCAACAAGTTCCATCCTACCATTAAACTCCCTCTCAACTACTCAAAATATCAAATACATTTCCTGGACATGGCCATATACATGAGAAACAATAACATACAAACAATAATCTACCATAAACCCACAGGCCATCCAGCATATCTGAGATGGAACAGCTTCCATCCGAGACACATAAAGAAAATCCATCATCTACAGTCAGGCTCTACGGTACATACGAATCTGTTCAGACAGTGAAGACAGAAAACAACACCTGCTATCACTGAGGAATACATTCTTACAACAGGGATACCATCCACGTATTATAGATGATCAGATCTACAGAGCAACAAGAACTCCAAGGAGCAATCTTCTGGAGTACAAAAGGAAGGAAGACAACAGCAGGGTGCACCTAGTGGTCATATACAACCCACAAATGAACATCTTGAGGAAAATTGCTGCTGATCTCCAACCTGTATTTAACAAAGATAATAAACTGAAGGAAATATTCCTGGATTTATCTCTCCTTGCATACAAACAACCACCAAACCTCAGGAATCTCCTGGTCAGAAGTGCCCTCTCATCAACATCAGACACTGGCACTTTTCCTTGCAACAGTAGAAAATGCAAGACCTGTACCAACATATTTGTAGAAGAATGATCGAGGCACTCACCGAAGCTGGCAAACAATAACTTTATTACAAAAAGATCTTGGTCAGGATGTGGATGAATCCCACATCCTGACCAAGATCTTTTTGTAATAAAGTTATTGTTTGCCAGCTTCGGTGAGTGCCTCGATCATTCTTCTACAAATATATTCAGCCGATTGTGCTACTCTTTCGATGAGCAACTCCGTGGCAATTTACCTGCAAATATCCAAATAGAAAGCAAGCCACACTTGAATACTCCCATTCCGATTAAGCGGTTTTGGCAGTGCCAGCCTCCTTCCTTCTTCCCATTTGACCTGTACCAACATCTTGTCATCAAACACCATCCACATACCAAACACCCAACAGGACTATAAAATCACTGGCACGTTCTCCTGTACATCCTCCAATGTAGTTTACATGATCCTGTGTACAAGGTGCATCAATAAAGGAATCTACAATGGAGAAACAATACAAAAACTACAAACCAGGATGAATCTTCACAGACATACAATGAAAAAGCAGATGGATACACCCGTGGGAAAACACTTCTCTGGACCTGATCAGAGTTTGGCAGATTTAAAAGTCCTAATACTAAAGGGTCATTTTAAAAACAACAGAGAGAGAAAAATTTGGGAATTCAAGCTGATGATAAAATTCCAGTCATTGACACAATGCCTTAATCTAACACCTGGATTTATGAGCCACTACATGGACACACACGTCACATCCCCCATCAGACTGACTCCAGATCCCTTAACTCCTAAGTCATCACCCCTATAACCTCAGTTTTATTGCCCCAGCATATTTTAATGATGTATCACCTCATGTACTAATTGTCTTTGTGTAAAATCTAAATGTTGTGCTTTTTTCGAAGTCATTCATTTGTAAACTGCCTGAAGAAGGAGCCTGTGTGCTCTGAAAGCTTGTATATAGAACTTTTAGGCTGGGTTCACACGACCTATTTTCAGGCGTAAACGAGGCGTATTATGCCTCGATTTACGCTTGAAAATACGGCTCCAATACGTCGGCAAAAATCTGCCCACTCATTTGAATGGGTTTGCCGACGTACTGTGCCGGCGACCTGTAATTTACATGACGTAGTTTGACAGCTGTCAAATGACGACACGTAAAATGACTGCCTCGTCAAAGAAGTGCAGGACACTTCTTTGGACGTAATTTGAGCCGTTTTTCATTGAATTCAATGAAGAACAGCTCTAAATTACGGCCGTCAATGACACCTCGCAAAATGCGAGGACGAGCAATTACGTCTGAAATTATCGAGCTGTTTTCTCCTGAAAACAGCTCCGTAATTTCAGCCGTATCGGACGCTGCCGTGTGCACATACCCTTATGGTTAGCCAATAAAGGTATCATACCTTCTATACTTTTGTCTTTTTTGACACAAAAGTATTTAACATTGCATATTGTTTCTGGCTTACACGGTACTACACAATTTTTAACTTTTTTTTTGCAGGAATTCATATTTAATCCATTTTTAGAAGGTTTTACCAGAGAAATGCAACTCAATATTTATTGCCCAGAGCCTGCAGTTTTTAGAAATATCCCACATGTGACCCTAGTGTGCTAATGGACTGAAGCACCGGCCTCAGAAGCAAAGGATTACCTAGTGGATCTTGGGTCCTCCTTTTTATTAGAAAATATTTTAGGCACCATGTCAGGTTTGAAGGTCTCTTGTGGTGTCAAAACAGTGAAAATCCCCCAAAAGTGACCCCATTTGGGAAATTAGACCCCTCATGGAAATTATGTCGGGGTATAGTGAGCATTTTAACCACACAGGTTTATTGCAGAAATTCTTGGAAGTAGGCCGTGAAAATTAAAATATACATTCTTTCAAAGAAAATGTAGGTTTAGCTAATTTTATCTAATTTCCACAAGGACTAAAAGGAGAAAAAGCACCACCACATTTGTAAAGCAATTTCTCATGATAAAAACAACACCGCACATGTAGTCCTAAATGGCTGTTTGGAGACACGGCAGGGCTTAGAAGGGAAAGAGCGCCATTTGGCTTTTGGAGCTCAAATTCAGCAGAAATGGTTTGCGGAGGCCATGTCGCATTTGCAAAGCCCCCGAAGAGACAAAACAGTGAAAACCTCGCACAAGTGACCCCATTTTGGAAAATACACCCCTTGAGGAATTTATCTATGGGTGTAGTGAGCATTTTGACCCCACAGGGGTTTTATAGATTTTATTAGAATTGGGCAGTGAAAAAAATAAATCCTTTTTCTTCAATAAGACGTAGCTTTAGCTTAAAATTTTTCATTTTCTCAATAAATAAAAGAAAAAAAGAAATCACAACGTTTGTAAAACAATTTCTCCCGAGTACGGCAATACCCAATATATGGTCATAAACTGCTGTTTGGGCACACAGTAGGGCTCAGAAGGGAAGGAGTGCCATTTGGCTTTTGGAGTACAGATTTTGCTGGATTGGTTTCTGGTTGCTATGTTGCATTTGCAAAGCCCTGTGGGACTAAAACAGTGGAAATGCACCACAAGTGACCCCATTTTGGAAACTACATCCCTCAAGGTATCTCCTAGGGTGTAGTGAGCATTTTGACCCCACAGATGTTTCATAGATTTTATTAGGATTGGGCAGTGAAAATAAAAAAAACATCCTTTTTCTTCAATAAGACCTAGCTTTAGCTCAAATTTTTTCATTTTCAAGTAAATGAAAAAAAGAACCACAACGTTTGTAAAGCATTATGTGGTCATAAACTGCTGTGTGGGCACACGGCAGTAACATACAGCTGTCACCCGGCGGTGATGGTGCAGGCTCACCAAGTAATTGTACTTCGCTTTGCAGGACGCCCTGCCTGACAGCGCCGTATATATATACACACATATATATATATATATATATACACACCTAGCAGAATTTGCATTAATAAAAGAACATTAAACACTTAGTGACCTATTACACGGCCCATCGAGGGCCGTGTAAACGAGCACCGATCAACGAGACAGCTCATTGAACGGCAATCGTTTACGCCTTTCACAAGGAGCTATTATCAGTAATGTATGGGACGAGTGCTCATTACTCCAATCGCTCGTCCCCATACATTCTATCATGTCGGTAGCGCATCAAGGAGAGCTGTTCACTAGCTTATCTTTAATGGTCATTGCTCTTCTAGACAATACCTTAGATTTGTCAGAGATGAATGAAGCCAATCTATAATCATTTCTCAAGATATGCCAGTGTTTATTTAATTTTTACTGTATTCTTTCTCTATCTCTAGTGTAATTATTAATAAAAGGGGTAACTTTTTTCTACATATTTTTAATCTTTTTATTACTAATTACACTAGAGATAGGGAAAGACTGAGACTGTCAGGCTCCATGTGAAGGCCCCCAGAAGATATTATGTAACTCAGGAAAGGTAACTCTTCTTCCAACTTGGCGTACAAGGAGTTTTCATGAAGCCGAAACAACACTGAGAGGACATGTAGTCGCTGGGCCTCCAGATCCATTAAATAGATTAGGATAATGTTGAGGTAGTCCAAGACGTACTGGTAGAGAATATCTCTGCCAGAAGACAGCCATACTTTGTCTCCAAGAGCCAGGAGCATACTTTGGACCAGGTTTCCTCTTATTATCTGCACATTTCTTCATAATGATAGCAGATTTGGTTTGTTGCCAGATCTGCAAGAAATTCCCAAACTTGGAGTTGGCAGCAGGAACCTCTGAGGAACCGGACACAGGAAGAGGGATCCGATGATGCTGTCCATACACAATGAAAATGGAGTGGAAATTGTGGATTCTCTGGAGTGGTTGCTGTATAAGAATTTGGCCCAGGGAAGAAGATTCACCCAGTTGTTGCATTGGGCAGACACAAATGGGCTAAGAAAGTTCTCTAGGATCTGATTGACCCCCTCCACATGGCCATTGGACTGAGGGTGGTAGGCAGAGGAGAAGTCTAGCTTGACCTTCAATAGGCCACACAAAGCTCTCCAAAATCTTGAGGTGAACTGTACACCGCGGTCTGAGACAATATGACTTGGGAGGACGAGGAGCAGATGACAGACCAGCTGAGGAACAAAGTATGCCATTTTGAGGACGCAATCTAAATTGCATCCGCCTGAAAGGGGCAGAACTGTCACGAAGTCGATTGCAATATGTTGCCATAGAGAATCAGGAACTAGGAGAGGGAGCAAAAGGTCAACTGGTCTGGACTTGGAGGTCTTGTTCTGGGTGCAGAAGGCTCAAGAAGTGACATAGTCCTGAACATCCTTCACCATGAATGGCCACCAGAATTGACGAGAAATTAGCCCATGAGCTCTAATCACTCAGTCGTGACCTGCCAATTTGGAGATAAGTCCACAGGAAAGCACTCTCCTTCTTCTGACCGAGGGAACATGAGGGATATCCTTCAGTAGGACCGGAGCCACTGGATCGATGTGAGAAGCATCGATAATTGTTGTAGAGTTTTTCAAATTGATTAAAGAGGCTCTGTCACCAGATTTTGCAACCCCTATCTGCTATTGCAGCAGATAGGCGCTGCAATGTAGATTACAGTAACGTTTTTATTTTTTAAAAACGAGCATTTTTGGCCAAGTTATGACCATTTTTGTAGTTATGCAAATGAGGCTTGCAAAAGTCCAAGTGGGTGTGTTTAAAAGTAAAAGTCCAAGTGGGCATGTATTATGTGCGTACATCGGGGCGTTTTTAATACTTTTACTAGCTGGGCGCTCTGATGAGAAGTATCATCCACTTCTCTTCAGAACGCCCAGCTTCTGCCAGATCACGCTGTGTCGTCACTCACAGGTCCTGCAATTTGTCAGACGAGCGAGGACACATCGGCAACAGAGGCTTCAGTTGATTCTTCAGCAGCATCGGCGTTAGCAGGTAAGTCGATGTAGCTACTTACCTGCAAACGCTGATGCTGCTGCAGAATCAACTGTAGCCTCTGGTGCCGATGTGTCCTCGCTCGTCTGACACGATGCAGGACCTGTGAGTGACGTCACAGCGTGATCTGGCAGAAGCTGGGCGTTCTGAAGAGAAGTGGATGATACTTCTCATCAGAACGCCCAGCTAGTAAAAGTATTAAAAACGCCCCGATGTACGCACATAATACACGCCCACTTGAACTTTTGCAAGCCTCATTTGCATAACTACAAAAATGGTCATAACTTGGCCAAAAATGTTCGTTTTTTAAAAATAAAAACGTTACTGTAATCTACATTGCAGCGCCTATCTGCTGCAATAGCAGATAGGGGTTGCAAAATCTCTTGACAGAGCCTCTTTAAATGACTGAGACAGAGCGTCATCTTTAGTATTCTTCTCGGCATGACGGATGTGCAACAGTAAATCAAATCGGGCAAAGAAGAGTACCCACCTGGTCTGGGGCGGATTCAAACGCTGAGCGGTCTGTAGAAATAACAAATTTTTGTGGTCTGTGAAGATAATTTAACCCCTTCCCGACATTTGACATATCCATACGCCAAAGTCGGATAGGGGGGAGTATGGAATGGGCTCACGGAGTGAACCCGCTCCACAGAATGCCGGTGTTACAGCCGTCACTCGTTTAACTCATTAAATGGCGCGGTCAATAGCGACCGCAGCATTTAAATCATTAGAAAGATGGGGACGACCCCCTCTAACAGCTCATCGCGCCCCCCACAATGCAATCGCAGAGTGGCGATGGTTGCTATGGCTGTCTAGGGCCTGATGAAGGCCCCCAGGTCCGCCATTTTTGTGCTCCTATTAAGCCCTGCCTCTGGCAGGGCTTAATAGAAGCCTATATAGAACAAGATGTGGTTAAAACTAAACCATACCTAGTATAAAAACCCAAAAATGCTATGAAAATATAGCACGGTGCCATTTCTGATAAGAGATTATGAAAAACAAGAAAACAAAAAAAGAAAAAAGAAACAAAATTTTCCAGAAATATAACTAGGCACTCTTGGGTTAATAGAAAATTATCAAAATATTTTATTTGTAACTCCAAAGATCATCGGAAGTATAAATATACACATACATAAAATTTAAAAGAAAATCTCCTGGCCAGGAAAGGGAAACATACAATTGGAACTTCTATACATAGACCAAGTCACCTAAAGGATAAATAACATTCATTGTATATATATTTTTTAAGACAAGAAATTCAGTGAAACTGCTGGGTTGTGTTCACACTTGCGGTTTTTGACAATATATATTTTTTATCCTATGAGTAGCCAAAGATCCTATTACAAGTAGTTGGTAATAATTTTTTGAAGAAAGTCTTCTTATATGATATAATTCTCGTCACAGGACGATAGCCCTCATAAATTTAAGGAGACAGATTTTGTTGCTGGTTTTTTTTCCCCTCCATTTCGATAATCCTAGATTTTGTGAGGATCTATAGTAGCTAGCAGTCTATTCATAGACCCATGGGTCAATATGTAGCCTCCCGATCTTTAAATTTGAAGAGAGGTATATATTTTTTCTCTTTCTCTCTCAAGATTTTTTATATATACGGGAATCCCGACTTTTATTGCTCATGCAGGTTTTACCTCCAAATAGCCAGCAAATACCAGGGAACCGTGCGGAGAGACAACCAGCTCGACAGGTGGAACAAATGATCCCCAGTAGGTGAGTACCTGTATGTATGGCCATATACCTCCTTCGGAGCCCCAAGCTTCCACCGTCACGTCAAAATGGTACTTTCCTTTTCAATGTGCCTAGGCATTCCACATCGCACGCCGGAAAAGGCAAGATAATAGAAGCCTGTCAGAATCATGATATATAGTGCAAGTATTGCTAACGATCGCTGCTTGAAGTCCCCTTGGGGGACTAATAAAAAAAGAAAAAATTAGTAAAATAAAGGTTTTTTTTTATGTAAAACATTTTTTAAAAATTAAAAGACAAAAAAAAAACCTTTTCCCATTTTCCCCCTAGAGCATAGTAAAAAATAATAATAAATAAACATAATTGGTATCGTCCCATCCGTAAAAGTCTGAACTATTACAATATATAATTATTTAACCCACACGGTGAACTCCGTAAAAAAATATATATATATTGTAAACACCAGAATCTCTATTTTTTTGGTCACCTCATCTCCCACAAAAAATGAAATAAAAAGTGATCAATGTGGCATGTACCCCAAAATGGTATCATTAAAAACCACAGCTTATCCCACAAAAAATAAGCCCTCTTACCACTTAATCGATGGAAAAATAAAAAAGTTATGGCTCTCAGAATTTGGCGACACAAAATAAATTTAATTTTTTACACTTAGGTTTTTACTTGTAAAAGTAGTAAAATATAGAAAAACTATGTATATTTGGCATTGCCGTAATTGTAGTGACCCACAGAATAAAGTTAAAGACAACCTTTCACCTCCCCATACATGTGCAGCTGAGTGCAGCATGTAAAGGGGAGGGCTGCACAAATCCTGGGGCACTTTACATTTTTTTTCTACCTCCCACCGTTATTTAGTTATTGGTGCGGTTGTATTTGGCGCCCAATATTTAAAAAAACCCTTAACAGTCATCGGGGCATGTACTGTCAAGGGGGCATGTTACTATGGCTGTAACACTGTCCAATCAGATATGGACAGTGCCACAGCATGAGAGAGTGTGCGATTGCAGTCTTTTCATCTGAACAGGCAAAGGGGCTTGTCAGTGCTACGGAGAGAGCTGTGGAGAGGAGAGCGCGCATGCACGCTCAAATCTCTTCAGCTCTTGCAAGAGATCAGACTGTATTGTCTGCCGAACTGGTAAGGGGGCGTGCCACTGCTACGGACAGTGTAAGCGCTCCCTACACTATCCGCAGCAGTGACACGCCCCCTTGCCGATTCGTCACACAAAGTACAAGACTGATTTCTCTCAAGAGCTGAAGAGATGTCCTCTTCACAGCTCTGTCCGTAGCAGTGACATGCCCCCTTGCTTGTTCGAATGAAAAGACTGAAATCGCACACTCTCTCATGCTGTGGCACTGTCCATATCTGATTTAACAGTGTCACAGCCATAGTAACACGCCCCCTTGACAGTACACGACCCTTTGACTGTTCAGGGGGTTATTTAGATATCGGGCACCAAATATAACGGCACCAATATCTAAATAACGGTGGGAGGTAGAATTTTTTTTTAAAGTGCCCCAGGGTTTTTGCAGCCCTCCCCATTACATGCTGCACTCAGCTGCACATGTATGGGGAGGTGAAAGGTTCTCTTTAACATGTTGTTTTAATTACACAGTGAATTCCGTAAAAACGAAGCGCAAAAAACAATGGAGGAATCACTGTTTTTTTCATTTTCTACCCCACAAATAATTTTTTGCCCGTTTCCTAGTACATTATATGGCACAATAAATGTTATGAAAAACTACAACTCGTCCCCCAAAAATCAAGCCCTCAAAGGACTAAATAGACGGAAAAATAAAAAAGTTATGGCTTTTGGAAGGTAGGGAGGAAAAAACTAACATGAAAATCTGAAAAATGGCTGCGGCAGGAAGGGGTTAAGGATGCACAGCCCCTTCTAGTAGATGTCTCCACTCTTCCAATGCCAATTTAATGGCTAGAAGCTCCCGATCTCTTGGAGTAATTCTTCTCTGCAGGAAAAAACAACTTGCAGTGGCAGATAGAGACCTGGAGCAGTAGGCAGAGATGTTGCTGGAGTCGCAGCCTGCGGGACAGGAGATCGGTTGACCTTCTGCTGTGCAGCCAAGGAATTCATGTACTGCAACATCTGGTCCTGGCGACTGCTGAGATTATGGATGGTGTCGTTGAGGTCCTGCACCATAGGTTTTGGATTGCCAGCAGAGTCCATGCCCTTAGAAAACTGTAATGACCAGCAGATTTATGGACCCACTGGGCTACTCCACTGGATTGGCTTAGGGCCACCAGTAAGTACTTGTCTAAGCAGACTCCCCAGTCTTTACCCTTTAACCTCTTGAGGTGGTCCCAGCGGAATAGCTGCTGGCCAGACAGGTGCAAGACAGGCACAGGTAGATCGTACCTTCATGGCTTGACTGCGGACCACGGATGAGAGGTGGATAGCAGACAGGCTGGTAGCCGGCAGTTGGACACAGGCAGGTAGCAGGTAACTAGACACAGGCAGGTTGCAGATTACTGAATGCTGGCTGGTAACGGATTACTGGATTCTGGCTGGTAGTGGTTTACTGGGTGCAGGCTGGTGGAAGATAGCAACATTAGACAAGATACAGGCTGGTAACGAACAACTGGATACAGGATGATAACGTGTAGCAGAAGCAGACAGGATACAGGCCGGTATCGGACAACTGGATACATGCTGATAATTTGTAGCAATATCGACAGGATCCGGTGCATAGAGGTACCTTCGCAGGAGAACACTAGGTATTTACAATATTGCTCAGGCACCTGGGAGATGGTGAAGGTGCCATAAATAGTCCTGGGGAGCAGCAGGGATGATTGGATGATATTTGAATTTCAAGGGCGCTGACCCTTTAAGAGACGGCCGGAGCGCGGACGCACTAGGAACACATGGGCCACGGGCAGGAAAAGGCAGAAGACGACGGCGAACTCATAGGAGGAAAGGCTGTCGAGGAAGGTTCAGGACCCGGCGGCTTCTCTTGGGTCAACAGTGCCAGCATATGTCAAGCTTCTATATATAGTAGAGATGGAGGACAGGGCCGGACTGGCCATTGGGCATTTCTGGCAAATGCCAGATTGGCCGCTGAACAGTGGGCCACCTTCTTGCCATCCAAACAATCAGAGTCGGTTTAGGCTGCAGGGTACAGCATTTGTAAGGGGGTGGCCGGCACAGCAGCTAAGAACTGCCGTCCGACTGTAATAGCAGGCGTGATCTGTGCTGCTATTACTAAATCTCCCTGTGCTGCTTTAAAATCTCCCCCTCCAGTCCCCCTTCCCTGCTCTTCACACAACCTCTCCTCATCTTTCTGCTGTTACCAGTTGGGACGTGACGGAGGGAGGGGGAGGGGAGACTGTCTGCGCGCACTGTGTCGGGCTGTGAGCAGGAGAAGTGCTGGTGAGAAAACCATCACCCCATCAATCTGCTGAACTCCCTCCACACATATTCTACATAAAAGTAAGTGCATGTGTGATTACAATGTGTACTTTATATGTGAATAATGTGTGCATGTAATGTGCATATTTGTGTGTCTGTGATGTGTACGTGTGTGTGTGTGTGTGTGTGTGTGTGTGTGTGTGTGTATATATACACTACCGTTCAAAAGTTTAGGGTCACTTAGAAATTTCCTTATTTTTCCAAGAAAAGCAGTTTTTTACAATGAAGATAACATTAAATTAATCAGAAATACACTCTATACATTGTTAATGTGCTAAATGACTATTCTAGCTGCAAACGTCTGGTTTTTAATGCAATATATACATAGGTGTATAGAGGCCCATATCCAACAACCATCACTCCAGTGTTCTAATGGTACATTGTGTTTGCAAACTGTGTTAGAAGGCTAATGGATGATTAGAAAACACTTGAAAACCCTTGTGCAATTATGTTAGCACCGCTGTAAACAGTTTTGCTGTTTAGAGGAGCTATAAAACTGACCTTCCTTTGAGCTAGTTGAGAATCTGGAGCATTACATTTGTGGGTTCCATTAAACTCTCAAAATGGCTAGAAAAAGAGAGCTCTCATGTGAAACTCGACAGTCTATTCCTGTTCTTAGAAATTAAGGCTATTCCATGCGAGAAATAGTCAAGAAACTGAAGATTTCCTACAACGGTGTGTACTACTTCCTTCAGAGGACAGCACAAACAGGCTCTAACCAGAGTATAAAGAAGAGTGGGAGGCCCCGCTGCACAACTGAGCAACAAGACAAGTACATTAGAGTCTCTAGTTTGAGAAATAGACACCTCATAGGTCCTCAACTGGCAGCTTCATTAAATAGTACCCGCAAAACGCCAGTGTCAACGTCTACAGTGAAGAGGCGACTCCGGGATGATGGCCTTCAGGGCATAGTGGCAAAGAAAAAGCCATATCTGAGACTGGCTAATAAAAGGAAAAGATTAATATGGGCAAAAGCACACAGATATTGGACAGAGGAAGATTGAAAAAAAGTGTTATGGACAGATGAATCGAAGTTTGAGGTGTTTGGATCACACAGAAGAACATTTGTGAGACGCAGAACAACTGAAAAGATGCTGGAAGAGTGCCTGACGCCATCTGTCATATATATATATATATATATATATATATATATATACATATATAGTGTGTGTGATGTGCTCTTGTGTGTGTGTGTGTGTGTGTGTGTGTGTGTATATATATATATATATAGTGTGTGATGTGTACATGTGTGTGTGTATGTATGTATAGTGTGTGATGTGTTCATGTGTGTGTGTGTGTGTGTATATATATATATATATATATATATATATATATAAATATATATATATGTTTAATGTTGTGTTTTTGATACAGACTGACATACATAATGATTTAAAAGACGGGACAAATTTTTCTGTGTTTTAGAAACACATAAGCTGTTCGCAATTATTCAATCCAGCTGGCCTCCTAGCTCCACCTAGTAAAACATAGTATATAAGTCCACATCCCTGGGCCTTAGTTTGTGAATGGATGCCATGATTAAGAGCACCAGTCGTGCTTGAAACGCGTAGGCGCTGAATACCTACACTACTGCCTTGATGCCCGAATGCACCTGATATCGAATTTTAATCTTTGATACAAATAAAAGTGGGACCGAGATCCTTTTTAAATCACATATCTGCAGCGCTGGATCAAATTCTTTCCAAATCTACTATTGTTTGCCGCGGACCGTCGCGGAGATCCGAGCGAGGCGAAGGTGTCGGGCGCTGGAACGGTGAGCTGGAGGCTTCCTCCCCTTTACTCTAGTCATTACGGTCATATCTCTCGTGCTCACCTATCCACATACTAAGAGTAACTATATGCAATATATATTGTTTAGTTGAACAACTAACGATTACAGTTACCATACAAGGCAGCATATGTTCATCTTCTGTTATATATATATAACCATTAAACATGGAAAACAAATGAAAGTTATCCGGCTACTATTCAAGATATTAAAGTGGAATTAATTATATCGATCAATATGTCACATAACCAGCAGAGCTCAAGAGCTGAATTGGCAGCCTCGGTCTTTCTTGATAGTAGTGATCACCACAACATGGATCTCTCACTACAAAACCAATTCAGAGAATTGGAAAAAGTGTCGACGCAAGAGACCAAAATATGGTGGGATCTCACCACATTACGCAATTATCTTACCAAGAAAATGATTCCCCGAGGACTGCGTTTAAGAAAAACGCCAACATTCGCATATTCCCCCAACTTTACAGCGGAGTGGAATAATATATTATCGCAGTGTTCCTTAAGTTTGATGAATCTTATAGTGGAACAGGAGGAGCAAAAATTGGTAGAATTACAAGTGGACATCAAAACTCTTAAAGAGGAAATCCAAAAATCCTCCGCTCTACCGGACTTCAGAAAGCTAGAAATAAGAACATCACAATATTTGGAACAACTGGATAAATCGATTGCTGAGACCAAAAAAAACAAATTCACGAGAGATATGAATGACTATGCCAAAAATGAAGTGTACAACTGGAATCAACGGGATTACAGCAGACAAGGAACCAAATCCATCCTTAAAAAATCAAGAAGATTCAAAAGACGCAATGTGAGTCCCCATAGAGTAAGCTTCAGCTCAACAGAAATGGAAACCTCGGATGAAGCCATAGGAGGATTGGACGTGGATTTTCCAGTGAGCCATTACACACAAAGATCTAACTACAGAGAAATTCCAAATATGTCAAAAAACGGGGAAAAAGGGGGGGCAGGAAACACAAATCCAGCTGTAAATTTCCCACCTCGAAAACTCGAATCAGAAGTACTAAAGTCTACAAATATGGACGTTATCAATTTGTCCTCCACCGTACTCACAAAGGCCCAAATAGAGGTACTGACGCTGGGTCTCAATTTCGTGCCGACCAGAGATTTTGACATCTTTACTACATTATTGGACATTAATAAGTTCATCAGGAACCTCACAATAAGGAGACATTTTACATCTCAAGTGGAAACAGACACACTCTCGGCAGTACCAGATGTCCCCCTTACAAAGAAGAATTCGAATGAATATCGACAATTCATGTTCCAAGAACAGATGACGCTTATAAATCTGGAAGAACTTGCAGAAAATAATGTAAAAGAACCAATTTCAAAATTGAATAACTTTACGACATCCAATTCAGCCTATTATCCCATCAAATCAAGGACTGAGCCTATGGACAAATTTCAAGCCATTGTAGAAAAAGAATTATTACACTTACAAGAATCTATTAGAGGGGGCCAACATAGACACAATTTATCCATTGCACAAAAAAAAGCCATTAAGTCACTGCAGGACAACAGTAATTTAGTTATACGCATGTCTGACAAAGGGGGTAGCGTGACAGTTTTGGATACGGATATATATGTCCAACAAATTATGGAGCTTCTTATGGATACAGAGACGTATTTAAAATTAGATCATAACCCAACCCAAACCTATCAGCTGGAACTAAAAGATCTACTAAACACTGGGTTAGATAATGGGGTTATCTCCAAAAAAGAATTAGATTATATACTCACCGAGCATCCCATTATACCTATATTCCACGCACTACCCAAAACTCACAAGGGTATAGTCCCACCCCCTATGCGACCTATAGTGTCGGGCATTGGGTCTCTCACAGAGAGACTCTCAGAATGGCTCGATCTGTTATTACAACCCCTTGTGCAGAGAGTCCCTGGTCATCTTAGGGACACGAAAGACGTCCTCCAGATATTTTCCCAAAAAGTATGGGAACATAATTATTCCTGGCTAAGTTGTGATGTGATCGCACTATATACAAGCATACCACACACAATTGCGGTCAAAGCTCTCAATTTTCATCTATCAAAATATGGCACATATGACAAGCATTTACAGGATTTTGCGAGAAATTCCCTTATTTTTCTGATGTCCCACAATTATTTCAAATTCAATGGCCAGTACTATCTCCAAAAACGTGGAGTCTCCATGGGAGCTAAATTTTCACCATCAGTAGCCAACCTCGTTATGGCCTGGTGGGAAGAAATTACCATCTTTTCTATGTCTAATCCCTTCAACAAATACATACATTGGTATGGCAGATACATCGATGGCCTCCTACTCATATGGGAGGGAGATGTATCTGCCATACAAGACTTCCTCACCTACCTCAATAACAACGAATTCAATTTGAGATTCACACATAAAATAGGCAGGAACAACATCAATTTCCTAGATTTAAATATAGTTGCCACAACTAACAGAGTGATACATTCTGAAATATATCAAAAACCTATTTCAGGAAACACCATATTACATGCTAGTTCGAACCATCCGAAACATACGATTACATCTATACCGGTAGGCGAACTTACAAGAGCCAAAAGGAATTGTAGCACAACACAGAGTTTTGAGAAAGAACAATCAAACATGAGTCAGAAACTGGCCAAAAGGGGGTACAAGAATTGGATGTTGAATAGGGCCAAGGAAATAGTCAGGACCAAGGATAGACACACTCTACTAATGGATAAAGAGTATGTAGCGACAAATATCAACAAACCAAACAAAGAAATTCCTACATTAAGTTTGCAATATAGCAATCAATTCTCCACCATCAGAAATATGGTACAAAAGTACATTCCGTTATTGTATGATGACGACAAACTAGAAGATATATTAAAACAAGGTGTAGAATTGTAGCACGAAGAGGACTAACAATAGGGAACACATTGTCCCCCTCACTATTACCATCCAATACAACCAAAACCACATGGTTGGAGCAATTGGGTTTTTACAAGTGTGGATCCCACCCTTGTAAAATATGCAATTATACGAGAATAGTCCAAAAATTCGAAAACTCTAGTGGACAACAGAGTCATCCCATCAAATCATACATTAATTGCCAAGCGATTTTGTAATATATATAATAGAATGTACCAGTTGTAACCTGAAATACGTAGGGAGTACCACCAGGAAATACAAAACAAGAATCCTAGAACATCTTGGTTACATTAGGAACCCGGCAATTGTTAATATATCGAATGCTGCACGACATTTTATTACTTGTCATGACAGAAATACTACATATCTAAAAACATATGCCATTGAAAAAATCAAACACACGGCTCGCGGAGGAAATCTTAAAAAATTACTCCTAACACGAGAAGCCTTTTGGATATTTAATTTACAAACAAGGTTTCCGCACGGACTTAATTTGAGAAGAGAGCTATTGTTCCTATATTAATTAATAATTAAAAATGGATAAAGAAAGTCCCTAACCGAAAAAATAAACCGGAAAAAACAATTTAAACAATACATACCTCATGACTCATAGGGAGACGATACTTGTATTTTCAAATAAAGTGGGAGTGTTTCACGGGAGAGGGTGCACGCAACAAGGAGTCCTTCCTTCTTGCTTGACTGCAGATGTTCCATTGAAAAAAGAATAAAAGTGGATGTAATCTCTTATACAAAATTCAGAGGGTACAGTTTAAATAAAAGTATATTGAATGTATGTTGTAGCATACGAGATATGAGCTGTTTCCAAAGTTCATTTTTCCAAGGGCAGGATTGTCAACTCCCATATCTCTCCGTCTAGTATAGACTCAGTTTACACAACGGCTCCATATCTGTATGACAAACATACTATAAACATGAAAATCTATATATATATATATATATATATATATATAACGCATTCAACTATAAATAACAGCTACTCATTAATTATTATTTCATATTTATCAAGTGATGGTCAATATTAAATGACAAATTACAACAAAAAAATAAACGTATATGCACAAAAATATTTAGGCAGCAACATCAATTAAAAGAAAGATATGAATTGCAACAAAATCATATATAATTACGCTTATTATTGAATTCTATCCTATATAGCTACGTAAATATGACACAACAATGTTCTATATAGAAATCAATTAATATGCATATATAGAGTTTCTTCCACTACCTTACAAAGAATACCATGCTGAGGTACTACAGCAATAAAAATAAAAGATATCAATACATTTTACATTCTTAGATGTAATATCTATGATATATTCATTCATTTTATTATGTTAGTTATCTTCAGATCCCAACATAACAATTGTTGGTATTTGTAAGCCCAATTTTATATGTTTCTTTCTTTCCCATGGTTTTGGCTTTTCTATTCAGATTGATTTGTTTTTATACATAATTGTTTAACTTCGAAACAAGATGTAACATCGGTATTAATTCAGCACCCATTCACACACAGGCACTAAGCCCTATTTCTATTCAATGTGGAAAGATTGAACCACGGTTTTTCACGCGGTTCTGGAGTAAGCCAGACTGTTTTCCCCTTTCTTACATCGGGGGTTCTTTTAAATAAAAAGATAATGCAGCAAAAGTGAAAACACAGCAACCGAGCTAATGTTGCTCGCATAATAATTCTTTTTTGCAACAATAAAACAGCAATATGTCGGAATTCTGTGTTTTTGATACAGACTGACATACATAATGATTTAAAAGACGGGACAAATTGAATTTTAATCTTTGATACAAATAAAAGTGGGACCGAGATCCTTTTTAAATCACATATCTGCAGCGCTGGATCAAATTCTTTCCAAATCTACTATGGGCAAAAGCACACAGATATTGGACAGAGGAAGATTGAAAAAAAGTGTTATGGACAGACGAATCGAAGTTTGAGGTGTTTGGATCACACAGAAGAACATTTGTGAGACGCAGAACAACTGAAAAGATGCTGGAAGAGTGCCTGACGCCATCTGTCATATATATATATATATATATATATATATATATATATATATATATATACATATATAGTGTGTGTGATGTGCTCTTGTGTGTGTGTGTGTGTGTGTGTATATATATATATATATATAGTGTGTGATGTGTACATGTGTGTGTGTGTATGTATGTATAGTGTGTGATGTGTTCATGTGTGTGTGTGTGTATATATATATATATATATATATATATATATATATAAATATATATATATGTTTAATGTTGTAACACTGCTTGCTGTGTGAAGATAAAGCTAGCTGCGGCTGGTTTAAACACGGAAATTTGGCCAGAAAAACGCAGGAGAATGCAGTAGCAGCATAGTGGATGACATTCAACAAATCTCATGCACGCGCTGCATAAAATTTCCAAGCCGAAATTGACCTGCGGTGCGTAATTTACAGACCACAGCCTGTCAATTCCTGCTATGAAAAGTGTGCAGAATGCTGCGTTTTTCATAGATGTCACCATCTCCCAACAATGAGAAAAACGCAGCAATTTACGCACCATTTTTTGTAGCAAACAACGCAGGAAATGGTGCGTTTTTGCCACAGCGGAAAGCCTTTGACTTTCAAACGGAATTGCTGCAGAAAGTGGTACATATTTTGCTGCGTTTTTCTCAATGTTGGGGGATGGTGACATCCATGGCCGGCCTTAGCTACATGCCACATGTGTGGTCGCACAGGGCGCCGGCCGCCATGCTGTAAGGGGGGCGCCAGCGGGTGAATTTCACCCGCTCTGCGGCTACTGCTCAGGGCGCCAGCGGGTCAGGTGTCACTCACTGACCTCACTCCTGGCTTCCCCGCTCCGGACTACCGCTCACCCGATTCCCCCTCCTTGTCTTACGTCCTGAGTGATGATAAGGCGTGATGACATCCCTCAGGACGCAAGACAGGGAGGAGACTATCTTACCATGTGGTCCTCCTCTGGCTATTTCCCCTTAGCTCCATTCCAGCAGCATCAGCGGACACAGTGCACTAAGAAGCCCAGCAGGTCAGTCAGACTGTGGGCTTTGGTTGTATGGGGGCACTGATGGGGGTCTAAAAATGGAAAATGGGCAGAAGATTCAGTGCCGCCTTGGTGCCCATTTGCCACTTATTGCCCATTTATTCTTCTGTGACAGAGGGTGCTAAAGGGGCTGTAAATGGCAAATATGAATCAAGGGGGCACTGAACATAAGGACACTAAAGGGGCAATAAGTGGAAAATGGGCACCAAGCTGGCACTGAACGACACTGTTAATAAATGGCAGATGGGCACATTGTTCAGTTGCTCCATAGAGCATATTTACCATTTGTTGCCTTTTTAGACCCTGTGCACATTACATTAAAGCGGTTAAAAAGAAATTCTGTTGAAGCAGTAGAGGAGAAGTTAAAATAAAAAAGAACTTATACTTACCTCTCTCTTCCCAGACGTTCCTGCGTTGGGGGCTCCCGTCACCTCTGTTCACTGTTTGTATACAGAGCAGCTGCTGCGGTGATGTACTGTCGACGTGATGTTACCACTGCAGCCGCTCTGTATACAAACCGAGAACAGAGGTGACGGGAGCCCCCAACGCAGGAACGTCTGGGAAGAGAGAGGTAAGTATGGGCAGCTTCTTATTTTAACCCTTTCAGGACGGAGACATTTTCTGCTTTTTCATTTACGTTTTTCACTACCTGCCTTCCTAGAGCCATAATTTTTTAATATTTTTTTCCGTCGATAGGATGGTGGTTATTTTTTGCGGCATGAGTTGTAGTTTCTATTGGCACAATTTAAAGTACCATATAATGTACTGGGAAACTGAAAAAAATCTTTGTGGGCTGAAATTAGAAAAAAAAATGATTACTCCATAGTTTATTGGACTTAGATTTTACGGCTTTTATCGTGCGGTAAAAACGACAACTTAACTTTATTCTGCGGCTCAATACGATTATGGTGATACCAAATTTATATAGGTTTTTCATATATTTTACTACTTTTACGCAGAAAACTATTTGTTAAAAAAATAAAAAAATGTGGTTTCACCGCATTCTGAGAGACATAACTTTTTTTATATTTTCGTCTAAGCTAATGTGAACAAAAAACAGCGATTTTGGCTATTTACTTTTTTTTTTTATGGCCTTCACAGTGTGAGTTAAATAAGAAGTAATAAAAAAGTACCAACATTGCCAAAGTGGACAGCAGTTTTAATATTTTTTCCTGTTATACAGAAGATAGCCTTTGAGTAAACGGAGTAAGGGCCAGTTCACACGTTGCGTAAATACTGTGGATTTTCCACAACGGAATTAGTTGCAGAAAATCCGCAACAAATACCGTAGAAGCAAAGTGGATGAGATAAAACAAATCTCATCCACACGCTTTGTAAATACTGAGCGGAAAAAACTGACCTGCGGTGCAGAGTTTTAGGGGATGTTCACACTTAGTATTTTGCCGAGTTTTTTGACGCGGAAACCGCGTCGCAAAACTCGGCAAAAACGGCCCGAGAACGCCTCCCATTTATTTCAATGGGAGGCGTCGGCGTCTTTTTCCCGCGAGCAGTAAAACTGCCTCGCGGGAAAAAGAAGCGACATGCCCTATCTTCGGGCGCTTCCGCCTCTGACCTCCCATTGACTTAAATGGGAGGCAGAGAAAGCGTATTTCGCGCTGTTTTATGCCCGCGGCGCTCAATGGCCGCGGGCGAAAGACGGCGCGAAAATCGGCGTGCAAGGAGAGGAAAATCTGCCTCAAAGTTCCAAACGGAATTTTGAGGCAGATATTCCTCCCCCAAAATACTCCGTGTGAACATAGCCTTATTCTGCAGCATGTCAATTGTATTTGCATAAACGCGCCTTATTAGTTGCGGGTTTTCCCCGTTGTATTCAATGGGGAGGTAAATTCCGCAACAAATAGCAGTTGTGTTTCTTGCGGCGGGTTTGCAGCGATCACGCTGCAAAAAACGCCACTCCGAAAACAAACAATATGTTATACTTATCTAAGAATCTGTGTTTCATCCTCCTGGGATGACGCTTCACCTCATGTGACCTCCGCTGCAGCCAATCACAGGCTGAAGCGCCGGTCACATGGATGAAACTTCATCCCAGGAGGCCGGCCTGGATGATGTCAGAGGGTCGGCCTCCTGGGATGACGCTTTATCCCATGTGACCGCTGCTGCAGCGGTCTCCTGGGATGAGAAGTCATCCCAGGAGGCCGGCCTGCAAGCAGGTTGGCGAAAGTGCTGCAGTTTTTCACAGCAGACATTCCAGGCGAGACACTGCCCCACACTTTGGTGCGGTTTTTCGCCCAAATTCCCTGCGAGTGTGCGAGTGGGACTGCGATATTTTATGCCGTGGCGTCCAGTAAAAAAAAAAAAAGGTACTGCATGTTTTTTGTGTCCATTTAATGTATGTGCCAGGAGCTTTTCCGCCACATATGATAGATGGACAGGCAGGACGTAATGTGAAGACAGCCTTACCAAAACATAGGCCTTGTTCACACTCTGCTAAAAACGGCTGAAAAATCGGAAGCAGAACGCCTCCAAACATCTGCCGGTTGGGAAAACGGAGTTCTGTTCCAAAGGGGCATTTTTTACATGGCCGTTTTAAAAAAATGGTTGCAGAAAATACTGCCACGAAAAAGAAGTGCATGTCACATCTCCAGCCGTTTTTGGGGCCATTTTTCATAGACACAAACAAAAGCACCAAATGCCGACAATACATAACAATGATTAATGGAGTGGGGGCCACCAAAGGGCAATTCCGCAGAGGGCACCCCGTAGCCTAAGGCCGGCCCTGGTGATATCTCCGCTGAAAAACGCAGCGATTCAGTCCACTTTCCGCAGCAGGAAGCGACATGTAGTGATGTAACACCGCAGGTAAACTTCTTGTCAGAAATTTAACGCAGCGTATGGATAGGATTTGATAAGTATCATCCACTTTGCTGCTACTGTATTCTGCGTATTTTCCAACCGCAATTCCAGATGGAAAATACGCAGCAATTCCGTTACGTGTGGACAAACCCTAATGCAGTAGCAGCAGAGTGGGTGAGATTTGAACAAATCTCACCCACACGATGAATGGAAAAAAGGCTCAGAAATTGACCTGCGGTCCATTTCTTTTAATCTGCAGCATGTCAATTGTATGTGCATAAACGCTGCTTATTTGTTTCAGGTTTTCCCCATTTAATTCAGTGGGGAGGTAAAACCCGCAAAAAATAGCAAATGTGTGTTTTTGCAGCGGAAATGCAGCGATTCCGATGCCAAAAAAAACGCAACTCAGGAAAAATTTAAATCTTATACTTACCCGGAATTCATGAACCGTACAAGAAGAAACAGAGCCAATAGCCAATTATATATAAAAGTAAAAATGTATTTATTATACAAATATAACAATATAAAAAATTCCATATAAAGAAAAAGACCCTAGTAGAACAGATAGAGCGAAAAAGTGACAGATGCTGAATAGCATATGTATATGTACAAGCTATATTTAATGTTTATTTAAAAAGGTATGTTTGTAGACACCAGTGCATTTTCATATTACTTGTCCCTTAGCTTAGTGAGTATTATTTAGTTATTAGCAAGGGACATAGAGAAGTGTATCGTTCAAACAGCAGTCTTACCCATTGCAGCAACGATGGTCATAAGTGTCCGCTCTACAACATAGAACCCCAACGCGCGTTTCACTACAGGTGCTTCCTCGGGGTATGTGTTGTGTCCTAAAAGTATTCAGCCCTTAAGTACTGTGGGGGAGACTGAAGCAGATGTGCCTCATTACACCAGCGTGAGCAATGGCGCGACCGGAAGCGAGGCAAGCCCCACTTCCGGCTCCAAGCACTGCAGCACACATCCGGATTCCCGATGCGTAACGGGAGTTCCGGACATGCGCAGTGTGCAAAATGGAGCCGGAGAGGGCAACGCATCACCGCCAGCAGTTCTACCGAGCATGAAGCATAAGAAGACACAAAAAGGAAGTATATTGGAAAAAGACATAGCTTGGCATAATCTGCAGCGATGTAGTAGTGGATCCTCATTTCGAGATCGTATCGTTCAGTAAAACTCAAGAGCACAGATGTTCTTTCTCCTGTTCAGATTATCGAGCATAGGACGAATATATGGATAATACACAGAGCCTAATAAAGAGATACAGAACACAATTAAGTCCATGAGGTTTCATGGACCCCAACAGAACAATCCATTTGCACTCTCTTTGTGCCAGCACTCTCGTCACATTGCCCCCCCCCCTGATGCCACAATGTATTCTGTCAATCCCTCGTACCGATAGTGTTCTGCGATTACACCCATAATGTGCTTTAAAGTGTCTGGGCAAGGTCTTTAACTGTGTTAAATCCTCAATTTCACTGGCCCCCAATATATCACGCACATGCTCTCTCGTGCAAATTCTCAGCTCCCTAGAGGTAAGTCCTATGTAAATTTTAGGACAGCCACATGTGGCATAATAAACCACATGTGTCGTGCTACATGAAATGTATTCTCTAATCTCAAAATGCCTCATTCCGTCAGCTGAGGAAAAATTGGTTGCACGGCAGATATTAGCACAAGATTTACAGTCGCCACAAGGGTAGCACCCCTTTCTAGGTCCACGAGAGCCAAATGGACATACCTGACGTGGTACGTAGTGACTCTTAACAAGAAAATCTTTAAGATTTTTGGCTCTTCTAGCTGTCATCATTGGTCTTTCCAATTGTGGCTCAGATCTCAGGATAGGCCAGTGTCTTTCCAAAATGGTCCTCATCCTGTCCCACTGCCCATTATACGTAGATATAAAACGTATACCTGGCTCACTCGCACACTGTTGTTTAGATCTCAAAAGATGAATGCGTGGGGTAGCTCTCGCTCTCCTATAACCTAACTTAATAGTTCTATAACTGTACCCCCTGTCTCTAAACCTTAATTTCAGATCTTTAGATTGTTGTTCAAATAAGGCATCAGAAGAGCAGATCCGCTTCATCCTGAGGAACTGACCAACCGGGATGGCTTTGATGGTGGACGGAGTATGGGATGATGAGGCATGCAACAGAGTGTTGACTGATGTAGATTTCCGAAAAACATTAGTGTGTAAAAAGCCCAGGCCATCTGAGAAGATCTGTATATCCAGAAATTCTACACGTTGTTGATGATGTTTATATGTCAATTTAATGTTAAATGGATTATTATTAAGCTGCTGCATAAAACTCATCAGGCCAGAATTCAGTTTTTTTTTGTCTGGGCCGGCCTCCTCGGATGACGTTTCATCCATGTGACCGCTGCACCATTCCTGGCCGAAAAACTGCACCACAATTTGGTGCGGTTTTCAGCTTGAATTCCCTGCGGCGCACAGGGCGTATACGCTGTGTGCTTTTACACAACGTATCCGTACTGTGTGAACATACCCGTACAGTATATACATATAGTAGCTGCTGTCTTACAACGATACAGCTGTAAACCACGTCAACATGCTGCATTCCCACGAGTCAACGCAGTTTTCAAATGATTGTTAATGTCCATGCAGTTTTTTGCAAACCATAAGGCTGGATTCACACGAGCACATTACGTCCGTAATGGACGGAACGTATTTCGGCCACTAATCCCGGACCGAACACACTGCAGGGAGCCGGGCTCCTAGCATCATAGTTATGTACGATGCTAGGAGTCCCTGCCTCGCTGCAGGACAACTGTCCCGTACTGTAATCATGTTTTCAGTACGGGACAGTAGTTCCATGGAGAGGCAAGGACTCCTAGCATCGTACATAACTATGATGCCAGGAGCCCGGCTCCCTGCAGTGTGTTCGGTCTGGGATTAGTGGCCGAAATACGTTCCGTCCATTACGGACGTAATGTGCTCGCGTGAATCCAGCCTTACGATCATTTGAAAACCGCACCGACTTTTGGTAAAACTGCATGTGCTACGTATTGTACTGGACGATGGTTGTTGTTACAATCTGATTGTTTGCATTAAAGGCTGTGTACCCTTTTGAAGGGGATTTTTTATTTATTTTAATAAAATGTCAGTCAGTGTGTTTTGTGCAACGTTTATTAAAAAAATATTTTTACTTTTTGAGATACAGCTGCTCTGTATCCTGTATATAGAGCAGCTGTATCCTACGCTGAATCCTGAAAACGTCCAGTGCATGTGACTGACGGTTTGAGTGCCAGCGTGTCCTGTGTGTCTCTGACGTGCAGGTTCCACCTATAATAGATCACATTTAAGTTACTTAAATGTGGTAGATTACAGGTGGATACAGTCTCAAACTCTATTGTTTCCGCCCAAAAAAACAGAGATAAACGGAAACCATTAGCAACGGAAGTGTTACCATTGAAATCAATGGTAATGGTAACGGAAAGCTATGGTTTCTGTTTGGTTTACGTTAGTGGGTTCCCCTGACGGAAAGGTCTGACGGAACCCCGACGCATCTGAGAATGAAGCCTAATTATTACTGTATGATCTGTACAGATGGTGGAGGGTAATATTTTTTGGGATATAAGCAACTCCCAATATATCATTACCATTGTTCAGGTCATACTGGAAGCTGCTAACCTGACTTTGCAAATGATCTCTGTACTGAAATGTATTTGTACTGAGATTTGTTCTGGTGCTGTATATATGTACTGAGTTTGGATTTTGTGCTGTATATATGTACAGAAGTTGGTTCTGCTGCTGTGTATATAAGTACTGAGCTTGGTTTTGATGAGGTATAGATGTACTGAGCTTTGTTCTGGTGTTGTATACATGTACCGAGCCTTGTTCTGGTGCTGTATATATGTACTGACCTTGGTTCTGGTGTAGAGCAGATGGCATTGTTACAATTCATTGTATGTTTAATCAGAACCTGTCTGGTAGTTTTAACCCCTTGAACCTCCACCATGCAGTAATACATAACCTGACAATATTTCCAAACATTCCCCTATATGTTTTGTTTCCGATGCAAATCTTTAACCCCTTCCCGACATGCGCCGTACATGTACGGCGCTGTCGGGAGGTGCTTCCCGCAAAGCGCCGTATATGTACGGCGCAGTGATGGTGCGGGCTCAGAAGCAAAGCGGGCACCATCACCGCGGGGTGACAGCTGTATTATACAGCTGGCACCCTCCTGTAACTGCCAGGACCGGAGCTACTCTCCGATCCGGCAGATTAACCCCTCAGATGCTGCGCTCAATATTGTTTTCACCCGATCGGCAACCCAGTGATGCAATCGCTGGGTTGCTGTGGCAATCGGACGCCACAAAATGGCGTCCGAGTCTGCCTTGTACGGGAGCCCATGAGGACCCGCCTTCGGCGTGTCCTCATAGGCTTGCTGTCAGTGAATAACTGACAGCGCTAATACACTGCACTTCGTATGTAGTGCAGTGTATTAGAGTAGCGATCGGGGCATCAGGCCCTCATGTCCCCTAGTGGGACAAGTCAGAAAAGTAAAAAAAGATAATAAAAATGTGGTAAAACAATAAAAACACACACATTTCAAATAAAAATAAAGCTAAACTGACTTTTTTCCCATAGTTAGTCTTTTATTATGGGAAAAACCGTAAAAATTAAAAAAACTATACATAATTGGTATCGCCGCGTCCGTAACGACCCAAACTACAAAACTATTATGTAATTTATCCCGCACGGTGAACGCCGTAAAAAAAAACATGAAAAACAACGCCAGAATCTTTGTTTTTAGGTCACATCTCCTTCCAAAAAATGCTATAAAAAGTGATCAAAAAGTCACATTTACTCCAAAATAGTACTAATAAAAACGACAATCCGTCCCGGAAAAAATAATCCCTGACACCGCTTTGTGCACGCAAAAATAAAAAAGTTATGGGTCTTAGAATATGGCGACACAGAAAACAAATGATTTTATAAAAAAAGTGATTTTGTTGTGCAAAAGCTGCAATACATAAAAAAAACTATATAAATTTGGTATCGCCGTAATCGTATCGACCCGCAGAATAAAGCCAACATGTAATTTAGGGCACACTGTGGATGCCGATAAAAAAAACAATAAAAAACGATTCCAGAATTGCTTGTTTTTGGTAATTTCCTTTACCAAAAAATGAAATAAAAAGTGATCAAAAAGTCGTATGTGTTCTAAAATGATACCAATAAAATCTACAGCCCGTCTCACAAAAAACAAGCCCACACACCGCTCAATCAACTGAAAAACAAAAAAGTTACGGCACTAGTAATGCGGTGATGAAAAACATCTCAATGCGCAGGCCGGAGGGGAACATTCCTTCAGTTTCAGGGCCCTAGTATTTAGGAACTAGGAAAGGGAATGGACACAGAACATCCGCTGGAAGCGAGGGCGCCCGTATTATACCAGCGCAAAACTTTCCCAGTAATATTTCCCAAACTACGAAGGAGAAAAAGTCCCCAAAAGGTGCAGAGCGTTACAGAAGGGGGATAAGAAAGAAAACCGTTTATCAGTGTGACACCGGCCTGCGCATAACGGATCGCTTCACAGCGTAACACACTTCAATGGATAATTGTATTATTTACCCCATTATTATACCCTCTTATTATGCCCTGATGTACTCCGCACAGATTACATATACCCTGATGTACTCCGCACAGATTACATATGTCCCCACATTATAAACTGAAATACCAGCAAAACCCCAAACAGAACTGTTACCAAGCAAAATCCATGCTCAAAATGGCGGTCTATTCCTTCTTAGCCCTACAGTGTGCCCAAACAGCAATTTATGGCCACAAGTAAGGCATTACCATACCCGAGAGAACCCGCTTAACAATTTATGGGGTAAGATTCTCTAGGGGCACAACATCTTGTGCGGTGAATGGGCAGATCAGTGGAAAAATTGCAATTTTCACTTTGCACCCTCCACTGCGTATTCATTTCTGAAAAACACCTGTTGAGTCTAAATTCTCACTACACCCCTTGATAAATGCCTTTAGGGGTGTAGTTTCTAAAACGGGGTCACTTTTGTTTGGTACATCAGGGGTTTTGCAAATGCAACATGGCGTCCGCAAACCATTCCAGCAAAATCTACGCTCCAAAAGATAAGTACCGCTCCTTTTCTTCTGAATGCTCCCATATACGTAAATAGCCTATTATAACCACATATGGGGTGTTACCGTACTCGGGAGAAATTACTTTACAAATGTTGGGGTGCTTTTTCTTCTCTATTCCTTGTAAAAGTGAAAAATGTTGATCTAAAACTACATCTTGTTGGAAAAAAAAAATATTTTTCATTTCCATAGCTTAATTCTAATTAATTCAGCAAAAAACCTTTGGGATCAAAATTTTCACTATACCCCTAGATGATTCCTCAGGGGGTGCAGTTTCCCAAATGGAGTCACTTTTGGGGTGTTTCCACTGTACTAGTACTACAGGGGCTCAGCAAATGTGACATGGCGCCCAGACACTATCCAAAATCCAAATGGTGCTAGTTCCATTCTGAGCCCTACCGTGTGTCCAAACAGCCGTTTATGACCACATGTGGGGTATTGTTTTACTCGGGAGAAGTTGCTTTACTAATTTTATGGTGCTTTTTCTCCTTCAGTCCTTGTGGAAATGAAAAAAAAATACCTAAACCTACATTTTATTTGAAAAAATGTAGATTTTCATTTTTACGGTCTACTTCCAATAAGTTCTGTAAAACACCTGTGGGGTCAAACTGCTCACTATACTCCTAGATAATTTCCTCATGGGGTGTGGTTTCCAAAATGGGGTCACTTGTTGGGGGTTTCCACTGTTTTGTCCCCTCAGGAGCTTTGCAAATGCGACATGGCCTCCGCAAACCATTCCTGCTAAATTTGAGTTCCAAAAGCCAAATGGCGCTCTTTCCCTTCTCAGCCTCGCCGTGTCTCCAAACAGCCGTTTATTACTACATGTGGGGTATTGTTTTACTCGGGAGAAATTTCTTTACAAATGTTGCAGTGCTTTTTCTCCTTCAGTCCTTGTGGAAATGAAAAAAAATTAGCTAAACCTACATTTTATGTGAAAAAAATGTAGATTTTCATTTTCATGGCCTAGTTCCAAAAATTTTTGCAAAAAAACTGGCTGGTCAAAATGCTTGCTACACCGCTAGATAAATTCCTCGAGGGGTATAGTTTCCAAAATGGGGTCACTTGTTGGGGGTTTCCACTGTTTTGTCCCCTAGGGGGCTTTGCAAATGACATGGCCTCCGCAAACCATTCCTGCTAAATTTGAGCTCCAAGAGCCAAATGGCGCTCTTTCCATTCTAAGCCTTGCTGTGTGTCCAAATAACCGTTTATTACCACATGTGGGGTATTGTTTTACTCGGGAGAAATTGCTCTACAAATATTGTGGTGCTTTTTCTACTTTAGTTCTTTTGGAAATGAAAAAAAATTAGCTAAACCTACATTTTATTTGAAAAAATTTAGATTTTAATTTTCATGGCCTAGTTCCAAAAATTTTTGCAAAAAAACTGGCCGGTCAAAATGCTTGCTACACCCCTAGATAAATTCCTCGAGGGGTGTAGTTTCCCAAATGGGGTCACTTTTGGGGGGTTTCCACTGTTTTAGTTCCACAAGACCTGTTCAAAGCTGACATGGTGCCTAAAATATATTCTAATAAAAAGGAGACCCAAAATCCACCAGGTGCTCCTTTGCTTCTGAGGCCGGTGCTTCAGTCCAGTAGCACACTAGAGCCACATGTGGGATATTTCTTAAAACTGCAGAACCTGGGCAATAAATATTGAGTTGCATTTCTTGGGTAAAACATTCTGTGGTACAAAAAAAATGGATTCAAAATGAATTTCTGGAAAAAAATAATGAACTTTGTAAATTTCACCTCTACTTTGCCTTAATTCCTGTGCAATGTCTAAAGGGTTAAGAAACTTTCTAAATGCTGTTTTGAATACTTTGAGGGGTGCAGTTTTTAAAATGGGGTGACTTATTGGGGGTTTCTAATATCTAAGGACCTCAAAGCCACTTCACAACTGAACTGGCCCCTGTAAAAATAGCATTTTGAAATTTTCTTGAAAATGTGAGAAATTGCTGCTAAAGTTCTAAGCCTTGTAACGTCCTAGAAAAATAAAATGATGTTCAAAAAACGATGCCAATCTAAAGTAGACATATGGGGGATGTTATTTAGCAACATTTTTGTGTGGTATAACTGCCTGTCTTACAAGCAGATACATTTAAATTGAGAAAAATGCACATTTTTGCAATTTTTCGCTAAATTTTGGGGTTTTTCACAATCAAATACTGAATGTATCGGGCAAATTTTGCCAGTAACATAAAGTCCAATGTGTCATGAGAAAACAATCTCAGAATCACTTGGATAGGTAAAAGCATTCCGGAGTTATTACCATATAAAGTGAAACATGTCAGATTTGAAAAATGAGGCTCTGTCAGGAAGGTCAAAAGCGGCCAAAGAGGGAAGGGGTTAAAATCAACTTTTAAAATAGTCTATGCTATATGCTAATTACTATATAAAGGGTCATGGGTCGGTGCCGCTATCCTGTAGAGTCATACAGTCCTAACTGCAAGTCCACCTTTCCATGCTTGGTTGATATCTCCCTGGCTGTTCTACATCACTACCAGTCTCCTCCATTTCTTGGATGCACCATTGCCTTGTACTCCATGAACACGCACCGTTCAGCGAGTTGTACTTTGCCCGGCTTCATCACTGGACCGCGCATGCCAAGGGAGTACAAGGCAAAGGAGAAAGCTGGTAGTAAGGTAGAACAGTCAGGGGGATGCCAACCAAGATCTGGGGGGCGCTATTTCAATTTTCGACTCAGGCAGCAGAAAAGCTAGAATTGGCCCTGGGCGGCGGCGCCACTGAAACCAGCTGCCGCCACCGCCTCATGCAATAATTGTATCTACCTTACAATGACGCTGATTGGCAGGGCAGAAAGACTTGCACCGCCAATCGGCACCTTTCAACCGCTTCTGTTGAAAGTTGCTGATTGACGGGGCGTCATTCTGCCCTGCCAATCAGCACCGTCGTTCAGCCCCAGCAGACCTGCTTAGAAGAGAGCAGGCCTGCATTGATATAGGATGACGTGGGATCGGGATCGCGGTGAGTATGTAACGTTCTTTTTTTTTTTTCGTCTTTTTTTTCCACTTAAAAGTGTTACCGACATTTTCTACGGAGGGGGGGGAGCTATATGTGGGCCGCAATCTACAGGAGAGGCTATATGTGAGGCACTATCTACAGGGGGCCATATGTGGGACACCATGTACAAGGGCGCTATATGTGGAGCACCATCTACAGCGGGGGCTAAATGTGGAGCACTGTATACAAAAAAAATCCTCTAGAATTACAAGCATGTACATTATTCTCGTGGAAAAGCAGTGGATTCGTTGGAGTTGGGGCTATCAAGAACTATTCCTCTTTTCATTTACACCTGTTAATAAATCTACCCATGTCTTGTATAGCTGAAAATTGGTCCCAGCCCAACACTGGCAGCTGCGTATGGCCTGTGGTGGGCCTGTGTGCTTAAAAATGCCAGGGCTGATTTTAAGTCCCAGTTCGGCTCTGATGGAGGAGGTCAGGTGAAGTGGAGCGGGAATAACAAGTGAGACAGAAAATGCGGCACATAGTGTCACCTCAGAGAATAGTCAAACATCAATGGTGACAGTGTCCCCTAAGGGGGTTGAACAGGGCATTAGAAGGTCAGAGTTAGTGGGGCTAACTGCCTGAGGAGAGGCAATAAAAGGTAGTGTAACGGCTGCCATGTCGTTCCCCGCTGCTTCCATGGCCTCTGCTCCGGTTCCTGCACCCTCCATTCCCTCATGCTTGTTCCGAGCTCCACTCACCCAATCCGGATGCTCTGCAGGCTCTGGGCGTCATCAGGTAACTGCATCTCTCACCTCCCTCCACGGCCATCATCCACTATGTGCGGCTGCAGCCACTAGAGGGCGCACGCGCTGACACTTCCCTTCTTAAAGGGCCGGCGTGTGTCAAAATCCTAAGACTTCCTATTTAAGGACACTCCTCCCTCAGATATTAGCTTGTTCAACCAAGTTATCCCTGTGAGCTTCCCTGTACCCAGTTTTCCCTGTTACCTTGCCTTCTGCCTTTCTCTGGATTTCCCGTTGTGACCTGAACTATCCTTGCCTGCCGCCTGCCTTGACCTATTGCTATCCCTACCCGTATTGACATCTGCTGCCTGTCCTGACATCTGGCCTATTCATCTGACTGCCTCTAAACCTGCTGTGCCAAGCATTGCCCTGGGTTAAAAGTATCATCTCCCAGACGACACAGAGGATCCACAAACAAACCGGTGAGAACCGTGATAGGCAGCTACTGTTGAGTAGGATTGGCACTGCTGTCTCCTGTGAAGTTTGGGGGAGGGAGCTCCAGCAGCATGGATGGTGCTGAGGCTGGATGGCTGAAGAATAGTGGAGTGACATAGACTGTGTGAGCAGGCTTGCACAATGGTGACACAAGGACACAAATAAAACACCAATTATACTTGCACCTTGAATTTGAGATTAGGATGTCTACAGGTTCAAAGTGGAAAAATCAAAATGTTACACCCAACTTAACCCCTCAACGCACCAGGACGTCCTGTATTGTAGTGCTTTAGGGCACCGGGACATACTGGTGCGTCCTCGCTAACAACTGTCACACTGTCAAAGGACAAGGTGACAGAACTGTGCCATCAACTGTTTATGACAGTTGATTTGCACAATAAGACGGCAGGGAACCAATCACAGAGGTCCCCTGCCGGCAGGGGAAGCTGAGCCAGCGCCGTCACGGGTGGGTGTCGGCTGTATATTTCAGCTGACACCCCGCTGTAATGGCCAGGACTGGCGCTAGCCTCAGTTCTGGCCGATTAACCCCTTAGATGCAGCAATAAAAAATGATTGCTGCATCTAGGTGGTTTCTAGCCTGTTGGCACACCTGAAACATAATCGCGGGGATGCCAATGGTTGCCATGGCCACAGGTGTCAGCTGTTTGTCACAGCTGGCATCCTGCACTAACGGCCAGGACCAGAGCTAGGCTCCGATCCGGCTGATTAACCCCTTAGATGCAGCGATCAAAAGTGATTGCTGCATTTAGGTGGTTAGATCGCACCCGATGGTTGCAACGATCGGCAGCCGCGGAGGTGCGAAGCCTAATAGGCTTGCTGTCAGTGAATAGCTGACAGTTCTAATACACTGCACTATGTAGGTAGTGCAGTATATTAGAATAGTGATCAGGGCTTCGTTCCTTCAAGTTCCCTAGTGGGAAAAAAAAAAGTTTTAAAAAAAGTTAATAAAACTGTCTTTTATTATAGGAAAAAACTGAAAACATTAATAAAGTACACATGTGGTTCTACCGTGTCCGAAATGACCCGAACTATTAAAATATCAGGCTATTTTACCCGCATGTGAACACCGTAAAAAAATAAAATAAAAAACAATTCCAGTATCGCTGTTTTTCGGTCACTACCCCCTCCCAAAACAGAATAAAAAAAGTGATCTAACAGTTGCATGTACCCCAAAATTATACATACCATTTACAACTACAACCCGTCCCGCAAAAAACAAGACCTTCCACAGCTTTTTTGACAGAAAAAAATAAATAAAAAGTGATCCAAAAATCATATGTGCCCCAAAATGGTACCAATGAAAACTACAGATTGTCCCGCAACAAATAAGCCCTCACACAGCTCCGGTGGAGAAAAAATAAAAAAGTTCTGGCTCTCAGAATATGGCTACGCAAAATTTGCAGAGTGTTCCAAAAGAGGATAAGATTGGGCACCATTTATCAGTGCGACACTGGCCACAGATCAATGAAGTATTATTTATTTACCGAATTATTATACCATCTTATTATGCCCTGACGTACTCTGCCCTGTTTACATATGCCCCAACACTATAAACTGAAATACCAGAAAAACCCCAAACAGAACTACTACCAAGCAAAATCAGCGCTCCAAAAGCCAAATGCCACTCCCTCCCTTCTGAACCCTACAGCGTGCCCAAATAGCATAACGTTGCACCATCCACTGGGATCTAAATGCTTACTACACCCCTTAAAAAATGCCTTGAGGGCTGCAGTTTCCAAAATGGGGGTTTGTTTTACTATTTCACCCCAGAGCCCTGCCATTGTGGGCCAATGCTGTGAAAAATCACCAAAATAGTCCTCAAATGCACATTTCCTCTTTCACTCCTAAGGCTGGGTTCACACAACGTATTTTCAGGCGTAAACGAGGCGTTTTACACCTCGAATTACGCCTGAAAACACGGCTCAAATACGTTGGCAAACATCTGCCCATTCATTTCAATGGGTTTGCCGACGTACTGTGCCGACGACCTGTAATTTTACACGTCGCTGTCAAAAGACGGCGCGTAAAATAACCGCGTCGTCAAAGAAGTGCAGGACACTTCTTGGGACGTAATTTGAGACATTTTTCATTGACTTCAATGAAGAACAGCTCCAAATTACGGCCGTAATTGACGCCTCGCAAAACGCGAGTACGAGCAATTACGTCTGAAATGCAGGAGCTGTTTTCTCCTGAAAACAGCTCCGTAATTTCAGCCGTAATTGTCGTTATCGTGTGCACATACCCTAAGCCCTGTCATATGTCCAGGCAAATGATAAATGCTTTGAGGGGTGTAGCTTACAAAATGGGGTCAATTCTCAGGGGTTTCTACTGTACTCTGGTACTTCAGGGGCTCTGCAAATGTGACATGGCGCCCAAAAACCAATCAAGCAATATCTGCATGCCAAGTAGCACTCCTGCCATTCTGAGTCCTGTGGTATATCCAAACAGCAGTATATAACCACATATGGAGTATTGCCGTACTCGGGAGAAATTGCTTTACAAATGTTGGGGTGCTTTTTCTCCTTTATTCCTTGTTAAAATGACAATTCTAAATTTTTGTGGAAAAAATTTAGATTTTCATTTTCACTGCCGAATTACAATAATTTCAGCAAACAAACAGTCAAAATGCCCACTATACTGCTAGATAAATTCCTTGTGGGGTTTAGTTTCAGATATGGGGTCACTTTTGCAGTGTTTGCACTGTTTTGGCCCTTCAGGGGCTTTGCAAATGTGACATGGCGCCACAAGCCATTGCAGCAAAACTTGAGCTCCAAAAGCCAAATGGTGCCCCTTCCTTTCTAAGCCCTGCCCCGTCTCCAAATAGTAGTTTATTACCACATATGGGGTATTACTGTGCTCAGAAGAGTTTGATTTATAAATGTTGCAGTGCTTTTTCTCCTTTTATCTATTGTGAAAATAAAAAAATCTGAGCTAAAACTACCTATTACTAGAAAAAATATATATTTTCAATTTCACGGCCTAAGTCCAATAAATTCTGCAAAAAACTTGTTGAGTCAAAATGCTAACTATACCCCTAAAAAGTTCCATGAGGGGTATAGTTTCCAAAATGGGGTCACTTTTCGAGGGTTTGCACTGTTTTGGTCCCTCCATGGCATTGCAAAAACGACATGGCACTAAAAACCATTCCAGCAAAATATGCTCTCCAAAATCCAAATGACGCTCCTTCCCATCTGAGCTGTGCCGTGGGTCCATACAGCAGTTTATTACCACATATGGGGTATTGCCATAATCGGGAGAAACTGCTTTACAAATTTTTGGGTGCTTTTTCTCCTTTTATTCCTTGTAAAAATTATTTTTTTTTCAGAAAAAACGTAGATTTTCATTTTTACAGACTAACTCCAATAAGTTTAGCAAAAAACCTGTGGGGTCAAAATGCTAAACATACCCCTAGATTAATCTCTTGAGGGGTGTTGTTTCCAAAAGGTTGTCACTTTTGGGGGGTTTCCACTGTTATGGCACCGCAAGACCTCTTCATACCTGACATGGTGCCTAAAATATATTATAAATAAAAGGAGGCCCCAAAATCCACTAGGTACTTCTTTGCTTCTGAGGCCGGTGCTTCAGTCCATTAGGACACTAGGGCCACATGTGGAATATTTCTAAAAACTGCAGAATCTGGGCAATAAACATTGAGTTGCGTTTCTCTGGTAAAACCTTCTACCTTAAAAAATTGATTACAAAAGTATTTTGGCAAAAAAAATGTAAATTGTAAATTTCACCTCTACTTTGCTTTAATTCCTGTGAAACGCCTAAGGGGTTAAGAAACTTTCTGAATGCTGTTTTGAATACTGTAAGGGGTGCAGTTTTTAAAATGGGGTGATTTATGGGGACTTTCTAAAATATAAGGCCCTCAAAGCCACTTCAGAACTGAACTGATCTCTGAAAAAAATAGCCTTTTGAAATTTTCTTGAAAATGTGAAATGTTAACCCCTTCCCTACATCCGCCGTATATATACGGCGCTGCCTGGAAGGTGTTCCCGCAAAACGCAGTACAGTTACGGCGCAGTGATGGTGCGGGCTCAGAAGCAGAGCCGGCACCATCACCGCGGGGTGACAACTGTATTATACAGCTGGCACCCTCCTGTAACTGCCAGGACCGGAGCTATTCTCCGATCCGACAGATTAACTCCTCAGATGCTGCGCCAATCGCTGGGTTGCTGTGGCAATCGGATGCCACAAAATGGCGTCCGAGTCTGCCTTGTACGGGAGCCGATGAGGACCCGCCTGCGGCGCGTCCTCATAGGCTTGCTGTCAGTGAATAACTGACAGCGCTAATACACTGCACTACGTATGTAGTGCAGTGTATTAGAGTAGCGATCGGGGCATCAGGCCCTCATGTCCCCTAGTGGGACAAGTCAGAAAAGTAAAAAAAAAGATAATAAAAATGTGGTAAAACAATAAAAACACACACATTTCAAATAAAAATAAATCTAAACTGACTTTTTTCCCATACTAAGACTTTTAGTATGGGAAAAACCGTAAAAATGTAAAAAACTATACATAATTGGTATCACCGCGTCCGTAACGACCCAAACGACAAAACTATTATGTAATTTATCACGCACGGTGAACGCGGTAAAAAAAACATGAAAAACTACGCCAGAATCTTTGTTTTTAGGTCACATCTCCTTCCAAAAAATGCTATAAAAAGTGATCAAAAAGTCACATTTACTCCAAAATAATACTAATAAAAACGGCAATCCGTCCTGCAAAAAACAATCCCTGACACCGCTTTGTGCACGCAAAAATAAAAAAGTTATGGGTCTTAGAATATGGCGACACAGAAAACAAATGATTTTATAAAAAAAAGTGATTTTATTGTGCAAAAGCTGCAATACATAAAAAAAAACTATATAAATTTGGTATCGCCGTAATCGTATCGACTCGCAGAATAAATCTAACATGTAATTTAGGGCGCACTGTGGATGCCGAAAAAAAAAACAATAAACAACTATTCTAGAATTGCTTGTTTTTGGTAATTTCCTTTATCAAAAAATGAAATAAAAAGTGATCAAAAAGTCGTATGCGTTCTAAAATGGTACCAATAAAATCTACAGCCCGTCTCGCAAAAAACAAGCCCGCACACCGCTCAATCTACTGAAAAACAAAAAAGTTACGGCACTAGTAATGCGGTGATGAAAAAACATCTCAATGCGCAGGCCGGAGGGGAACATTCCTTCCGTTTCAGGGCCCTAGTATTTAGGAACTAGGAAAGGGAAGGGATATAGCACATCCGCTGGAAGTGAGGGCGCCCGTATTATACCAGCGCATCACTTTCCCAGCAATATTTCCTAAACTACGAAGGAGAAAATGTCCCCAAAAGGTGCAGAGCGTTACAAAAGGGGGATAAGAAAGAAAACTGTTTATCATTGTGGCACCGGCCTGTGCATAACGGATCGCTTAACAGCGTAACACACATCTATGGATAATTGTATTATTTACCCCATTATTATACCCTCTTATTATGCCCTGATGTACCCCGCACATATTACATATACCCCCACATTATAAACTGAAATACCAGCAAAACCCCAAACAGAACTATTACTAAGCAAAATCCATGCTCAAAATGGTGGTCTTTCCCTTCTTAGCCCTACAGTGTGCCCAAACAGCAATTTATGGCCACAAGTAAGGCATTACCATCCCCTCGAGAACCCGCTTAACAATTTATGGGGTAAGATTCTCCAGGGGCACAACATATTGTGCGGTGAATAGGCAGATCAGTGGAAAAATTGCAATTTTCACTTTGTATCATCCACTGCGTATTAATTTCTGAAAAACATCTGTGGAGTCTAAATTCTCACTACACCCCTTGATAAATGCCTTTAGGGGTGTAGTTTCTAAAACGGGGTCACTTTTGTTTGGTACATCTGTGGTTTTGCAAATGCAACATGCTGTCCGCAAACCATTCCAGCAAATCTACGCTCCAAAAGATAAATACCGCTCCTTTTCTTCTGAATGCTCCCATATATGTAAACAGCTTATTATAACCACATATGGGGTGTTATCGTACTCGGAAGAAATTTCTTTACAAATATTGGGGTGCTTTTTCTTCTTTATTCCTTGTAAAAATGAAAAATGTTGATCTAAAACTACATCTTGTTGGAAAAACATTTTTTTTTTCATTTTCATGGCTTAATTCTAATTAATTCAGCAAAAAAACTTTGGGATCAAAATTTTCACTATACCCCTAGATGATTCCTCAGGGGGTGCAGTTTCCCAAATGGAGTCACTTTTGGGGTGTTTGCACTGTACTAGTACTACAGTGGCTCAGCAAATGTGACATGGCACCCAGAACCCATTCCAAAATCCAAATGGTGCTCCTTCCATTCTGAGCCATACTGAGTGTCCAAACAGATGTTTATGACCACATGTGGGGTATTGTTTTACTCGGGAGAAATTGCTTTACAAATGTTGCAGTGCTTTTTCTCCTTCTGTCCTTGTGGAAATGAAAATAAAATACCTAAACCTACATTTTCTTTGAAAAAAATGTAGATTTTCATTTTTACGGCCTACTTCCAATAAGTTCTGTAAAACAGCTGTGGGGTCAACCTGCTCACTGTACCCCTAGATAATTTCCTCATGGGGTGTAGTTTCCAAAATGGGGTCACTTGTTTGGGGTTTCCACTGTTTTGTACCCTCAGGGGCTTTGCAAATGTGACATGGCCTCCGCAAACCATTCCTGCTAAATTTGAGTTCCAAAAGCCAAATGGCACTCTTTCCCTTCTCAGCCTCGCCGTGTCTCCAAACAGCCCGTTATTACCATATGTGGGGTACTCTTTTACTCGGGAGAAATTTCTTTACAAATTTTAAGGTGGTTTTTCTCCTTTAGTCCTTGTGGAAATGGAAAAAAATTAGCTAAACCTACATCTTATTTGAAAAATGTAGATTTTCATTTTCACAGCCTACTTCCAAAAATTTCTGAAAAAAACCTGTGGGGTCAAAATGCTCACTACACCCATAGATAAATTCCTCAAGGGGTGTAGTTTTCAAAATGGGGTCACTTGTGGGAGGTTTCCACTGTTTTGTCCCTTCGGGGGCTTTGCAAATGCGACATGGCCACCGCAAACCATTCCTGCTAAATTTGAGTTCCAAAAGCCAAATGGCGCTCTTTCCCTTCTCAGCCTCGCCGTGTGTCCAAACAGCCGGTTATTACCATATGTGGGGTACTGTTTTACTCGGGAGAAATTTCTTTACAAATTTTATGGTGGTGTTTCTCCTTTAGTCCTTGTGGAAATGAAAAAAAAATTAGCTAAACCTAAATCTTATTTGAAAAAATGTAGATTTTCATTTTCACAGCCTACTTCCAAAAATTTCTGCAAAAAACCTGTGGGATCAAAATGCCCACTACACCCCTAGATAATTTCATCAAGGGGTATAGTTTCCAAAATGGGGTCATTTGTTGGGGGTTTCCCCTGTTTTGTCCCCTCAGGGGCTTTGCAAATGTGACATGGCCTCCGCAAACCATTCCTGCTAAATTTGAGCTCCAAGAGCCAAATGGTGCTCTTTCCCTTCTAAGCCCTGCCGTGTGTCCAAACAACCGTTTATTACCACATGTGGGGTATTGTTTTACTCGAGAGAAATTTCTCTACAAATGTTGTGGTGCTTTTTCTACTTTAGTTATTTTGGAAATGAATTTAAATTAGCTAAACCTACATTTTATTTGAAAAAATTTAGATTTTCATTTTCATGGCCTAGATCCAAAAATTTTTGCAAAAAAAACTGGCAGGTCAAAATGCTTGCTACACCCCTAAATAAATTCCTCGAGGGGTGTAGTTTCCCAAATGGGTCACTTTTGGGGGGTTTCCACTGTTTTAGACCTCTTTAAAGCTGACATTGTGCCTAAAATATATTCTAATTAAAAGGAGGCCCAAAATCCACTAGGTTCTACTTTGCTTCAGAGGCCGGTGATTCAGTCCAGTAGCACACTAGGGCCACAAATATTGAGTTGCGTTTCTCTGGTAAAACCTTCTGTGGTACAAAAAAAAAATGGATTAAATATGAACTTCTGGAAAAAAATAATGAGCTTTGTAAATTTCACCTCTACTTTGCCTTAATTCCTGCGCAATGTCTAAAGGGTTAATAAACTTTCTAAATGCTGTTTTGAATACTTTGAGGGGTGTAGTTTTTAAAATGGTGTGACTTATTGGGGTTTCTAATATCTAAGGACCTCAAAGCCACTTCACAACTGAACTGGTCCCTGTAAAAATAGCCTTTTGAAATTTTCTTGAAAATGTGAGAAATTTCTGCTAATGTTCTAAGCCTTGTAACGTCCTAGAAAAATAAAATGATGTTCAAAAAACGATGCTAAACTAAAGTAGACATATGGGTGATGTTAATTAGCAACATTTTTGTGTGGTATAACTGCCTGTCTTACAAGCAGATACATTTAGGCCTGATTTACACGAGCGTGTGCGTTTTGCGCGCGTAAAAAACGCAGCGTTTTGCGTGCACAAAAGGCACTTGACAGCTCTGTGTGTCATCCGTGTATGATGCGCGGCTGCGTGATTTTCGTGCAGCCGCCATCATAGAGATGAGGCTAGCCGACCTCAGTCACTGTCCATGGTGCTGAAAGAGTTAACTGATCGGCAGTAACTCTTTCAGCACCCTCGACAGTGCATTCCGATCACCATATCGAGTAACCTGTTTAAAAAAAAAAGAGGTTCATACTTACCGAGAACTTCCCGCCCGTTGCCTTGGTGACGCGTCCTTGGTGACGCGTCCTTGGTGACGCGCCTCTCTTGACATCTGGCCCCACCTCCCCTGATGACGCGGCAGTCCATGTGACCGCTGCAGCCTGTGCTTGGCTTGTGATTGGCTGCAGCTGTCACTTGGACTGAATTGTCATCCCGGGAGGTCAGACTGCAGGAAGAAGCCGGGAGTTATCGGTAAGTCAGAACTTCTTTTTTTTTTACACGTTCACGTATATTGGAATCGGAAGTCACTGTCCAGGGTGCTGAACCAGTTTAACTCTTTCAGCACCCTGCACAGTGACTGTCTCCTGCCGGGTTCGGTCAAAACAAGTTCGGCCGAACCCGTTAAACTTCGGTTCTGTCATCTGTAAGACACTCCGTTCGGATGTTTGTAAACAGAAAAGCACGTGGTGCTTTTCTGTTTACATTCAGTTTGACAGCTCTTGCGCGAATCACGCAGTTCGCACGGAAGTGCTTCCGTGCGACCTTCGTGGTTTTCACACACCCATTGACTTCAATGGGTGCGTGATGCGCGAAAAACGCAGATTTATAGAACATTTCGTGAGTTTTTTTCAGTGCACTCACGCTGAGCAAAACTCACGGACTGTCTGCATGCCCCCATAGAGTAATATAGGCAGGGCCGCCATCAGGGGGGTACTGCAGTGAGGGGCCCGGGCATAAATGTTAAAAAAAGGGGCCCGCACTCTGCCGCTGGAATTAATATACTCACAGCAGTGTGGCTCTTACGATTTCATTTCGGTGAAAGGAACAGGTCCCATCACGAAGCAGGGGCCCGTTCATTACATCAGAATAAAACCGTAAGGGCCCGCTGGAGAGTGAGATGTGCCCGCCCCTCCTCCTCCACAACAGCGTGACAGCGTGTGGGGAGGAGACAAGGGGTGGAGACATCACAGCAGCGGGAGTTATGAGCTCAGCCTCGGAGGATACGTCCAGCAGCAGCAGCAGTTGTCACCTTCAGTGAGTACTAAGTTATGTCTGTGTCCAGCTGCTGCTGCCCGGAGCCTCCTGAAAAAATCTCCTCCTGCCCCCTTAGGAAGTAAATATCTTGCTCACCTGTGTATTATGTTAACACCGCAGCATAGGATTGTATCAGCTCTACGGCTCTTATCTCCCGTCCTGTGTAACATGTGACAATAAACCTGTCTTCTCCCTCTGTTTACACAGGACAGGAGAAAAGAGCCTTTGTAGAGCTGAGTGATACAATCCTATGCTGCAGTGTAAACTAATACAGACGTGGGGAAGATAATGGGGGCAGGGAGATGATAATGGGGGCAGGGAGATGATAATGGGGGCAGGGAGATGATAATGGGGGCAGGGAGATGATAATGGGGACAGGGAGATGATAATGGGGGCAGGGAGATGATAATGGGGCAGGGAGAAGATAAGGGGGCAGGGAGATGATAATGGGGGCAGGGAGATGATAATGGGGCAGGGAGAAGATAAGGGGGCAGGGAGATGATAATGGGGGCAGGGAGATGATAATGGGGGCAGGGAGATGATAATGGGGGCAGGGAGATGGTAATGGGGGCAGGGAGATGATAATGGGGGCAGGGAGATGATAATGGGGGCAGGGAGAGGATAATGGGGGCAGGGAGAGGATAATGGGGGCAGGGAGAGGATAATGGGGGCAGGGAGATGATAATGGGGGCAGGGAGATGATAATGGGGGCAGGGAGATGATAATGGGGGCAGGGAGATGATAATGGGGGCAGGGAGATGATAATGGGGCAGGGAGATGATAATGGGGCAGGGAGATGATAATGGGGGCAGGGAGATGATAATGGGGGCAGGGAGATGATAATGGGGGCAGGGAGATGGCATTGGGTAAGGAGGGAAATGATGCTAGAGTGGGAAGGAGATAATAATGGAGGGAGGATGGCACTTGAGTAGGGATGCACGATGCATCAAAACTTCGATACGGTTTTGATACCGTGCACCCCCAAACGGTTCGATACCTTTATTTCATGTATTTCGATACTAAGCTGTGCGGCCGCACAGCTCAATATTGTAATACATGAATGTATGAGAGCGGAGCTGCGGCTGTGTAATACAGTCACGGCCCTGCTCCGGAGTCCTGACATGTGCGCGCCGCCAGGATTATGTGATGCGGCCAGCGCTGCACTAATGAGCGGCGGCACTGAAAACAAAACATGGCGGGCGCACTACAAAACACCCCCACGTGTTCTGCCTTCAGTGCCTGAACCGCCGCTCATTAGTGCAGCGCCACCCGCATCACCTCGTGCTGACCGCGTGCGGGGCGGGGCAATGACTGTATTACACAGCCGCAGTCCCACTCTATAAAGGCAGAGATCAAAGAAACCTCTCATCTCCGCCGCTATTCCCCTGAATGCTGCGATCAAAGCTGACTGCAGCATTTAGGGGAAAATAAGAAGGGGGGATGCCCCTCGGATCACGTCACAGGAATCCCTGTGACGCGATTGAGGGACATACAATATATGGGCAGACAGCCCAAGGTCCAATGAAGGACCCCAGGGCTGTCTTACCATATTTCCTGTTAGGGCATACTCAGGTCTATCCTAACAACTGCCTGTGTACTATCCGTATATAGATATATACCAGTACATTAAAGTTTAAAAAATAAAGTAAAAACATAAAGTAATGTTAAATTTTAAAAAAATACACATACACCTTTTTTACAAAACACGTTAAAATAAGTCTGAATACATAAAATATACACATTCAGTATTGGCGCGGCCGTAATAACCTGCACAACAATTTTTTTGGGTAATTTATTATGTGTATGCTGTAAAAAATTAAATAAAAACTTCTTTCACTTAATAATGTGTGGCACGAGGTGTGATGAATTTAACCTCCATGTGCCTCACATTAATAGTAATTAACCCCATCATGTACCTTACACATTAACCCATTATAATTGAGGAACATGATGGGGTTAATTACTATTAATGTGAGGCACATGGAGGTTAAATTTACCATCACACCTCGCGCCTCACATAAGAAATGGAAGAACTGTTTTGTTTTTTTATTACTGTTGGCAAAGTTTCGCTTTGTTACTACACAAAGCATCGATACCGAAGTCCAAATTCTGGTATCGTGACATCCCTCCACTGGAGGAGGCATTATACAATGGGGGGGGGGGTAATAATTGGGTGAAAAGTGATGATATGTGAAGGGAGGGGAGAAATTATACATGGGGAGGGGTAGAGGAAGGAGAGAGTATACCTGGGTAGGGGGAGAAAGCTTATACCGGAGGCATAGTTAGCAACAGTCCTGAATTTGCAGGGACTGTCCTGAATCTACAGAGGCCCAGACGTGTCCCAGACGTGTCTCAGCCACTGCCATATTCAATTGTACCTGCGTCCACAGGATGCAGATACAATTGAATACTATGGCAGAGCAGGAAAGTATCAGCTTCCTGCTCTGCCATTCACCCATACAGGAGCGGAATCCCCGGCCAGAGAGTTGCCGACACTCTGGCCAGGGATTCCTCTCCTAGAGGTAGCCCCTGAGGTCACTGTCCATATATGGACAGTGAGGTCAGGGTCTCCTCCTGGACTGGAATCCCCTGTAGAGAGTGCCACACACTCCCCTGTAGTTAGCGCCGAACATACCCCCTGCAGATAGCGCCACACACACACTCCCCTGTAGATAGTGCCACACACTGCCCCCTGTAGATACCACCACACAATGCCATGTAGATCGCACCACACAATCCCATGTAGATAGCGCCACACCCACCCTGTAGAAAGCGCCACACACCCTCCCTGTAGATAGCGCCACACCCACCCCTGCAGATAGCGCCACACACAGCCCCCTGTAGATAGCGCCACACACAGCCCCCTGTAGATAGCACCACACACAGCCCCCTGTAGATAGCGCCACACACACCCGCCTGTACATACGGCCACACACACCCCAGTACATAGCGCCACACACACCCCAGTACATAGCGCCACACACCTCCCCTGTAGATAGCGCCACACACAGCAACCTGTAGATAGCGCCACACACAACCCCTGTAGATAGCGCCACACACAACCCCTGTAGATAGTGCTACACACCCCCCCTGTAGATAGTGCCACACACACCCCCCTGTAGATAGTGCCACACACACCCCCCTGTAGATAGTGCCACACACACCCCCCTGTAGATAGTGCCACACACACCCCCCTGTAGATCGTGCCACACACACCCCCCTGTAGATCGTGCCACACACACCCCCTGTAGATAGTGCCACACACAACCCCCTGTAAATAGCTCCACACACAGCCCCCCTGTAAATAGCTCCACACACTGCCCCCTGTAGATAGCGCCACACACACTCCCCTGTAGATAAAAGTCTAAATGCTAAACTCTGGCCACAGGTAGGGGTCTGGTGGAAAGGTGTCTGAATTACCTAACAGGTCTGGTTTAGGATCTGAATTTTTTTCTGGTTTGGTGCCTGAATTAATTTTGTTGTGTGGTTTTTACACAGATAACGCGTGTGCAGCGTGTGAAGAGAATGCAAAAGCATCATCCAAGCATGCCCGTGGTGGTGGGAGATCTTAGGGACTACATTTTGGTGAGTGACTCTGCTGTGTATAGGGCTTCAGTGCAATGATTTTTGTTTATATTGCCCTCCTACACCCTGACAGATTCTATACACACACACACTTTCCCTTTTTGCCCCCCACAGAGCCGCTGTCTCTTGTCTCTTCCCTGTCACTCCACAGAGCCCCTGTGAGGTTGCGTCTCCACCCTGGCTACCACTGCTACCTTCAGTTCTCCCAGCCCTGGCACTTAGTCTCTCCCCTTTGCCCTCCGACACCCACCTCCTGTCTCTGCCCTGCTCCTCCAAAGAGTTTTATTTTTAATGTACCCAACCTCCCGCCACTTTACATTTCACCCCCCTCCTAATAACGAGGGGGGCGGGGGCCCAGACTCATTGGCAGTATGGGGCCCAGAAATTCCTGATGGCAGCCCTGAATATAGGTGCGTACGAAACACGTGAAAAGCACGCGCGTCGCATGCGCGTATATTATGCTCGTGTAAATGAGGCCTTAAATTGAGAAAAATGCTAATTTTTTCAATTTTTCGCTACATTTTGGTGTTTTTCACAATTAAATACTGAATGTATCGGGCAAATTTTGCCAGTAACATAAAGTCCAATGTGTCACGAGAAAACAATCTCAAAATCTCTTGTATAGGTAAAGGCATTCCGGAGTTATTATCACATAAAGTGAAACATGTCAGAATTGAAAAATGAGGCTCTGTCAAGAAGGTCAAAAGTGGCCAAAGAGGGAAGGGGTTAAATACTTTTGTTTCAAAAAAGACAAAAGTATAATAGGTATGATACCTTTATTGGCTAACCATAAAAGTTCTATATGCAAGCTTTCAACTATTTGTATATGTAACTATTTGGAAGCTTGTCATATAGGTCTGGACATTTTCCAGGAGTATACGACTAACATGGTGTAAACAACGCTGAAGCCATTTTCACTTTCAAATCTTGAAATTCAAGCTTAAGGCCTCGTTTACACGAGCGTGTGCGTTTTGCGCACGCAAAAAACTCGCCGTTTTGCGTGCGCAAAAAGCACTTAACAGCTACGTGTGTCATCACCATATGATGCGCGGCTGCGTGATTTTCACGCAGCCGCCATCATTATGACACTCCGTTTGGATGTTTGTAAACAGAAAAGCACGTGGTGCTTTTCTGTTTTCATTCATCCTTTTCACTGCTGTTGCGCGAATCACGCTGTTCGCACGGAAGTGCTTTCGTGTGACATGCGTGGTTTTCACGCACCCATTGACTACAATGGGTGCGTGATGCGCGAACAGCGCACAAATATAGAACAGGTCGTGAGTTTTTTGCAACGGACTCACTTTGCACAAAATTCACGGACTGTCTGCATGGCCCCATAGACTAATATTCCGTGCGAACAGCGTGATTCGCGCAACAGCAGTGAAAAGGATGAATGAAAACAGAAAAGCACCACGTGCTTTTCTGTTTACAAACATCCAAACGAAGTGTCATAATGATGGCGCATCATATGGTGATGACACACGGAGCTGTTAAGTGCCTTTTGCGGGGTGTATATGCTGCAAAAAAGCACGCCCCGTATCCTCCATGTGTGCCGCAAAAAACGCACCAAACTGTTAGTGCAGTATTTAAACCGGAATGTCCACTGTGAAAAAATGCAGCACTTAGCATGTCTTCTAGCAGGCCAGCCTCCTGGGATGACATTTCATCCCAGGAGACCGGTGCAGCCTGTGACTGGCTGCAGCGGCGGTCGGATGGGAAGAGGGACACCCCAGGTCTCCTGGGGATGATGTTTCATCCCATGTAACTGCCACTACAATCTGTGATTGGCTGCAGAGGTCACATGGGATGAAACATCATCCCAGGAGGCTGGCTTGAACAAAGAAACAGTGTAATGATGGGGGTAGGGAAACGGACAAGTGAGCCCTAATCTACCCGCCACTCTGTCCCTGCCTACTTGAAACGACCCGCCCTAGGCGACGGGGTACAACTGGGCGGCGGTCCCTACGCTCAGTAAGTGCACGAGACAAACAGACAAGGGTACACAAGCTAAGGGAAATGGGGCAGTTGCCCATGGCAACACCGTGAGCAACAAGAGTGGTGAATGAGCCGAGTCAAACCAGGAGTGTACGAGGTACCAAACGCAGAGCAGGAGAGTAGTCAGTATGCCAGGGTCAGTATGGAGCAGGATCAAATAGTCAGAAGCTGTAGCTGGGCCAGGAAACCACACGAGAAGACTAACAAGCAAAGGAGGAACAGGAAAGGCAGGATATAAATAGACAGATGGCGGGAGCTAGCTCCGTCTGGCCAGGCTGCGATAGGTTCTCCCACTCCTAAGCCTGCCATCCTGAGTGGTGGAAGATGGAGTCAGTCTCAGAGACATAGACTCAGGTGCAGACTGATTACCTATGGGCGTATACACAGAAGTTGTGGCTGGCAGATCCTTTACACACAGACTCCTGGTAAGCATAAGATTTTTATTTTTTCTGAGTTGCAAAATAAAGTTTTTCCAATTCAGTTGTTTACAATGTAGTTTGTGTGGATTTAACATAATTATGTCCCCCAAAACAGCACCATTGTCTGGCGTTAATATACAATTTATTATGTCAGGTGCTAAGCAAATTGATTCTGTCTTTCTGTCTGGTAATGGCATGATTTTCTCCAATAGAGTTTTTTATGAATGGTCTTTTTTGCAAATTGCTTTCAAGCTCATTTGTTAGAACAGCTCGTGGTTAAATACACACACAGTGGCTTAACTACCGCCGTAGCAGCCGCAGCCGGAGGCTCCGCTAGCAGCCGCTATGGCTGCTACAGCGCGACGCCACTTAACACTACGGCAGAGCAGGGAGGTATCTCCCCGCTCTGCCATTAAACAAAAGACATGTATCCTCTATCCACATCGCTGCCATTGATACGGAGAGTGGCGGACTGAAAGTCCCCTGAAGTTCTCCACCACAAACCTCGGACTTCCGGGGTCTGTGTCGGCAGCTCCGTAGAAATGAATGGAGCGCCGGTCACGCTTGTGCGCATGCGTGACCAGCGGTCCTTTCATTTTTTATTGAGCTGCGCAGACTCCGGAAGTCAGAGGTTAGTCATGGAGAACTTCGGGGGACTTTCGGTCCCCCGTTCTCCCTATCGCTGCCAGCGATCACACATGTATCCCCTATCCTGTGGATAGGGGATATGTCTCTTTTGTAGGACACACTGTAGGTCACATTTTTTTGGGAGGGGGAACGCTGTATGGCGTTCCCTACAGGGGGGCTGTACGGCGTTCCCTACAGGGGGGTTGTACGGCGTTCCCTACAGGGGGGCTGTACGGCGTTCCCTACAGAGGGGGCTGTACGGCGTTATCTACAGGGGGGGGCTGTACGGCGTGCTCTACAGAGGGGGCTGTACGGTGTTCTCTACAGAGGGGGCTGTACGGCGTTCTCTACAGAGGGGGCTGTACGGCGTTCTCTACAGAGGGGGCTGTACGGCGTTCTCTACAGAGGGGGCTGTACGGCGTTCTCTACAGAGGGGGCTGTACGCGTTCTCTACAGAGGGGGCTGTACGGCGTTCTCTACAGAGGGGGCTGTACGGCGTTCTCTACAGAGGGGGCTGTACGGCGTTCTCTACAGAGGGGGCTGTACGGCGTTCTCTACAGAGGGGGCTGTACGGCGTTCTCTACAGAGGGGGCTGTACGGCGTTCTCTACAGAGGGGGCTGTACGGCGTTCTCTACAGAGGGGGCTGTACGGCGTTCTCTACAGAGGGGGCTGTACGGCGTTCTCTACAGAGGGGGCTGTACGGCGTTCTCTACAGAGGGGGCTGTACGGCGTTCTCTACAAAGGGGGCTGTACGGCGTTCTCTACAGAGGGGGCTGTACGCCGTTCTCTACAGAGGGGGCTGTACGCCGTTCTCTACAGAGGGGGCTGTACGGCGTTCTCTACAGAGGGGGCTGTACGGCGTTCTCTACAGAGGGGGCTGTACGGCGTTCTCTACAGAGGGGGCTGTACGGCGTTCTCTACAGAGGGGTCTGTACGGCGTTCTCTACAGAGGGGGCTGTACGGCGTTCTCTACAGAGGGGGCTGTACGGCGTTCTCTACAGAGGGGGCTGTACGGCGTTCTCTACAGAGGGGGCTGTACGGCGTTCTCTACAGAGGGGGATGTATGGCGTTCTCTACAGAGGGGGCTGTATGGCGTTCTCTACAGAGGGGGCTGTATGGCGTTCTCTACAGAGGGGGTTGTATGGCGTTCTCTACAGAGGGGACTGTATGGCATTCTCTACAGAGGGGACTGTATGGCATTCTCTACAGGGGGGCTGTATGGCGTTCTCTACAGAGGGGGCTGTAGTTCACTTGACCAAAGTGTGATTAACAAGTGTATTTTGTTAAAGGTTTGTCTGCATTTAACAATGTCTTTTATTAGAAGGTTCCACTGAAAATATGCAGATCATGGGTTGTTCTGCTGCTGAGACCTCCAGAGATCAGCTGTAATCACTGCAATCCAACAACCATATATTTTTACTTCTCCATTGACATAGTTGTATTCAGGATGAGTTTGATTTTTTTATAGGCACCATAAATAAGATGAATAATAGTGGTCTCAGCACGGAACCCTGGGGTACACGACCTATAACTGGGGACCATTCAGAGTAGAAATCATTGACCACAACTCTCTGGATACGGTCCTCAAGCCAATTCTCAATCCAATTACAAACTATACTTTCTAAACCTCTAGTCCTTAGTTTACCCATTAGACGACTATGAGGGACAGTGTCAAATGCCTTTGCAAAGTCCAAAAACACTATATCCACAGCGTCCCTATAGATTACATTTCAGTTTTTACCTCCCTTTGTTATTCCACCCACAAGGTTTCAATCTCCTCACAATCTTCACCCAGTATTGTCTCTTTCACACTCGCCTTCATATCACTTCTCACATACAGATATAAACCACCCCCTTTCCTATTTGTCCTGTTATCTGTGCCAAATGCCATCTGTGCCACGTGCCTGCTACGCCACGTGCCTGCTACGCCACGTGTCTGCAATGCTACGTGTCTGCTACGGGAGTGTCTGTCATGCAGAGTGTCTGCCAAATCATCTAACCAGGTACTCTTGTTCTAGAGACTGTTATTGACTATTGTTTGGCCAGCTGCTACTCCGCTACAGCGGAGCAGCCTAATGGGTCCACATAGACCATATCCGTGACACAAAGCCTAATGTTCTGTTGATATAAGAACATTTAGAGTACAATGAAGATAATTAAATAATTTACTAATTTGTGAATAAAATCATGTGTTATTTTCATACCTAGTAGCAGAATACGAATGTGAATAGAAATTTATTTCTATGGTCTTATCATATTAATGCTCTATAGAAAGCATCAATCCGGTTTTTTGGGCATTGCATATTAAGAGGCTGTGGTATAGCACAAAGAAAAACACAGAAAAAATAAATTTTAAAATGACGTTTTTGCAGTGCTTTGTAGGCATTTATTATTTTGTTACTTTTTCTTCAATACCATTTTATATGTAATTCGACGGCATCAAACACAAAAAGTGCCACAAAAATTACACTGACTCCTGTCTTTTAACTCTGATCACAGCACTTAAGGAGTAAGGTGTCTATGAGTTACCATGGCTACTGGGGGCCTAAATTAGGCCCCCAGGTTTGCCATAGCTAATTGCCTATGCTATGCCAGAGGCATGGCCTAATAGATTGCCTGTAAGTGTAACACTGACAGGCAATGTTGCTTTGGAATACTAAGTATTCCAAAGCATTATACAAATGATCAAGTGATTGCAGATTCAAGTCCTTTTTTTTAACATTAAAAACTATTTTATTCAGTAAAAATAGTAAACTATAAAATATTTCATATTAGGCAATTATAACAACCCATATAATAAAGATAACACATCATTTATACTACACAGCGATTGCTACAACAAAAATTTCAAAAAATTTCTTTTTTCCATCTAACTACCAAAAAATGATAAAAGCCCTCCAAAATAGTGCCAAAAAAAACTAGAACTTGTCCTGCAAAAAACTAGACTTCATCTGGCATTGAAAGAAAAAAAGTTATGGCTCCCAGAATGTGGCAATTCAAAAATAACTTTTCATTAACCCCTTCCTGACGTCCGACCTATATATACGGTGCAGTTTGCGTGGAGGAGTATGGAGCGGCGGGTGCGTCGGCTATACCTTACAGCTGACAGTGTAACGAGTGGGATCCCGCTTGATAATTTAACCCCTTAGATGCCGCGGTCACGGGGTGCAGATGGTCGTCATGGCAGCCTGATGACCCCCAGGTCTGGAATCTTTGTACTTCTATGAAGCCCTGTGTAATGCCCGAAGTCACTGACAGCCGGCATTTTCCACTTACTGGCAGTCGCGACCGCAGGACTCTGGGACATGGTAGCGTCCCCTTCCCCAGAGACACTGGCGCACACTGCTCTCTCCTCCCACTGATGCCCGTAGGGTGTGCACGCTCGTCCCCGGCCTTAAAGAGACTAGGAACTTCATCCCTGACCAATCTTTGCAAACCCGAGACTTTAAGAAGAACTCTGCCCACTTCCACATTGCCTGAACAATGCTGTGTCTAACCCTATGCAAAGGTTCCCAAGCGTTATCCTGTATGCTTTATCCCGTATCTTGTATCCTATATGCAGTATTCGTGTTCGGTGTGAAGTTTGGTGTCCGTGTCAAGTCCAATTTCCGATGTCCATGTCAAGTCCGGTGTCCATGACTACTTCAGTATCCGTGTCCGTTTTTTGTGTCAAGTTCAGTGTCCGTGACGACTTCTGTATCCGTGTCCGTGCCAAGTCCAGTGTCTATGACAACTTCAGTATACTATCAAAGGGGAGAGAAAAGACATGGACCGCACATCCACTGTATACAATGATCAATTGCGGCTAGGCAAAATATATAAATATGAACGAGAGGTTCTTTGTAACATTTTGATCAAATTGTATGCAAGCCCACTTGCCACTTCACGGCGACCTCTGAAAGTGGGTCCCTACTCTAACGGTTGCAGCACCGCATGGCGGCTACCGCCACCGCAGCGCTGCTCCTGCAGAGGGAGCAACCCAGGGGCCCAAAAGCACCCATGCCTTCAGACCATGCCAAGCCTCCTTGGCTCTGGGCCACGTCCCCCCACAAGTGCAGCACTACAGCAACAGACACCACCACAACATGTGAACAGATGGAATGAGCTCACCTTGCCATGCGCCCCCAGTGGCCGACTGAGAGTACAAGCAGTAGTTTCTCACAATGCTGATATTGTATAGTCTATCCTCCTAATTTCCTTTGTTTTACTTGGTACCAGCACTCCACGCATTTGAAAAAATACCCAGCTGATTTTAATTCCAGAATGACCTCATAAGTGTTCCTGCTCTTTCTTGTGCTCTCAGTTGGCCACTGGGGGCGCATGGCAAGGTGAGCTCATTCCATCTGTTCACATGTTGTGGTGCTGTATGGTGGTGTCTGTTGCTGTAGTGCTGCACTTGTGGGGGGACGTGGCCCAGAGACAAGGAGGCTTGGCACGGTCTGAAGGCATGGGTGCTTTTGGGCCGCTGGGTTGCTCCCTCTGCAGGAGCGGTGCTGCGGTGGTGGTAGCCGCCATGCGGTGCTGCAACCGCTAGAGTAGGGACGCACTTTAAAGAGGTCGCCGTGAAGTGGCAAGTGGGCTTATACAGTTTGATCAAAATGTTTACAAAGAACCTCATGTTCAGGTTTCTAAATTATGCCTAGCGGCTCAGATCAACGTATATACTGTGGATTGTGCGGTCCATGTCTAGTTTCTCACAATGCTGATATTGTATAGTCTATCCTCCTCATTTCCTTTGTTTTACTTGGTACCAGCACTCCACGCATTTGAAAAAATACCCAGCTGATTTTAATTCCAGAATGACCTCATAAGTGTTCCTGCTCTTGCTTGTGCTCTCAGTTGGCCACTGGGGGCGCATGGCAAGGTGAGCTCATTCCATCTGTTCACATGTTGTGGTGCTGTATGGTGGTGTCTGTTGCTGTAGTGCAGCACTTGTGGGGGGACGTGGCCCAGAGCCAAGGAGGCTTGGCACGGTCTGAAGGCATGGGTGCTTTTGGGCCGCTGGGTTGCTCCCTCTGCAGGAGCGGTGCTGCGGTGGTGGTAGCCGCCATGCGGTGCTGCAACCGCTAGAGTAGGGACCCACTTTAAAGAGGTCGCCGTGAAGTGGCAAGTGGGCTTATACAGTTTGATCAAAATGTTTACAAAGAACCTCATGTTCATGTTTCTAAATTATGCCTAGCGGCTCAGATCAACGTATATACTGTGGATTGTGCGGTCCATGTCTAGTTTCTCACAATGCTGAACTTCAGTATACTGTACATGTCCAGTATCCGAGACAATTCCTGTTGTTCAGCAAAAGCCAGCTTCCGATAGTCCGGCACAAGCCAGCTTCTGATTATCCGGCACAAGTGATCTACTCAGGTACTCTCATCCTAGAGACTATTGTTGACTATCGTTTGATCAGTTGCTATGGCTGAGAGGCCCAGTGGGTCCACATTTGCCACAACCTTGACCATTCTGCTTCCTGCAGGGCTTCATAGGAGACTGCCGGTATAACAAACTACAGTACTGCAATACATTAGGCTTGCAGTACATCATGCAAGCGATCCAAGCTGGTTCATGTCCCTTTAAAAACATAATTGAGGTGGTGTAAAAAAATAATCAGAATGAAGATAGTCTTGTGGCTATATGCAAGCTAAGAAACACTTCATGAACATTCTGCAGCCCATTATCTCAACACAATCTTCTATCTTGACCTCTACAATAAAATCTTGCTTATGCTTTTTACCATAAAACCCAGATAATCAGTTTCTTAATAATCATCATAATATTGACTGCAATCCTAGCCTGTTAACATTCTGTACTGCTGTAGGAAGCCATAAATTTGAAATGGAACATATAATATTTAGTTACAGTGCTTTCTATTAAAAACAAACAATCTAAATACAAAAAAAAGACAAAAAAAAAAATGGGCAGTACTATGAAAATCATTGAGACATGGATACATTTTTAACTGCATCTTATGATTTTATATATATATATATATATATATATATATATATAATATTATATATCATAAGCCCTTCAAGTACTGTAAATTATGACATATTTTATATTCCATACCTAAAAGCTTCTATTAGCTTTTTGCCCAAAAAATAATAATAATCATAATGAGCCCTAAGCTTTCAGCAATTTCTCTTTTTTATTTGCTTAAACAGGATACTGAAAATAAATTAATACGTGAATAGTGAAGTGTGGTATGTAATATAAGGCAGATGCTTTTAGGAGCTTACTGTTTAAAAAAAGGAAGTATTATTCCTTCATGTTGATGAACCTACCCAACCATACGAATACGTTAGCATTTTTATTCAGTTTAATATTGTTGAGTGCTTCTAACGCAATGAAGTGTTAAGAACAAATTCAAATTTGACTAATTTTAATATACGTATAAATTAAATTAAATGATAGAAATAGAAAATATGGAAAAACTTTCTCTTTCTCTCATTTTGGCCTCAAGACCTAACACATTTAATAAGCAAGATCACAAACCTATACAAGCAGCTGTAGAATAGTGTAGCATTGGTAACCCTATAGGGAATTTAAACTTTTACAATGGACTGTAAGGAGTTCTATACTTCTCAAGGATAGATAGTTCTCAGAGTTCTATAATCCCCAAGGATCTCATTTTCATTAGCATTTTAGCTTGCAAAAATACAAGGACTGTATTGTTTTACTTAAAGGGGTATTTCAAGAACAAAAATGCATTACCTATCAACAAAATAGGTGACAAGTGGCTGCAGGAACAGGGGGCATCATCTAAGCTTACCACAATGGACATAACAAATATGGAGAACTACAAATGCTCTGTTACTTCAGCCATAGCAGGGGAATGGAAGCTCTGTATTAGAAAAAAACATAGCTCCAACGTTTATAAAGATGTATTCAAAAAAATAATCAGAACCGAATTTTGAACCTATTTAGAGAAAAGAAAATTAACTTATCTGCACACTTTAGTTCTACACCACTCAAGGTAATACCATTTAGATCTTCACCATCCTAAATCACCAGGAATATTAGGAGTTAAACTATAACTCATCGTGGATGCCCAGGGATTTTAGGTATCCTTACCACTATAGAGCACAAATAATATTAACTTTCTACCTCTTCACCACTCTAGACCACTAGAATTATTAAATTTTAATCCCTAGAGAATTTTAGATCACTATGGATAATACTAGGAAACACTAACCGCTTGATAATCCTTTATAAAAAGTTGTAATGTACAAACATAGTTAGTCAGCCTCTCATCAAACAAGAAAAAAGATGCTAATCTCCTTTGAATATTGTGCAATGTATTCACAGATGAAAAAATGCAGATTCGGGTGCAAATATTTTGAGAAAGGCCCCATGAAGTAGGACTGAAACGTTGCATGTGGTGAATAAATCCCCTTTTTTCACGAACTGGAGTGCTGTATCGTATTTTGGAGTTTTTGGACTAAGTATCTTGGGACACTGGTCATGTGTCCAAACGGGAATATTGCACCCTGACAACACGGATTTGAGAGACGGTGCTGGTTTATTTTTATTATGTGTGTATATATATATATATATATCAGTGCCCACCAAAAGTTCCGGAACACCCTCATAACTTTTGATTGGCTCGAGGTAGAGGATTGAAGCTTGGTGGGATTTAATGGGGTCATAAAAATCTACCAGTTAGCGCCGAAAAAAAAACCCACCTCCACCCCCTTGGGGGCGGTGGGGTGGGCAGGAGCAGCAAAATCTTAAATGACACGGGGGGTCGAGTGGGGGCTCATTTGAAAGCTCTTTTCAATACAAAAACGATGCTGCAAACAATTTGAGATAGTATTTTTTTTTTGCTGAGATATTTAATGTTAAAGTTGTCATCTTCATTATCGGCTAGCGCCGGTGATAACATTACCCAAAATGTACCGTGTGGGTAAAATCCTAAATGTGTGTGGGTGCGTGTGTGTGTGAGCTTAAGAATGTCACATTAAGGGGACTTTAAATTACGTATTATTACAATCGGCCTCAGCCATACAAAATGGACCTTGTCTACGATTGTAACATGATTTCATGTGTACACATTTCGGTTGTGAAGACAGTGGATTCGGTATGAAACTGGCCACAACCAGCTTTATTGTCTTCATACAGGAAAAGCAGTTTTACAAAACAGTTCAAAAATAAACCCTAGGCCGTTCAGCCTCTAACTAAACATACAGCTTCCCTAGCTATCAGGGTGAAAGGCCTTCTGCCCAGCACCTCACTACAAACGTATGTTCTTACCAGACCTCTGACTCCCACAGGCTGGCAATACCTGTCTTCCTCAGACTGGGAGCATTGTGTGACTAGATCACACCTGTCTTAAAAGACCCTTAACAGCTGGCAGCTAATGAGACTCCTAAGGCAGCCCAAACCCTGAACTGTCCTGAAGACAGAGTGGGACTATTCTCTTCCACTCCAGCAACCCAGACATTGCAAATATATAATTCTGGGCCCAAATCCCGCCCCTTAGTATCTGCACTGCTACAATATATATATATATATATATATATATATATATATATATATATATATATATTATAATATATATATACAAATACAGGGCCGGCCTTAGGGGTGTGCAAGCTGTGCAAGCGCACAGGGCGCTGCACCCTCCCAGCCTGCAGGGGGCCGCCACTGGGCTCTGCCTCTACTCTGTCCTCAGCTCCTCGTTACACACACGAAGTAAACAGGAGCCGATGAGCAGGAGAAAAGGAGGAAGCTCCGCCCACTCCCCGTCCTGCAAGAAACCTGTGATCCTGTCAGCAAGGAGAGATGGTGAGTATCTATGTGTGTCTTTGTGTATATGTGTGTATACAGTATATGTGTCTGTGTGTCTGTCTGTGTATATGTGTATGTATACAGTATGTGTATGTGTGTATACAGTATGTGTCTCTTTGTTTGTTTGTGTATATGTTACAGTATGTGTGTGTGTGTCTCGGCATGTGTTTGTCTCCTTGTAAAAGTGTGTGTTCAAAATGGAAGTAGAACAGATAAAACAAAGATATCTGTGCTGCCTCCTATATACTCTGCTGCCCCCTATATATCCTGCAGCCAACTATACCCTGCTGCCTACTATACCCTGCTGCCCCTTATATACCCCACTGCCCCTTATATACCCCGCTGCCTCCTATATACCCTGCTGCCTTCTATATACCCTGCTGACTCCTATGTTTTTATATGTGTCTGTGTGTATAGTTATCATCTACGACATGATCTGTACTCAGAGAGTTATCACTGTATTATCAGCAGTGTTACATAGGATTGCAGGTAACATCTACAACATTATCTGTACTCCGAGCGTTATCACGGTGTTATCAGCGGTGTTAGATAGGACTTCAGGTAACAATACTACATTATCTGTACTGAGTTAGTGTTATCTTACTCAGTTATTACTGTGTGTTATCTGTGGTGTTATATAGGGCTGCACATGAAATCTACGACATTATCTGTACTCAGAGAGTTATCACTGTGAGTTATCTGTGGTGTTATATATGACTGCATGTGAAATCTACTACATTATCTGTACTGGGTATATATGGGTCTGTTTGTGAATGTGTCTTTGTGCTTGTATATATGTTCCTGTCTGTGTATTTATCTGCCGGTGTGTGTGTGTGTGTGTGTGTGTGTGTGTATATGTATCTGTACGCCTATATATTTACCTGTATGTATATATTCCATATGTGTGTATGTATATTTGGCTGTATGTCTAAATATCTGCCTTTATGTATGTACAGTATATATGTTCCAGCATGTGCGTGTCTGTATATGTGGTTTGTGTAGGGGGTGGCAATAGAGAGTCCCGCACAGGGCACCATCCAACCTAAGGCCGGACCTGTATATATATATATATATATATATATATATATATATATGCTACGACAAGGCAACCTTATAAAGGAGGTCCCTTTTGCCTTTAAATATGTTGCATAATAGTCACAGCAGATTAGCACCTGCACATTTATTTCATGTTTCAGTAGAAGCTGACTGACCATGTTGTTTTTACTGTATATTGGAGGATGGTGACTGTCTACATCTTGGTGGTCCTCTTCTCCCATCTATCCAAGGCTGTTTTTAATGAAAGTAGAATAAAACAGGCTCCTACCTAGCCTGAGCTAATTTTTTTGGGGCTTAGTCCAAAGAGTGGTAAGGCTTATAATGTTCAGTGTGGGGATGAGGTTGCCTTGTTGTGGCAGGTGGGCTCGCACAATTTGATCAAACTCAGCGGTAAGAACCTCACATTTATAAGTATAATAAAAGTAGCAGTAATGAAGCTTAAAGGGATTATCTGGGGACCAAAAATTGCAAAAATTGCATTGCACTAATATTTTTTATGTAAAAAGAAGTCCCTTACTAATGTACTTTAATTTAAAATTCTGTACTAAATAGTGCCGTTCAAACCTGGTAAATTGTTCCCGAAAGTCCTATAGCTTTTCTAATATTGATGACGCGCGGACACCACATGACTTAGGGCTTGCTTGCTGTGCTGTACGTGTCGGCGTGTTATCAATGGCATGACCGCAATGGGCTGTCACATTGCCCATTGCCGGAGCCCCCGAGCAGAGCATCAGTAAGCGCTTTGCTCGGGATTCCAGCACTGTGCCCGACATTTGGTCAGTGACTTTCAGTGGTTTTCTATCGCTGGAGTTCCCGAGGGATATAATATTACCACTTTACAAAGCATTAGTGAAGACTCAACTAGAATATGCAGTTCAGTTCTGGGCTCCATTTAATAGAAAGATGCCCTGGAGTTGGAAAAAATACAAAGGAGAGCAATGAAGCTAATAAGGGGCATGGAGAATCTAAGTTATGAGGAAAGATTAAAAGAATCAAACCTATTTAGCCTTGAAAAAGGATGACTAAGGGGGACATGATTAATTTATATAAATATATTAATGGCACATACAAAAAATATGGTGAAATCCTGTTCCATGTAAAACCCCCGCAAAAAAGAAAGGGTCACTCCCTCCATCTGGAGAAAAAAAGGTTCAACCTGCAGAGACGACAAGCCTTCTTTACTGTGAGAACTGTGAATCTATGGAATAGTCTACCGTAGGAACTGGTCACAGTAGCTACAGTATAGCGTCCATGGCCACGGGCCCTCGGGTTTACTCACCTCCCAACGCCCGCAGCCATGGATCCGTGAGAGCTGGTCCCCATCTCCTTCCTAAGAGACGCCAGCGCTCACTTCCGCTCCGGTCTGCTGTGTCCTGAAGGGTGTGCGCGCGCACGCTCGTGCCCGGCCATAAAGGGCGCACAAAGGAAATCATCATCATCATCATCTGCCACGATTTCCTGGTCTATAAGAAGGCCCCAGGCCTTCTGATCCTTGCCTGAGCGTTGTTCGTTTTCCCAGTCTGTCTTGCAAATGGTCTCTTAGTGTTTTCCGTTCCAGTTGTTACCCGTGTCTTGTTACCTGTTCTTGTATCCCGTGCTGTTCTTGTCCCTGTGCCTATTAGTGTCAGAGTCGTGTCACATCCTGTGTCATCTGCCACGTCCAGAGAAATCCGCCACGTCCTGTGTCATCTGCCACGTCCTGAGGAATCCGCCATGACCTGTGTAATCTGCCACGTCCGGAGAAACTCGCCACGTCTGGCGCAACCTGCGGCACCTGTGTCATCCGCCACGTTTGGCGTTACCTGCTGCACCCATCTCCATCTGTACCAGAGCTGCGGCCACCGTCTGGTCTATCCAGGAACCTTTGTACGGGACATTGTATTGTTGGGGTTTCATGTTGTTTGGCCAGCTGCCTCCCTGCTACGGCGGTACAGCCTAGTGGGTTCTCTAACCCGCTACGTGACTGTACGCTCAGGCCATGGACCCCGCTAGTCAACCTGAGACCTTGACGACACAAGCCATGCTGGCCGAGATGGAGGATCCCCAATCACGACAAGACCAACTCCTCCTGTCGGTGAACGCCATAGCCCATTGGCTGCTTGCTCCTACCACAGTCGTCACCGCACCCATTCCTGCTGTTCCTCCTGCTACACTTCCTGTCTGTACCGATACAAATCCCCTGTACTTCTTGCCGCTACCTCCACGCTATGACGGAGACCCGAGGTCCTGCAGGGGATTTATGAATCAGTGCCTGATCCACTTTAGACTACATGCCAGGTCCTTCTCTTCGGATGACATCAGGATCGCCTTCATCATCTCTCTCCTTACTGCCAAAGCCCTGGCATGGGCTAATCCTCTGTGGAACATCAGGGACCAGAGACCCGTGACTTGCAGTGCTTCTTACAGACCTTCTTCTCAATCTTTGAGGAACTTGGGGGAGTTTCTTTGGCTGCTGCATATTTGCTGACCCTACACCAGGGAGACCTCTCCGTGGCCGAGTATGCCATTCAGTTCTGTATCCTGGCTGCTGAGTTAACCTGGAACAACGAGGCTTTGGTGGCCACATTCTGGCAGGGACTGTCTTCAGGGATTAAGGACGAGCTGGCTGCTCGCGATCTGCCTTCTATCCTGGACAATCTTATCTTACTCGCCTCCCGGGTTGACTTGAGGATCCGGGAGCGTTCCCAAGAGGTTCTCTGGGAGAAAGAACTTCCTAGTCTGGATTCTACTTTTCAACAATCCTCCTCAGTCGTCCCACCAAAGGATCCTATGCAGAGTAACTATGTAAAATTGTCTACCCAGGAGAAACAACACAGATGCACTTCTGGACTTTGTCTGTATTGCGGCCTCGGAGGCCATATTGTGCGTCTGTGTCCCAGAGGCCAGAGAGACCCCATTGCCTAGGATTGATTGGAGAGACCACCCTAGATGGAACGGTACCTAATAAAGCATTCTGTTCCAAGTTGACTATTCATGTGACCCTAGTATCCGGCGTGAGGTCTCTTCTTGCACGGTGTATGCTTCCAACAAAGTTGCTCACTCCAAGCCTGCCGGCCTGCTTCACCCTCTGCCTGTACCCAATGCCCCCTGGCAGCACATTGCGATGGACTTTGTCACAGACCTTCCCCAGATCTGGGTGGTGGTGGACCGGTTCTCTAAGATGGCACATTTTATCCCACTGACCGGCCAACCTTCTGCTCCTCGACTGGCGAGTCTCTTCATTCTACACATCTTTCGCTTGCATGGCTTGCCTCTTCACATTGTGTACAATCAACATCCTAGAGTCCCTCTTCCAGTGTCGACCACATCTCTAGTACCCGCTGCTGACTCTGCATATGGGGACTTTCTGAAAATCTGGCAACAGAACCGGTCCTCTATTTTGCTGGCAGTCGATCTTATGAAGCGAAAAGCAGATACAAGGAGAAGAGAGCCGCCTCAGTATCTTCCGGGTACCAAAGTCTGGCTATCCTCTCGGAACATTCGTTTGAAGGTGCCTTCATACAAGTTTGCTCCCAGGTTCCTTGGTCCTTTCGAAATTCTGCGACAAATAAACCCTGTCACCTATAAGCTGCGGCTGCCTTCTGCCCTCAGAATCCCCAACTCCTTTCATGTGTCCCTCCTGAAGTCTGTGGTCCTGAACCACTACAGCAAGACTTCTAGCTCCACAGTTGCTCCCAGCGGTTCTTCTGATGTGCTCAAGGTGAGGGAGATTCTGGACTGCAAGAGGGTAGGAGGAAGGACTTTATATTTGGTGGACTGGAGAGGGTTTGGTCCTGACGAGAGGTCCTGGGAGCCAGAGGAGAACCTCAGTGCCCCTGCTCTTATTAAAAAATTCCTCTCTCGCTCTGGCCCCAATAAGAGGGGGCATAAGCGGCGGGATACTGTAGCGTCCATGGCCACGGGCCGTCGGGTTTACTCACCTCCCGACGGCCGGAGCCATGGATCCGTGAGCGCTGGTCCCCATCTCCTTCCTAGGAGATGCCAGCGCTCACTTCCGCTCCGGTCAGCTGTGTCCCGAAGGGTGCACGCTCGTGCCCTCCCTTAACCCCTTAGTGACCAAGCTTGTTTGGACCTTAATGACCAAGCCAAATTTGTCAAATCTGGTATGTGTGACTTTATCAGAGAATAACTCTGTGAAAGTTTTGAATATCCAAGTAATTCTGACATTGTTTTTTCGTCACATGTTGTACTTTATTTTAGTGGTAAAAGTAGACTGATACGATTTGCGGAAATAACTTAAAAAATAGAAAAATTGAAGAAATTTTGTAAAAATTATCATTTTTCCCTATTTTTAACTGCAATATGTCACATATGTACACACATACTGTACAATTTTTTTTATTAAATATATATTTCCATCTCTTTACTCTATTTTGGCAGCACTTTTGAAAAAAAAAATTAATTTTTGAGCAATTTAGAAGACTTACAAGTTAAGTAATAATTTTATAAATTTTGTAGTACATTTTGTTTTCCTGCACCAAGCCAGGTTTTCATAGGCTCATAGGTGTCAGAATGGTGGAAACCCCCACAAGTGACCCCATTTTGAAAACTAGACCCCTTAAGGTATTTATTAAGGGGTGTTGTAAGTATTTTGACCCCACAGTTTTTTTGTAAGAATTCATGCAAAGCAGGCATAAAAAAATATAATTTAGCTTTTTTCATAAAAGTATCACTTTGAAGACCGATTTCTTTGTAAAGCGACCATGAGAATGAAGAAACACACCCCAAAATCTATCACCCTGTTTCTTCTGTTTTCAAAAATGCAGCCATTGTGACTCTAATGCATTGCCTGGACACACAGCAGGGCTTGAAAGGAAGGGAGCACCCAGAGGCTTTCAGGACTCATATTTTGCTTGAAAATGTTTTAGGCCCCACTGTATATTTGGAGAGGTTTTGAACTACCAGAACGATAGAAACTCCGCATAAACGACCCCATTTAGAAAATTAGACCCCTTAAGGTATTTATCTAGGGGTGTAGTGAGTATTTTGACCCCACAGTTTTTTGCTAAATTTAATGCATAGCAGGTGAAAAAAAATAAAAAATCACTTTTTTCATAAAAGTATCACTTTGAAGACCGATTTCTGTGTAAAGCAACTATAAGAATGAAGAAACACATCCCAAAATCTATCACCCTGTTTCTCCTGTTTTCAAAAATGCCCCCATTGTGACTCTAATGCATTGCCTGGACACACAGCAGGGCTTGAAAGGAAGGGAGCACCCAGAGGCTTTCAGGACTCATATTTTGCTTGAAAATGTTTTAGGCCCCACTGTATATTTGGAGAGGTTTTGAACTACCAGAACGATAGAAACTCCCCATAAACGACCCCATTTAGAAAACTAGACCCCTTAAGGTATTTATCTAGGGGTGTAGTGAGTATTTTGACCCCACAGTTTTTTGCTAAATTTAATGCATAGCAGGTGAAAAAAAATAAAAATTCACTTTTTTAATAAAAGTATCACTTTGAAGACCGATTTCTGTGTAAAGCGACCATAAGAATGAAGAAACACACCCCAAAATCTATCACCCTGTTTCTCCTGTTTTCAAAAATGCCCCCATTGTGACTCTAATGCATTGCATGGACACACAGCAGGGCTTGAAAGGAAGGGAGCACCCAGAGGCTTTCAGGACTCCTATTTTGCTTGAAAATGTTTTAGGCCCCACTGTACATTTGGAGAGGTTTTGAACTACCAGAACGATAGAAACTCCCCATAAACGACCCCATTTAGAAAACTAGACGCCTTAAGGTATTTATCTAGGGGTGTAGTGAGTATTTTGACCCCACAGTTTTTGCTAAATTTAATGCATAGCAGGTGAAAAAAAATAAAAAATCACTTTTTTCATAAAAGTATCACTTTGAAGACCGATTTCTGTGTAAAGCGAATATAAGAATGAAGAAACACACGCCAAAATCTATCACCCTGTTTCTCCTGTTTTCAAAAATGCCCCCATTGTGACCCTAATGTGTTGCCTGGACACACAGCAGGGCCCGAAAGAAAGGGAGCACCCAGAGGCTTTCAGGACTCCTATTTTGCTTGAAAATGTTTTAGGCCCCACTGTACATTTGGAGAGGTTTTGAACTACCAGAACGATAGAAACTCCCCATAAACGACCCCATTTAGAAAACTAGACCCCTTAAGGTATTTATCTAGGGGTGTAGTGAGTATTTTGACCCCACAGTTTTTTGCTAAATTTAATGCATAGCTGGTGAAATAAAAAAAAACAAACACTTTTTATATAAAAGTATCACTTTGAAGACCGATTTCTTTGTAAAGCAAACATGAAAATGAAGAAACACACCCCAAAATCTATCACCCCGTTTCTCCTGTTTTCAAAAGTACTCTCATTGTTGCCCCAATCTGCTTATTAGACGTGTGGCTGGGCCAAAAAGAGAGGGAGCACCCTTTGGCTTTCAGGGCACAATTGAATAAATTCTAGGCCCCATATCATGCATTTAGAGGCATTGAGCTGCCTGAACAAAAAAAAAAACACGCAGAAATTACCCCATTTTAAAAACTAAACCCCTAAAGGTATTCATCTAGTGGTGTAGTGGGCATGCGGACCAAAAATTTTTTAAAGGAGGAAATAATGGGTATCATTTCAGACACTATGGGTATATAATGTTTTCTTCAAGCTTTTATTACGTTTCCACATGAAATAGAGGAGACGTGGTAGAAGGTTATTTTGTTAGAAATATGCCACATTAATAAATTTGTGCGGCACAGAATAGAAGTGAAGCCGTGTATTCATCATGGATACATGTTGCTATAGACGTATTTGCCTGTACTTATGACTATGTCTTGCTGAAGAAGCAGTTGGTGCCATTATGATGTCATTGTGGACAGAATTCTGTCCTAATATAAAATCAGTCAGAGAGGAAAAAATAAACTGTACTGGAGTGACGGGCAATATCTTCAAACAAATGGAGGAAAATTTATCCAACTATGTTGCAAACTCGAGTCTGTTCACTAGATAGAAGAACACCTGCAGGGCTGTCATGACAAGGATTTTTTTTTTCAGTGACTGGTTGTACAACGTCTCTTTAGCTCCATCAATCCTTATGAGGGACGAATGTGCCAAGTGACGCGGTACACCATAACAGACCCCTGCCCGGCAAGGTAGGAACCGCTATGTGCACAAAACAACCAATCACCTACAGAATATATAAAAGGACAGTGTCCAAAACCATCTATAGGAACAGTAAAGGATCACTAATCCCCAAAATGATGTCAGTATTTCCAGAAGAACCGTAACAAAGCCCATGGTGTATTGATAAGGAACAGCTCAATTATTAGAGATCCTCCAAATAAAAAAAAAGATCATGCCCGTATCACGGTACAGAATTAGGAATGTAACAGCTGTATGTGGCAGGACATAGTCATAAGAACAGTCAAAATAAAAAAAATTGTGCATGTGGGATTTTGTACTGGACAATTAATTCCAGCACTTGATCACCCACAAATAAATAAAAAAAATCATAAGGGGTAAAATTAGTTTCACGGTCTGAAAAAAATGTGCTCTACAACCTCTCCCACAAGAAATAATCCCTACTTGGAAAGCCCACGAACTAAAAAGAAAATATAAAGAAATTGACTCCCTAAAAAGGCCCCCAACCCATTATTTTTTTTTGTGTTAAATTCTAGTAATTTGCAACCGTGTGAAAGGTTTCGAAACAGGGGTAGTTACAAAGGGCTGGTTTTGATGGACACATGGGGCAATAAAAGCGGGTATCCCTCCTCCTGCCATGCCTGCTACATACCCGACACCTTTTTTGGGGATATTTTTGGGTCTCAGTGGAGGGAATAGGGTGTAAAAAGTGGCGCTCTGAAAGCCTGCGCACATCCTCTGATTCGCAGGATTGTGCCGGTATAGTGGACTCAAAAAGGAGATGCTCAATGACCTTCTCCTGAAATTGAAGGAAAGTGAGCGTTCCTTGGGCTTTTTTGAAAATAACAAAACTGTTATAGGTAGCAACCTGGATGAGGTAGATTGCTACCTTTTTGTACCAGGCCTTATTTTTGCGCTTCACCAGGTAAGGCTGAAGCACCTGGTCGGAAAGGTCTACACCCCCCATAAATTTGTTGTAGTCTGTTACACAGACAGGTTTCTGCTTTGCAGTGGTAGCCCCCCTCTCCGTAATTGCCACAGTGGTGTCCGTGTGTACGGTGGACAGCATGTAGACATCCTTCTTGTCGGCCCACTTCACTGCAAGCAATTCCTGACTTGCAAGGGCCATGGATGTTCCCTTTCCCAAACGCCTGGACACCAACTGTTGTGGGAGTCCCACTCTGTTCTTCCGTACTGTCCCACAGGCCCCTGTATTTGCAGCATGGAGGGCTTTATAAAGGGCAACGCTGGTATAAAAATTGTCTGTATAGACGTGGTACCCCTTGTGCAGAAATGGCTCCATTAGGTTCCACACAATTTTGCCAGAGGTGCCAATAGTTTCTGGGCAGCCTGGGGTATAAATTTGGCAGTCCCTGCCTTCATAGATTTTGAAACCGCAGGTGTAACCCGTTGTGCTCTCGCAAACTTTGTACAATTTCACCCCATATCTGGCTCGTTTGGAAGGGATGAATTGACGAAAGGAAAGACGCCCTTTGAAGCTCATGAGCGATTCATCTACTGACAAATTTTTGTCAGGGGTGTACAACTTTAAAAATAAATCATTTAGAAGGGTGATTAATGGCCTTAATTTATTAAGCCGATCATAAGCTGGGTCACTTCTTGGGGGGACTTGGGAATTATCAGTAAAATGCATGAATCGCATTAGGGCCTCATAGCGGTTTCTGGACATCACTGCTGCAAATACAGGGGTAGCGTGGACAGCATTACAAGTCCAGTAGGACCGGACAGAGGTTTTTTTAACCAAACCCATACTGAGGGTAATGCCTAAAATTTTTTTTATTTCTGGGACACTTGTGGGGCTCCACATTCTGGAGTACATAGACGCAGGCTTTTGTAGAACAAACTGCCTAGCATACAGATTAGTCTGCTGGACTATCAAGTCTAGGACCGTATCACATATAAATAAATTAAAAAAATTATAGGGGGTAAAATTTTGGACGTCGACACTAATTCCTGGGGTCGCTTCAAATTGGGGTACTTGGGGGGAAAATGATAGTGCAGGATCCCACATCACGGGAGGGACTGCAACACTCGGCCCTGCACTTGACACCTGACACCCTACAGCGACTGACGTATCCACCACCATAGGACTATGGGGTTCAGCGGTGGAATTAGAATCGTCACTGTCTGGAACAAATTCTGAAGCGGTGTCTGTTTCGCTTTCAGAAGTGTCGGAACATAGCAAGGCGTAGGCTTGCTCCGCGCTGTACATACGCTGAGACATATTTATAGATGTGTATGTATATATATATATATATATATATATATATATATATGTATATGCCCTATAAGTCCTAACCCTAAAGTAAACCTAAAATCCTAAAAACGACACAAATTATTATTATTTTTTTTTATATATATTTTTTTTATATATTTTTTTTTTATATAACAGACGTAAAATTAATTCTAAACGACCCTAAACACGAACGCTAAACTAGCCCTAACCCTAAAGTAACGCTAAACTAACGCTAAACTAGCACTAACGCTAAACTAGAACTAACGCTAAACTAGCACTAACGCTAAACTAGCGCTGACGCTAATCTAGCGCTGACGCTAATATAGATTTAATATATTATATATATATATATATATATATATATATATGTGTATAAGAACGATGATTTTTTTTTCACTTTTTCTTTCTTCACAACACAGGACTTAGAGTGATTTCTCTCTCCTCTCAGAACAACTACAATGGGAGGAGAGAGAAACACAGCCCATGTCCTGGCTGTGTTTTGAAAATAACTGTCAGTGATCTCTGTGATAGGTTTTATCACAGAGATCACCTGATCAGGGACCAGTCACAACGGTCCCTGATTGTTGCTGTGCCAGATGACGACACAGGTAAGACATGCAAAGCGCACTCGGGCGCCATTTTGGGGGGGGGGAATCGGACCGTGGGGGGGGGATCGGACCGGGGGGGGGGAATCGGACATGAAGGGGAATCGGACGGGGGGGGGGGGGAATCGGACGTGGGAGGGGGGGGACGCACTATTTATCCGTTCTCTCTCCTCTCTAAGGAGTTATTCCATGAGAGGAGAGAGAAATGGCGATTATCCGCCGGTTTAGCGTGAACGCCGTGAAATAGCGATTCACGGCGATCACGTGACCAGAGACCACTCGTTATGGTCTCTGGTCGTTGCCCCGAACTCTCAGCTACCTCCGGTAGCTGAGAGAACGGAGCCCCGATCTTTAATTTCGGCGCTACTTTAGGCTAATGCGATCACGTTAAAAGGCGTCGCATTAGCCTAAAGCCCATTAGTGAGGAACGTAAAAAGGCATACTGTTGGTCACTAAGGGGTTAATGGGCTAGCACACGCACAAAGGAAATCGTCATCATCATCAACTGCCACGATTTCCAGGTCTATAAGAAGGCCCCAGGCCTTCTGATCCTTGCCTGATAGGAAATAGAAAACACAGCGCCACATAGTGTAGATTACCCAGGAAAATGAGGTACAATATCCAAATTTCAAATGGATGCTCACCTAGGGTAAGAGGACGGCTGACAACTGAGAGAACAGTTGCTGCTGCTGCCAGGACTCAGCGCCGGTGTTCCAGGGAAAACCGCAGAGGATATGCTGATAATGCAGAAAAAGAGAGTCTCCAAGGGCGCTGCTGCACTAAGAACGCAATAGGCATGAGAGATGGATAATACAGGATGATTTATTGAAAACAAGAGGCTACGCGTTTCAATGCCGCACCGGCATCTTCATCAGGCCATAACAGAAGCATGTCAACTGCACTGTTTAAATACAAACTGAACACTGAAAAAACCTGCCAATGTGACCGGGGTCAGAGTGCTCGGATGACGTCACAAATGAAGGATTGGAATAAAATGCAACTATAAACACAAGGCAGTAAATGGTTAATGCAATCAGCGGTAAGACCTTGGACAGCAGTATAATGAAACATACGCAACTATATCAAAGAAAACACATAGCGAAAAAAATAACACGTTGTGCAAAAAAATGCAAATGGATATTAAATGTTGAAATACTCAATGGTGTAAGAGCAATATAAATAAGAAAACTTAAAAAAAGAGAGATCAAAATATCCAGGAAAATAAAAGCATACGGCCATAAAAAATGCATTAAAATGGAAACATCCAAAAGGATGCTAAAAAATTACAGCATCCAAATAGATGCAGAAGAAAATCAAAATGAAATTAAAAGCATCCAAACGTATGCTGAAAGTAATAGCATCCAAAAGGATGCAAGGGTAACATCAATATGGATGCTAAAATGACAGCGCACATATGAATATAAAGACGGGCATCAATTTACATGTGTACTCCGAAGGAGATAGCAAAGTGTAATACAATGAAATAAATTACCATTATTAAAATATAATATACATTTGAATTAGTACAATACAGTAAGTAATTAAATAAGCTGTATATATAAAAACGAGATGAAAGAGCAGCAAGTGTGTATAAACCAGAAAACATTATAACACGTATAAGGTTAGACAATCAAATAAATGGGTTGGTGATGGACATTAAAAATGAGGAATATGGAGTAAAAATAAGGATATCAGGAAGAGAAAATAGCGGAGAGGGAGTGACAATGATAATCTTATATAAATGCCGAAAAGACGCAAAATCAGAATAACCGGAATTAAGAACTCAACGAATTCAAAGACATGCATGGAGCTAGGAACTGCAAAAAAATGGCTATTGGGGGGAAAAAACTATTCAATCGAACGAGCAAAAAAATTCCTATGGGATGGATAAAAAACAGCCCCTAGGGAACATTATCGTGATATCAATAGTCAGTGTTACTCTAGGGAAGATTCAGAAAGATCATTCAAACCATATGGTTGGAGAGTCCTCAATTTAAAAATCCAATAGTTTTCACGTTGCTTAAAGAGGCTCTGTCACCAGATTTTGCAACCCCTATCTGCTATTGCAGCAGATAGGCGCTGCAATGTAGATTACAGTAACGTTTTTATTTTTAAAAAACGAGCATTTTTGGCCAAGTTATGACCATTTTTGTAATTATGCAAATGAGGCTTGCAAAAGTCCAAGTGGGTGTGTTTAAAAGTACAAGTCCAAGTGGGTGTGTATTATGTGCGTACATCGGGGCGTTTTTAATACTTTTACTAGCTGGGCGCTCTGATGAGAAGTAACATCCTCTTCTCTTCAGAACGCCCAGCTTGTGACAGTGCAGATCTGTGACGTCACTCACAGGTCCTGCATCGTGACGGCCACATCGGCACCAGAGGCTACAGCTGATTCTGCAGCAGCATCAGCGTTTGCAGGTAAGTCGATCTTACCTGCAAACGCTGATGCTGCTGCAGAATCAACTGTAGCCTCTGCTGCCGATGTGGCCGTCACGATGCAGGACCTGTGAGTGACGTCACAGATCTGCACTGTCACAAGCTGGGCGTTCTGAAGAGAAGAGGATGTTACTTCTCATCAGAGCGCCCAGCTAGTAAAAGTATTAAAAACGCCCCGATGTACGCACATAATACACACCCACTTGGACTTGTACTTTTAAACACACCCACTTGGACTTTTGCAAGCCTCATTTGCATAATTACAAAAATGGTCATAACTTGGCCAAAAATGCTCGTTTTTTAAAAATAAAAACGTTACTGTAATCTACATTGCAGCGCCTATCTGCTGCAATAGCAGATAGGGGTTGCAAAATCTGGTGACAGAGCCTCTTTAAGCTTGCTAAATCTATTGACAACATACAGTGGAATCTGTTCAATGGGAGTGACCGTTATTTGATTAAAAAGATTATTATGTGTAGAGGCAAAGTGACGGGAAACACTGTGTTTCATGAAGCCAGAAGTTACATTAAACCTATGGCTATTAACTCTGGTTCGTAGGCATTGTGTAGTACGGCCAATGTACTGTAGATGACAGGGGCATTAGAGCATATAGATGATAAATGAACTCCCACAATTCAGGAAACTATTGATCTTGAAAGATTCCTCAGTCACTGTGGATATATACATTGTGGCTCTATGGGTAATGATAGCACAGCACATACAGCGTTGGTGGCCACATTTAAAAGAGCCTAATACTTTAGGGAGCAAAGTTGAGCAGGTCGCTGAAGGATTTCTCAGTCTACTAGGAGCCAGAATATTTTTTAGAGATTTGGAACGCCTAAAAGTAACAATGGGTTTACCTGGCAACTCTGCCTTAAGGTAGGGATCACTGGTCAGAATATGCCAATGTCTCTCTAGGATTTCCCTAATTTTTTTATTACCACTATTGAATGTGGTAATGAAATTGTTACTAAAATTGTGGACAGCTCTCTTGTCTACCTTTTCCTCAATACACAATGCTTGGGTTAATAGGGCAGCTTTACAACGAGCTCCTTTTATGAGGTTGGATGGAAAATTCTTCTCTTTGAATCTTTTTTCTAAAATATTACATTCCCTATTGAAATCCATGTTGGTAGTACAGTTTTTCCTAACCCTCCTAAATTGACCAAATGGGACATTTTTGATCCATGGAGGATAATGGGCACTATTAAAATTGATGTAGCTATTGACATCTACCGTTTTAAAATGCGTCTTTGTATTAAATTTATTGGAGGTAGTGTCAAAAGAAATAGTCAAATCCAGGAAATCAATGGACGTGGTTGAAAAAGTGTGTGTAAAAGACAGCCCATAAGTATTCTGATTAAGAAATTTAATAAAAGATGCAGCCTCAGACTCATTACCCATCCAAATGAAGAGGAGATCGTCTTGTTTTTAAAAAGGTGATCCTGGTAAATATAATGATCTTCAAATTTTCCCATATAGAGGTTGGCATATGAGGGTGCAAACCTGGAACCCATAGCACACCCCTTAATTTGGTTATAATTTTTTTAATCAAAACTAAAAGAATTGTGGTGGAGAATAAAATTGACACATTTGGTGATGAATTCAATCTGACTAGGGGGCATGTGGGTTTTAGTAGTTAATGCAGACTCAATAACCTCAAGGCCTTTGGAGTGGGGGATGTTGCTGTATAGTGCAGTGACATCTGCAGTGAGAAAATTAATAGGATGCATAGAATTGGTGACATTAGTGGCAAGAAGCTCCCTAATCACTTGCGTCGAATCCTTAAGATATGATTTTTTAGATGGTTTTTTTCGTAGACAATGCAGGTTTATTTTTTTTTACCATTTTTATACACATCCTTTTTGCTATTTTAGAATTTTTATTCTTAAAGTTTGAAAATAATAGTAAAAAAATAAGCTTTTTCACGTTCCAGCTATTTTTTTTTGGTAATAACATGGTTTTACCCTAAAATAGACCTTTTATTTGTGATAGTCATTGTCTACCGTAAATTTGAATACATTACAAGTCTATATTAGGGTAATTGGGTCAGCGCTAGCGTTACAACAATGATTGGCGGGGCGGAACGTTTTTTTTTTTGGGGTGGGTATTTTATGTGTATTTATTATAAAAAAATTTTTGCACTTTCATTTACTTTTTTTTTTATTACTATGGTCTGTCCCTCAAAGGTCAAAGAAGACCTTTGGGGAACTTTATATATTTTTTTTCTTTCTTTTACACCATGTTTTTCCACTGTAACTGGGGCTGCACAGCAGCCCCAGTTACAGGGGAAATCAGCCCTCTCATAGTGACGATTGTCGCGAATAGGTCTGTGCTGGGTCTAGTAAGACCCAGCAGCAGTCTGTCAGTAACGGCACCTGGCAATCATGTGACCAGTCACATGAACACCGGGAGCAATAGAGACAGGGGCGCGGCCGCTGCCTCTATTCCTATACACAGCGTTCATTGAGCGCTGTGTACAAGTCATCAGAGAAGACAGGAGAAGCGAAAGCTGCTTCTATCCTCTCCTCAGGGTCCCTGGCAGTCATAAAAAGTCTATGGCTCGGGTTTTAAGGACCCTGACTGCTGGCCGTAAAAACACAGCTAGCGGTCGGGTACCAATTAATAGGCTGCAGCGGTGGTGTACGGTTAACATGATGTCACCGCTATATATAAACATAGAAAAGATCTAACGGTAGCCCCCAGCACAGGAATGTCTCACATCGTTCACATATAAGTTATGAACTGTCAGAGACACGCAGAACCCGCTGACACTGAACCAGTCAGTCCCACTGACCTGATACTCAGGTTTCAGTGCTAGATACAGCTGCTCTGTATACAGAATGCAAAGCGGCTGTATCTCAAAAAGTAAAAATAGTTTAATAAGGCTTCGTTCATATCTGCTTCAGGGCTCCATTCAGGCATTCCGTTGGAGCTTTCCGTCAGAACTGAACCCTGACTGAAACAAACAGATGCATCACCATTGATTTCCATGGTGACGGATCCGGTGCAAATTGTTTCGGATTGTTTCAGTCAGAGTTCCGTTCTGATGGACAGCTCCGATGGAGTGCCTGACGCAGATGTGAACGAAGCCTTAAATGTCATTACAAAGTTGCACAAAACACACTTAATTTTATGAAAAAAAAAAAAGATTTCAAAGGTGTACATATCTTTTAGCATAATCTGAACAGGGTTTTCAAAAGACAACAAATGGTAAACGTGCATTATGAAGGCACTGAATTCTGTGTCCATTTGTCATTTATTAACAATTTAGTGTATTTCAGTGCCACCATGGTGCCCATTTGCCACTTACTGCCCCCTTAGCGGCTTTCTGTTTGGTGGCCCCTTGATGCTCTTTTGCCATTTACTGCCCCTTTAGCAAATTTTGTCACATAACCACAATAAAGGGGCAATAAGTGGCAAATGGGCACTAAGGTGGAATAGAATCATCTGCCCATTTGCCATTATTGCCCTTTATAGACCCCCATCAACAAAAGCCCTCAGTCAGTGACTGACCGGCTGGGCTTCTGACAAACACTGACCACTGGTGCTGCTGGAGCCGCCCTGGAGAAAACGTTTCCTCGGTGTCCCCACCAGCACTGGGAATGCATAGGAAGCGCGGTGTCTCCACCCAGTCTCGTCATTCAGGACGCAGGACAGGGTGAGCGGTGGCCAGGGCACGGGGCAGCTAGTATTGAGGTCGGTGCAGTAAGTGAGTGGCACCTGACACGCTTGTGCCCCGAGTAGTGGCTACGGAGCAGGGCCCGCACACCCTTACGGTGCGGCAGGTGGCACCCTGTGCGACTGCACCGGTCGCACGTACCGAAGGTGAGCCATGGAAGCGAGCGGTTCATGGGAGGAAACCAACCAATATAGCAGTGTTGAAGCTGTTTTGTGCGCAGGAGTGCGCTAGAATTCCTCCAAGCCGACATGCAGGACTAATCAACAATTACCAGAATTTAAGATGCAGTTATTGCTGCACAAGGGGGTCACACCAGATACTGAAAGCATACTTTTGCCACTCACAGATATCGGATCATTCTGCTCAATAAATAAATGTCTTTATCTGCTTCTAGTACTTGTGTGAAAATTTGATGTAGTTTTAGGTCAAATCTATGCAGAAATATAGAAAATTCTGAAGGGTTCACAAACTTTCAAGAACCACTGTGTATATATATATATATATATATATATATATATATATATATATATATATATATATACAGTGAAGGAAATAAGTATTTGATCCCTTGCTGATTTTGTAAGTTTGCCCACTGTCAAAGACATGAACAGTCTAGAATTTTTAGGCTAGGTTAAAAAAAAAAAAAAAACAGAAAATCACATAGTCAAAATTATATATATTTATTTGCATTGTGCACAGAGAAATAAGTATTTGATCCCCTACCAACCATTAAGAGTTCAGCCTCCTCCAGACCAGTTACACGATCCAAATCAACTTGGTTCCTGCATTAAAGACAGCTGTCTTACATGGTCACCTGTATAAAAGACTCCTGTCCACAGACTCAATTAATCAGTCTGACTCTAACCTCTACAACATGGGCAAGACCAAAGAGCTTTCTAAGGATGTCAGGGACAAGATCATAGACCTGCACAAGGCTGGAATGGGCTACAAAACCATAAGTAAGACGCTGGGTGAGAAGGAGACAACTGTTGGTGCAAAAGTAAGAAAATGGAAGACATACAAAATGACTGTCAATCGACATCGATCTGGGGCTCCATGCAAAATCTCACCTCGTGGGGTATCCTTGATCCTGAGGAAGGTGAGAGCTCAGCCGAAAACTACACGGGGGAAACTTGTTAATGATCTCAAGGCAGCTGGGACCACAGTCACCAAGAAAACCATTGGTAACACGTTACGCCGTAATGGATTAAAATCCTGCAGTGCCCGCAATGTGCCCCTGCTCAAGAAGGCACATGTACAGGCCCGTCTGAAGTTTGCAAATGAACATCTGGATGATTCTGAGAGTGATTGGGAGAAGGTGCTGTGGTCAGATGAGACAAAAATTTAGCTCTTTGGCATTAACTCAACTCGCCGTGTTTGGAGGAAGAAAAATGCTGCCTATGACCCAAAGTACACCGTCCCCACTGTCAAGCATGGAGGTGGAAACATTATGTTTTGGGGGTGTTTCTCTGCTAAGGGCACAGGACTACTTCACCGCATCAATGGGAGAATGGATGGAGCAATGTACCGTCAAATCCTGGGTGACAACCTCCTTCCCTCCACCAGGACATTAATAATGGCTTGTGGCTGGGTCTTCCAGCACGACAATGACCCAAAACATACAGCCAAGGCAACAAAGGAGTGGCTCAAAAAGAAGCACATTAAGGTCATGGAGTGGCCTAGCCAGTCTCCAGACCTTAATCCCATCGAAAACTTATGGAGGGAGCTGAAGATCCGAGTTGCCAAGCGACAGCCTCGGAATCTTAATGATTTACAGATGATCTGCAAAGAGGAGTGGGCCAAAATTCCATCTAACATGTGTGCAAACCTCATCATCAACTACAAAAAACGTCTGACTGCTGTGCTTGCCAACAAGGGTTTTGCCACCAAGTATTAAGTCTTGTTTGCCAAAGGGATCAAATACTTATTTCTCTGTGCACAATGCAAATAAATATATATATATAATTTTGACAATGTGATTTTCAGTTTTTTTTTTTATAATCTCTCTCTCACTGGTAAAATTAACCTAGCCTAAAAATTCTAGACGATTCATGTCTTTGACAGTGGGCAAACTTACAAAATCAGCAAGGGATCAAATACTTATTTCCTTCACTGTATATACACGCACACACACACACACACACACACACACACACACACACACACACACACACACACACATACATATATAGTGTACGCAGCATGCATCTGCACGTTTTCATCTTTAAAAGGTGTGATGTACTACATTTAGAGGGTTGGTGAAATAAGTACAATGGGGGAGCATTTTACAATTTATATTGTAGGTAACAGTGAATTTAGAAACTTGATCAGACATAACTTTGGTCATTAGAGATTTCAAGGTAAAGATGTCAAATTTAAAAAAACAAAAAAGCTATGTCAAAAACTGCGAAATATTTGAAATAGATCTTTCTAATAAATAATTAATCTTTGATAAATTAATTGATTTATTGTATCCCCAAAAATTATTTGTACTGTATTTTTACCAGTTTTAGAGTGAGTTTTAACGGCACGTGAAAACATAGGATATACCCGTTTTCACAGATCCCTCAATGAACTCAAGTATATTAGGGATCTTTGAACTAAATGAAACTATTAACCCAGACAAAGCTTTGTTCACATGTGAATTATGCATAGGTTGAGAAAAAATTATTGAAACACAAAACGCTGTAAAAAAACTGTAGTAAAAGAAGAGCATGTTTTATACTATTTTACAGCAAAATTAAGGTATGGATTAAAAATTAAGCCTGAAAAAAAGATGACATTTTTTGCTTTGGAAAGCAAAAACTTCTCCCAGAAAACCTGATATTAGCCCATCTTGCTATTTAATTTTCAATCATAAAACTGAGATCCCTTGCTTCATTGATACTAATCACAAGTGATACTGAGAATTTTCAATTTACATTTTACTACCAGTTGTTACTGCAGGTGGTTTTAAACTATGACTATCCACTTTACTATTATTCAGATGATTAAATTATAGTTAGCTTCATTAAGTTATCCAATTTTAAATTGCTTTATCCTAACTTAAAGCAGATTTTGTCTCTTGTGTTGTACATTCAATTTTATTTTATTCTTATTTTATAAGACTTACAATTTCTTATTACTTTTAGAACATATCTCCTCTAATTGAATGAAATCCCAAAGCATATCTAAGAATTTCTGGATAATGATCTATGCCATTAAAAAGTCTTTTTTCACTGTGGTGGGTAATCTAAATATTATATCTTCACCAACTGAAAATCATTTTGTAATGATGCATGTATTATGCAGTCTTTGTGGAATGAAACACTAATTCATTGCATTTTCTAAAAGATAATTCTGCTCAACCATTTAATTCTCTTGTGCACTTACCTTTTTAACTGTGCATTTAATTCTTAGCTAATTGACATCAATATTTATGTATTTCAATTAGCTGTTGTTTTATCTACTTCCATGTTATATAATTGCAACCATTAGATAATCTCCCAGAGGCTTTTATATTGTATTCAAAGGAAAATGAAATATCCATTGTGTTTTACCTACATACAAATTAAAAGGAGTCAATCCTGATATTGACAGAGTAACGAAATAACAGAAATATGTATAACACGTGAAAAAAACTGTGATTTTCCCCCTAGATTGTTCACTATATGTGAAGTTTTTTTTATATTCAACCTATATTCATCAGAGTGGATATAGAGTAGCGAGACAGGTTGTTTTAAGATTTATTTACCATACCTTACCTCGACAACAGCTCCATTCATTTCTATGGCACCCGGCAGCCCCATAGAAATTACTGCAGCGGTGGCCAAGCATGCACAGTACCACTCCACTCCATTCATATAGGGCTGCCAGGAATGGCAAGGTAATCCCGTTCTCGTGATAAGTGCCAGTCCCAGCGGTTGGACCCCCACCGATGAGATATTTATCTCCTATCCTGTGAATAGGTGATTTATATTGATTATAGGAAAATCATTTTAACGCTGTATCTATTTAACAAAATCAGGAAAAGCATAAGGGATCGCCTCTTGGACTATTACATCTGGGATACCTTTACTGCACAGGTTGTTGCTACGGCCTCTGTTATCCTGATCTTCCAAGTAGATGTATAGAGCATTTAGGTGGTGTGGTAAAGTCCACTATGGCAGCTCAAGTGGTATCTAGGGATTCAACCCCGTGGCCAATTTGTTTCAGGTATTGTTTAATGTCAGCTAGTTCCTTCATGACTAGTATCAAAGCTTGTGTGATTATCTTATTCATAAAGGCCAATGAGATTGGTAGATCATTGTTGAGTGCCAGGCCCTCAGGATTACTGTTGTAGTCATCACCAGATTTTTCTGCTAAGCGGGTGAAAGAATGCCCTCTAAGAGGTGTTAGATAATAAACCAATCAGTATTAAAAAATAGCAATACATAATAAAAACTGCCTAGACGACAGCTCAACTTTATAAACTCTTAACCTACTAAAATCTCACTTAGCGTAATGTCATGTGAAAGATATCATTCTATTATGTCCGTTACAAAAAAGAAAACATTATTATTAGAAATGACAGATCAGTTATAACAGTCATCAAAAGACGAGCACTGCAGGTCATATAATTAGAATACAACTGTTTTACATCTACAGCACTAAAGTACAATAGTTAGCGGTCAATGACAGTATCACAATTTCATAAAAATCATGCTGCATCTAACACTAACATACTATCTAGTAATATAGAAAAGAGCAAAAGACACGGCGCCAAGTAGCGGAATCAATAGTTTAACCCCTTCGCGCTCAGGTCAGTAATAGTACGTCCTGCTAAGTAGAACGTTCGCGCTCAGGTCAGTACTATTACTGACCTGAGTAAACACGGCGCCATTTAATCCCGGCGCGTGCTTGAGCTGTGATAACTGCTGTTTCTGACAGCAGGCTATCACAGCTTAGTGTGCAGGGACCGATCGCGGTGGTCCCTGCCGATTAACCCCTTAGAAGCCGCGTTCAATAGCGATCGCGGCTTCTTAGGGGTTAAGCTGCCATCGCCGGCCTGCTACACGATAGCGGGCCGTGATGGCTACTATGGCAACCAGAATCCTAACAATGGACTCTGGCTACGCCATCGACGGAAGCCTAGTGGGTCCCGACAAAGTCAGGACCCACTATGCTTGCTGTCAGCGAACAGCTGACAGCTCTAATACACTGCACTACGTATGTAGTGCAGTGTATTAGAATAGCGATCAGAGCCTCCTGCTCTCATGTCCCCTAGTGGGACAAAGTAAAAAAAGTGTGAAAAAGTAAAAAAAAGTTGTGTAAAAATAAGAAAATAAAAGATTTAAAAGTAATAAAAGTAAAAGTCCCCCTTTTTCCCTTATCAGTTCTTTATTATTAATAAAAATATATAAATAAACAAATAAACTATACATAATTGGTATCGCCGCGTCCGTAACATCCTGAACTACAAAACCATGTCATTATTTATCCCGCGCGGTGAACGCCGTAAGAGAAAATAATAAGAAACCGTACCACAATCACAATTGTTTGGTCACTTCACCTCCCAAAAAATGGAATAAAAAGAGATCAAAAAGTCGCATGTACCTAAAAATGGTACTGATCGAAAATACAGTTCGTTACGCAAAAAATAAGTCCTCGCACGACTTTCCTGATGGAAAAATAAAAACGTTCTGGCTCTTAGAATAAGGTAACACAAAAAGTGAATGATTGTTTACAAAACGTATTTTATTGTGCAAACGCCATAAGACATAAAATAAAACTATAAACATCTGGTATCGCCGTAATCGTATCGCCCCGCAGAATAAAGTGAATATGTCATTTATAGCGCACTGTGAACGCAGTAAAAAAAATTGAATAAAAAACAATAGTAAAATTGCAGTTTTTTTAGTCACCACGCCACCTAAAAATAGAATAAAAACTGATCAAAAAGTCGCATGCACCCCAAGAAAACTACAATGGATTCCTCAAGGTCTCTAGTTTCCAAAAAGGGGTCACTTTTGGGGGGTTTCCACTGTTTTAGCACCACAAGACCTCTTCAAACCGGACATGGTGCCTAATAAATTAAATTAAATTAATTAAATGTCACCTCTACTTTGCTCTAAATTCCTGTGAAACACCTAAAGGGTTAATAAACTTTTTAAATGCTGTTGTGAATACTTTGAGGGGTCTAGTTTCTGAAATGGGGTGTTTGATAGGGGTGTCTAATATATGGGCCCCTCAAAGCAACTTCAGAACTGAGCTGGAAATGAAAGAATAAAATAAAAATGAGGCAATACTTCGCTTCTTACATTATACTGATAATGAGCCGTGCCCACCCCGAGATGACCCCAGTTTTGACCGTTTGTATAAACGGAGACCCCTATTAGACCATTTCAGTGCCCGGTTTTCCCAGCATTCACCCCCGAGAAGTGTATTTCTATAGATGAATCCCTGGTACATTTGAAAGGGAGGCTTCAATTCCGCCAGTACCTTCCGGGTAAGAGGGCAAGGTATGGCGTGAAGATGTATTAGCTGTGCGAGAGTGCATCAGGGTATACCTACAAATTTAGGATATATAAAGGGAAGGACACCAGTACTCAGCCCCCAGAATGCCCCCCCCCTTACTGGGAGTTAATACAAAAATTGTGTGGGATTTGGTGCACCCACTGCTGGACCAGGGTTACCACCTCTACCTGGATAATTTTTATACCAGCGTCCCACTCTTCAACTGCCTCGCTTCCAGAAGTCCTGCGGCATGCGGCACTGCTAGAAGAAATCTGAGAGGCCTCCCTAAGACTCTGCAGGGCAAACGCTCAGAAGGGGTGAGAGCAGGGCACAATCTAGCAGCAACATATTGTGTGTCAAGTACAAGACCAGGGAGATGCCACACCAGTACCCATGTACCTGTATGAGGTACCAGTACAGAGACCCCCAAACCAGACTGCATCCTGGACTACAATAGGTACATGGGAGGGGTGGACTTGTCAGATCAAGTCCTGAAGCCTTACAGTACTTCTGGAAGCGGGGCCACACGCATCGTACCAGGGCAACACTTTTTAGGAGAAGTTCCCCAAACTGGCAAGAAGGGAAAAAGTCAAAAGAGGTGCAGAGTCTGCTATAAGAGGGGGATAAGGAAGGACACAATATATCAATGTGACGCGTGTCCCGAAAAACCAGAGCTCTGTATGAAAGAGTGTTTTAAAATTTATCATCCATCCCTTTATTTTTAATTTACCCCAGTTTTACTCGCTCTGATCCACTTCGCACAGCTTACCCCTCCTCATCTTTCCCCTCTGAGCCCTGCTGTGTGCCCAGGCAGCTGATAACAGCCACATGTAGGGTATTGCCGTACCCGGGAGAGCCAACATTACAGTTTATGAGGTGTATATCTCCGGTGGCGCATGCTGGGCACAATATATCGGCACTGAATTGGCATATATGTATAGAAAATTGCAAATTTCACTCTGCACCAACTGCTGCACATTATCTTTTACACAATACCTGTGGGGTCAAAATTCTCACTACACCTCTAGATGAATGCCTTAAGGGGTGTAGATTTTAAAACAGGGTCACTTCTTGGGGGTTTCAACTGTACTGGTACCTTAGGGGCTTCTGCGTACAAGACTTAGCACCAGAAAAGCTCCAGTAGGCCAAATGGTGGTCCTTTCCTTCTGAGTCCTGCCGTGTGCCCAGGCAGCTAATAACAGCCACATGTAGGGTATTGCCGTATCCGGGAGAGCCCACATTACAGTTTATGGGGTGTATGTCTCCGGTGGCACATGCTGGGCACAATATATCGGACACTGACATGGCATATATATATAGAAAATTGCACATCTCACTCTGCACCATCTGCTGCACATTATCTTTTACACAATATCTGTGGCGTCAAAATGCTCACTACACCTCTAGATGAATTCCTTAAGGGGTGTCGTTTTTAAAACGGGGTCACTTCTCGGGGGTTTCAACTGTACTGATACCTCAGGGGCTTCTGCACACACGACTTAGCACCAGAAAATTCCCAGTAGGCCACATGGTGGTCCTTTCCTTCTGAGCCCTCCCATGGGCCCAAACGGCAGTTTATCACCACAAATAGGGTATTTTTACACTCAGGACAAATTGGGCAACAAAATGCGGTATTTTATTCCTTGTGAAAATAAGAAATTTTGAGCCAAAACTACCTCTTATTGGAAAAAATATTTTTTTTTTTAATTCACAGCCCAATTCAAATAAATTCTGTGAAAAAACTGTGGGGTCTAAATGGTCACAACACCCATAAATAAATTCTTTGAGGGGTGTAGTTTCCAAAATGGGGTGACTTCTGGTGGGTTTCCATTGCTTTGATACCTTTGGGGCTCTGCAAATGCGACATGGCACCCGAAAACCAATCCAGCCAAATCTGGGCTCCAAAGAACACATAGCGCTCCTTTCCTTCTGAGGCCTCCCATGGGCCCAAACGGCAGTTTATCACCACAAATGGGGTATTGCCGCACTCAGGACAAATTGGGCAACAAATTGGGGTATTTTATTCGTTGTGAAAATAGACATTTTGAGCCAAAACGACATCTTATTGGAAAAAAGTTTTTTTTTTTTAAATTCACAGCCCAATTCAAATAAGTTCTGTGAAAAAACTGTGGGGTTTAAATGGTCACAACACCCATAAATAAATTCCTTGAGGGGTTTTGTTTCCAAAATGGGGTCACTTTTGGTGGGTTTCCATTGCTTTGATACCTCTGGGACTCTGCAAATGCGACATGGCACCCGAAAACCAATCCAGCAAAATCTGGACTCCTAAGAACACATAGCGCTCCTTTCCTTCTGAGCCCTCCCATGGGCCCAAACAGCAGTTTATCACCACAAATGGGGTATTGCCGCACTCAGGACAAATTGGGCAACAAAATGGGGCATTTTGTTCCCTGTGAAAATAAGAAATTCTGATCAAAAATGACATCTTATTGGAAAAATTGTCATTCTTTTAATTTCACAGCCCAATTCAAATACGCGCTGTGAAAAAACTACGAAGTCAAAATGGTAACAATAACCATAAATTAATTCCTTGAGGGGTGCAGTTTCCAAAATGGGGTCAGTTTTGGGGGATTCCTACTGTTTTGGCACCTCAACACCTCTCCAAACCTGGCATGCTGCCTAAAATATATGCTAATAAAAAAGCACCACCAAAATGCACTAGGTGCTTCTTTGCTTCTGGGGCTTGTGTTTTAGTCCACGAGCGCAGTAGAGCCACATGTGGGACATTTCTAAAAACTGCAGAATCTGGACAATACATATTTAGTTGTGTTTCTCTGGTAAAACCTTCTTTGTTACAGAAAAAAATAGAATAAAATTGAAATTCAGAAAGAAAAACGAAATTTGCAAATTTCACCTCCACTTTGCTTTAATTCCTGTGAAATGCCTGAAGGGTTAAAAAACTTTTTAAATGCTGTTTTGAATACTTTGAGGGGTCTAGTTTTTAAAATGGGGTGCTTTATGGCGGTTTCTAATACATAGGCCCCTCAAAGCCACTTCAGAACTGAACAGGTACATAAAAAAAAAGGCTTTTGAAATTTTCTTAAAAATATGAGAAATTGCTGTTTATGTTCTAAGCCTTGTAACGTCCAAGAAAAATAAAATAATGTTCAAAAAACGATGCCAATCTAAAGTAGACATATGGGAAATGTGAACTAGTAACTATTTTGGGTGGTATAACCGTCTGTTTTTCAAGCAGATGCATTTAAATTCTGAAAAATGCTATTTTTTCTAAATTTTCTCTAAATTTTGCAATTTTTCTCAAATAAAGACTGAATATATCGACCAAATTTTACCACGAACATGAAGCCCAATGTGTCACGAGAAAACAATCTCAGAATCGCATGGATAGGTTTAAGCATTCCGACGTTATTACCACATAAAGTGAAATATGTCAGATTTGAAAAATGGGCTCTGAGCCTTAAGGCCCAAACTAGGCTGCATCCTTAAGGGGTTAAAGGAGCAAAAGGTACATAAATGCTCACCTGTTCAGTGGCAAATTACCGGCATGTAATTTGTATCGATAAGCTGCTGCCAATCCCAGACGCAACTCCCGTGGAGATGCCAACATAATATAATAGAATAGCAAAAAACGGGATAAACGGCGCTGCTTATGTAAAGTACGGTTTATTGGAAAGGATGCTACGCGTTTCGGCGCCGGACCGGCGTCTTCATCAGGCATGTCGCAGGGTTAAAAGACACATGTATATATACCCAATACCACAGGGTAAATGACAGACTGATTGGACCAGTTCAGACCAGCCTCCTGGTCCAAAACCGCCAAAACAGCAGGTCAAAGTTCAGCAATTAAAAAAAATAAAATAAAAAAAAAACAATTTTTTTTAGAACCAACAGTAAAACAAAGCAATACATCATATGACAGGGAATAACAATATGCAACAATGTGATTTAAATAGGTACATCGACAATAAGACAGATATTTCTAGGAACCTGTCTCGAAATGCCGAATTACAAGAGGGATAATAGCAATTCAAATCAAATAAGGATGAACTGTACATGGAAGTACCACCAAGTAGTTTACGATAATAAAACTAAAAGCATTACCGAAATCCATACGTGAAAGAAGCAAGGAAAGACATCGGCCGTTGTATGTTGCCAGGAAACACATACACAATAGGATCCGAAAGCGGTGCAGCGGTCTCAGTGGAACGCAAGGTGGAGCGTTGTCAGGGAGACCACTGTCAACACTATCCCGGAAGTGAAGCGCAATGATACGCATGATGGACCGCAAAAGCGGGCGACATGCTGGGATAATAAAAACAGGATTACCTGATTCATTTTAAAATTTACAAACGAAGAGTTCAGAGGAAATAATAAAGGACCTAACCAGGGGACATTAAAACAATTTAGGACGGCAATACTAAATACAGTGGCCGGGAACGTTCACTGTCAATTAGGACATGAACAGACTTTAAATAATTAATTAATAGATAGAGCATATCAAACTGTAGAAAATAGTATGACATAACTCCGCTAATAACAATACTCATAAAATATTAGGGTAAAAGCAAAATTAGATAGCACAATAATAATAACATAACTACATAAAGCAAAAATAGAAGGGTTATTATATGATAGCAATAAAACGCTTATGAGAAGCTAAATCTAAAAGAAACAATTAAATTAATAGTCAGGACTTCTACATCATTATTTCAATACAGAAATATGGTTAAAAAGCAAGGTCAACAGTTACACAAACATAAAATCATCAATCCAGTGCGGACTCTGTAATATCATTACGACCATTAGGATATAACGTTCCTAGTTTGTATATCCAGAAATTTTCCCTTTGTTTTAGTCTGGTAAACCTATCGGGTATATCAATAGGTATTCTCTCAATAGGAGTTACAGTAATAGTGCCAAAGTTACAGTTGTGTACAGCGGCACAGTGACGGGATACACTATGTTTATCGCAACCAGTCCTAACATTAAATCTGTGCTTGTTAATCCTATTTCTGAAGGTTTGGGTAGTACGACCCACGTATTGACGGTCACATGTGCATTGTAGTAGGTATATTACATAGTCACTCCCACAGTTGAAGTTTTTAATCGGGAAACTTTCATTAGTATTTACCGATATAAAATTAGTTATTTTGTTCGCAATGTTGGAGCAACAGAGGCATTCTTGGTTTGCCGCAACGATATGAGCCATTAGATGTTATCAATACTTTCTGAGGGTCATAATTAATTTTCCGTAATCTACTGGGTGCAATTAAATTTCTCAATGTTTTAGCCCTTCTATAAGTAATCTTGGGTCTAGTGGGAAGAATACTTTTCATATATTGGTCGTTCTTAAGAATGTGCCAATGTTTAATAAGTGTGAAACTAATTAATTAACTTTTTTAATTTACTTAATTAATTTACTTTTTTTTTTTTTTTTTTTTTTAATTGCTGAACTTTGACCTGCTGTTTTGGCGGTTTTGGACCAGGAGGCTGGTCTGAACTGGTCCAATCAGTCTGTCATTTACCCTGTGGTATTGGGTATATATACATGTGTCTTTTAACCCTGCAACATGCCTAATAAAGATGCCGGTCCGGCGCCGAAACGCGTAGCATCCTTTCCAATAAACCGTACTTTACATAAGCAGCGCCGTTTATCCCGTTTTTTGCTATTCTATTATAATACTATCTAGTAAAGACAAAATGGAAAAACAACCATCAATCTGTCAATATCACTCTGAACATTGGTAGATCTTTTAGAGCAGACTTTGTCTTTGCAGGGTACCCCTCAGTAGTTTACCAACTGTTTTAGACAGAACTCGGCGTTAGGATGAAAGTGTGAGATTAGAGTAGTCTTGCATAAGTAGATTGATATCTGGTAGTGGCTCCACACAATGATGCAGTGCTTCAGATAGGGTGTTTCTTAACCCAAGGGTGGGGGTTGTGTAGTAGACTAGGTAGGCAGTCAAAGATTTTTTTTTAGCTCTGCTACTTAAAGTCTATGTACACCTTTGAGGTTTTTTTATTAAATAAATAAATAAATAGATCAGTCAGTGTGATTAGTGTAACTTCTTAATTAGTTTTTATTAAACCTTTTTTTATACTTTTTTTTTACATACAGCTGTTCTATATTCTCTATGCAGAACAGCTGAATCTAGCGCTAAATCCTGTTCCCGTCAGGTCTGCAGATCTGATGGTTCAGTGAGAGTGGGTCTTGCGTGTCTGACAAGCAGGCTCCATCTGTAAACTATACATCTAGGGCATGCCCAGACGTGGCGGATTTCCGCAACTGTCCGCATCAATGCCGCACAGAATCTGTGTTGCAGATTCTGTTGCGGCTCTGCCCAAAATGGGCATTAAATTGATGCGGACTAGCCGTTGCGTATTGAGGTGAAAGTACTTCCCTTCTCTCTATAAGTGCAGGATAGAGAGAAGGGACAGCACTTTCCCTAGTGAAAGAAAAATAATTTCATACTTACCGACCGTTGTCTTGGTGACGCGTCTCTCTTTCGGCATCCAGCCCGACCTCCCTGGATGACGCGGCAGTCCATGTGACCGCTGCAGCCTGTAATAGGCTGCAGCCGTCACTTAGACTGAAACGTCATCCTGGGAAGCCGGACTGGAGGAAGAAGCAGGGAGTTATCGGTAAGTATGAACTTCTATTTTTTTTACAGGTTGATGTATATTGTGATCGGTAGTCACTGTCCAAGGTGCAGAAACAGTTACTGCCGATCGCTTAACTCTTTCAGCACCCTGGACAGTGACTATTTACTGACGTCGCCTAGCAACGCTCCCGTAATTACGGGTGCACACACGTAGCCACCCGTAATTATGGGTGCACACATGTAGTCACCCGTAATTATGGGTGCACACACGTAGTCACCCGTAATTATGGGTGCACACACGTAGTCACCCATAATTACGGGAGCCCCATTGACTTCCTCAGTCTGGCTGTAGACCTAGAAATACATAGGTCCAGCCAGAATGAAGAAATGTCATGTTAGTAAAACCAATACGCTCCGCAGCACACATAACATGTACATGACATCTGCGGACTTCATTGCGGAATTTTGAATCTCCATTGAAGTCAATTGATAAATTCCGCAATGAGTCCGCAACCAGTCCGCCACACGTCTGCAACAACCATTGTTTGCTGCGGACACCAAATTCCGCACCACAGCCTATGCTCCGCAGCGGAATTGTCCGCAACGTGCAAACGAACCCTACTAAAAAGCTGTGGAAGGCAATGGAGAAACGGGTCCGCTGCGAATTTCCAGAAATTCCAGAGCAATTCCGTCACATCTGGCCATGCCCTAACAGGACCCACTGATACTGAAACCGTCGGATCTGCGGGACTGACAGATTCAGGTAATAGCGAACGATAGAGCTGTTCTATAAAGAGAATACAGAACAGCTGGATTTCAAAAAGTAAAACGCATTTTTAATAACAACTAATTAAGAAGTTACACAAAACACACTGACTAATCCGTTTATTAAAAAAAAAAAACCCCTATACATAGCCTTTAAGGTGATAGAAGCAATCACAAGCCAACTTTGTAACTAGTGAGGGGACGTCTCAGGATGGATGGGTTTACAATTGATTTAGTTGTAGAAACATGGCTAGAAGTCCTTTGTGAGATAGGGAGTGGGCAGATGTAGTGGTTTACAAGTTATAACAGTCAATTAATGAATATATCAATTAATATGTAGGTTCATTTGATCCCCAAAATGTCAATATGTAGCAATGAGGGAACCGGTGTTATAAGTCTGGAACCAGGAGAAGTTAAATGGAGTGGAGGTCTATTATGTGCCCTACCACTCCATTCAAAGTCTATGACACTGATGCAAACTGCGGAGCGCAGCGTCATACACTTCAATTGGAGCGGATGGATGCATGCTCGACCTCCTCTTCATTTAGCTCCTTATAAGCGGCCTTGGGGCTGGGGGTACGGGAGACAAAGAATCCCTGTTCTGGCAATCAGTGGGGTTCCAGCGATCAGATCTGCAATGATATAGCTGTTATCACCTATCCCATGGATGGGTGGTAAATTGTTATAACTGGAATACCCATTTTATGCAGCTTAATGGAAACCACAGTATTTATTAACAATGTTTAGTATTTGAAGGGGAATCAATAGAGCTTTTTAAATTAATCATAAAGATCCGACACAGGATCCAGCTAATAACACAAGCTATGAGTCATAGACATGCAGCACCAGCTTTCAGCTGAGTGAACAGTTCAGCTGAACCGACGGACGCGGCTCATACAGAACAATCCAGCTTCTATGTATACAGGATACAAGCTGCATCTTAAAAAGTTTTAAAAAAATAATAAAAGTGATTTTAAAAGTTGCTTAAAACACAAAATAAATTTTTAATTAAAAAAAAAACATGCTTACAATGTACATAGCCTTTAATACCTTTTCCTCTTCCTTATTTAATTGGAAGGAGGAGGCACTACAGAGCGAACGTTCACTCACATGCTTACCCATCAATGAATGTTCACACAAGGTCATACACTGCGTAAAAGCACATAGCGTATTCACTCTGTGCGCCGCAGGGAATTCCAGCTGAAAAACCGCACCAAATTGTGGTGCAGTTTTTCGGCCGGATTGTCCACTGCAGAAAACTGCATAGAAAAAAAAAATGGATACTTATCATGGCCTCAGCATGACGTCCTGACGTTCAGCAGTTCTGAGATTACATTTCATCCCATTTGACCACTGCAGCCTGTGACTGGCTGCAGCGGTAATTTGGGATGAAACGTCATCCCAGGAGGCGGTCCTGAATGAAGAAATACAGAATTCTGGGTAAGTATAAGATTTTTTTTCTTTGCATTGCGTTCTTTGTGGCTGAATCGCTGCTTTTCCCTTTTCCAATGCAAAAAACGCAACATCTGCTATTTGTTGTGGGTTTTATCCCCCCCCCCCAATTCAATTGGGAAGATCCGCAACATATAATCAGTGTTTATGCAAATACAATTAACATGCTGCGGATTAAAAATTGCACCGCGTTTTTCCCGCTCAGGATTTATGCAAAATGTGGATGAGATTTGTTCAAATCTCATCCACTCTGCTGCTACTGTATTATGCAGCAGATTTTCCATAATGAAATCCATTTCGGAAAATCCGCAGTATTTATGCTATGTGTGAACTTATCCTGTTAGGCTGGATTCACACGAGCGTATTACGTCCGTAATGAACAGAACGTAATTCGGCCGCAAGTCCCGGACCGAACACACTGCAGGGAGCCGGGCTCCTAGCATCATAGTTATTTACGATGCTAGGAGTCCCTGCCTCGCTGCGGGACAACTGTCCCATACTGTAATCATGTTTTCAGTACGGGACAGCAGTTCCATGGAGAGGCAGGGACTCCTAGCGTCGTACATAACTATGATGCCAGGAGCCCGGCTCCCTGCAGTGTGTTCGGTCCGGGACTTGCGGCCGAAATATGTTCCGTCCATTACGGATGTAATATGCTCGTGTGAATCCAGCCTTAGTGTAAGTATTTTATGGACTCCCATGTTTGCCTCTGACAAAACCCTGCATGAATCAGAACTCCTGCACAAAACAAATAGTTGTCATCTAAATAGACAATTTTAGAGAACATTGGTGACACAGCAAAATATACCACCAATCACTGGTAATGTTAAATCAGTCATTACTAAGATCCATGTGCACATAATGTTTTTTATATTTATATTAAAATGCTATAAAATTAATAATAATAATCTTTAATTCAGATTCTTTAAATTTAAATTACACTTCATCTCCTCAGACATAGCGTAGATTTCAGAAATATGGCAAGCAGTTTGTTTTATATGCCCCACAGCTATCTGATGAATGAAAACACCCAGTGTAGGAAAACTAACAGTGTGGACAACTCTCTTTTAACTTTTATGGTAGCAGTAGATTAAAGCCATAGATTTTCACAATTCAATGTGAAATTATATGGCAAATAATAACATGTTTATGTGCTTCATTTGTAAGATAGATTTTGCAAGCTAAAAATTTACAAAGAGTCAGTTTCTTGGTGCAAACAGAATTTTGATTAGAGATAATAAGTTACAATATAGATGATATATAAATAATCTAAAATTGGGAGAATTCACCTACATTTTTGGACCTTGCATGCTGAGCATTTATTTCCGTAATCCTGTATCAATCATCTATGTATGTATGCATAATTATAAATATTTTCCATAACAATAAAAGGTGTGTAAGTATGGCAAGCTGGAGCTGTAATACAGATGCCCTTCCAGTTCAAGTTGTAACAGATTTATGGTCTCCTTCAACATGTTGATAAGTATATTGCAGGTTTAGGAGCATTGCAAACAAAACAAATGTACAAATGACACTATTGATATACTACCTCTAGTGTGTTTCCTCTATATCTCCTCTATATCTCCTTCTCCCCTCTTCCCAACATTCATTCTCCATTTTGGTTAGCTGCCTCTTCAGCTTCTTTGCTTTATAGTTCCTTACCTGAAGAATTCCATATAGTGTATATGTTCATTGCAGTGTGAGTGACATTAGATTCAGTAACATGAGTGTTGTTAGTGTAAGTGATAGTGTCGCCGGTGTGAATGGCATTAGTAAGAGACAGGTAAGTAAGAGCATTACAATTGTGTGTTGTCAGTGCAAGTGATGTCATTGTGAGAGTGAAGTCAGTGTTAGGGTATATGCACACGATAGCTGCCTTTTACGTCTGAAATTACAGACTGTTTTCAGGAGAAAACAGCTCCGTCGTTTCAGACGTAATTGCTCCTCCTCGCATTATGCGAGACGTCTTTGACGGCCGTAAATTTGAGCTGTTCTTCATTGAATTCAATGAAAAACGGCTCAAATTACGTCCAAAGAAGTGTCCTGCACTTCTTTGACGAGGCAGTAATTTTACGTGTCGTCGTTTGACAGCTGTCAAACGACGACACGTAAATTACAGGTCGTCGGCACAGTACGTCGGCAAACCCATTCAAATGAATGGGCAGATGTTTGCCGACGTATTGTAGCCGTATTTTCAGGCGTAAATCGAGGCATAATACGCCTCGTTTACGCCTGAAAATAGGTTGTGTGAACCCAGCCCAAGTGACATCAGTGAGAGTTAAACTGTCATAAGTACTAGTAATCTGTGAGTGAGGTGAATGTGATATTGCTACAGCAGTGAGAGTGATGTCAGTAAATGTGTGTGTGATGCCAGTGTGATATGAATGTGATGTGAGTTAGAGTGACATAGGTGTAATTAACATCATGGTAAGTGTCGTCAGTGAAAGGGAAACTAGCAGGGCCATTGCTAGCGTCTTAAAAGATCAGGGGCACAAGCCCCAAGACATATGTTTAACCCCGCCTAAAAATATATATATATCTCGGAGTCAGCGTATCTATAAGACTAAGGCCCCTATAGCTACCCCCCCTGTAGATAGTGCTACACACCCCCTGTATATAGTGTTACACGCACCCCCTGACAACCCCCTGTAGATAGTACCTCACAGCCCCCATTGCAGATAGCGCCACACACTTCCCCCTTTGTAAACCGTGCCACATACTCCCCCCTAGTCGATAGTGCCATTCACTCCCCCCTTTGTAGATAGTGCTACTCACTCCCCCCTTTGTTGATATTGCCACACTTCCCCCTTTTTAGATAGTGCCACACCCCCCTTGTAGATAGAACAGCTCTCTCTCCCCCTTTGTAGATAGTGCCACACCATTTCCCCATTGTAGATGATATCACACACCCCTTGTAGATAATGCCACACACACCTCTCTTGTAGATGATGCCACACACCCCACTTGTAGATAGTGCCACACAACCCCCTTGTAGATAGTGCCGCACAGCCCCCTTATAGATAGTGCCAGAGAGCCCCCTTGTAACTAGTGCCACACAGCCCACTTGTAGATAGTTCCACACAGCCCCCTTGTAAATTATGCCACATAGCCCCCTTGTAGATGGACTCACATAGCCCCCCTTGTAGATAGTGCCACACAGTCCCCCTTGTAGATGATGCCACACACCCCTTGTAGATGATGCCACTACCCATTGTAGATTATGCCACACACACCTCTTGTAGATGATGCCACACACACCACTTATAGATAGTGCCACACTGCTTCCATTGTAGATAGTGCCACACTGCCCCCTTATAGTTAGTGCCTCACAGTCCCATTGTAGATTGTACAGCACAACCCCCCTTGTAAATAGTGCCCCACAGCCCAATTGTAGATCGTGCCACACAACCCCCCCTTGTAGATGATGCCACACACCCCTTGTAGTTTTTGACACAAAGCCTCTTTATAGATAATGCCACACACACCCCTTGTAAATAGCGCCACATAGCCCCATTGTAAATAGTGCCACACAGCCCCCATGTAAATAGTGCCACACAGACCCCCTTTAAATAGTGCCACACAGCCCACTTGTAGATAATGCTACAGAACCCACTTGTAGATAGTGCCACACAGCCCCCCTTGTAGATAGTGCCGCACACAGCCCCCATGTAGATAGTGTCCCACAGCCCCCCATGTAAATAGTGCCACATAGCCCACATGCAGATAGTGTCACACACACCCCATAGATAATGCCCAACAGACCCCTTGTAGATGATGCCACACACACCCCTTGTAGATAGTGTCACACAGCCCCCCTGTAGATTGTGCCACAAGTCCCCTTATAGATAGTGCCACATAGCCCCCCTTGTAGATGGTGCCACACAGCCCCCCTTGTAGATGGTGCTACACACCACTTGTAAATTGTGTCACACACACACACACACACACACACACACCCTTGTAGATAGTGCCGCAGTAGACAAATTTAAAAAAAAACTTAAACTCATCTAGCCTTGTTTCCCCGTTGAACGGAGCTGCAGACTTTCAGTCTCCTTAGTCTTGAAGCCTGTAAGATGCTGAGACGGGACCCTTGCATAGGCCAGCGTGATCCAGTGATGTCATCTCGCCAGCCTGCGCATGGATCCTGCCCCAGCATCTTATAGGCTGCAGGCCTAAAGTGGCCTGTAGCCTAGTCAATTTCAGAGCAGGGAGCTCATCTGATGGCTCCCTGCTCCGCCATAGAATTCCATTGTATCCGCATCCTTAATTGAATATGGAAGTCACCTGGGAATCCGCGGAACCGGAAAAAAAATCCGGGGCTTGGGCACCGGATGCCTGGTGCTATCGACGCCACTGTAAACTAGTATGGTTGTTGTCATTGAGCCTCTCATCAGAAAGAGTAACATGAGTATGAGTGATGTGAGTGTACATGTTCTTAGGCTAAGTGTTGTCTGAGTGATCAAAATCAGTGAAAATGTCAATGTCTATCTATCTCTATCTATCTATCTATCACACAAGAAAATGGCGACAGCACACTGCTCACATTAATGCCACCTAAGCCGCCAAATATAAATAAATATGCATTACTGCTAAATCTACTTACATAGGAAGGTTCTTAGCACACATTTTGATCAAATTGTGTGACCTCACCTGCCACGACAAGGCGACCTCTATGAGGTGGGAACCTAAGCTGCACATCCACCCTGAACTGGGATTATGCCTACATTTATTTGGGGATAGTAGGAACCAGCACTAAACTAATAAAAATCACCCAGGTCAGAATGGGAAGAGTGCAAGATCAAAAATGGAGGCAGTCACTAACCCCACATATATGAATTACATAAACAACACAAAAATTTGAACAGCACATTCCAACAAAATGAAACTAATCGTGTATACAGGTGCAAGAACGCCCGTGACTGCAAATTTATACAGCACACAAGAAAATGGTGACAGCACACTGCTAACACTAATGCCACCTAAGCCGCTAAATATAAATAAATATGCATTACTGCTAAATCTACTTACAATAGGGAGGTTCTTAGCACGCATTTTTATCAAATTGTGTGAGTCCACCTGCCACGACAAGGCGACCTCTATGAGGTGGGGACCTAAGCTGCACATCCACCCAGAACTGGGACTAAGCCTACATATATTTGGGGATGGTAGGAACCAGCACTAAACTAATAAAAATCACCCAGGTCAGAATGGGAAGAGTGCAAGATCAAAAATGGAGGCAGTCACTAACCCCACTTATATGAATCACGTAAACAACACAAAAATTTGAACAGCACATTCCAACTAAATGAAACAAATCGTGTATACAGGTGCAAGAACGCGCGTGACTGCAAATTTATAGAGCACACAAGAAAATGGCGACAGCACACTGCTAACACTAATGCCACCTATGTCGCTAAATAGAAATAAATATGCATTACAGCTAAATCTACGACAAGGCGACCTCTATGAGGTGGGATCTATCTATCTATTTATCCTTTCTTTTAAAATGTGTTATTTTAATTCACTGTAAAAAACTAATTTCTTGTAGTTTTCCCTTGAAGCTAGAGCAAAATTCACTGAGTTTTGTATCTCAAAGGATGTATTATATATATATATATATATATATATATATATATATATATATATTACCATCTAAATGTGGTTACATTTGTTACATTGTTTTGTCATTTTGGCATAAATGAATTGTGGCAACAATCTGCCTTATTTTACTAGTGCCTGTCTTAACACCATTAGATGAATATGATAAGGAAGACAGATACTACCTATGCGGATGCAATGATCTCTATATAATATTTCTATTTTTTCCTCCTCCCAGTTTTTATTCTTATTTTTTTATTTTTTTAGATTTTCATATTTTTCTTTTTCACCCTTATTATTATTAGGTGAACTTATGATCAGAAGGGCTGATAGAAGGTAGACAGGGATAACACTGCCTGAATGCAGGAGTGTTATACTTGCTGATCTCAGTTACCTCTAATTGACAAGCATCAGAAACGGAGTGGAAGAAACTGATATATCCACTACACTGACATTAGTTCACCTAATAATAATAAATAAGAAAAAACAATGTATATAAAAAAATACAAAAATATGAAGAATATAATATCAAAATAAAAATCTTAAAAAAATAAGAATAAAAACCGGGAGGAGGAAAAAATAGAAATATTATATAGAGATCATTGCATCCGCATAGGTAGTATCTGTATTCCTTATCTACCGCACTACATCTAGTGGTGTTAATGTAAAGTGCACAGGCACTAGTAAAATAAGGCAGATTGTTGCCACAATTCATTTATGCTAAAATGACAAAACAATGTAACAAATGTAACCACATTTAGATGGTAATATATACAATACATCCTTTGAGATACAAAACTCAGTAAAATGTGTTATTTTATCAGACTCAAATGGTCTTAAAGTATTACATTTTGGTTTGTAAATCTTACTAACCCGAGAATTAAATTTACTGTATGCAGTTTTTTTTCGCCTTCTGGTGGAGGGCTAAACTTTGACCAGCATTATGAAATTGCCTTATGTCACCTAAATAGCCATCTGTTCAGCTTGACATTCTTTTATGAATTATTATAGCCATCTGAATTAAAAGCAGGTTCAATTCTGGACATCAAAAAATAAAAATAAAAACATGCAGTTTTACATTTTAAAATCTGAAGTATGAAAATCACACTATGTATGCTTTTCCTGTCAAAAGCCCAATATTTCATGCCCAGATTTTCAAATGAAAATAGTGTTCTTGGAAGCAGACCACCATAGTGTAATGCATCAACTAACACTGTCATATGGCAGTCATCAAAATCTCCAGAACTTACTACTTGCTATGTGTAAATTTGACACTTCATCACTAAATAAATTAGATGGCAATGTATTAGATGTACTGACACGTTAGCAATTTTTTGCCAATTTAGTGATTCAGAAAGGCATATTGTACCAGAAGAAAAATAGGTCTACTTATCAGTGGTAAAGATTAAATCACAGGAAGCAAATTATACTCATTATCGTACATTTATGGGTCACTTGTGAAGCAGGAAAACCTCAGAATGGTAGATCTTTAGCAGTTTTGGGAAGCAATGAACCTAAAATGGAGACAGATCACATGATAATTTGAGAGACACAAGAGTGCACATCTACTTGCAGTTATTATACAGTTATCAAAGCTGCGCCTGTGTGTTCATCACGTGATAGGACAGATTTTCATCCTACGGAAATAAAAAATACAGGATCTAAATTGAGTGACTGCAATGAGAGATCTTGAAAACCAAAAGGAATTGATACAGCAGCTACTGTATATTAGGCAGTTGTAAAACTTTTTATTATACAAAAATTAACTTTATTTTTTTTTCATCAAATCACATTTTTATTGAGAAAAACAAGCAAAACTAGTCATACATAGGTGTGTCATATTAATATTTAGGCACGCAGGTCTCTTATGCGATAAAGGATGAATATCCTGACATTACTGAGTAAGATTGACACATAACAGGAAAGATAGAATCTGCATAGGACATTAAACAAAAACCAACAATATTAAACAGAATAACCAATTGTGGTATATTAGGTGCAGAATGACAATGTAAGGAACTATATTTATCCCAAGCCGTACTCAAATTGGACATTAATGATTTTTCCTTACTTTCACCCAAGAATACCTCAGACAATCACTCATGGCTCATAGACTGAACATGATCCACCTACGACTGCCAGATTTTGGGAAAACCACCTCTATTCTTGTTTTCCCAGGCAGCTAACTCTTCCATCCTACATATTTATTGTACCCTCTGTCTCCACATAGCAATCAAAAGTGAATAAGCATTTTGGCCACTGATCAATTGGGTTGTAAGGTCAGTTTTAGTTGAGACATATTACCTGGTCAACCACAATAATAAAATAAGTTTTAGGGTAAATTTGATATTGTTGCTGTCATGTCCGTGGCTGCGGGCTCTCAGCTCCGTTCTCCCCCTGACAGCCGCAGCCATGAGTTGGCAAGCGCTGGCCCCAGTCTCCTCCTCAGGAGAAGCCAGCGCTCACGTCTACTCACCACTGCCAGATCCCGTAGGATGCGAGCGCACGCTCGTGCCCGCTCTTAAAGGGGCAGCGCTTTCACCGGACCTCGTTCCTGAACTTTGACCCGAGAGTACTCTGGACTATAAGAGGGCTCCAGCCCCCTAGTTCTATACCTGAGCTTTGTATTCCTAGTCTGTCTTGCAAATGGCTCCCTAGTGTTTCCTGCTCCCAGTGTTTCCTGTTCCTGTTCCTGTAACCTGTATCCTGATCTAGTGTCGTGCTTGCTGTTGCCGTGCTGTGCTGTATTCTATGCCTGACCTGCTTCTCCACACCTGACGTCCACCTGCTGCCAAGTTCCTGCCTAGCCTGCCTTGCTACTGTCCGAGCTGCCACAGGTACCCTATACAAACTATAGACTTTTACCTGCGTCCTGTTGGCCAGCAGCCTTACCGCCAAGGCGGTACGGCCCAGTGGGTCCACGAACCCTTTGTGACAGTTGCAACATATACTATTAACTATATCATTAATCTCAATCCAATAAGGTTTAATCTTGGGGCAGTGCCACAATATATGTGATATAATGCCGTTAGTTTCTCGACATCTCCAATAAGTATTCGATTTCATAAGACCAATGCGTTAGAGAAGATGTGAAGATCTACATATACCATCACGTGATTGTTTTAAAAAAATCTCTTGAATACGTATGAACCTAGAGAAACCGCGTGAATAAAGAACTATTCACTCAAGATCCTCTATTGTAAAGATGACATTTAATTACCGTACCCAAGTTATCATATACTAAGGTTTTTGACCGAGAGACCAAATAACAAACTTTCATATAGTTTGTAGGGATTAGTGCTAACTAACAGCAGTTCGTCTGCAAAGTCGCCATTTTATGTTTTTGGATCAATGTTTCCATAACCAGTATGAACAGAGTTTGGGAGAGTGGGCAGTCCTGCGTAGTTCATTTCTTATAAAGAGCCAGTCTGATAATGCTCCATTCACTTGTATCCGAGCTGACGGGCTGGCCTAAATAGAAAAAAATGGCAGTGATAAAGTCTTGGGTAATCCCAAACGTACCCAACACCTTTCTCCATGTATAACTAGCTTAACCCGTAAAATGCCTTCTCGGCATCTGTGCCAAGAAGGTCTAAAGAAATGTCATGTTCTCTAGCAAAGTATATTACATTCATCACCCTCATGGTGCTGTGTTTACATTCTCTGTTTGTTATAAAACCCGACTGTAAGGGACTGACATGGGATTTACTCAAGGGTCTCAAATGGTTTGCCAACAATTTGGCCCACCACATAAAACGCCTCTAACACCTGCATGGGCAAACGTCCAACTTTGAATATTGCATTACAAAGTTCCAAGAAATGAGAGAGAAGAATACTTTTAAACTTTCTCAAAAATATGGGAAAGCCATCTAGGCCTGGGCCCGTGGGAATAGATTTAAGGCCTTGTCCCAGTTCTAGTAAACTAAAGGGGCGGATAAGCTTATTTTTGTCCTCCTTCTGCAATGTAGGGATATTGATTACTGTTAAAAAATTCTCAATCAATTCTTCGGCATTCAAGACTTATTGGTTTCGCTTTGAAGAGGATTAGTCATATAATTCTGTGTAAAAATTATGGAATTCCCTATCTATTAGAGGAGTTTCACTGACTAATGCAGCTGTGAGGACCTAATATGGGTGATAAACATTTTTTTTCTTTTGTCTCTCGATCAAATTAGACTTAAGTTTACTTTCTTTGTCCCCGTGGACATATATGATGTATTTAGGAATCTGGAGGGCCTTAGCTGACCGAACGTTTAAGAGATCAAGCAACTGGCTTTTTAAATCTTTCAAATCATTTTGAGCAGACACTTTCAAGGACCCCTTTTCCACTTTTCCAAGTACAGTTGTTTATGAAAGCAGGGAAATAAGATCATGAGAATGTTGCTTTTTGATTTTTGAGCCCAGAGCTAAGAGCTCACCTCTAATGAATGCTTTGTGAGATTCCTACAAAATTGAATAGGGAATGTTGGGGGTGTACTTAAAATTTTAAAAAAAATACACCAATTTGTTTTTTACCAGCAACTTAACATGAGAAGAGTCTTCCAAAAGTGTAATGTAAAGTTAGTTCCATGCTTTTCTTCGAAGATTGTGGCTCGACATGACCAAGTGGGGGGGGGGGTGATCTGAAATGGTCATTGAACCAATCTCTGAGGACAGTGCACGATGTGCCTCCAACAAGAAAATATAGTCCAGTTTTTGGTAACTGAGGTGTACTTGGGAGAAATGTGAATAATATTTTGCTGAAAGATTGTGTAACCTCCAAACATCTCTCAAGTGAAGATCTGTCAAAATCATAATTTCCTCAATTGTTTGGTTGAAAAATATATGCATTTTGATGTGGAGTCCAGATCAGGGTCCAACACCAGGTTAAGATCACCCAATACTATCATCAAACCTTCTGCAAACTGTTTGTAAAGCATTAAAACTTTCCTCAAGCATGGTACCATTTGCGTGCTTGAGACATAAAGGTTGGCCATAGATATTAAAGTGTTAGCTATTCTCCTCTTTACAAAAATATATATGTACCCTCTATGTCAGCTTTGGTGAGTATGTGAGCAAGCCAGATATGTCTGCCTACGGCAAGCATGACTCATTTTAAAGCCTAGGAATAGGTGATATGGTACTAGATAATAAACAGACCTTTTGGTGGTTGTCGAATGTGGTTGTGTCTAAAATGCGTTTTCTTGTAGCTTCCATCTACTAGTGTGGCTAGTTCCGCCCCAAACAACTTAATTTGTTGAAACCTCTAAAATAATTTAGGGACCCATACTGGAGTATTAGCACACGAAGTAAGGAAACAGACATAACAAAGACATTCATAATGCTGAAATAATGCATACTAGTAAAGACCCAGAGGACCACTGAGTTATGTTCAATTGGACGAAGCATGGACACTTTTGGGCTCATATATCAAACCTTTGCCAGACAAATACGTCATGTTGTACACAAGGAACCATATATAAAAATGTAAAAATTTAACTTCCGCTTTTATTTTTCTAAACTGGGTAAAAACAAGTGATTGCTATAGGCAAGATGATATTTTTTTCTGAGGCAGTTTGGATACATGAAGCACCTGAATCTTTATGGTTGTGTTTGACTTGCCAAAATTATTCAGCGTTTGCAGAATCCAGGAAAAAAAAACACAGAATAACATCCAAGAAATACAGCTCTATATCTGAATGTCTGAGACGTAATAACATTAAAGTTTTGGATTAACATAGTCAGAGTTCTGAGAGCGTTATAACAGAAGTCCGGTGACAGGATCTTGTATGAAAAGTTCATGCATAAAATCATTCTGTACATTAAGAACATTGAGTGTTTCCCTTTTTTCACGGAAGGACAGACTAAAATTCCACAGCAACATAAAAAGCTGATATCAAAGTATGAGAAACATATAATTGCAATTACTGTAGCTAAAGGTGGTACAGCTACAAAGTTTAATGTGGCTGTTACATCTTCACATGGGTGATATGGGTATTACTGAAGATAAACTTGTAACTTTAAAGAAAAATCCTGTCTAATACTCTGTTCACATCACGTCAGAGCTATACGTTGGAGATATACATCAGAACTATTTCCTAATGTATACCTCCACATATGGCTTCAACTTATGCCACAATGTCCCAAAAACATATACCATGCTATATACAGTGGCATTACTAAAACTGTAGCAGCCATAACGGCAAGAGGGGGCCCGTGCCACCCCCCAGAATGGGCCCCCCTTTGCCCGATGGCGTCACTTGCAGCTGTTATGACTGCTACAGTGGTAACGACACCACATTCAATAGTCTCTGCATCCTTAGGACGCAGAGACTATTGAACACTTTGGCAGAGCAGGGATGTAACTCCCTGCTCTTTCATTTACTAAGCATCAGGCCACGTTTGGGCACAGGGACAGGATCCCTGCGCAGGTCGGCATGATGACTTCCCTGGATCACGCCGTCCTACTCAAGGATCCCATTGGCGTTAAAGCTTTGGAGCAGCTGTATTCCACTATTTACAAGGGGGACTGTATGGCACTGTCTACAAGGAGGGAGGGAGCCCTATCTACAAGGGGGTGGCACTATCTGCAAGGAGGGTGTGACACTATTTACAGGAGGGCTGTATGGCACAATCCATGTGGGGGCTGTATGGCACAATCTACAGGAGGGCTGTATGGCACAATCTACAGGAGGGCTGTATGGCACAATCTACAGGGGGCACAATCTACAGGGGGCACTATTTACAAAAGGGGTTGTGTGTGGCACCCAGGGGAGGGGGGCCAAGTCAAAAGTTTGCTATGGGGCCCAGTCTTTCCTAGTTACGCCCCTGGATGTATACTTATTTCGCAGTGACCCACTGTAAAGGAAAACGCAGATTGCTGCACTTTTCTATAAAGTAGAAAAAAAATAAAAAGATATGCCAAGCCTGACAGAGGCTTAAAGGACACTCTTTTCTCCTCCCTCTGGTGAATCACAACGTGATGTAAACAGAGACTGAACAGTATTGTGATATGTTCAGGATTCGTGTGAGAAGATCGTAACTGTAAAGTCTGTGAATTTAATCCACCACTGATTTACAGGATGAACGAGCTCTGTAGTGCAATGAGACCCCCTTTCCATTACTGAAACTGGTCATAGTATTGTGAGAACATGGCCATTGATTAATAGGGCCTTAAAATACTATTTCTAATAATAGACATTTATGAGAGTCCTGCACCTTCATTGAGACAAGGTGATTGCAGGTGGGGCTGCAATTTGTCTAACAGCACTGGAGTGTAGCATTGATAGCACTGGGCACATGGGGCACCTACCCTGGGCTCTACAGTTCAATGCACCAGAACCTTTTCAGTCTAACAAATGTGCTTCAATATTGCACACTAGTAGACACTTTTTTTTAGCCATCTTTATTGGTAATAAGGACACCGCTTTCTATTTACATCTACATAGCTGTATGAGGCCTTGTTTTCTGTGTGTTCAGTTATATTTTTTTTTTACACATTATTGTCAAGTACATTTTATTTATATTATGAATAATGTGCAGTAAAAAGTAATTCCATCATTGTCTTTTTTAATCAAATGGTTATTATTATTATTATTATTATTATTATTATTATTATTAGTAGTAGTAGTACTAGTAGTAGTAATAGTAGTAGTAGTAGTAGTAGTCATAATATTATTTCCTTTTTTCTTTACACTTTTTTTTTTTTACTTCATTTATGGATTTTATTATTTTTGAATAGTACTTTACATATGGTAAGAAATTGGCATATTATCATATAATAGATACTTTTAAAGTATATGTTTAAGACTGAAGCAACTTTCAAAATAGTCTTGATTTAAAATATCAATACTAATTAAAATATGTTTTTTAAATCTTTCGAACACACTGATTTTGTTCAATACATGAGACACTGAATCCAATAAGTTTCATATATTCTGGTGTTATTTCATCGGCATCTCAGTTGCTCTTCAAGTGCCCTCCGATGGCAGTGGTGCATTAGAATGATTCAGTACTACACCATCTGAATATTGATTGACATACTAAAACAATACCTTTAGGGATTGTTATAATATACCTGCCAACATAAAGGAACGTGTTCAGCTTGCCCAGTCTTGCTTGCTTAACCCTTTCCTCATAATCACTACTAGCTACTGTAAGAATTAGATCATCATTTAGATTGTCTGAACAGTAGCAAAACTAGAAGCTTCTGGGGCCCCCTGAAAAAAATTTAACACAGATCCCTAACTATCACGCATCATTTATAATACTGGTCTCCTTCTTTAGGACAGAGGGACATATTCACCCCTTAGGTTCCAGAGCCTAGGTACAACTGCAACCATTCAGCATTGTGAGAAACTAGACATGGACCGCACAATCCACAGTATATACGTTGATCTGAGCCGCTAGGCATAATTTAGAAACATGAACATGAGGTTCTTTGTAAACATTTTGATCAAACTGTATAAGCCCACTTGCCACTTCACGGCGACCTCTTTAAAGTGGGTCCCTACTCTAGCGGTTGCAGCACCGCATGGCGGCTACCACCACCGCAGCACCGCTCCTGCAGAGGGAGCAACCCAGCGGCCCAAAAGCACCCATGCCTTCAGACCGTGCCAAGCCTCCTTGGCTCTGGGCCACGTCCCCCCACAAGTGCAGCACTACAGCAACAGACACCACCATACAGCACCACAACATGTGAACAGATGGAATGAGCTCACCTTGCCATGCGCCCCCAGTGGCCAACTGAGAGCACAAGCAAGAGCAGGAACACTTATGAGGTCATTCTGGAATTAAAATCAGCTGGGTATTTTTTCAAATGCGTGGAGTGCTGGTACCAAGTAAAACAAAGGAAATGAGGAGGATAGACTATACAATATCAGCATTGTGAGAAACTAGACATGGACCGCACAATCCACAGTATATACGTTGATCTGAGCCGCTAGGCATAATTTAGAAACATGAACATGAGGTTCATTGTAAACATTTTGATCAAACTGTATAAGCCCACTTGCCACTTCACGGCGACCTCTTTAAAGTGGGTCCCTACTCTAGCGGTTGCAGCACCGCATGGCGGCTACCACCACCGCAGCACCGCTCCTGCAGAGGGAGCAACACAGCGGCCCAAAAGCACCCATGCCTTCAGACCGTGCCAAGCCTCCTTGGCTCTGGGCCACGTCCCCCCACAAGTGCAGCACTACAGCAACAGACACCACCATACAGCACCACAACATGTGAACAGATAGAATGAGCTCACCTTGCCATGCGCCCCCAGTGGCCAACTGAGAGCACAAGCAAGAGCAGGAACACTTATGAGGTCATTCTGGAATTAAAATCAGCTGGGTATTTTTTCAAATGCGTGGAGTGCTGGTACCAAGTAAAACAAAGGAAATGAGGAGGATAGACTATACAATATCAGCATTGTGAGAAACTAGACATGGACCGCACAATCCACAGTATATACGTTGATCTGAGCCGCTAGGCATAATTTAGAAACATGAACATGAGGTTCTTTGTAAACATTTTGATCAAACTGTATAAACCCACTTGCCACTTCACGGCGACCTCTTTAAAGTGGGTCCCTACTCTAGCGGTTGCAGCACCGCATGGCGGCTACCACCACCGCAGCACCGCTCCTGCAGAGGGAGCAACCCAGCGGCCCAAAAGCACCCATGCCTTCAGACCGTGCCAAGCCTCCTTTGCTCTGGGCCACGTCCCCCCACAAGTGCAGCACTACAGCAACAGACACCACCATACAGCACCACAACATGTGAACAGATGGAATGAGCTCACCTTGCCATGCGCCCCCAGTGGCCAACTGAGAGCACAAGCAAGAGCAGGAACACTTATGAGGTCATTCTGGAATTAAAATCAGCTGGGTATTTTTTCAAATGCGTGGAGTGCTGGTACCAAGTAAAACAAAGGAAATGAGGAGGATAGACTATACAATATCAGCATTGTGAGAAACTAGACATGGACCGCACAATCCACAGTATATACGTTGATCTGAGCCGCTAGGCATAATTTAGAAACATGAACATGAGGTTCTTTGTAAACATTTTGATCAAACTGTATAAGCCCACTTGCCACTTCACGGCGACCTCTTTAAAGTGGGTCCCTACTCTAGCGGTTGCAGCACCGCATGGCGGCTACCACCACCGCAGCACCGCTCCTGCAGAGGGAGCAACCCAGCGGCCCAAAAGCACCCATGCCTTCAGACCGTGCCAAGCCTCCTTGCTCTCCCTATTGTAACGCCACTGTTTCCAGATCACCCCATCTTGTCTATATCAACTAACCACCCATTAGAAGTCATATAGGTTTGATTTTACATTAAACAAACTAGGGCAAAACTTTGTTTACAAAGATTTTTGCCTTCACTATTGACTAGTGTCTTATATATAAATAAGGTAGGCTGGACTAGAAGTCATATATACATAAAATGTATGGTCTTTTCCAAAAGTATTCACATTTATATACATAGGTTTTCTATAGAGCAACAATATGAAACAAATTCTAACAAAAAGTTTTTAATCATGCATGTATAGAATATTTATAGATATATATGACCGAAAAGCAAAGCATGGATCTGGTCAGCCCAAGAGATATGCAATGCAGCTGTCAGCAAACAAGTAATCAAGTGTGAGCTAGATCCTGGGGCGTGTACCCACAAAGCATCCAAAACATGAATATATATAACCTAAAGAAAAAGATGCCAGTAGACTAGAAGTGTAAGAAAATGAAAAAATACTTTATTGAGGATAACATGTAAACATACTATGATTAAAAGAGAATCCATAAACCAACAGGTTTAAAAAGACATACGAGCCATGCAGCTCACAAGGTAAACAAGTTGTATAAACAAGGAATGAATAATAAATGCCTGGTTACATAACCTATCACTGTATGCGTCTACACGCTAAATCCTGCCCACAAAAGTTTTAAGCAAAATTAAATAGACATGTGTCATGTGAAATAGTTGAAGTAAATAACAAATATATATGAAGATGGCAGGAAATAGACAATGTTAACAAGTAAAACGATATTGGAGCAGATTGCGACGATTGAACATACCCATGATAAGTCCAGGACTAGATGCACGGCAAGATGTCCGCCCCAACGCGCGTTTCGGCGCAAATGCGTTGGGGCGGACATCTTGCCGTGCATCTAGTCCTGGACTTATCATGGGTATGTTCAATCGTCGCAATCTGCTCCAATATCGTTTTACTTGTTAACATTGTCTATTTCCTGCCATCTTCATATATATTTGTTATTTACTTCAACTATTTCACATGGCACATGTCTATTTAATTTTGCTTAAAACTTTTGTGGGCAGGATTTAGCGTGTAGACGCATACAGTGATAGGTTATGTAACCAGGCATTTATTATTCATTCCTTGTTTATACAACTTGTTTACCTTGTGAGCTGCATGGCTCGTATGTCTTTTTAAACCTGTTGGTTTATGGATTCTCTTTTAATCATAGTATGTTTACAGGGTGGGCCATTTATATGGATACACCTAAATAAAATGGGAATGGTTGGTGATATTAACTTCCTGTTTGTGGCACATTAGTATATGGGAGGGGGGAAACTTTTCAAGCTGGGTGTTGACCACGGTGGCCATTTTGAAGTCGGCCATTTTATATCCAACTTTAGTTTTTTCAATGGGAAGAGGGTCATGTGACACATCAAACCGTAGTTTCAGTTGCTGCACATCTCGTATCTTTACAGCATAGACAATTGCCTTCAGATGACCCCAAAGATAAAAGTCTAAGGGGGTCAGATTGGGAGGCATTTCTTCTGCAGTGTTGCTATCAGTGTGTGAAGAGTGGGAGAAGAGGGTTGCATTGACAATCCAATACAATGGGCAGCACTTTGAACACATTTTATAAGTGGTCAGAAACTTGTAAATAACTCATGAAAAAATAAAGTAACGTTAAAACCAAGCACACCATTGTTTTTCTTGTGAAATTCTCGATAAGTTTGATGTGTCACATGACCCTCTTCCCATTGAAAAAACTAAAGTTGGATACAAAATGTCCGACTTCAAAATGGCCGACATGGTCAACACCCAGCTTGAAAAGTTTCCCCCCTCCCATATACTAATGTGCCACAAACAGGAAGTTAATATCACCAACCATTCCCATTTTATTTAGGTGTATCCATATAAATGGCCCACCCTGTACATGTTATCCTTAATAAAGTATTTTTTCATTTTCTTACACTTCTAGTCTACTGGCATCTTTTTCTTTAGGTTATATATATGAATAGATTACTGGCATAAATAACAAATTTGCCCATGATATTAGCAACACAGTATTAAAGGCTATGTACACCATTGAAAGGCATTTTTTTCAAAAAAGGTTAGATTGCGAACGCCATATTTAGGAGGTTTGTAGCACATCAGCAGCCCCCATGCAATTGTGGGGGCTACCGATGGTTGTCATGGCATCCAGAGGCCAGACAACAGCCTCCGTGTCTGCCATGTATGGAAGGCTTACTGTCAGAGTGACTGTGACGTCACACTGACAGTTGGAATACATTACACTACCACGGTAGTGTAATGTATTCTAGCAGTGATCAGTGCTGCAGGTAAAAAAAAAAAAAAAAGTTAATAAAAATGTTTTACAAAAGTGTAAAAATAAAAGTTTTTTTTCCCTATAAGTATTTTATTATAGGAAAAAAACTGAAACCATAAAAAAAAGTAAACATATTTGGTATCACCGCGTTCGTAACGACCCAATCTATAAAACTATATTATTATTTTTCCTGCAAGTGAAGACCGCAAAAAAAATAATGAAAAACAATGCCAGAATCACTATTTTTCGTCACCACCCCTCCCAGTTGTAGTTTTGACTGAAAAATAAAAAAGATATGGCTCTCAGAATATGGTGACACAAAAAATTTATTATTTTTTAAAAAAGTGATTTTATTGTGCAAACGCTGCAAAACATAAAATAAACTATATAGATATGGTATCGCCATAATCATATTGACCCGCAGAATAAAGTAAAACTGTCATTTATAGCACATGATGAACGCCGTAAGAAATAAAGAATTTAAAACCAAAATCACAGTTTTTTGGTCACCTTATCGCTAAATAAAATGTAATAAAAAGTGATCAAAAAGTTGTATGTTCCAAAAAATTGTACCAATAAAAACTACAGCTCATTCCGCCACAAATAAGCCCTCACAACGCTCAATCGACCCAAAAATGTAAAAGTTATGGCTCTCAAAATGTGTTGATACAAAACAATTTTTTTTTTAACAAAACTTTTATACATTTGGTATCACCATAATCATATTGAGACACAAAATAAAGTTAAGTTGTGTTCTTTACTGCACGGTGAAAGCGGTAAAAACGAAACCCAAAAAACAATGGAGGAATCACAGTTTTTCCAAATTCATCCCGCAAAGAATTTCATTTTTGGTTTCCCAGTACATTATATGGTACTTTAAATGGTGTCAATAGAAACTATAACTCTTCCCGCAAAAAATAAGCCCTCACACTGCTCTATTGATGGAAAAATAAAAAAAGTTATGGTGATTTGAAGGTGGGGAGTGAAAAACTAAAATGGAAAAGCAAAAAGGATCAGTCCTGAAAAGGTTAATTAATTTCTAATAAAAAAAACTATTATTACCACATATGTGGTATTGTCGTACTCGGGAGATATTGCTTTACAAATGTTGGGGTGCTTTTTCTCCTTTATCCCTTGTGCAAATGAAAAAAATTAACATTTTAGTGGACAAAAATGTTGATATTCATTTTCACAGCCTGATTGCACTAAATTCTGCAAAAAACATGTGGGGTCAAAATGCTTACTATACCCCTAAATAAAATTCCTTGAGGGGTGTAGTTTTCCAAATGGGGTAACTTTTGGGGTGTTTCCACTGTTTTGGTCCTTCCAGTGCATTGCAAACGGGACATAGCACTGAAAACCAATGCAGCAAAATCTGCGCTCCAAAATCCAAATTGTATTCCTTCCCTTCTGAGTCCTGCTGTGGGTCCAAACAGCAGTTTATTACCACACATGGAGTATTTCTGTAATCGGGAGAAGATGCTTTACAAATGTTGGGGTGCATTTTCTTCTTTATTCCTTGTAAATATTAAAAATGTCTATGTTTTTTTCAGAAAAAAAAGCAGATTTTCATTTTCACATACTAACTCCAATAAATATAGCAAAATACCTGTGGGGTCAAAATGCTAACTATACTCCTAGATTTATTCCTGGAGGGGTGTAGTTTCCAAAATGGAGTCACTTTTTGGGGGGTTTCCACTGTTTTGGCACCACAAGACCTCTTGAAACCTGACATAGTGCCTAAAATATAATCTAAAAAAAAGGAGGCCCCTAAATCCTCTAGGTGCTTCTTTGCTTCTGAGGCCGGTGTTTCAGTCCATTAGGACATTAGGGCCACATGTGGCATATTTCTAAAAACTGCAGAATCTGGGCAATATAATTTCCCCTCTACTTTGCTTTATTTCCTGTGAAACGCCTAAAGGTTTGTTTTTTTTTCATTATCGAAGTTTATTAGATTTTCAATAATAAAAAAAGTACAATAGAGATACAATCGCATAGAAAGTATATGGCAATTCGACTGAAACAGATCAGTAGGATACAAATAGAGTATAATATATATAGTGTCAAAAACACGAGTTTACCATAACGTGTGAAACATAAAATAAAATACTAGCAGTATGGAAAATGCATATTTAGAAGGAAAAAAAAAATGGTGTACCTAAAACAAAAGGATATAATATACATAGTATTATTAAGTAACAGAAGCAAGAAGAACACCAAAAAAAAGGGGGGACAGGTGAAATTAAGCAAGGATGGCATCGACCAAAGAAGTGCAAATGAGTGAGGAAGATTTAAGTATTGTCCTCTAGCCAGCGAGGAAGTGCATCACTGTCTTTATACAGTATTCAACCTGTCCAGGTGTTAAGAATCCTGTCGGTTTTGCTATTATCACTCGCCAAAAGTCTCTCCATTCTCATGATGTGATTAAATTTTGAGACCCATTCAAGTAATGAAGGGCATTTTGGGGATTTCCAGTGCCGAGGAATCACACATCTGGCTCCTGTAAGGAGATGTCTGAAAACATCTTTTTCAAAGCTGTTTCATGGCCTGGTAAGAAGGAAAATAGTCCTATGGATGGTTTAATAGGAATTTGAGAACCAAAAATTACATTATAAAGTGAGAAGATGCTTTTCCAAAAAGGAAGGAGAACAGGACACTCCTACCAAATGTGAAGCATATTGCCAGGGGCATTGAGGCATCTCCAACTATGGTCTGATACAGAGGGAAAGGCTTTGTGGAGCAGAACCGGATAACGATACAATCGGGTCAGTATCTTGTAGTTCTTTTCTTGAGCTTAGACAGCTGTTTGCAGTCTATGAGTAAGAAGAAAAATGTTGTGCCAGTCTTCATTCGGTATATGAAACCCCAACTCACGTTCCCATGCCTGCAGGTAACGAAGTTGCGAGAGATCCGAGGAAGAGCGAAGTAATGTATGGAGGGTTGATAAAAGTTTAGAGGTCATAGAAGGAAGCAGTAGAACATTTTCCAGTGCAGTTTTGTCTAAGCTAAGAGTAGCACAGTCAGTAAAGAACGATACAAATGCTCTAAGTTGAAGATATTTCAGCCAGGATAACCTTTTGTGAGGACAAGACAGGTGAAGGGATGAAAGAGGAGGAAGTTCATGCGAAGGTGCAAGTGTGGATGATAGCCTTACATGATCGTGTTTATTTCAGAGCAGAAACGCATCCGATCCAGCTGCTGGTGGAAAACCAGGATTGTCAAATAAAGGAGTAAAAGGTCTGGGACTTTGGGAAAGGTTGGAGGACACTGCATCCCTATCCCAGGCCACCAAAAATGTTTGGGTCAATACTGGTAACGTGAGTGTGTATCTGTGTTTTTTGTCTATCCACGGAAGAGATGTTAACCACAAAGGTGAGAGTGCATATTTCAGGCGTACACATTGTTTTTGGGGGAAAGATCGAAACCAATCAGCGACTCTCATTTAGAGAGGTGCAGAATGATACTTTTTTAAATCAGTCAAAACTGCACATCCCTCCTGTTTAGACCTACAGAGCACAGACATTCCTATCCTAAGTTTAGAAGTGCCCTACATAAATTTGTTTATTGCTCTATGTAGTTGTCGAAAATAGGATTGAGTTGCCAAAATCGGTACAGATTCGAAAATATGTAAAAATCGGGGCAGAATACCCATCTTGACATCGTTGATCCGTCCAAACCAAGAAAGATGTGCAGTGGTATACTGCTCTAGATCTCTCAAATTCCGATGGAGTATAGGGATATAGATGAGACAAAACTATGCTGCCAAATCCTGCGGTGTCTGAATCCCCAGGTTCTTAAGGGACTCTTGTTGCCATTTAAATGGGAAATGTCATTTTAAGTGGTCGACCAAATCAAGACTAAGAGATAGTTTTAGAGTAGTTTACTTTAAAATTGCTGAGCTGACTGAAACACTCAAATTCTTTGAGTATAGTGGGTAAGGTAATAATTGGTTCTGAGATATATAGCAAGAGGCGTCAGCGTATGAAGCAAGTTTTGTATGAAGGGACCCTACAACTATGCCTTTGATAGATTGGTTATTACGTATGGCAGTCGCTAAATGTTCCATGGTGAGGACATATAAAATAGGGGAAAGTGGGCAGCCCTGTCTAGTGCCATTCGAGATATGAAGCGAATCTGACAGTAAACCTTCCGCAGGCACCCAAGCTGTAGGGCTTGTGTACAGGGACATGATCTTCCCTATCATATTTTGACCTAGACCAATTTGTGACAGGATCCTCTGGAAAAATGGCCAGCTAACCCTGTCAAAGGCCTTCTCAGCATCTACCGAAAGCAGGCAGGTTGGAATATGCTGTTTTTGTGCATAAGACATGAGTAAGAGTGTATGGTTAGTATTATCCCTTGCCTCTCGCCCCTAACAAACCCCACCTGATCATCATGAATGAGAGAAGGAAGTGTAGGAGATATGCGAGAGGCAATGGCATTAGCGAATAGCTTTACATCAACATTAATCAGCGATATCGGGCGGAAGTTGGGGCAAGACGTAGGGTCTTTCCCAGGCTTTGGTAGCAAAGTTATATGTGCCTCCAGCTATTGAGGGGCAAAGCCACGTGTAGAGGAGATTGAATTGAAAACCTGAGTCAAAAATGGAATAAAAAGATCCTGGAATGTGTTATAAAACTTATTATTGAAGCCGTCCGGCCCAGGGCTCTTTCCCAAAGGGAAATCTTTAAGGGCTTGTGTAATTTTAGTGTCTGTGAAGTCTGTTTCCAAATTGGCAGAGTCCGAATGAGAAAGTATAGGGAGGGAAGTCTCATTCAGGTATACGTCTATCTTGGACTGCAAAGACACAACGGGTATATCATGCAAACTACCTTTAATGTTGTACAGGGATGAATAATACTGTTGAAAGCATTTGGCAATATCATTAGGATCAGTTACATCTGGGCCCGAACCAGATTGAATTTTTGGTATATAAGAAGCCTGTGACCTGGGATGCAGTGTCCTTGCAAGAGGGCGCCCGCATTTGTTAGCAAACTCATAAAATAATTTAAGATTTCGGTCCCTATAGTTGAAGTCTCGTGTTTTCAAGTTCAGATAGTATAGAAGTAGCTTGTGAACGTTTGTGCTGGGTCTCAAGAGTTTTAATCCTGTCCAATAGTTTCGTCATATTTTAATTTTTTTCTTTCATTAAATGGGACCCTTGTTGAATGAGAATCCCCATGCCTAAAGGGTTAAGAAACTTTCTGAATGCTGTTTTGAATACTTTGAGGGGTTCAGTTTTTAAAATGGGGTGATTTATTGGGGGCATCTATTATATAAGGCCCTCAAAACCACTTCAGAACTAAACTGGTACCTGTAAAAATAGCCTTTTGAAATTTTCTTGAAAATGTGAGAACTTGCTGCTAAAGTGCTAAACTTTGTAACGTCCTAGAAAAATAAAAGTACATTCAAAAAATGATGCAAACATAAAGTAGATATATGGGAAATGTTAACTAGTGACTGTTTTGTGTGGCGATCTGTTTTACGAGCAGATCCATTTAAATTTAGATAAATGTACATTTTTGCACATTTTCTCAAAACTTTTGTGTTTTTCACTAATAAATACTGAATTTATCGACCAAATTTTTCCACTAACATAAAGTACAATATGTCACGAGAAAACAATCTCAGAATCGCTTGGATAGGTAAAAGCATTCCAAAGTTATTACTACATAAAGTAGCACATGTCAGATTTGAAAAAATCGGCTGTGCCACAAGGCCAAAACAGGCTGAGTCCTGAAGGGGTTAAGATTAATTTGATTGAAAACATTGAATGTATACAGAAGATGTGAACTAAAACCCAGAACAGAATGCTATGGATGCAAGCAAAGCCATTCCATCAAAAGGAATACCACTGTGTCACTTCAGACAAAACTACAGCATACGACTTGAAAACTTTTAAGGGGTAACTGAAGTAATATAAGTAATTTGAGGGTTTTGTTTTACCCTTTACAAATGTGAAAAATAACCTCCAGTTTCCACTTGAAGGGATTTTTATTCACTCAGTATGTAAATGCAGTAGTCCAAATCCTTTAAAATAGTGTCCATTTCCTCCATATCAAGGGTGGACTATTTAGCATTAGGCAAAGTCCAGAGGGGTCTCATAACTCCTGTGTCATATGCATAAAGGCATGTTCAGACGTGGCAGAATTTTTCCGCTACAGATTTTGCTGCAAATTTGTGGCAATTACGCAACAAATCTGCAGCAACATTTGCATATTTGACAGTTTGTTCAGACGTTGCAGATTTCACAAACAGACTTGCCACAGATTTCTGCAAAGGCTGAAATCCGCAGTGAAATCCTCTACTTCTCCGCTGGCGTCCATGCATGCTGCGGAATGAAAATTCTGCACTGCAGCCTATTTTCCACAGTGGCTTTTTCCGCAATGTCTACCTAAGTTACATAATAAGCCATAGAAATAAATTGAAAAAAAGTCTGCTCCGCAGCGGAAATTTCACAGCAATTACGCCACATCGTAAGATGCTCTAAAAGTTTACGCGCCGGATCTGCAAACAAAAAAATAAATAAAAATTAGAGACATGAGATAAATGCTGCTCAATAGTAATAGTTCGACCTGGTTCAAGCATATAACTACTAAGAGGCCCATGACCATTATTTTCCAGACTGCTCTCAGGGAAGGGGGGGGGGGGGTGGTGTACATTCATAGACTGTCCATGTGACTGTACAATTATTTGCAGCTTGTACTAACAAAGTGTTTTAAATTTTGTTTATTTGATTTTTATTTGGTCAAATACAGAAAATAAACCATTGAGATACAGACACAATAACATGACCAAGTTTATAACTTTTCAGGGGTGCGATCACATTTTGCTATGTAATACAAATAATATGTTGTAAGTAACTTACTTTAAATGAAACAAATTCACTTGCGGTATAATAGCAACAAATTGTCCACTGTTGAGCCCTATCGTCATGGCTTTTATTATTTTATGACAGCGGTGGGCACTGTGTTGTTTTGGCAAGCATCTAAACTTTATTTCACGTGGATGTGGACTCTTTCAACTGCATCTCCTAAATATTGTCAGAAATGGGGGGAATATAGCAGATTAGAAGCAGAAAGACAGGTATGCCTCTATAACAGTGACTAGAACACCACAACAGGGACAGACAGGCCATATGTGCAACCTGTATAGCTGAACAAGAGCCCTTAGATAAGAGGGCCCAGTAGACAGGAGGACCCACTGTTACCTAAAAGCAGCTTCCTACTGTCTATTAGATTGTATGTAAAGGACTAAAGGCCCTTTTACACCAGCCGATAAGCGGCCAGTGCAGCGAGCGACGATCATCTAGACATCGTTGATCGGCGCTCGTTTGCTCCTGTCACACGGAGCTATAGATGGGGACGAGCGGTCGTTACTCCGATTGCGCGTCCCCTTACATTATTATCATGTTGGCAGCGCGTCTCCCTGGTTACACAGGGAGATGTGCTGCCGACAATGATAATATTTCACTTTTTTTAAATGGTACAACCAGCAGATGATTGAGCTCGGTCATCTGCTGATCGTTCCCCTGTTTACACAGGGCTATTATATAGTTATATCAACGCTCATCTGCCCAATAATCGTCCTGTGTAAAACCCCTGTAAGCTAATGAATTTCACAATTATTTCTGGTTTGTTAGAGAGACATAAGGGGATGCTCTATAAGGAAGTATTGGAGACCAAGGGACCCATATTCTACAGGGGCCCTCTGCGTCATTATCCATCACTGCACCACAAACAAATCAATATCCTGTTTAATAAGTGATGACATATTTTACACAATTGTTCTTATTTAATACATACTTACAGTTATTAGACAAGACAGTCTCACAGGACATATGAATGTAAGGGTGGGAAACAGAGGTAGCAACCACCCACTTTATGAAAGATAAATACTCCAAATCATTAATATATAAACAAGAGAAACAAGAAGTCCATAGATATCAAAAGAAGTTGAAAGTAGAAAATCTTTATTACAAGTCAAAAAACATGAGAATCTAAAACAGGTCTTTATAACTGGATCACAATATAACACCATATATCACAGATAGGTAAACAATGTAAAGTATACCAAGGAACACATCAACATAGTATCCCAAAACAGCAAGGTATGCAAGGTATTCAAAAATAGAGGGTATATGTCAGGTAAAACAAACAGTAAAATTGAAGTCTACACCTAATAAGCATAAACAGCATGAATAGTATCTAAATGACCTGACATGGTCTCCATAATGTGCTTACCCATATTTCCGTAGTGTAGTGGTATCACCCAAAGGATAAGGTAGCGCCCCGACGCGCGTTTCGCGTGTAGCTTTTTCAAGGGGTGCCATTCTTGTGTCCTTGTCTAGTTTAAATAGTAAATCCTGGTGATCATATGGTCTGTTATTGGCCAATCCGTGCCGGTCATCACGGCGCTCGTGCGTGATTTTAGAGGAGAGCACGGATGACCGGCACTATGTCAGGTCATTTAGATACTATTCACGCTGTTTATGCTTATTAGGTGTAGACTCTCAATTTTACTGTTTGTTTTACCTGACATATACCCTCTATTTTTGAATGCCTTGCATACCTTGCTGTTTTGGGATACTATGTTGATGTGTTCCTTGGTATACTTTACATTGTTTACCTATCTGTGATATATGGTGTTATATTGTGATCCAGTTATAAAGACCTGTTTTAGATTCTCATGTTTTTTGACTTGTAATAAAGATTTTCTACTTTCAACTTCTTTTGATATCTATGGACTTCTTGTTTCTCTTGTTTATATACTTACAGTTGTAGTGTAGATGTAGATTTGTGCCATAAATATTTATCGTCTTTTGTACAGTAACCTTTAAAGGATTATATGGAAATTGTTCAATATGAGTAATGCCAAGTAGATGTTCAAGGTAATGCTAAAGCTATTTGTGTGATTCACCCGTAGCCCCTCCCTTATGATACCACTTTTTATGTTCAAAGGTACTGTGCTGGCCCCACTTAAACATGCAGCTATTATCCATAAATAAACTGATACCTAGAGACTACAAATGTACCAGATACTGACAGTTACAAATTGGGCATGACAGAGGCATGCAGCAGTCAGGATAGTGAAGGAGAGACCAAAAAGTGAACAATATGGGTTAGTAACATCATATCCACAGAAATGGTGACAGGGAAGTGGTCACAGGGCAATTTTGATAACAAAAGGATTTAATAATGTACTATAGTTGGTAGGCGGAGAACTAATCATGAGAAAAGCCGAGCCAATAACATTAATTCATTAAGGACAAGCATATTTTGGGCCTTAAGGACCAAGCATTTTGTTTTCGTTTTTTTACTGTCGCATTCCAACCGCCATAGCTTTTACATTTTGAATTTTTTGGGGGGAAGGGATAGGGTACGGTGCTTCTCCCACTTAAACATGCATATATTATCCCTGCCAGATACTGATAGTGTAAAACCATATTCCAAAACCCATACGTTTTTGATTTGTCTTATTTTCTTATTTTTTTTAGGGGGAAAGGGGATTTGAAATAAACTGTTGAAATCCGGCATCATTTTTTGTTTTTTACGCTATTTGCCATGTAGCATAGATAATACATTCATTTTATTTCACAGGTTGTTACGATTGCGGCGGTACTAGTAAAATATATTTAAAAAGTATATTTTTTATGAAAAAAGGATTAAAAATGTGGGGTTTTATTCTATTTTTTTTTTTACAGACTTTTTTTTTGTGGTTAGACTTCTTAAATTAAATTATTATTTTCTTTTCCCCCCTAGGGCACTTAAGGCAGCGAAGTCTTGATCACTTACATAATATTATGGAGCACTTAGTATTCCAAAGCATTATTGCATGTTAGTGTTACAAGGAGAGGCAAACTATTAGGCCAATTGTTAGTCCCCCAACTGCCATGGCAACCAATAGGTGCCCCATCGTGTCACATGGCACCGATGGGCTGACAGCGGGTGCCTCTCCCCCTATCAAACACCTTAGATACTGAAGTCACTATTGACCACTGCATCTTAGGGATTAAACTGACAGAATTAGAGGTTTCTCTGATCCCCGCAGTTACAACGAGAGCCCAACTGAAAATCACTGCTGGGCTCAAGATGTTGATCATATTGGACCAACTTCTGCACCTATACATGTACATCATGATTAAATGAGTTGACCTACGATTAAATATTACATTACTTTGTTATCAAACAAAAAATTTCAATTTTAATATATTTTTTTTTAAATGCTCCTTTGTCTAGGTATTGCTGTTATATATTTGTTATGCCCCCCCCCTTGTTTTCTTGTTATTCCCTCTCCAATCTCAGAACGTCTACCTAATGTTTTCAGTGGTGATAAGAAGAAGTCGCTTCTAGTGTGCTGATTCTTATTGGCTGGTTTGCACAATAGCAGGAATCACTCCAACGACTGTGTACAAACGTGTCCCGGCGGGGCTGGGAAACTGAGCATGTGTGTCCAATGACACGGGACACATTAGGTGGATGATCTGAGAGGGAATTTAAAGAATGGAAGAGGGCATAATAACAGCAATATCTAAAATCAGGAATATTTTTTTTTTAAACATTCCAATTGAGAAATGTTTATGATTCTAACAGAGAAGTGCAATATTTAATCGTGGAAATACACACCTTCGTGAAAGGACAAAGGTTTCATGCTAATGTAAGGACTATTGCACACGACCTTAAGAAGAGCAAGGCCAAGTATATATTATCACAGGCAACCTAATGATATTTATGACAGGGGGGCTGTAGTTGCCAGAGCGGTGTTAACACTTGGCAATGTCAGGCAGATGAGAGGGCACGCTAAAGGAGGTAGGGTCTATTACTATCCACATTTATGTTCTGTGTAGTCTTTCCGACACAGAAACTACACAGAACACAGTATAATGCCTCCATAGGGCCCCCCACACCGTATAATGCCCACATAGTGTCCCCACACAATATAACACCCCATAGTGGCCTCCACACAGTATAGTGCTGCCGTAGTGGCCTCCACTCAGTAAAATCCTCCCATAATAGCCTCCCCATAGTATAATGCCCCAATAGAGTTCCCACACAATATAACACCACCATAGTGGTCTTCACACTGTATAATGTTGCCATAGTGCCCTCCACACAGTATAATGTCCCCATAGCTGCTCCTCACACATTATAATTCCCCATAGTGCCTCCGACACACAATATAATTTCCCCATAGCTGCCTCCTCCCAGTATAATGCTCTCATAGAGCCCCACACACAGTATAATGCTCCATAGTGCCTCCCACAAAGTATAATGCCCTAATGGTGGCCCCCACACAGTATAATGCCCCATAGTGCCTCCCACACATTATAATGTCTCATAGCTACCCCATACAGTATAATGTCCCATAGCTGCCACCATACAGCATAATGCCCCATAGATGCGTCTAAAGAGTATAATGCCCCATGGCTGCCCCATACAGTAAAATGCCCCCATAGCTTCCCCCACATAGTATAATGTCACCATAGCTGCCCTTCACACCAAGTATAAAACCACCATAATGAAAAAATAAATAATAAATGCTCACCTAAAGCTGTTCCCACATTGATTGGAGGAGATCCCTCTACTCCTCTGGTCTGTGCTGTGTGGGGCTTAGCATAGATGGGCGGGACGACGTATTTGCATCGTGCCTGTCTGTGCTGAGCCACTCATGGCCAGCGTTACATAGTGCTCCACCTGAGGACGCAGATACAGTTGAATTTGGGACATACCACCCAGGAGAGCAGGACATGGCCAGGAATCCGGGACTGTCCCGCTGGATCCTGGACGGTTATGTAATTTTTTTTTCAGATACTGAACTTTTTGTAGTAACTAGAATAAAATGTAAAAAAACTCCACCAAGAATGAAAGTGTTAAACGACCACAAGTGTTTAAAGAGGCTCTGTCACCAGATTTTGCAACCCCTATCTCCTATTGCAGCAGATCGGCGCTGCAATGTAGATAAGAGTAACGTTTTTTGTTTTTTTTTAAAACGAGCATTTTTGGCCAAGTTATGACCATTTTTATATTTATGCAAATGAGGCTTTCTAAAGTACAACTGGGCGTGTTTAAAGTTATGTACAAGTGGGCGTGTATTGTGTGTGTACATCTGGCCGTTTTTACTTCTTTTACTAGCTGGGCGTTGTGACTAGAAGTGCATGATGCTGACGAATCGGCATTATCCACTTCTCTTCACAACGCCCAGCTTCTGGCAGTGCACAGACACACAGAGTGTTCTCGAGAGATCACGCTGTGACGTCACTCACTTCCTGCCCCAGGTCCTGCATCGTGTCGGACGAGCGAGGACACATCGGCACCAGAGGCTACAGTTGATTCAGCAGCAGCATCAGCGTTTGCAGGTAAGTAGCTACATCGACTTACCTGCAAACGCCGATGCTGCTGCAGAATCAAATGTAGCCTCTGGTGCCGATGTGTCCTCGCTCGTCCGACACGATGCAGGACCTGGGGAAGTGACGTCACAGCGTGATCTCTGGAGAACACGCTGTGTGTCTGTGCACTGCCAGAAGCTGGGTGGTAATGAAGAGAAGTGGATGATGCTGATTCGTCATCATCATAGACTTCTAGTCACAACGCCCAGCTAGTAAAAGAAGTAAAAATGCCCAAATGTACATACACAATACACGCCCACTTGTACATAACTTTAAACACGCCCAGTTGTACTTTAGAAAGCTTAATTTGCATAAATATAAAAATGGTCATAACTTGGCCAAAAATGCTCGTTTTTAAAAAATTTAAAAAACGTTACTCTTATCTACATTGCAGCGCCGATCTGCTGCAATAGGAGATAGGGGTTGCAAAATCTGGTGACAGAGCCTCTTTAAGTATATAAAAAAACATGATTTTATTGAGACACGTTAAAAATTACAATAACAGCAGAAAAAAGAAGGGGTATCAAGAAGAGTCTACGCAGACAAACAATTTCTGAGTGGGCAATAAAACCTATACCATGGACAGATACATTGTAAATCGTCTGCAAAAGAGAGCCCTAACAACACATACATAAAGACAAAAAAGTTTGTCCAAAAGGGTAAGTGTAAAATGTAAAAGCACAATGGCAAAGGTAGAAAAAGGAACGGGCAAGCATAAATGCAGAGGAACAATGGGGTAAACAATAGAAATGTGCCGGGAGCCCACTTACACACCCAACACGTTTCGCCACAAGGCTTTGTCACAATGCCTGTGATATCATAAGGATATCAGACTCTAACTGCTTTACCATGCAGTGTGCAGAAGATGATCAGCAGTTGTAGTTAGAACAATGCTAGGCATTTGACGGGAATCTATCCTCAGACAAACGGAAATAATTTGTTCATTGAATGATAACACTGTGCCTGTAGAATGGGTCCAAATGATCCTGGAATACGTTGACAATTATTGAACAGACATATTGTTTCCTTGAACTTGTACTACCCTGGTCTTTTCCTCTCCAGAAGAAAGTACCCAGAGTGCATTGTATTATTCTTCTAACATCTGCTTTTTAAAATTATTTGTGACACTTCAAGTCTGAAGTCACGATCTAATTGAAAAATGTATGATACAATTAAAAGAATTCAATTTTCTTTAATAGTAGATGTTAATCATCATTAGGAATGACCAATCATTATTGTACATCATGGAGTAAAGGCCCTTTTACACTGGGCGATTATCGGGCAGACAAGCGTTCATAGAACGCTCGTTCCCGATAATTGCCCTGTGTAAACAGGGGAACGATCAACAGATGATCGAGCAAATGCTTGATCTTCTGATCGTATCGTTTAAAAAAAGTGAAATATTACTTTTGTCGGCAGCACATCTCTCTGTGTTATTCCCTGAGTAACGTGATGTCTCATTGATCAGAGCTCGCTGCACCGGCAGAATATCGGCAGGTGTAAAAGGCCCTTTAATGTATAAAAAAAGAAAATACAAAAATGTTATAGTTAGAAATAGATTGCTTGGATTATCTGGATGCAGAAAATAAAACTTTCATGAGGCTGTGTACATTATACATTCCAAAACAACAAAAGGGTTTTGGATAAAATACTATCTTTCCAAAGAAATAGTGTGCCATGAAAGACATCCCTGAGGATGGTAGGATAACAGATGTACTCTATTACCATTTTTGAAGGGGAACAGAAGCCAGATAACAATAACGTCTAAAAATCATCAATGTGGAATAACTAATTCTAAGCTGCAGAATATTATTTTATTTGTAAATGTGTTGCGTTTTTTTCAGATTTATTTTTTACAGAAAATCAGCATATGAGACCTCTTTAAAGGATTCATAGTATGTGTGTGTGTATATATATATATATATATATATATATATATATACATACATAGTGGAATGCCCTACATATTTTTTGATAGCATTGTGAACTTCTAAATATTTCTCATAATCCTTGCCATTTTTCTGAATTCAATTAACGTTGACCTGTGAAAACTATTCTTAGAAAATAGATGCTATGATTTCTTCATTGTATATTTGCATATTACATTAATAATTTTAACACTTACACTAAATTATACTTTAAGATATAACATGCTACAAAATGGCATTCAAATCAAAATGCATAAACAATGGATTATGATATTAATTAATATCAGAAATAGCAAAAACAAAATTTTATGAATTGCTTTATTACTGCATATATATATATATATATATATATATATATATATATATATATATATATATAAATGTTATTGTTATTATTATTGTTATACTGTGGCTCGGTATCCCCCTATTTTTGAGCGACTCTTCAATAAAAAAGAAACTGTAAAAAGCGGAGATCTCCATTATGGTCCAAAACCCCCACTATATAGTTGCACGACGTAGACACTGTGAAAAAGGAAAGGACTTACCTATTTCATTGTTATCCATGAATCAAGGTTTAAACAAAATAAATCTGCGTTATTAATCAAATATAATTATGCAGATTTATCATCAATACCTTTTGTTTTTCCTATCTTTTGTACTTAGTTTTCTTAGACCATGTAATCCATCACTGTAAATTTAAAGTCAAATAAACGAAGATTCTTTATTGTATAAGTTTAAGTAATAACATACTTAATACTAAAATATATCCAGTCCATCCAATGTTAAGTATTTAAATAGCCTAGTACTGTATATTCATTTATTAATTATATCTATTTAAATGGTAATAAGAATTTACTAAAGGCAGTTTATTTAGCTTCATCTTTTGTTTTTGTATATAATTAGTTTAGGGCTCTGTAATCCTTTAAGCATTTTCCTTTGTTTGAAAAGTTCATTTACATATTTCAAGTATGAAATTCTGTCTGGTGTCTTTGTTTAAGGATGAACAAAAATCTTGAACATGCTAATCAAAGTGAATACTTTTTGTGATATCTCACTTCTGACATTTGAGGATAGCTTCATGCAAATGAGCAATGTGTCTGAGTTTCTACAGAAGAATATCAAACACATATGATTGGAATACAATTCTCTCTCTGTATTGACAGAAGTCCTTCATGTGCCTTTTCTCAAGTGCAAATTCCTCTTAGATAAGTTTACTTTTGAACTATACTATGCTTTGGATTTGGATATCAGTAGAGTAGTTGCTGATATCAGTATTCTTGTCAACCAGCATTATATCACTGGAACAGTTCTGTTGTTTCTTATGAAAGGAGACATCACTTTAAACTATGAAGTTTTTACATTTATATGCAATCTGCTATACACTTTATGTGCTCACTTTTACAGAGAAAATATTGATTTATATTGTCCTCTCTGGGCCAGAACAACTTTTTTTGTGTTTCCATTTTTGTTTTGTTATGTAATAGAGTTCAAACACTTGTGTAGAAAGTATCTAGAAGGTTGGGAATATTTAGAATTCCTGAGTTGTCCATTTTTGTCAAGTTGTTTAAAAAATGCTGTCCACCCATTCGATAGTTATTAGGCTTTTCATGCATTACTGCATAATTAGACAGATCTAATATATTTATAAATCTAGGAAAGTTGAGAGACATTATTTCTGTGAGATGTAGCTGCAAAATCCATCTATAGTTAAAGAGAAGAGGAGACAGACTGCAAGAAGTGGGGATGTGTCTCTTCACAGCATGCCCATTGAAGTCTATGGATAGGGGATGAGGGAGCAGGAGCATAGAAAAAGACACATGCACTGCCCATATAAATCTATGGAGAGCTGAGGGGAGCAGGAGGAGGGAGAAAGAGGAGAGAGAGTCCCTGACACTGCCCCTATGAATGTCTATGGACAGAGGAAAGGAGAACATTTGTACATGTTACAAGCAATATAGTTCTATACACAACACCCGAACCAAGCTCAGTACATATATACAGCACCAGCACAAATACAGCTCAATTTAGTGCAACCCCTCACGTATAGATTCACACTAAACTGTTTCCAGCTCCCAGCATGGCCCGAACAATGGTAAGGATATTGTAAAGGATCTGCCAGACACAGCTTCTGTGTCGACGCCCGTGGGTAATCAGTCTGCACCTGCTCCTAAGTCTGAGAGAGTGACTCCATCTTCTACCAGTCAGGCTGGGAGGCTTAGGAGTGGGAGAGCCTATCACAGCCTGGCCAGACGGAGCTAGCTCCCGCCCTCTGTCTATTTATACCTTCACTTCCTGCTCCTCCAGTGCCTGTGATTCTGCCTGTTTCCTGGCTCTGCTGCTTGAACTATTTGTCCTCTGCTTCATTTTGACCAAGGGCTTACTGACTACTCTCCTGCTCTGCGTTTGGTACCTTGTACACTCCTGGTTTGACTCGGCTCGTTCACTACTCTCGTTGTTCACAGTGCTGCCGTGGGCAACTGCCCCATTTCCCTAGCTTCTGTGTACCCTTGTCTGTTTGTCTGTCTGTCTGTCGTGCACTTATTGAGTGTAGGGACCGTCGCCCAGTTTTACGCCGTCGCCTAGAACGGGCTGTTGCAAGTAGGCAGGGACTGAGTGGCGGGTAGATTAGGGCTCACCTGTCTGTCTCCCTACCCCGGCATTACAGATATGCTGGGAGATGCTGTTTTACAAAAAATAAATCATATCATAATCATACCACCCATCATCTCGCTGCAGATCATACAGTGATTACAGTGCTGATATAGTCCCCCTGTAGATATAACCCACACATGTATATAGTGCTCCACATATAGTCCACTCCTATATATAGTGCTCCACATATAGTCCACCCCTGTATATAGTGCTCCACAGATAACCCATCCCTGTATATAGCCCTCCTGTAGATATAGCCCACCCCTGTATATAGTGCTCCATAGATAGCCCACCCCTGTATTGGTGATTCAAATAATATCAATAGCAGCATGTCAAACAAACTCGCCCTGACCCTGGGTTTCGCCCTTCCGGCTTCCTCTGGGGCATGATGCCATTGATCGCATGTGACGTTCTACTATTGATTTTATTTTAATCACCAATATTTTTATTCTTCTATTTTCCTGTAAGTATGGAATAAATCTTGCGTATTTCAAAAAAACAAAACAGAGAGTGATACAATATTTCTCCTTTTCTTTATTGGAGTCATAGGATTTATCCTGCCTGGAGCCTGAACATCGGGATATGGTGCAGGGCTCTGTGGGACTACAAGGATCATAACAACTGCACACACCTTCTCTGGATTGTGGATTATCTATTGCTTGTGGACTGAGTAGAACCGACTATAAATAAGAGTACAGGTTGGACTGTGTTTCTCAGTGCTGTTCGAGCGGTGAAAAACTTGATTTACTTTTGTTTTATTTCTAGGTGTTTGGATTTCACCTGACTTTTTGCCTGCTCCAGCCTGAAAAATATTAATTGTTAATAATATTCATTGTGGTCATTTTAGCCAGGATTACCTATATAGTATAGACCATCGTTATGGCTGGAAAAAAATGAAGAAATCCATCAGAGAAAGAGAGAGCACAATTATTAGGAGTGGCCAAATCAACACTTTGGTACATTCTTGAAAAAAAAGAAAGAGCACACTGGTGATCTCGTGAACTCAAAAAGGGCTGGACGTCCACGGAAGACAACAGTGGTGGATGATTGCAGAATCCTTTCCATGGTGAAAAAAAACCCTTCACAACATCTACCCAAGTGTAGAACACTCCTGGAAGTAGGTGTATCAGTATCTAAGTCTACCATAAAGAGAAGACTTCATGAGAGCAAATACAGAGGGTTCACCACAAGGTGCAAACCATTAATCAGCATCAAAAATAGAAAGGCCAGATTAGACTTTGCCAAACAACATCTAAAGAAGCCAGCCCAGTTTTGGAACAGCCTTCTTTGGACAGATGAAACTAAGATCAACCTGTTCCAGAATGATGGGAGGAAGAAAGTATGGAGAAGGCTTGGAACAGCTCATGATCAAAAGCACACCACATCCTCTGTAAAACATAGTGGAGGCAGTGTGATGGCATGGGCATGCACGGCTGCCAAAGGCACTGGGTCACTAGTGTTTATTGAAGATGTGACTGAAGACAGAAGCAACCGGATGAATTGTAAAGTGTTCATGAAAATACTTTCTGCTCAGATTCAACCAAATGCAGCAAGGTTGATTGGATGTCGCTTCAGAGAACAGATGGACAATGACCCAAAACATACTGTGAAAGCAACCCAGGAGTTTTTTAAGGCAAGGAAGTGGAATATTCTGCAATGGCCAAGTCAATCACTAGATCTCAATCTGATCGAGCATGCATTTCACTTACTTAAGACAAAAAGGCAGAAAGACCCACAAACAAGCAACAACTGAAGACCGCTGCAGTAAAGGCCTGGCAAAGCATCACAGAGGAGGAAACCCAGCATTTGGTGAAGTCCATGTGTTCCAGACTTCAGGCAGTCATTGCCTGCAAAGGATTCTCTACAAAGTATTTAAAAAAATGTCTTGATTTATGGTAATGTTAATTTGTCCAATTACATTTGAACCCCTGAAATAGGGAGGCTGTGTAGAAAAATGTTTGCAATTCCTAAACGTTTCACGGGATATTTTTGTTCAACCCCTTGTATTAAACCTGAAAGTCTACACTTCAATTGCATCTCAATTGGTTAATTTCAAATCCAATGGGATGGCATGCAGCGCCCAAATCACGAAGATTGTGTCACAGTCCAAATAATTCTGGACCTAACTGTATATATACAGTACTGTGCAGAAGTTTTAGGCAGCTGTGGAAAAATGCTGCTAAGTAAGAAGGCATTCAAAACTAGTGGTGGTAATAGTTATTTTTTTTTTTATCAGTTAACAAAATGAAAAGTAAATGAACAGGAGAGAAAGCTAAATCAAATCAATATTCGGTGTGATGACCCTTTGCTTTCAATACAGCATTAATTGTTCTAGGTATTAATTAATTGTTCTAGGCATTATTTATTCTAGGCACACCAATATTCCAAACATATTGGAGAAATAACAACAAATCTTCTGTGGATGTAGGCTTCCTCAAAACCTTCTGTCTTTTCACATAATCCCAGATAGACTCGAAGATGTTGAGATCAGGGCTCTGTGGGAGCCATATCATCACTTTCAGGGCTCCTTGTTCTTCTTCACGCTAAAGATAGTTCTTAATGATATTTGCTGTATCTTTGGACTCCTCCTGCTGTTGAAGAAATTTGCAGCCAATCAGACGCCTCCATGTAAAGTCCGGTTAGGGAGACAGACAGGTGAGCCCTAATCTACACGCCACTCAGTCCCTGCCTACTTGCACAGCCCGTCCTACGCGACGGCGTACAACTGGGCAACGGTCCCTACGCTCAATATGTGCACGACAGACAAACAAGACAATGGAACACAAAAGCAAAGGAATGTGGGGCTGTTGCCCACGGCAACACCGTGAGAAACAGAGTAGTGGACGAGCCGAGTCAAACCAGGAGTGTACGTGGTAACAAATGCAGAGCAAGAGAATAGTCAGTCAAGCCAGGGTCAATATGAAGCAGAGGTCAATGGTAACAGCAGGAACAGCAGAGCCAGGAAAACAAGAGAATCACAGGCAAAGGACAAGCCGCAAATGAAGGTATAAGTAGACCAAGGGCGGGAGCTAGAACCATCTGGCCAGTCTGCGATAGGCTCTCCCACTCCTCAGCCTACCAGCCTGAGTGGTAGCAGATCGAATCACTCTAGCAGACCTAGGAACAGATGCAGGCTGATTAATCACGGGCGTCGACACAGAAGCTGTGTCAGGCAAATCCTTCACAGTACCCCCTTTTATGAGGGGCCACTGGACCCTTCCTAGGTGGGCCTGGCTTGTTGGGGAACCGAAGATGGAACTTCCTGAGCAATAACCCAGCGTGAACATCCCGGGCGGCTACCCAAGTCCTCTCCTCAGGCCCGTATCCTCTCCAATGGACCAGGTACTGGAGGGAGCCTTGGACCATCCTGCTGTCCACAATCTTGGCCACCTCAAATTCTACCCCTTCAGGGGTAAGAACAGGGACCGGAGGTTTCCTTGAGGTAGCCAAGGACGGGGAGCAGCGTTTAAGGAGGGAGGCATGGAACACGTTGTGTATTTGAAAAGACGGGGGTAACTCCAGCCGAAAGGAGACAGGGTTAAGGACCTCAATGACCTTGTACGGCCCTATGTACCGGGGAGCACATTTTTTGGACGGAACTTTAAGGCGCAAATTTTTTGAAGACAGCCACACCAAATCCCTGACCACAAACAAATGGTTAGCAGAACGCGTTTTATCTGCCTGAGTCTTTTGTATGCTCTGGGATGCCTCAAGGTTCTTCTGAACCTGGGCCCAGACTGTGCACAGTTCCCGATAACCGATATCTACCTCGGGATTGTTGGAACCACCAGGTGAAACGGAGGAGAACCGTGGATTAAATCCAAAATTACAGAAAAAGGGGGAGACCCCTGACGAGTTACTGACCCGGTTATTGAGGGAAAATTCGGCGAGGGGAATGAAGGAGACCCAATCATCTTGGCAGTTAGAGATAAAACACCTTAAATATTGTTCTAGAGACTGATTAATCCTCTCGGTTTGGTCATTCGTTTCAGGATGGAAGGCCGAGGAGAAGGACAGATCAATCTCCAACTTCTTACAGAAAGCCCTCCAAAACCAATGAAAGAAACTGTACCCCTATGTCAGAAACATTATTGACAGGAACCCCATGGAGACGCAGGATGTGTTTGACAAACAAGGTAGCTAACGTCTTGGCATTGGGTAGTTTCTTGAGGGGCACAAAGTGGCACATCTTACTGAAGTGGTCTACTACAGCCCACACCACCATCTTGCCTTGGGATGGAGGCAGATCAGTGATAAAATCCATGGAGATATGGGTCCAAGGTCTCTGGAGAATGGGCAAAGAACATCGTAAGCCCGCTGGTCGGGACCTGGGAGTCTTGGACCTAGCACAAATTTAACAAGCGGCGACGTAGGCCTTAACGTCTTTAACCCCTTCCCGCTCCTTGACGTACTATTACGTCATGGCAGCTGTATCGTTCGCGCTCCATGACTTAATAGTACGTCACGGGAGTAACGGCCGTTTCGGCCGTCCTCCCGACACATACAGGAGCTGTGTCGCTGCTGTCTTGTTCAGCAGCTGTCACAGCTCCTACAGCGGGGACCGATCGCTGTGTCCCCGCTGATTAACCCCTTAAAAGCCGCGTTCTATAGAGATTGCGGCTTTTTAGGGGTTAAGCTGCCATCGCCGGCCTGCTACGCGATAGCGGCCGGCGATGGTGACTATGGCAACCGGACACCAAACAATGGCGTCCGGCTATGCCATAGACGGAAGCCTAGTGGGTCCTGACAACGTCAGGACCCACTATGCTTGCTGTCAGTGAGTAGCTGACAGTTCTAATACACTGCACTACGCATGTAGTGCAGTGTATTAGAATAGCGATCAGGGCCTCCTGCCCTCATGTCCCCTAGTGGGACAAAGTAATAAAGTTAAAAAAAAGTTAAAAAAAGATGTGTAAAAATAAGAAAATAAAAGATTTAAAAGTAAGAAAAGTAAAAATCCCCCCTTTTCCCTTATCAGTCCTTTATTATTAATAAAAATATATAAACAAACAAATAAACTATACATAATTGGTATCGCCGCGTCCGTAACGGCCTGAACTACAAAATTATTTCATTATTTATCCCGCACGGTGAACGCTGTAAAATAAAATAATAATAAACCGAACCACAATCACAATTCTTTGGTCACTTCACCTCCCAAAGAATTGAATAAAAAGAGATCAAAAAGTCGCATGTACCTAAAAATGGTGCTGATCGAAACTACAGTTCGTTACGCAAAAAATAAGTCCTCGCACGGCTTTATTGATTGAAAAATAAAAAAGTTCTGGCTCTTAGAATAAGGTAACACAAAAAGTGAAGGATTGTTTACAAAACGTATTTTATTGTGCAAACGCCATAAGACATAAAAAAAAACTATAAACATCTGGTATCGCCGTAATCGTATCGCCCCGCAGAATAAAGTGAATAAGTCATTTATAGCGCACGGTGAACGCTGTAAAAAAAAACGAAAAAAAAAACAATAGTACAATTGCTGTTTTTTAGTCACCACGCCCACTAAAAATAGAATAAAAACTGATCAAAAAGCCGCATGCACCCCAAGAAAACTACAATGGATTCCTCAAGGGGTCTAGTTTCCAAATTGGGGTCACTTTTGGGGGGTTCCCAATGTTTTGGCACCACAAGACCTCTTCAAACCGGACATGGTGCCTAATAAAAAAGAGGCTTCAAAATCCACTAGGTGCTCCTTTGCTTCGGAGGCCGGTGCTTCAGTCCATTACCGCCCGAGGGCCACATGTGGGATATTTCTCAAAACTGCAGAATCTGGGCAATACGTATTAATTTGCGTTTCACTGATAAATCCTTTTGGGTTATAAAAAAAATGGTATAAAGAGGATTTTCTGACAAAAAAAAAATGTAAATTTCACCTCTACTTTGCTCTAAATTTTTGTGAAACACCTAAAGGGTTCATAAACTTTCTACATGCTGTTGTGAATACTTTGAGGGGTCTAGTTTCTAAAATGGGGTATTTGATAGGGGTTTCTAATATATGGGCCCCTCAAAGCAACTTCAGAACTGAACTGGAACCTAAAAAAATAAATAAATGAGGCAATACTTCGCTTCTTACATTATACTGATAATGAGCCGTGCCCACCCCGAGATGACCCCAGTTTTGACCGTTTGTATAAACGGAGACCCCTATTAGACCGTTCCAGTGCCCGGTTTTCGCAGCATACACCCCCGAGAAGTGTATTTCTATTGATGAATCCCTGGTACATTTTAAAGGGAGGGTTCAATTCCGCGAGTACCTGCCGGGTAAGAGGGCAAGGTATGGTGTGAAGATGTATAAGCAGTGCTAGGGTGCATCAGGGTATACCTACAGGTTTAGGATATATGAAGGAAAGGCCACCCCCAAACCAGACTGCATCCTGGACTACAATAGGTACATGGGAGGGATGGACTTGTAAGATCAAGTCCTGAAGCCCTACAGCGCCATGCGGTGTGGTATAAGAAGCTGGCCGGGCACATCATACAGATGGCTTTGTACAATGCGTACGTGCTACGTCGATGTGCAGGCCAGACGGGAACTTTCCTGGAATTTCAAGAGGTGATTATCAAGAACCTAATCTTTAGGGACCAAGAAGGGGGGGCACCCAGTACTTCTGGAAGCGGGGCCACACGCATCGTACCAAGGCGGCAACACTTTCCAGGAGAAGTTCCCCAAACTGGCAAGAAGGGAAAAAGTCAAAAGAGGTGCAAAGTCTGCTATAAGAGGGCGATAAGGGATGACACAATATATCAATGTGACACGTGTCCCGAATAACCAGAGCTCTGTATGAAAGTGTTTTAAAATTTATCATACATCCCTTGGTTTATAATTTACCCCAATTTTACTTACCCTGATGCACTCTGCACAGCTTATCCCCCCTCGTCTTTCCCCTCTGAGCCCTGCTGTGTGTCCAGGCAGCTGATAACAGCCACATGTAGGGTATTGCCATACCCGGGAGAACCCACATTACAATTTATGGGGTGTAGGTCTCCGGTCAAAATGCTCACTACACCTCTAGATGAATGCCTTAAGGGTGTAGTTTTTAAAACGGGGTCACTTCCTGCGGGTTTCAACTGTACTGGTACCTCAGGGGCTTCTGCATACATGACTTCGCACTAGAAAATCCCCAGTAGGCCAAATGGTGGTCCTTTCCTTCTGAGCCCTCCCATGGGCCCAAACGGCAGTTTATCACAACAAATGGGGTATTGCAGCACTCAGAACAAATTGCGCAACAGAATGGGGTATTTTGTTTCTTGTGAAAATAAGAGATTTTCAGCCAAAACGACATATTATTTGAAACAAAAAATTTTGTTTTCATTCCCAGCCCAATTCAAATAAGTTCTATGAAAAAACTATGGGGTCAAAATGGTCACAACACCCATAAATGAATTCCTTGAGGGGTGTAGTTTCCAAAATGGGGTCATTTGTGGTGGGTTTCTATTGCTTTGATACCTCTGGGGCTCTGCAAATGCGACATGGCACCCGAAAACCAATCCAGCAAAATCTGTACTCCAATGAACACACAGCGCTCCTTTCCTTCTGAGCCCTCCCATGCGCCCAAACGTCAGTTTATCACCACAAATGGGGTATTGCCGCACTCAGGACAAATTGGGCAACAAAATGGAATATTTTATTTCTTGTGAAAATAAGAATTTTTGAGCTAAAATGACATATTATTGGAAAAAATATATTTTTTTTTAATTCCCAGCCCAATTCAAATAAGTTCTGTGAAGAAACTATGGAGTCTAAATGGTCACATTACCCATAAATGAATTCCTTGAGGGGTGTAGTTTCCAAAATGGGGTCACTTCTGGTGGGTTTCCATTGCTTTGATACCTCTGGGGCTCTGCAAATGCGACATGGCACCCGAAAACCAAACCAGCAAAATCTGTACTCCAAAGAACACACAGCGCTCCTTCCCTTCTGAGGCCTCCCATGGGCCCAAACGGCAGTTTATTGCCACAAATGGGGTATTGATGCACTCAGGAGAAATTGGGCAACAAAATTGAATATTTTGTTCCCTGTGAAAATAAGAAATTTTGGTAAAAAATTACATCTTATTGGAAAAAATGTCATTTTTTTAATGTCACAGCCCAATTTAAATAGGTGCTGTGAAAAAACGGTGCGGTCAAAATGCTAACAACAACCATAAATGAATTCCTTGAGGGGTGTAGTTTCCAAAATGGGGTCACTTTTGGTGGGTTTCCATTGCTTTGATACCTCTGAGGCTCTGCAAATGCGACATGGCACCCGAAAACCAATCCAACAAAATCTGGACTCCAACAAACATATAGCGCTCCTTTCCTTCTGAGCCTTCCCATGGGCCCAAACGGCAGTTTATCACCACAAATGGGGTATTGCCACACTAAGGACAAATTGGGCAACAAAATGGGGTATTTTGTTCCCTGTGAAAATAAGAAATTTTGATCACAAATGACATTTTATTGGAAAAAATGAAATTGTTTTCATTTCAGAGCCCAATTCAAATACGTGCTGTGAAAAAACTGTGCGGTCAAAATGGTAACAACAACCCTAAATGAATTCCTTGAGGGGTGTAGTTTCCAAAATGGGGTCACTATTGGGGGATTCCTACTGTTTTGACACCTCAACACCTCTTCAAACCTGGCATGCTGCCTAAAATATATTCTAATAAAAAAGAGGACTCAAAATGCACTAGGTGCTTCCTTGCTTCTAGGGCTTGTGTTTTAGTCCACGAGCGCAGTAGGGCCACATGTGGGACATTTCTAAAAACTGCAGAATCTGGACAATACATATTTAGTAGTGTTTCTCTGGTAAAACCTTCTGTGTTACAGAAAAAAAAATGAATAAAATTGAAATTCAGCAAGAAAAATGAAATTTGCAAATTTCACCTCCACTTTGCTTTAATTCCTGTGAAATGCCTGAAGGGTTAAAAAACTTTCTAACTGCTGTTTTGAATACTTTGAGGGGTCTAGTTTTTAAAATGGGGTGTTTTATCAGGGTTTCTAATACATAGGCCCCTCAAAGCCACTTCAGAACTCAAGAGGTACCTTAAAAAAAAGGCTTTTGAAATTTTCTTAAAAATATGAGAAATTGCTGTTTATGTTCTAAGCCTTGTAACGTCCAAGAAAAATAAAAGAATGTTCAAAAAACGATGCCAATCTAAAGTAGACATATGGGAAATGTGAACTAGTAACTATTTTGGGTGGTATAACTGTCTGTTTTACAAGCAGATGCATTTAAATTCTGAAAAATGCAATTTTTTCAAAATTTTCTCTAAATTTTGCAATTTTTCACCAATAAACACTGAATATATCGACCAAATTTTACCACGAACATGAAGCCCAATGTGTCACGAGAAAACAATCTCAGAATCGCTTGGGTAGGTTTAAGCATTCCGACGTTATTATCACATAAAGTGAAATATGTCAGATTTGAAAAATGGGCTCTGAGCCTTAAGGCCAAAACTAGGCTGCGTCCTTAAGGGGTTAAGCAACCCAGGCCACCAATAGGTTCTAGAAATGAGGTGTTTGGTACCCAGGATGCCTGGATGGCCAGATAGTGCAGAGTCATGATTCTCCCTGAGTACCCTTAGCCGAAATTGCAGGGGAGCAAACAGCTTGCTCTCAGGAAGGTTCTCGGGAGCTAACCCTTTATCAGCCGCAATTTCAGAGACTAATTCAGAATCAATAGAGGATATGATTATACCTGGGGGCAAAACACAAGCAAGATCCTCCAGAGGAGGAGGGCTGGCCATGAAGCTACGCGACAGCGCATCATCTTTAATATTTTTAGACCCAGCCCTATAGGTGACTACAAAGTTGAAGCTAGTAAAAAACAACACCCATCGAGTTTGTCTCGGGTTTAACCTCCAGGCAGATTCTAGAAAATACAGATTCTTTTGGTCGGTAATGACCGTTACCTGGTGCCTAGCCCCCTCCAGGAAGTGGCGCCACTTTTCAAATGCCCATTTAATGGCTAAGAGTTTGCGGTTGCCAACGTTGTAGTTACTCTGAGTGGGGGAGAACTTCCTGGAGAAGTAGGCACAGGGACGGAGATGGGTGAGAGACCTAGTACCCTGGTACAAGACAGCACCTACTCCCACCTCGGAAGCGTCAACCTCCATGATGAATGGCTCCATCTGGTTAGGCTGAATCAGCACTGGGGCAGAGATAAAGCACCTCTTAAGGACCTCAAAAGCCTGGACCGCCTCCGGTGGCCAGTGGAGGAGATCAGCACCTTTGCTAGTAAAGTCCGTAAGAGGCTTAGCGATGACTGAGAAGTTAGCAACAAATCTCCTATAATAATTATCAAACCCCAGGAAGCACTGTAAAGCTTTCAGGGAGGCAGGTTGGACCCATTCAGTCACAGCCTGAACCTTGGCAGGGTCCATGCGGAATTTGTTAGGGGTGAGGATTTGACCAAAAAATTGTATCTCCTGCACCCCAAACACACATTTTTCGGTTTTAGCAAAGAGTTTGTTTTCCCGAAGGGCCAGGAGCACCTTCCTGACATGCTCAGTGTGGGAGGACCATTCCTTGGAAAACACAAGTATATCATCAAGGTACACTACAAGAAATACCCCCAGGTAGTCTCTTAAAATCTAATTTATGAAATTCTGGAAGACCGCGGGAGCATTACACAACCCAAAGGGCATGACGAGGTATTCTAAATGACCTTCGGGCGTGTTAAACGCAGTCTTCCACTCATCCCCTTCTCTGATTCGTATAAGGTGGTAAGCCCCCCGAAGATCAAACTTAGAGAACCATTGGGCCCCCTGAACCTGATTGAAGAGATCAGGAATCAAAGGAAGGGGATATTGGTTCCTTACAGTGACCTTATTCATGTTTTGGTAATCGATGCACAGCCTAAAACCGCCACCCTTCTTCCCTACGAAGAAGAAGCCAGCACCTACCGGAGAAGGAGAGGGACGAATGTAACCCTTGGCCAGGCTTTCCTGAATATATTCTCTCATGGCTTCACGTTCGGGACAAGAGAGATTAAATATCCTACCTTTAGGGAGCTAAGCTCCTGGTACCAAATCGATTGTGCAATCGTACTCTCTATGAGGAGGTAACTCTTCAGAAGCTTTTTTAGAAAAAACATCAGCGAAATACTGAATAAACCCAGGTAGAGTGTTCACCTCCTCAGCGAGAGAAAGCAAATTAATAGAAAGACAGGACGTCATGCATTCATTACCCCATTTAGTAAGATCCCCAGTATTCCAGTTAAACGTGGGATTATACATCTGCAACCAAGGAAGGCCTAAAACCAAATCGGATGATAATCCCTGCATCACCAACACCGAACACTGCTCCGAATGAATGGAGCCCACAATGAGTTCAAAAACAGGGGTATGCTGCGTAAAATAACCATTAGCAAGTGGGGTGGAGTCGATACCCACTACCGGGACAGGTTTAGGCAAATAAATCAATGGCATGGCTAGAGACATAGCAAATTCCACAGACATAATATTAGCAGAAGACTCTGAATCCACGAAGGCACTGCCGGTGGCAGACCTACCGTAAAATGAGACCTGAAAGGGAAGCAAGATCTTATTAGGTTTCATGTATACGGGAAATACCTGTGCGCCCAAACGACCTCCCCGATGGTCACCTAGGCGCGGAAGTTTTTTCCAGCTGCTTATTCTTACGTCTAGGACAGTCGTTCACTTGATGCTTGCCATCCCCACAGTAGAAGCAGAGACCATTCTTCCTGCGGAACTTTCTACATTGTTGGGGAGACACGGAGGCCCCGAGTTGCATTGGTTCATCTGAGTTTTCCGTGGAAGAACGAAGCAACGGAACCTTGGGGACCATTATAGGGGAGCCAGAGGAGAATGCACAAAAATGTTCAAGTCGTCGTTCCCTGAGACGTCGGTCAAGACGTACCGCTATAGCCATAACCTTATCTAGAGAGTCAGAAGAGGGATAACTAAAACACCGACAAAGGCCATACTTACAAATGGACACAGCCAGGCCAGAAATGCTGAGTGGGAGTGGCTATTATTATTTAAAGCACCTGCTCGCCCTTTCATCAGCATTTCTGGCCTGGCTGTGTCCATTTGTAAGTATGGCCTTTGTCGGTGTTTTTGTATATGTCCCTGTGTTTTTATCGGTTCTGTTTGTGCATCAGGAACGTTCTGTTCCAGTTTAGGAGTTAGGGACTCGCAAGTCTGGGGATCCTTGTCGTGGATTGCGAGCTTGCGTCCTTTTGCCCAAAATGATTACCAATACCCCAGGTATTTTTCATTATTATGTATATTCGCTTCTCTTGGACACAGCCGGGTCTTTGATGCTGGGAGAGCATGGTGTGTTGTTGTTTGGCATAGCAAGCAGGGTAGCCCGCTCTATGAATTATCAAGGCGTCACAAATAGGCTTCTACCTGGCTATACACGTTGTGCCTCATGACGTACACACTATCCCTCCATGTTTCACTCACTTGCACCCCATTATCCATTTATTTCTATTGAGGCACTTCATTTATTACTGCCCCCTATATTTCACTTATAGTATTACACTTGCACACACACTATTCATTTATTATTTCTTACTACACATCCCATGCACCACACACCACTCCCCTCAAGACTAGTGGGAGTGGCTATTATTATTTAAAGCACCTGCTCGCCCTTTAATCAGCATTTCTGGCCTGGCTGTGTCCATTTGTAAGTATGGCCTTTGTCAGTGTTTTTGTATATGTCCCTGTGTTTTTATCGGTTCTGAGAGGGATAACTAACTAACTAACTAACTAACTAACTAACTAACTAACTAACTAACTAACTAACAGGTTTTTCAGAAGCTACACACCACTTCCTGAAGTCAGAACAGTACTCCTCAACGAGTCTCTTACTCTGACTAAGGTCACCAGCTGACTCTCGGCTAAGGCAGTCCTGTCAGTCTCGTCATAGATGAGTCCGAGAGCCGAAAAAAAAGGTCAACAGAAGAGAGTTCAGGGGCGTCAGGGGCCAAGGAGAAGGCCCATTCCTGGGGGCCGTCCTGGAGCTGGGACATAATTATACCCACTCGCTGGCTGGAACCTGAGGAGTGGGGCCTTAAACGAAAATAGAGCCTACAACTTTCCCGAAAGGAGAAAAAAGTCTTCCGGTCCCCTGAGAACTGGTCAGGCAACTTGAGGTGGGGTTCAAGAGGTGGGGTGGAGGGCACTACCTGGGTAGCATCACGCTGGTTGCACCTCTGAGCCAAGTCTTGGACCTGTATGGAGAGACCCTGCATTTGCTGAGCCAGGGCCTCAAGGGGGTCCATAGTGTGTCAGGGACCAGGTTAGAAAAAGTATATGGGCCTGTGATTATGTAAAGTCCGGATAGGGAAACAGACAGGTGAGCCCTAATCTACCCGCCACTCAGTCCCTGCCTACTGGCACAGCCCGTCCTAGGCGATGGCGTACAACTGGGCGACGGTCCCTACGCTGAATACGTGCATGACAGACAAACAAGATAAGGGAACACAAAAGCAAAGGAATGTGGGGCAGTTGCCCACGGCAACACCGTGAGCAACAGAGTAGTGGACGAGCCGAGTCAAACCAGGAGTGTACGTGGTAACAAATGCAGAGCAGGAGAATAGTCAGTCAAGCCAGGTCAATATGAAGCAGAGGTCAAATAGCTAGGAGCTGCAGCAAGGCCAGGAAACCACACAAGAAGAATCACAAGCAAAGGAGGAACAGGAAAGGCAGGTATAAATAGACAGAGGGCGGGAGCTAGCTCCGTCTGGCCAGGCTGCGATAGCCTACCAGCCTGAGTGGTAACAGATCGAGTCACTCTAGCAGACCTAGGAACAGATGCAAGCTGATTAACCACGGGCGTCGACACAGAAGCTGTGTCAGGCAAATCCTTCACACTCCATGATGGTATTGCATGGTGGATAAGTATCTGCCGGTATTTCTCAGCATTGAAGACACAATTAATAATGAGCAAATCCATAACTCCATTTGCTGAAATGCAGCCCCAAACTTGCAAGGAACCTCCACTATGCTTCACTGTTGCCTGCAGACACTCATTATTCTGAAGCTGTACAGCTCTTCGGCAAACAAACTTCCTTTTGTTACAGCCAAATATTTTACATTTTGATTAATCAGTCCAGAGCACCTGCTGCCATTTTTCTGCACCCCGGTTCCTATGTTTTAATGCATAGTTAAGATGCTTGGCCTTGTTTCCACACCGTAGGTATGGCATTTTGGCTGCAGTTCTGCCATGAAGACCACTTATGGCTGGACTTCTCCGAACAGTAGATGGGTGTTCCTGGGACCCACTGTTTTCTGGCAGTTCTGAGCTGGACATCTTCCAACTTGAAAGGGAAGTAAGCATTATGTCTCTTTGATCTGCTGCACTAGGTTTTCTTGGTCAAATACTGCATCTACAGTCCTCAACATTGCCTGTTTATTTGTGCTTCTTCAAAAGATTTTAAGCAGCATATCTTGAAAACCCAGTCTGCTTTGAAATCTTTGCCTGGGTTAGACCTTGCTGATGCAGTATAACTACCTTGTGTCATGTTGCTGTGCTCAGTTTTGCCATGGTGGACCTGTGACATGAAACTGTCTTCCACGACCTCACCTTTGTAGCAGAGTTTGGCTGTATCTCACCCGGTTTTAAGCCTCCTACACACCTTTTTCTGTTATAGTTAATAACTGTGTTTCAACCTACATATGAAAATGATGATCATTATCACTTGTTTGGTATAATTGGTTTATCATACACCTGACTATAATTCAGAAAAGCCATTCATTTGTGCAAGTGTATCTAAAGGAATTGATGCTGTTTTGAAGGCAAAGTTTGGTCACACCAAATATTGGTTTGATTTAGATTTCTCTTCTGTTCATTCACTTTGTATTTTGTTAATTGCTAAAAAAAACTATTAAAATTTATATTTTTGAAAGCATTCCTATTTTGCAGCATTATTTATCAACTGCCTACAATTTTGACATAATACCATTGTGCCCTGGGTGATTTTAACCCCTTCGCCTTCAGCGACATACTATTCCGTCGTGCTAAGTGCATCGTTCGCGCTCAGCGCTGGAATGCATCACCGTTTTCCACCGGCGTTTCATCGAGCTGTGATGCCTGCTGTTTCCGACAGCAGACTATCACAGCTCAGTGTGCAGGGACCAATCATAGTGGTCCCGCCTTCGCAATCGCTGCTATTGGTTAGTTAGTGACGACCGCATAGCAGCGATCACATATGTAATTTCCTGCTCTGACCTCAGATCCTGCCGCACCCGCTCTCTGTTGGAGTTAGTTAGTCGAAGAGAGCGGTTGTGGAGAGAGTTAGTCAGAGCAATAATGAAAAAATAACAAATATATCATTTATTTTTTTTGCTTTTACCAACTTGAATCCACTTTCCACTCTTGTCCTTGTGTTGCCTTTGTGTTCCCCTTGTCACGTCTGTTTTTGGTCAGTGATCACATTTTGGTCCCTGGGGATATTTTTCTTTTTTTTTCATTATAAAATATAATAAAAACAAAAAAAAGTCAGTTTAGAAAGTCAGCAGATAGTTTAGTATTGGGGTTAGTTAGTGTCAGGAACCGTCAAAAAGCTTACTTTGGTATAGCGTCAGGGAATTTAGCATCAGGAATCAGTCACAGTTAGTTAGGTTTAGCGTCAGGAATCCATCACCATGGTTAGGTTTAACGTTAGGGATCCATCACTGTAGTTAGGTTTAGCATCAGGGAAGTTCACATGAAATCAGTTGTTTGCGCCAGGAAATCTCAGAATAATCTAGATAGGTTTAGTGTCAGGCACCCGTCACCGGAGTTAGGTTTAACCTCAGGAAAGCTCGCAATAATCTACGTAGGTTTAGTGTCAGGAAATTGTCGCCGTAGTTAGGTTTAGTGTCAGGGAAGTTCATATACAATCTAGTTAGGTTTAATGTTAGGAACCCTTGCCTTAGTTAAGTTTAGTGTCAGGGCAGTCCACTCGTTCTATAAAAACAAAAAACAAAAAATATAAAAATATACATATAAAAAAAAAGTTTCGATATTTAGTTTTATGCAGCATCTCCGCTAGTATTAGGGTTTGTTAGTGTCAGGGAATCGTTCTATAAAAACAAAAAAACGTTTTAGGTAGCAGTCTATTGCTTCTACTAGTACTAATAAAAATACTGTGCATGAGAACACATTTTTCTGTATACACAATACACAATACACGTGTCTAAGCACACAATTTACACGTGTGACACATAAATAATAAAATATGTCCCAAAGGTAATTTTCTCTTGAAGAGGCTTATGCGGTCCTTGCCTCTGACACCGACTCGTCAGATGGCGAGACTCTCTTTTATTTATCAACCTCCTCATCCAGTGATGAAGAGGAGGGACCCCTAGGAGATGCCCCAGGACCTCCACCACAGTTGAAACCCCTGAGAGAAGTGAACCCCCAAAATTTGAAACCTCCGAGCGAAGTGACCCTATTTGGACCACCACACCAGACAATTACGAGCCCCAAATCTCTGAGTACACGGACAGCCCTGGGAAAAAATTTAATACGGCATGGGTCAGTGAGATGGGCTTTTTCAAGTTCTTTTTCACGGATGAATTTATAAAGCTTATGGTGTCCCAGACAAATTTATATGCCCAACAGTATATAACAAAGAACCCCACATCATTTAATGCCCAATCCGTCAGGTGGACTCCTGTAGACGCAGCAGAGTTGGGCAAATTCTCGGGACTGCTTTTGAACATGGGGCTTCTGAAAAAGCCGTCCATTAGGACCTACTGGAGTACAGACATGTTGTACCACACAAGGATGTACCGCATGGCCATGTCCAGGATGCGTTATGAGGCAATACTTTGCTTCTTATATTATGCTGATAATGAGCAGTGCCCACACCAAGATGACCCCAGGTTTGACCGTTTGTATAAACTGAGACCCCTATTGGACCGTTTCAGTGCCCGGATTGCCCAAGAATACACCCCCGAGAAGTGTATTTCTGTTGATGAGTCCCTGGTACATTTTAAAGGGAGGCTTCAATTCCGCAAGTACCTGCCGAGTAAGAGGGCAAGGTATGGCGTGAAAATGTATAAGCTGTGCGAGAGTGCATCAGGGTATACGTACAAATTTAGAATATATGAAGGGAAGGACAGCAGTATTCAGCCCCCAGAATGCCGCCCTTTACTGGGAATTAACGTAAAAATTGTGTGGGATTTGGTGCACCCACTGCTGAACCAGGGTTACTACCTCTACCTGAATAATTTTTATACCAGCAACCCACTCTTCAAGTGCCTCGCTTCCAGAAGTACTGTGACATGCGGCACTGCTAGAAAAAACCTGAGAGGCCTCCCTAAGACTCTGCTTGGGCAAACACTAAGAAGGGGTGAGAGCAGGGTACATTCTAGCAGCAATATATTGTGTCAAGTACAAGGACAAGAGAGATGTCCTTGTATTGACAACAATCGATGGCCACACCAGCACCCATGTACCAGTACAGAGACTCCCAAGCCAGACTGCATCCAGGACTACAATAGGTACATAGGAGGGGTGGACTTGTCAGATCAAGTCCTGAAGCCCTACAGCGCCATGCGGAAATCGAGGGTGTGGTATAAGAAGCTGGCCGGGCACATCATACAGATGGCATTGTGCAATGCGTACGTGCTACGTCGATGTACAGGCCAGAGGGGAGTTTCAATAGGTGGTTATCAAGAACCTAATCTTTAGGGACCAGAAAGGCAAAGCACCCAGTACTTCTGGAAGCGAGCCCACGCGCATAGTACCAGGGCAACATTTTCCAGGAAAATTTCCCAAACTGGCAAGTAGGGAAAAAGTCAAAAGAGGTGCAGAGTCTGCTCACAGATATAGCATGTGACACGTGTCCCGAAAAAACAGAGCTCTGTATGAAAGATTGTTTTAGAATTTATCATACATCCCTTGATTTTTAATTTACCCCAGCTTATCCCCCTCATCTTTCCCTTCTGAGCCCTGCCGTGTGCACAGGCAGCAGATAACAGCCACATGTAGGGTATTGCCGTACCCGGGAGAACCCACATTACAGCTTATGGGGTGTATATCTCCGGTGGTACTTGCTGGGCACAATATATCGGACACTGAAATGGCATATATGTATATATGTATATATATATATATATATATATATATATATATATATAGAGAGAGAGAGAGAGAGAGAGAGAGAGAGAGAGAGAGAGAGAGAGAGAGAGAGAGAAAATTGCAAATCTCACTCTGCACCATCTGCTGCACATTATCTTTTACACAGTACCTGTGGGGTCAAAATGCTCACTACACCTCTAGATGAATGTCTTAAGGGGTTTAGTTTTTAAAATGGGGTTTCTTCTCGGGAGTTTCAACTGTGCTGGTACCTCTGGTGCTATGCAAATGCGACAAAATCTGGACTCCAAAGAACACATAGCACTTCTTCCCTTCTGAGCCCTCCCACGGGCCCAAACGGCAGCTTATCACCACAAATGGAGTATTGCTGCACTAAGAAGAAATTGGGCAACAAAATGTGGCATTTTATTCCTTGTAAAAATATGACATTTTGTGCAAAAACTACATATACTTGGAAAATATTTTATTTTCTTTAATTTACAGCCCAATTCAAATAAGTTCTATGGAACAACTATGGGTCTAAATGGTCACAACACCCATAAATAAATTCCTTGAGGGGTGTAGTTTCCAAAATAGGGTCACTTCTGGTGGGTTTCCATTGCTTTGATACCTCTGGGGCTCTGCAAATGTGACGTTACCCAAAATCCAATCCAGCAAAATCTGGAATCCAAAGAACACATAACGCTCCTTCCCTTCTGAGCCCTCCCATGGGCCCAAACGGCAGTTTATCACCTCAAATAGGGTATTACCGAACTCAGGAGAAATTGGGCAACAAAATGTGCTATTTTATTCCTTGTAAAAATAAGACATTTTGAGCCAAAACTACATATTATTGGAAAATATATATATTTTTTTTAAATTGACAGCCCAATTCAAATAAGTTCTGTGGAACAACTGTGGGGGGTCTAAATGGTCATAACACCAATAAATTAATTCCTTGAGGGGTGTCGTTTCTAAAATAGGGTCACTTCTGGTGGGTTTATATTGCTTTGATACCTCTGGGGCTCTGCAAATGTGACATGGCACCCGAAAACCAATCCAGTAAAATCTGGACTCCAAAGTACACATAGTGCTTCTTCCCTTCTGAGCCCTCCCACGGGCCCAAACGGCAGTTTATCACCACAAATGGGGTACTGCCGCACTCAGGAGAAATTGGGCAACAAAATGTGCTATTTTATTCCTTGTGAAAATAAGAAATGTTGAGCCAAAACTACATATTATTAGAAAATATTTAGTTTTTTTTTATTCCCAGCCCAATTCAAATAAGTTCTGTGGAACAACCGTGGGGTCTAAATGGTCACAACACCTATAAATGAATTCCTTGAGGGGTATAGTTTCCAACATGGGGTCACGTTTGGGGGATTTCTACTGTTTTGGCACCACAAGACCTCTTGAAATCCGGCATGGTGCCTAAAATATATTCTAATTAAAAAGAGGCCCCAAAATGCACTAGGTGCTTCTTTGCTTCTGAGGCTTGTGTTTTAGTCCACTAGCACACTAGCGCCACATGTGGGACATTTATGAAAACTGCAGAATCTGGCCAATACATATTTGGTTGTGTTTCTCTGGTCAAACCTTCTGTGTTACAGAAAAGAATGGATTAAAATTGAATTTCTGCAAGAAAAATGACATTTGCAAATTTCACCTCCACTTTGCTTTAATTCCTGTGAAACGCCTAAATGGTTAAAAAAAAACGTTCTAAATGCTGTTTTGAATAATTTGAGAGGTCTAGTTTTTAAATTGGGCTGTTTCATGGGGGTTTATAATACATAAGCCCCTCAAAGCCACTTCAGAACTGAACAGGTGCCTAAAAAAAAGGCTTTTGAAATTTTCTTGAAAATATGAGAAATTGCTGGCTATGTTCTAAGCCTTGTAACGTCCTATAAAAATAAAAGAATGTTCAAAAAATGATGCCAACATAAAGTAGACATATGGGAAATGTTAATTAGTAACTATTTTGTGTGGTTTAACCATTTGCCTTACAAGTAGATACATTTATATAAAAAAAATGCTAATATTTCCACATTTTCTCAAAATTTTTTACGAATAAACACTCAATATATCTACCAAATTTTACCACTAACATAAATCCCAATGTGTTATGAGAAATCGCTTGGATAGGTAAAAGCATTCCGAAGTTATTACCACATAAAGTGAAATATGTCAGATTTGAAAAATGGTCTCTGAGCCTTAAGGCCCAAATTAGGCTGCATCCTTAAGAGGTTAATTCTTTTAATGCTGGTTCCTACCATCCCCAGATATATGTAGGCTTAGTCCCAGTTCTGGGTGTATGTGCAGTGTAGGTTCCCACCTCATAGAGGTCGCATTGTCAAGGCAGGTGGGCTCACACAATTTGATCAAAATGTTCGCTAAGAACCTCACTATTGTAAGTAGATTTAGCAGTAATGCATATTTATTTATATTTAATGGCTTAGGTGGCATTAGTGTTTGCAGTGTACTGTCGCCATTTTCTTGTGTGCTGTATAAGTTTGCAGTCACAGGCATTCTTGCACCTGTATACACGTTTTGTTTCATTTTGCTGGAATATGCTGTTCAAACTTTGGTGTTGTTTATGTGATTAATATATGTGGGGTTAGTTACTGCCTCCATTCTTGATCTTGCACTTCTCCCATTCTGCCTTGGGTGATTTTAATTAGTTTAATGCTAGTTCCTACTATCCCCAGATATATTTAGGCTTAGTCCCAGTTCTGGGTCTATGTGCAGAGTAGGTTCCCACGTCATAGAGGTCACCTTGTCAAGGCAAGTGGTGGTCACACAATTTGATCAAAATGTGCGCTAAGAACCTCACTATTGTAAGTCAATTTAGCAGTAATGCATATTTTTTTTTATTAGTGTTTGCAGTGTGCTGTCTCTATTTTCTTGTGTGATATACATAGTTACATAGTTACATAGTTTGTACGGTTGAAAAAAGACACATGTCCATCAAGTTCAACCAAGGGATGGGAAAGGGGAAGTGGGATGGGAAAGGGGAAGTAAAAAATTTCTACACATAGGAGTTAATATTTTTTGGTTCTAGGAAATTATCTAAGCCTTTTTTAAAGCCATCTACTGTCCCTACTGTGACCAGCTCCTGCGGTAGACTATTCCATAGATTCACAGTTCTCACAATAAAGAAGGCTTGTCGCCTCTGCAGGTTGAACCTTTTTTTATCCAGACGGAGGGAGTGCCCCCTTGTTTTTTAGGTGGTTTTACATGGAACAGGATTTTATATTTATATAAGGTAATCATGTCCCCCCTTAGTCGTCTTTTCTCAAGGCTAAATAGGTTTAGTTCTTTTAATCTTTCCTCATAACTTAGATTCTCCATGCCCCTTATTAGCTTTGTTGCTCTTCTTTGTATTTTTTCCAACTCCAGGGCATCCTTTCTATGAACTGGAGCCCAGAACTGGACTGCATATTCTAGATGAGGCCTCACTAATGCTTTGTAAAGTGGTAATATTACATCCCTGTCCCGCGAGTCCATGCCTCTTTTGATACACAACAATATTTTGCTGGCCTTTGAAGCATCTGATTGACACTGCATGCTGTTATTTAGTTTATGATTTACAAGTACACCCAGATCCTTCTCAACAAGTGACTCCCCCAGTGTAGCTCCCCCTAGGACATATGATGAATGCAGGTTGTTCATACCCAGGTGCATAACTTTACATTTATCTACATTAAACTTCATTTGCCAAGTGGATGCCCAAACACTTAGTTTGTTTAAATCTGCCTGCAATTCACAAACATCTTCCATAGTCTGAACTATATTGCATAGCTTGGTGTCATCTGCAAAAATAGAAATAGTGCTATTAATCCCATCCTCTATATCATTAATAAATAAGTTGAATAATAGTGGTCCCAGCACTGAGCCCTGGGGTACACCACTTATAACTGGGGACCATTCAGAGTAGGAATCATTGACCACAACTCTCTGGATACGGTCCTTGAGCCAATTCTCAATCCAATTACAAACTATACTTTCTAAACCTATAGTCCTTAATTTACCCATTAGATGTCTATGAGGGACAGTGTCAAATGCCTTTGCAAAGTCCAAAAACACTATATCCACAGCGGCCCCTTTGTCTAGGCTTCTGCTTACCTCTTCATAAAAACAAATCAGGTTGGTTTGACAGCTTCAGTCCTTTGTAAAACCATGCTGGCTGTCACTTATAATACTATTTATTGGCACATAATTCTGTATATAGTCCCTCAATAGCCCCTCAAACATTTTCCCCACAATTGATGTTAAGCTCACTAGTCTATAATTACCCAGCGAAGACCTAGAGCCCTTTTTGAAATACACTACATTTCAAAAGTTTGGGGTCACCCAGACAATTTTGTGTTGTCCATGAAAACTCACACTTATATTTATCAAATGAGTTGCAAAATGACTAGAAAATTTAGTCAAGACATTGACAAGATTAGAAATAATGATTTTTATTTGAAATAATAATTTTCTCCTTCAAACTTTGCTTTCGTCAAAGAATGCTTAATTTGCAGCAATTACAGCATTGCAGACCTTTGGCATTCTAGCTGTTAATTTGCTGAGGTAATCAGGAGAAATTTCACCCCATGCTTCCAGAAGCCCCTCCCACAAGTTGGATTGGCTTGATGGGCACTTCTTGCGTACCATACGGTCAAGCTGCTCCCACAACAGCTCTATGGGGTTGAGATCTGGTGACTGCGCTAGCCACTCCATTACAGATAGAATACCAGCTGCCTGCTTCTTCCATAAATAGTTCTTGCATAATTTGGAGGTGTGCTTTGGGTCATTGTCCTGTTGTAGGATGAAATTGGCTCCAATCAAGCGCTGTCCACAGGGTATGGCATGACGTTGCAAAATGGAGTGATAGCCTTCCTTATACAAAATCCCTTTTACCTTGTACAAATCTCCCACTTTACCAGCACCAAAGCAACCCCAGACCATCACATTACCTTCACCATGCTTGACAGATGGCGTCTTTTCAGTTGTTCTGCGTCTCACAAATGTTCTTCTGTGTGATCCAAACACCTCAAACTTCGATTCGTCTGTCCATAACACTTTGTTCCAATCTTCCTCTGTCCAATGTCTGTGTGCTTTTGCCCATATTAATCTACTCCTTTTATTAGCCAGTCTCAGATATGGCTTTTTCTTTGCCACTCTGCCCTGAAGGCCAGCATCCCGGAGTCGCCTCTTCACTGTAGACGTTGACACTGGCGTTTTGCGGGTACTATTTAATGAAGCTGCCAGTTGAGGACCTGTGAGGCGTCTATTTATCAAACTAGAGACTCTAATGTACTTGTCTTGTTGCCCGGTTGTGCAGCGGGGCCTCCCACTTCTCTTTCTACTCTGTTTAGAGCCTGTTTGTGCTGTCCTCTGAAGGGAGTAGTACACACCGTTGTAGGAAATCTTCAGTTTCTTGGCAATTTCTCGCATGGGATTGCCTTAATTTCTAAGAACAAGAATAGACTGTCGAGTTTCACATGAAAACTCTCTTTTTCTGGCCATTTTGACAGTTTAATCGAACGCACAAATGTAATGCTCCAGATTCTCAACTAGCTCAAAGGAAGGTCAGTTTTATAGCTCCTCTAAACAGCAAAACTGTTTACAGCAGTGCTAACATAATTGCATAAGGGTTTTCAAGTGTTTTCTAATCATCCATTAGCCTTCTAACACAGTTAGCAAACACAATGTACCATTAGAACACTGGAGTGATGGTTGCTGGAAATGGGCCTCTATACACCTATGTAGATATTACATTAAAAACCATACGTTTGCAGCTAGAATAGTCATTTAGCACATTAACCCCTTAAGGACGCAGCCTAGTTTTGGCCTTAAGGCTCAGAGCCCATTTTTCAAATCTGACATATTTCACTTTATGTGGTAATAACGTCGGAATGCTTAAACCTACCCAAGCGATTCCGAGATTGTTTTCTCGTGACACATTGGGCTTCATGTTCGTGGTAAAATTTGGTCGATATATTCAGTGTTTATTGGTGAAAAATTGCAAAATGTAGAGAAAATTTTGAAAAAATTGCATTTTTCAGAATTTAAATGCATCTGCTTGTAAAACAGACGGTTATACCACCCAAAATAGTTACTAGTTCACATTTCCCATATGTCTACTTTAGATTGGCATCGTTTTTTGAACATTCTTTTATTTTTCTTGGACGCTACAAGGCTTAGAACATAAACAGCAATTTCTCATATTTTTAAGAAAATTTCAAAAGCCTATTTTTTAAGGTACCTCTTGAGTTCTGAAGTGGCTTTGTGGGGTCTATGTATTAGAAACCCTGATAAAACACCCCATTTTAAAAACTAGACCCCTCAAAGTATTCAAAACAGCAGTTAGAAAGTTTTTTAACCCTTCAGGCATTTCACAGGAATTAAAGCAAAGTGGAGGTGAAATTTGCAAATTTCATTTTTCTTGCTGAATTTCAATTTTATTCATTTTTTTTTCTGTAACTCAGAAGGTTTTACCAGAGAAACACAACTAAATATGTATTGTCCAGATTCTGCAGTTTTTAGAAATGTCCCACATGTGGCCCTACTGCGCTCGTGGACTAAAACACAAGCCCTAGAAGCAAAGAAGCACCTAGTGCATTTTGAGTCCTCTTTTTTATTAGAATATATTTTAGGCAGCATGCCAGGTTTGAAGAGGTGTTGAGGTGTCAAAACAGTAGGAATCCCCCAATAGTGACCCCATTTTGGAAACTACACCCCTCAAGGAATTCATTTAGGGTTGTTGTTACCATTTTGACCGCACAGTTTTTTCACAGCACGTATTTGAATTGGGCTCTGAAATGAAAAAAATGTAATTTTTTCCAATAAAATGTCATTTGTGATCAAAATTTCTTATTTTCACAGGGAACAAAATACCCCATTTTGTTGCCCAATTTGTCCTTAGTGTGGCAATACCCCATTTGTGGTGATAAACTGCCTTTTGGGCCCATGGGAGGGCTCAGAAGGAAAGGAGCGCTATATGTTTGTTGGAGTCCAGATTTTGTTGGATTGGTTTTCGGGTGCCATGTCGCATTTGCAGAGCCTCAGAGGTATCAAAGCAATGGAAACCCGCCAGAAGTGACCCCATTTTGGAAACTACACCCCTTAAGGAATTCATTTATGGTTGTTGTTATCATTTTGACCACACAGTTTTTCCACAGCACCTATTTCAATTGGGCTGTGACATTAAAAAAATGACATTTTTTCCAATAAGATGTAATTTTTTACCAAAATTGCTTATTTTCACAGGGAACAAAATACTCAATTTTGTTGCCCAATTTCTCCAGAGTGCATCAATACCCCATTTGTGGCAATAAACTGCCGTTTGGGCCCATGGGAGGCCTCAGAAGGGAAGGAGCGCTGTGTGTTCTTTGGAGTACAGATTTTGCTGGTTTGGTTTTCGGGTGCCATGTCGCATTTGCAGAGCCCCAGAGGTATCAAAGCAATGGAAACCCACCAGAAGTGACCCCATTTTGGAAACTACACCCCTCAAGGAATTCATTTATGGGTAATGTGACCATTTAGACTCCATAGTTTCTTCACAGAACTTATTTGAATTGGGCTGGGAATTAAAAAAAATATATATTTTTTCCAATAATATGTCATTTTAGCTCAAAAATTCTTATTTTCACAAGAAATAAAATACTCCATTTTGTTGCCCAATTTGTCCCGAGTGCAGCAATACCCCATTTGTGGTGATAAACTGCCGTTTGGGCCCATGGGAGGGCTCAGAAGGAAAGGAGCGCTGTGTGTTCTTTGGAGTACAGATTTTGCTGGATTGGTTTTCGGGTGCCATGTCGCATTTGCAGAGCCCCAGAGCTATCAAAGCAATAGAAACCCACCACAAATGACACCATTTTGGAAACTACACCCCTCAAGGAATTCATTTATGGGTGTTGTGACCATTTTGACCACATAGTTTTTTCACAGAACTTATTTGAATTGGGCTGGGAATGAAAACAAAATTATTTTTTTCAAATAATATGTAGTTTTGGCTGAAAATTTCTTATTTTCACAAGAAACAAAATACCCCATTCTGTTGCGCAATTTGTTCTGAGTGCCGCAATACCCCATTTGTTGTGATAAACTGCCGTTTGGGCCCATGGGAGGGCTCAGAAGGAAAGGACCACCATTTGGCCTACTGGGGATTTTCTAGTGCGAAGTCATGTATGCAGAAGCCCCTGAGGTACCAGTACAGTTGAAACCCGCAAGAAGTGACCCCGTTTTAAAAACTACACCCTTAAGGCATTCATCTAGAGGTGTAGTGAGCATTTTGACCGGAGACCTACACCCCATAAACTGTAATGTGGGTTCTCCCGGGTATGGCAATACCCTACATGTGGCTGTTATCAGCTGCCTGGGCACACAGCAGGGCTCAGAGGGGAAAGACGAGGGGGGATAAGCTGTGCGGAGTGCATCAGGGTAAGTAAAATTGGGGTAAATTATAAACCAAGGGATGTATGATAAATTTTAAAACACTTTCATACAGAGCTCTGGTTATTCGGGACACGTGTCACATTGATATATTGTGTCATCCATTATCGCCCTCTTATAGCAGACTTTGCACCTCTTTTGACTTTTTCCCTTCTTGCCAGTTTGGGGAACTTCTCCTGGAAAGTGTTGCCCTGGTACGATGCGTGTGGGCTCGCTTCCAGAAGTACTGGGTGCCCCCCCTTCTTGGTCCCTAAAGATTAGGTTCTTGATAATCACCTCTTGAAATTCCAGGAAAGTTCCCGTCTGGCCTGCACATCGACGTAGCAGGTACGCATTGTACAATGCCATCTGTATGATGTGCCCGACCAGCTTCTTATACCACACCGCATGGCGCTGTAGGGCTTCAGGGCTTGATCTTACAAGTCCACACCTCCCATGTACCTATTGTAGTCCAGGATGCAGTCTGGTTTGGGGGTGTCCTTTCCTTCATATATCCTAAACCTGTAGGTATACTCTGATGCACTCTCACAGCTTATACATCTTCACACCATACCTTGCCCTCTTACCCAGCAGGTACTCGCGGAATTGAACCCTCCCTTTAAAATGTACCAGGGACTCATCAATAGAAATACACTTCTCGGGGGTGTATGCTTGGGAAAACCGGGCACTGGAACGGTCTAATAGGGGTCTCCGTTTATACAAACGGTCAAAACTGGGGTCATCTCGGGGTGGGCACGGCTTATTATCAGTATAATGTAAGAAGCGAAGTATTGCCTCATTTATTTATTTTTTTAGGTTCCAGTTCAGTTCTGAAGTTGCTTTGAGGGGCCCATATATTAGAAACCCCTATCAAATACCCCATTTTAGAAACTAAACCCCTCAAAGTATTCACAACAGCATTTAGAAAGTTTATGAACCCTTTAGGTGTTTCACAAAAATTTAGAGCAAAGTAGAGGTGAAATTTAAATTTTTTTTTTGTCAGAAAATCCTCTTTATACCATTTTTTTTATAACACAAAAGGATTTATCAGAGAAACGCAACTCAATACGTATTGCCCAGATTCTGCAGTTTAGAGAAATATCCCACACGTGGCCCTAGTGCGGTAATGGACTGAAGCACCGGCCTCAGAAGCAAAGGAGCACTTAGTGGATTTTGAGCCCTCCTTTTTATTAGGCACCATGTCCGGTTTGAAGAGGTCTTGTGGTGCCAAAACATTGGGAACCCCCCAAAAGTGACCCCAATTTGGAAACTAGACCCCTTGAGGAATCCATTGTAGTTTTCTTGAGGTGCATGCGGCTTTTTGATCAGTTTTTATTCTATTTTTAGGTGGCGTGGTGACAAAAAAACAGCAATTGTACGATTGTTTTTTTTTTCGTTTTATTTTACAGCGTTCACCGTGCGCTATAAATGACATATTCACTTTATTCTGCGGGGCGATACGATTACGGCGATACCAGATGTTTATAGTTTTTTTTTATGTCTTATGGCGTTTGCACAATAAAATACGTTTTGTAAACAATCATTCACTTTTTGTGTTACCATATTCTAAGAGCCATAACGTTTTTATTTTTCAATCAATAAAGCCGTGCGAGGACTTATTTTTTGCGTAACGAACTGTAGTTTCGATCAGTACCATTTTTAGGTACATGCGACTTTTTGATCTCTTTTTATTCCATTTTTTGGGAGGTGAAGTGACCAAAGAATTGTGATTGTGGTTCGGTTTATTATTATTTTATTTTACGGCGTTCACCGTGCGGGATAAATAATGAAATAATTTTGTAGTTCAGGCCGTTACGGATGCGGCAATACCAATTATGTATAGTTTATTTGTTTGTTTATATATTTTTATTAATAATAAAGGACTGATAAGGGAAAAAGTGGGATTTTTACTTTTATTACTTTTAAATCTTTTATTTTCTTATTTTTACACATCTTTTTTTAACTTTTTTTTAACTTTATTACTTTGTCCCACTAGGGGACATGAGGGCAGGAGGCCCTGATCGCTATTCTAATACACTGCACTACATGCGTAGTGCAGTGTATTAGAACTGTCAGCTACTCACTGACAGCAAGCATAGTGGGTCCTGACGTTGTCAGGACCCACTAGGCTTCCGTCTATGGCATAGCCGGACGCCATTGTTTGGTGTCCGGTTGCCATAGTCACCATCGCCGGCCGCTATCGCGTAGCAGGCCGGCGATGGCAGCTTAACCCCTAAAAAGCCGCGATCTCTATAGAACGCGGCTTTTAAGGGGTTAATCAGCGGGGACACAGCGATCGGTCCCCGCTGTAGGAGCTGTGACAGCTGCTGAACAAGACAGCAGCGTCACAGCTCCTGTATGTGTCGGGAGGACGGCCGAAACGGCCGTTACTCCCGAGACGTACTATTACGGCATGGAGCGCGAACGATACAGCTGCCATGACGTAATAGTACGTCAAGGAGCGGGAAGGGGTTAACAATGTATAGAGTGTATTTCTGATTAATTTAATGTTATCTTCATTGAAAAAAACGGTGCTTTTCTTGCAAAAATTAGGAAATTTCTAAGTGACCCTAAACTTTTGAAAGGTAGTGTGTGTATATATATATATATATATATATATATATATATATATATATGTGTGTGCGTTAGATATAGATAGGGACAGAAGTATTATCCGCTTCTCTGTGTGCAAGGTATAGAAGACATGATAGCAGTTAGGCTCCACCCACTGGCTCAGAGAAAGCTAAGAATTAGAGATAGAGCCTGAAGAGCGGAAAAACAAACAAACAAACAAAATGCAGAATACAAGTCATATAATGTTAAGAAATAGTGTTATTCCTCTTGTACACACATATGATAGCTTATTCTGAAGGGTCACTTGACTAGTTAGGTACGCTTTTAGCATGTTAGATGATTACACAATTCTATTTAAAATATTTGAATCCTTTTTTATAATATGAATTGCATTTACCTAGAATACATTATAACATGCTCTGTTGAAAAAAAATATATACGGTACATGGCTTTCTTTGATGGAGAGAACCTCCTGATTCTGAGGTTTAGCTACAGCAGGCTCCCTTTTAAGTTACAAGGATGGTTCCTTCCAAAAAAAGGCATTCTCCATCTACATCTGCTCTATCCATATGACCTAAAGTACAGTAAACTATGGAAAATACAGAGGTATATCCCACCTGCATATGTACTATTGCAATACTGAAGTGATTTACTTTAGCAGTACTGTATACCCTATGTAAATATACAGGCACCTAGATCTTGACATATCTAAGGGAGACAAGGTCTTCTGACCAAAGATTGAGAAACATTGCAACACATAGTACTAAAAATTCCACTGTGCCCAAATAATTGAAGATGGAAGATTACAATCATTATTATTATTATTATTATTATTATTATTATTATTACAGTTATTATTTTCCCCCACAGAATGTGGTAAAAAAAAGGACAGCGGTAGAACCGACAAGAGGGTGTTGCGCGCTTAAAGTTCATTGATACACGTGGGGAGAGAAGGCTAGCCCAACTTGCCCGATCACACAGAAAAGCTACTGTAGCACAAATTCATGAAAATTTTAATGCTGGCTATAAGAAGGTTTCACAATACACAGTGAATCACAGCTTGCACTAGTTTGTGAAATGACCGCTTGTAGGAGTATGAGGTAATTCTAATTCGGAGTTCCATCTTGTAATATAAATGTTGGTTATTGACTGTATTAAAAACACAATATTGACTTGTTAGATTGCTATTTTATATTTATAAACTATTTTTTCATATTTAATCAGAGGGATGATGTCAGATCCCCTTTATATATTGCACTATGCAGTATGTTCAAATTGCTTGAGAAAGACCCATGCTTGGGTCGAAATGTCAATATGTTATGCTGAAATAAAAGGCTGATATTGCTTTATTATTTCAAATTTGTGTGCTGCGTTTTTTTCACAAATTAGTAATTGATTTGGAGTTGGAGTGGCTACAAATCGACAACGCCTTGCACCCTAAAACTACATGCCAAGAGAAAATTATTCCCTAAAGTAACTGGGACTTAAGATGTGCTGCTGATTTTTCACTTTTCCTGTTTATTACCTCCAACATTTCTGTATATAACCCCATCATCCCTGTATATAACCACCATCATCCCTGTATATAACCCCCATCATTCCTGTATATAACCACATCATCCTTGTATGTAACCGCATCATCCCTAGATGTAATCGCCATCATCCCTGTGTATTAACCACCATCATCCCTGTATATAACCCCCATGATCCCTGTGTATTATCCCCATCATCCCTGTATATAACCCCCATCATCCTTGTATTTAACCCCCATTATCCCATTATCCCTGTGTATTACCCCCATTATCCCTGAATTTATGTAACCCCCATCATCCCTGTATTTATGTAAACCCGATAATCCCTGTATTTATTTAACCCCCATCATCCCTGTATTTATTTAACCCTCATCATTTCTGTATTTATGTAACCCCCATCATCCCTGTATTTATGTAACCCCCATCATTCCTGTATTTATGTAACACTCAATATCCCTGTCTTTATGTAACCCCCACCATCCCGGTATTTATGTAACCCCCATCATCCTTGTATATATGTAACCCCCGTAATCACTGTACATACCACCGGTACGGGAGGCGTGCGGGTATTGAGGCATAACATGAAGTAAATGGGGCGGGCATTGAGGCGCAAACATAAAGTGAATGGAGCGGACATGGAGGAGACTGTGGACATATAGGAAGCTTCAAACCTGGGTACATGGCAGAAGTCAAGCGGAATCTGAAAATATGCAGTTAGTAAGTGGATGTGGCTGGCGTGCATCTTGACATCAATACATCACGGCACCTGAGTATTGGATGCAGCACCTGCACATTAGATCAAGAGCTAGCATGCAGCCGATTTAAAAAACCAACGTTGTATATCAAACATATACTGAATACTGAATTCTGTATGGTAATGTAAAAGAATCTTAGGTGATCTGTGATCTGGGTAGGACTAACTCATCAGACTAATTAATAATGAAGAACACCACAGAGATCCAGTTTGCTTAATGAGCAATCCCCCAACTCATTACTTGACATTTGTCCATGATATAGGAAAAAGATCGACAATGCTTTGGCTCTCGAAGCTCTATGATTCCCAGTTATATCACAGAAGCATGTGTCTGAACAGGTTCAATTAAATCTACAACAGGTGGTGCTCAGTGGTGAAAAGGCTAAGTGTAAGTACAACAATATTGGTAGAGAAAATCTAGTTTTATTCATTTATTGTTGCGTCAAGACAAGTAAAAGCAGTGGATGTGGAGCTCAAGCCTACGGCCGTTTCACGCGTACCCACACATTGTCAAGGCCTCAACATTATCAGAATCCACGCCCCCTTATATACACATAAGGAAAATTTAGTGTTACAACCAAAATTTAAAACAATAGTAAAAACAGGATTAAAATGACTATATCTGGTCTGTATCCAACACAGCAGAGTGACAATGTTGTAATAATCGCAACATTATAGTACATGGATACTATGTGCAAAACAAACAGAGCAGTCAAATTGGGCCAAGCGGTCCTAAAGTTCTCCATCGGTCTTACACTTGCCCAATGAGAGAAAACTCATGTTCATCCTGGGAATGCTGATGCAGGACATACATTATTTTAAATTATGGTCTATCAAAGAAAAATATGATAGCAAATTAGTTGAACTTTACCATCCCATATTTATAAGGACATATATTACTATTAATGCTTTTAAATAAGGAAAGAGCTTAAATCATTACGGCCATTAAGAACAAGTGGACCAAGAGCCTCTGTTCGTAAAATCAATTCAGCTTCCGTCTGGAGCAACATATTGTGTTTGTTCCCTCCAGAAGAGCTTTGTTTAACATGTTTAATGCCTGCAAAGAGCATAATTTCGGAATTGTCATTATGATCATTCAAAATATGATCAATCAGGCGTGGGGAGCCCTCCCCCGTAATAATCGACCACATTTACTCCCCGAATCTCTTGAACATTGGGCGGATAGTCTTCCCGATGTAGAAGAGACCACAGGGGCACATAACGACATATACCACAAATTCAGTTCTGCATATGATAACACTGTCGACTGACACAGTAAAGCCCCCAAATTTTAGAATTGTCGTTTTAGGGGGATTATTGACAAAATGTTCCTTCACCAAAATGTCCCTCAAATTAGTGCATCTTCGAAAAGAAACGATGGGTTGTCTGGCAGCAACTTCAGAGAGTAGGGGATCCCTTTGGAGATTGGAGTTCAAATACGGTGTCATTACTATTAATTCTTCTTAGTCTCAAAAATTGTCCATAGGGCAAAGCCCTTTTCACATGAAATGGATGATGACTATCAAATCTCAGTAGGGCGTTAGAGGCAGTAGATTTATGATACCAATTAGTCATGAGTTTGCTCCCTTTTGCTGTGACTAAAACGTCCAGAAATTCCAAGGAGTAGCCACCAAATTTCATGTTCACCTGATTGTCATTAATATAGCGCTGGTATATAGTTACATAGTTAGTACGGTTGAAAAAAGACACATGTCCATCAAGTTCAATGAAGGGATGGGAAAGGGAAAATTTCTACACATAGGAGCTAATATTTTTTCATTCCAGGAAATGATCTAAGCCCTTTTTAAAGCCATCTACTGTAGCTCCTGTGACCAGCTCCTGCGGTAGACTATTCCATAGATTCACAGTTCTCACAGTAAAGAAGACTTGTCGCCTCTGCAGATTGAACCTTTTTTTCTCCAGACGGAGGGAGTGCTCCCTTGTTTTTTGAGGGGGTTTTACATGGAAAAGGATTTCACCATATTTTTTGTATGTGCCATTAATATATTTATATAAGTTAACCCCCTTAGTCGTCTTTTTTCAAGACAAAATAGGTTTAATTCTTGTCATCTTTCCACATAACTTAGATGCCCCTTATTAGCTTTGTTGCTCTTCTTTGTATTTTTTCCAATTCCATGGCAACCTTTCTATGAACTGGAGCCCAGAATTGAACTGCATATACTGAATGAGGCCTCACTAATGCTTTATAAAGTGGTAATATTATATCCCGGTTCCGTGAGTCCATGCCTCTTTTAATACATAACTATATCTTGCTGGTATAGTTGTAGAAATTTAAGATAGGGGTTACAGACATTATAGATTGTTATCTGTTTGAATTCCTCAAGGAAGATATTGGCAAAGGTCGGGGCCACAGGTGTACCCATGGCCGTACCCGACCTCTGCCGATACCACACCGCATCAAACTGGAAAGAATTGTGATTAAGCACAAATTGAAGTGCTTCGCAAATTAAATTGACAACGGGTGTATAGGCTCTCGACATCAACCGAGGCGAAACTGAAACTTTCTTGCCACCCAAAATCATACAATATAGTTTAAAAGTCAGTACTGTCACCTATAAATGAGGGGACTGTTTTCAAAATAGGTCTCAAAACCCAATCGAGATAGCTCGAAAGTGGCTCAGTAACTGAGCCAATCCCAGCTGTAATGGAGCGAACTGACTTATGATTAGACATAGACTTATGGATCCTGGGCAGGAAGTACCAGTACAATTTGGTGAGAGCCGTAGATTTTCTCTACCAATATCATTACTTGACATGACATCTGTTTAGAAAACAGGAGAAAGACATTGTTAGATCATATGGTAACAGAAAACACCTTTAGGGCTAGTTTACACGGCGGACTTTGAGGGGCGGGTCCCGCTGCAAAACCCGCCACGGAACTATTCCTGCCGACGGCAGATTCCTCCCTCCCATTGACAAACCTGGGAGGTTCGAGTGGAATCCACCCGAAGATCGAGCAGGAAATAATCAGCTATCAGGAAAATGAAGCATGCGACTACAATTAAAATGGATTCCACTGCAAAATTTCTCAGATGTGTTTCTCCCCCCCTGTTCTAAACCCCTAGCTACGTCTCCTTCGACCACTAATGCATGGGTCGGGTCACATGACCCACCATCAGCAACCATAGTCGTGCCTCAGCGATGCACAGCAGCCAGATACCTTGAGCCTACGCCATCCTCAGCCCGCACAATTGTCGCTGTTTTCGATGTTGCAGGGACTTATTTTTAGAATGGAGCTAAGTAGAAGCATCTAGCTACGAATGATGTTGACATACATCAGACAAATGGGGCTAAGTACGGTAGTGGGGAGTCCCAAAAAAAAGTCTTGGCCAAAAGTGGGTCCCGGCCGGAGAAAGTTTAGGAACCACTGGCTTAGATAATGCACTGCAATTCTGTCTCTGGCCTTCATTAGGCCCCCTCCTGCCTCAACAACCCATTGGCATCCCACAAACGCATCACTGGGGGCACAATGGGGTTACAGAGGGGTCATCTCTGTGGTTAAAGTTATCTCCAATCCTGGCCGTTAGAGCAGGGTGTCAGCTGTAACATACAGCTGACAGAGCGGGCTCAGCTCTTGAGTCTGCTCCATACTTCCCCCTTCAACTCTCACCGTACATGTCAGGAAGGGGTTAAATCACTCAGCAGATGAAAGAGTAATTTTTAAGAAAATGTATTTAGAGTTTTCATTGTATACTGTTGCATGACATAAATCAATCTATAGATCTGTAGGAACGATGTGGTTAAAACATGCATTCAGACAAAAAAATAAATCAAAAGTTTATAGTGCTCTTGTACAGTACCATTGTCAGAGTTGCCAACCTCCACTTCAGTAATTTCTGGACAACGGAGCTAAAAATCACGGACAGACCAAAAATTTTACGGACACATTTCAAAATCATTGCCTGTGCACTGTGCAGTGTGCTAGGAGTGACTCACCAATCACAGCCCCGCTTGTAGCGTGGGAAAGCTCCAAGCGGGCTGTAATTGGTGAGTCGGACTCAATCACCACTCACTCTACCACCCACCCCTACCCCTGCTACTGCCTGGGCCTGTTTTTGACAAAGTGTGGCCCCAGGCAAAGTTAAAAGTGGGGCCCCAAATGCTGAATTATTGTATGAATAATGCAGTCAATTCAGAAGGCGGTGTGCAGAGAACTGCATCACTTATTTCTAGCGTGTCTTGGAGTGTTTCAAGCCACAAAGCATATGTTCCTCCTCTCACTCATAAAAATTATCTATATACATATACAGTTATTAAATCATACCACTGTACCAGATTAAATATTACCTGCATAATGTTACTGAACAAAACTCCCTATTATAAGACCAATATTACCAATAATAACACAATATAAGGTCCCAATAATACTGCCACACCATAACTGCATAGTGACTGAATAATAACCCCATACAGTTACTGAATAATACCGCCACACCATAACCACATAGTGACTGAATAATATTACCAGCATACAGTATAGTAACCATATAGCGGTAGATGCTAGTTTTAGACAGAAACTCTGCAGACCATATAATATTACCACCATATAGCGACCATATAGTGGTAGATGCCGATTATACACTGGAGCTCTGCAGATGATATAAGTGATTACAACACATTTATATCTGGTGACTCACAGGTGATGTTTTCTCTGATTAGTCCTTCACTTTCCCTTTTTTTCTCCATCTGGCCCAGACCACTGTGATGACTTATTCCAGCCATGATTCGTCTCTGCAGAATTTGACACACAGAAAGGTTGGTTTCTCGCTTTTCCGGAATCCTCCCCACCTATACCCCATCCCCTAAACAAACCCCTAATCCACAGTGCCCCAGATGGTAATAACTATCCCTTAGTGCTCTACACAATAAAAGTGCCCCATCAGTAACCGTGCCCCATGCAGTAATAATGCCCCCTTTGTGCCCCACACACAGCCCCCTATAGATAGTGCCACACAAAGCCCCTTGTAGATAGTGAAACACACCACCTCTTGTAGATAGTGCCACACACACCCTTTTATAGATAGTTCCACACAACCCCCCTTATACATAGTGCCACACAGCCCCCACTTGTACTTAGTGCCACACAGCTCCCCCTTGATTTTACTGCCACACAGCCCCTCGTACTTAATGCCTCATAGCCCCCCTTGTACTTAGTGCCACAGAGCCCCTCCCTTGTAAATAGTGCCACACAGCCCCCAGAGCGTAGAGCAGAGACTGGTAGCGGTAACATATTGCTACAAATCTCTGTTCTGCCTGACGTGACTCACCGTTAGGAGCAGGTAATGTAGCGGTGGTCTGTGTGAGGTATGTGCCGGCCCAGGACTGGACCATTTCAGTCACCTGACCTGAGTCACCAGACCAGAGTCACCTGACCTCATGTCACTGACGTAAGGTCAGTTGACAGGTCAGGTTAGTGGACTGGCCCACTTCCGGCACCGAACTCACTCAGAAGTCAAGCAGAATCTGAAAATATGCCTGCTGCCTACTTTTTCCTTTGCACTGCGCATGTACATTTTGGCGCATGCACAGTGCAACATACCGGGAGAATGAGAAAAAATCCCGGACGGTGCTTTTTTCTGCCGCAGACTACGGACGGCAGACTGTGATTAAATTTACGGACGGTTGGCAACCCTGACCATTGTGAAGCCTTTCCTTTCAAAGTTTAGCTGTTTGTGCTGCATACCTATCCATTATAATAATTCACTAACAGGGTCATCATTATGTGCCATGTAATAGAAAGAGTGGAACTGCAGGCCGGTCACAATCAATATCTCTACAAGCATGCCTGCTTACATTACAAATGCTACTGATCTCCATTTCCCTTTCCCCTGTTAGTGCACATAGGGGCTGTTATAATCAGGGACGGCCTTAGAGGTGTGCGAGCACACAGGGCGCTGCACCCTCCCAGCATGTAGGGGGCGCCACTGGGCTCTGCCTCTATTCTGTGCTCTTCTCTTAGCTGAGGAGCAAGCTCCGCCCACAGCCCATCCTGAAAAAAGCCTGTGATCCTGTCAGCAAGGAGACATGGTAAGTTTCTACGCCTGTCTGTGTGTGCATACATTATGTGTATATGTTACTGTGTGTGTGTGTGTGTCTGTGTGTATACAGTATGTGTGTCTGTGTGTATACAGTATGTCTGTCTGTGTGTATACACTATGAGTGTCTGTTTTTGTATACAGTATGTGTATCTGTGTGTGTGTATACAGTATGTGTGTCTGTGTTTGTATGTGTATATGTTACAATGTGTGTGTGTGTGTGTGTGTGTGTGTGTGTATACAGTATGTCTCTGTGTATATGTTACAGTGTGTGTATATAGTATGTGTCTCTGTGTGTATACAGTATGTGTCTCTGTGTTTGTATGTGTATATGTTACAGTGTGTGTGTGTGTGTGTGTCTGTATGTGTTTATGTCTCTTTGTAAAAGTGTGTGTTCAATATTAAACTAGAACAGATAAAACAAAGATATCTGTGCTGCCTCCTATATACCCTGCTGCCCCTATATCCTGCTGCACCATATATACCCTGTTGCCCCTATTTTCCCTGCTGCCCCTATATACCCTGCTGCCCCTATATACCCTGCTCCCCCTATATAACATGCTCTCCCTATATACCCTGCTGCCCCCTATATATATCCTGCTTCCTCCTACATATCTTGCTGCCTGCTACATATCCTGCTGCCCCCTATATATCCTGCTGCTCCTTATATAACCTGCTGCCCCTTATATACCCTGCTGCCCCTTATATACCCTGCTGCCTCTTATATACTCTGCTGCCTATTATATTCTCTGCTGCCCCTAATATACCCTGCTTCACCTTATATACCCTGCTGCCCATATATACCCTGCTGCCCCCATATGCCCTGCTGTCTCCTATATACCCTGCTGTCCCTTATATACCCTGCTGCCCTTTATATGCTGCCCCTTATATGCTCTGCTGCACTTTATATGCTCTGCTGCCCCTTATAAACCCCACTGCCCCTTATATACTTTGCTACCCCTTATATACTTTGCTGCACTTATATATATGCCTGAGTGTGTGTGTGTGTGTGTGTGTGTGTGTGTGTGTGTGTGTGTGTCTGTACTCAGAGAGTTATCACTGTGTTATCTGTGGTGTTACATAGGACTGCAGGTAACACTACTACATTATCTGTACTCAGTTATCACTGTGTTATCTGTGGTGGTACATAGGACTGCAGGTAACATCTACTACATTATCTGTACTCAGTTATCACTGTGTTATCTGTGGTGTTACATAGGACTGCAGGTAATACTACTTCATTATCTGTACTCAGTTATCACTGTGTTTTATCTGTGGTGTCACATAGGACTGCAGGTAACGTCTACTACAGTAAAAATAACAATATACTGCAATACATTAGTATCGCAGCATATTGTACCCGCGATCCAATGATTGCTGGTACAAGTCCCCTAAGGGGACTAATAAAATGTGTAGAAGAATTAAAGTTATTAGTAGTGAGAAAGAAAAAAAAGTTACAAAAAAAAACCTTTTGCCATTTTTCTTCAAAAGTAATGTAAAAAAATAAACAGAATTGATATCGCTACGTCCGTAAAAGGCCGAACTATTACATTATGCCATTATTTAACTCGCACGGTGAACACCGTAAAAAACTTAAATAATTTAAACCGCCAAAATCGCTGTAGTTTTAGTTTTTACTGCACGGCGAAAGCTGTAAAAACGAAAACCCCAAAAAATGGAATCAGATTTTTTTCCTATATTACTATATTTTCCTATTGTTTTTCAGTTTCCCAGTACTTTTTATTTCACTTTAAATGGTATCAATAGAAACTACAATTCCTCCCGCAAGAAATAAGCCCTCACACCACTCTACTGACGGAAAAATAAAAAAGTTATGGCTTTTGGAAGGCGGGTAGTGAAAAACGAAAATAAGAAAGCAAAAAATGGATTTTGTGTGGTATTACTATCCGTTTTACAAGCAGATACGTTTAAATTTAGAAAAATGCTAATTTTTGCTAATTTTTTCTAAATTGTGGTGTTTTTAAGAAATAAATACCAAAATTATTGACAAAATGTTTTCACTAACATAAAGTACAACATGTCACGAGAAAACAGTCTCAGAATCGCTTGGATAGGTAAAAGCATTCCAACGTTATTACCACATAAAGTAACGCATGTCAGATTTGAAAAAATCGGCTGGGTCCTGAAGGCCAAAACAGGCTGAAGGGGTTAATCAATTAGTTATTTGAACTACTATAACACTATATTACTATAATAATATTAATAATACTACATTATTTTAATAATAGCGCTAGGTTTAAAATTTGAGATATTTCTCCACGTGCTTAATTCAACAATCCAGTTTTCCAGTTTAAGTGTCGCTAAATGCAGTCCGGCGGCTCACATGTCAAGAATGGGCAGCCCCTTTTTAGATAGTGCCACAGTGCCCTCTGTGGATGCTGCCCCAGTGCCCTCTGTGGATGCTGCCGCACTACCCTCTGTGGATGCTTCCGCACTGCCCTCTGTGGATGCTGCCACAGTGCCCTCTGTGGATGCTGCCGCAGTGCTCTCTGTGGATACTGCCGCAGTGCCCTCTGTGGATGCTGCCGCGGTGCCCTCTGTGGATGCTGCCACAGTGCCCTCTGTAGATGCTGCCACAGAGTCCTCTGTAGATGCTGCCAAAGTGCCCTCTGTAGATAATACCACAGTGCCCTCCGTAGATAATGCAACACACCCCTAGATAATGCCACAGTGTCCTCTGTACATGCTGCCACAGTGCCCTGTATAGATGCTGCCACAGTGCCATCTGTAGAGGATGCCACAGTGCCCTCTGTAGATGCTGCCACAGTGCCCTCCGTAGATGCTGCCACAGTGCCCTCCGCAGATGCTGCCACAGTGCCCTCCGCAGATGCTGCCACAGTGCCCTTTGCAGATGCTTCCACAGTGCCCTCCGCAGATGCTGCCCCAGTGATGTCAGGGGCTTGCCCAGAGCTGGGGTCCCAGAGCAGAGCCACTTCTAGCACTCTGCCTGGGATTCCAGTTCTGCTCCTGACATCACTATCCATATATGGACAGAGATGTCAGGGGCAACACCAGAGCTGGAGTCCCGGGCAGGGCGCTAGTAGGCTCTACCTGGGACTCCAGCTGTGCTCCTGACATCACTGGGACTCCTGCTCTGGGGAAGCCCCTGACATCATTGTCAATGTATGGACAGCAATGTCAGAGGCTTTCCCAGAGTCCCAGAGCAGAGCCTATGCTAGCGCTCTGCCCGGGACTCCGGCTCTGGGGAAGCCGCAGACATCGTGTGTCCAAACATGGACACCGTTGTCAGGGAATTCCACAGAGTCCCGGAGCAGAGCCGATACTAGCGCTCTGCCCGGGACTCCGCTCTGGGGAAGACCCTGACACACTGTCCATATATGGACAGCCATGTCAGGGAATTCCACAAACTCCCGGAGCAGAGCCTGTATTAGCGCTCTGCACGGGACTCCGGCTCTGGGGAAGCCCCAGACATCGCTGTTCATATGTGGACAGCGATGTCAGGGAATACCAGAGTCTCGGAGCAGAGCCTGTACTAGCACTCTGTGACCCGTGGGCTGCAGATGACAGCCCCAGGGGCCGCATTTGTGGTCCACGTGCCGCGTGCTTGAGACCCCTGGTCTACTACATGGTCTGTACTCAGTTATTACTGTATGTTATCTGTGGTGTTACATAGGACTGGAGGTAACACTATTACATTATCTGTACTATGTATATATGTGCCTGTGTGGATATATATGGGTCGGTATGTGAATGTGTCTTTGTGCTTGTATATATGTGCCTTTTATGTATTTGTATATGTTCCTGTCTGTGTATTTATCTGCCAGTGTACATGTGTTTGTACGTCTATATATTTACCTGTATGTATATATTCCAGATGTGTGTATGTATATATGTCTGTATGACTAAATATCTGTCTTTATGTATGTACAGTATATATGTTCCAGTATGTGCGTGTCTATGTATGTGGTTCATTTTTGGCTTGTGTAGGGGGCGGCAATAGAGAGTCCCGCACAGGGCACCACCCAACCTAAGGCCGGCCCTGGTTAATAATGACAGGACTTTATTTACTAGCAAGTCCTCTCTAAAAATACATAAACAGCTTGCAATTCACTGTTTGGTTAGATTTTAATTTAGTGTATGAAGCTGCAAGTGAATGACGCTAATAAACAGAATAGAACACTAATTTCTTAATTTTATATGAGAAACTCGAATTTACACATAGAGGTATTTAAGTGGATCACTAAAAGTGTGCTTCAATTTTATTTAAGGGACTGAAATATCTTTAAGGACACGTTCAGACGTGGCAAATTTGCTGCGGAATTTTGCGAATTCCTCAGCAACTTACAGTACAATGCAAGTGAATGGGGTTTCAAAACCCCATCCACATGTAGTGGAAAAAAATCGGCAATAAAGGTAAAACAGGATGCAAATTTTCAAATCCGCTGCATGCTCATTCTGGTCTAGAGAAGCAGCGGATTTTCACCACGGAATTAACACTCTACAGTACATAGGATGAAGCCGGCAGCAAATCTGCTGCTAAATCTGCAACAAAATCGACATGTTTCATATGCAGATTTGCCGCCAATTTGCGGGAAAATCTGCGGCGGAAATTGTCTGCCACATCTAAATGTGCCCTAAGTCTATTCCTTAGCAAATATATTTACCCCTATGAGCAATAAAACATTTTGTAATGTTGTGATGCCCTTTTTCCCCAAAATAGTAGTGCACGTCACAATTGTGTATTTCAATGCTTCACTTCTTCACATATAAGTGCAAGTACTACAAAACAAACAATAATACTCGAATCCAATAGCATATATCACTCAATCAATCAATAGGGTATTTTTGCCAATACTCAATATTGTTTTGAGCAAAGTTCAACGGGGAGATGTTTAGTTGTGTAGAATGAGCAACAGCACAACTGTGCGACATTTCGTGGGACCTCAACTTCCTTAAGCAATACTTGAGGTCGTCATTTAGGTTCAGAATAAGGTAAAATATACCCATATAGTTAAATTATAGAAATATACTGCTATATATTTCTAAGGCCCTGATCACACACACACGGAACAAAATGTATGAAGAAAAGACTGATGCATCTCCTTTCTTTTGTAAACACTCCTGTGTTTAGTTTAAAAAAAAATCTGAGCCAAAAACTGCTTCAACACTGTGTGTGTGATCCTGGCCTAGGGGTTGACCCATTTTTAGACTGTTTTTATTAATTATAGATAACAATTTTTTTTACGAAATTATATATGAACCGCTGTAGTATTTTAATGTGCATGTAGAGTATGTAACATAATGTATTGTTTGTTACATAAGAATGTCATAGTATACAATATAGTCTTTCACTCGAAATAAGTGCCGCTTAAACAGTATGTATATGTTTTACCAAATACAAGTTCCTCTGTTCACATTGATGTGCTTCAAGATATGTCATATAATAAAAAACTCAATAAAGAGAAAAACATCCAAATGCTATGTAACATTTGTAGGTGACTGGTAGATTTTTTAGCTGACTATGCTGCACTATGTAAGGCCCCATGCACATGACCGTAAAAACACCCGTAATTACGGCCCATAGACTTCTATTGGCCACGGGTACCTTCCCGTTTGCGTACGGGAAGGTGCCCGGGCCATTGAAAAATATAGAACATGTCCTATTTCAGGACGTAATTACGGCACAAGAAGGCCCATAGAAGACTATGGGGCTCCCATAATTACGGGTGGCTACGTGTGTGCACCCGTAATTACGGAAGCGTTGCTAGGCGACATCAGGGGATTTCAATTTTTGAATAAAGAGAAGCAGAGAAAATGGCGTCTGAGCGATCATGTGACATCATTTCCAGCCCTTTTTTTACGGGTCCGTAATTACGGGTGGAATACGGATGAAAACAGACCCGTATTTACGGGAATGGACCGGTAAATACGGGTTAAATACGGGTTGAAAACGTGTGACAACGGACCCGTATTTATGGCCAGTATTTACCGGAGGGAAAAAATATGGTCGTGTGCATGGGACCTTTTTTTTTTGTGCCGTTTGGGTAATAGGAGCATTGAAAGAATACACGGAGCCCATAACTATGAGTAGGCTATAGTCATGAGTGCCACATTACAGAACGCATAATTCAAAAAATAATGCAGTGGATGACATTTTACAGCTAATGACTGCAGACATGAAGTTAGAAATGGTGAGTTAAAAGTGTTACTGGGCTACATTAACATATCTGTATGTTCAATATGGTTATGTTCTATATTATTATTTATGACGTCAACCATTTTTAACCGTTCCCGCTTTGGCCACTTTTGACCTTCCTCAAAGAGCCTCATTTTTCAAATCTGACATGTTTCACTTTATGTGGTAATAACTTCGGAATGCTTTTACCTGACCAAGCGATTCTGAGATTGTTTTCTCGTGACACATTGGACTTTATGGAACTGGCAAAATTTGCTCGATACGTTCAGTATTTATTTGTGAAAAACACCAAAATGTAGCGAACAATTTAAAAAATGTGCATTTTTCTCAATTTAAATGCATCTGCTTGTAAGACAGGCAGTAATACCACATAAAATTGATGCTAATTAACATCCCCATATGCTTAATTTAGATTGGCATTGTTTTTTGAACATCCTTTTATTTTTCTAGGACGTTACAAGGCTTTGAACTTTAGCAGCAATTTCTCACATTTTCAAGAAGATTTCAAAAGGCTATTTTTATAGGGGCTAGTTCAGTTGTGAAGTGGCTTTGAGGGCCTTATATATTAGAAACCCCAAAAAAGTCACCCCATTTTAAAAACTTCACACCTCAAAGTATTCAAAACAGCATTTAGAAAATTTCTTAACCCTATAGACGTTTCACAGGAATTAAAGCAAAGTAGAGGTCAAATTTACAAATTTCATATTTTATTGCAGAAATTAATTTTGAATCCATTTTTTTTGTAACACAGAATGTTTTACCAGAGAAATGCAACTCAATATTTATTGCCCAGGTTCTGCCGTTTTAGGAAATATCCCACATGTAGCCCTAGTGTGCTACTGAAATGAAGCACCGGCCTCTGAATCAAAGGAGCACCTAGTGGATTTTGAGACCTTATTTTTGTTAGAATATATTTTAGGCACCATGTCAGGTTTGAAGGGCTCTTGCGATGCCAAAACAGTGGAAATCCCCCAAAAGTTACACCATTTGGGAAACTACACACTTCAAAGAAATTATCTAGGGGTATAGTGAGCATTTTGACCGCACAAGTTTTTTACAGAAATTATTGGAAGTAGGCCCTGAAAATGAAAATCTACATTTTTTCAAAGAAAATGTAGGTTTAGCTAATTTTTTCTCATTTCCACAAAGACTGAACGAGAAAAAGCACCCCAAAATTTGTAAAGAAATTTCTCCCGAGTAAAACAATACCCCACGTGTGGTTATAAACGTCAGTTAGGAGCCACGGCAGGGCTTAGAATGGAAATAGCGCCATTTGGCTTTTGTAGCTCAAATTTAGAAGGAATGGTTTGCGGAGGCCATGTCACATTTGCAATGCCCCTGAGGGGACCAAACAGTGGAAACCCCCCACAAGTGACCACATTTTGGAAACTACACCCATTGAGGAAATTATCTAGGGGTATAGTGAGCATTTTTCACCCCACAGGTTTTTTGCAGAAATTATTGGAATTAGGCCGTGAAAACGAAAATCTACATTTTTTTCAAAGAAAATGTAGGTTTAGCTAAATTTTTCTAAATTCCACAAAGACTAAAGGAGATAAAGCACTGCAAAATTTGTAAAGCAATTTCTCCCGAGTAAAACAATATCCCATATGTAGGTCATAAACAGCTGTTTGGAAATACGGCAGGGCTTAGAAGGGAAAGAGCGCTATTTGCCTTTTGGAGATCACATTTAGCAGGAATTATTTTGCGGAGGCCATGTCACATTTGCAAATCACCTGAGGGGACAAAACAATGAAAACAAGTGACTCCTTTTAGGAAACTGCACCCCTTGAGGAATTCATCTCAGGGTGTAGTGAGCATTTTGACACCACAGGTGGTTCATAGAATTTAGAGTAATTGGGCAGTGAAAATAAAAACAATCCTTTTTCTTCAATAAGACGTAGCTTTAGCTCAAAATTTGTCATTTTCTCAACAAATAAAGGAAAAAAGTAACCCAACATTTGTAAAACAACTTCTCCAGAGTATGGCAATCCCTTATATGTGGTTATAAACTGCTGTTTGGACACACAGTAGGGATCAGAAGGGAAGGAGCAGCATTTGGCTTTTGGAGTGCAAATTTTGGTGGATTGGTTTCTGGGAGCCTGTGGGACCAAATCAGTGGAAACCCCCCAGAAGTGACCACATTTTAGAAACTGCACCCCTCAATGCATTCACCTAGGGGTGTAGTGAGCATGTTAACCCCGCAGGTGTTTTGTAGAAATTAGTGTGCACCCGATGTTGCAGAGTGAAAATTTGATTTTTTCCATAGATATGCCAATATGTGGTGCCAAGCTGTTGTCACCACAACAAGACAGCTCTCTAATTATTATGCGGTGTGTCCGGTTTTAGGAACACCCTACATGTGACCCTAATACAGGCCTCAGGGATGAAAGAGTGCCATGCGAAATTGAGGCCTAATTTGGAGATTTACAAAGTATTGGTTCACAATTGCAGGGCTCAGATGTGAAATAATAAGAAAGAAAGTGACCCCATTTTGGAAACTACACCCCTCAAGGCATTTATTATGGGGTGTAGTCAGCATTTTCACCCCACAGTTATTTTCCATAAATGAATGCGCTGCAGATGGTGGAAATTAAAAATTTATATTTTCCCCTAGATATGCCATTTCAGTGGCAAATATGTTGTGCCCAGCTTGTGCCACTGTAGACACACACCCCAAAAATTGTTAAAAGGGTTCTCCCGGGTATGGCGATGCCATATATGTGGAAGTTAACTGCTGTTTGGGCACACTGTAGGGTTCAGAGGGGAGTGAGCGCCATTTGGCTTTTGGAGGGAGGATTTTGCTTGGTAGTAGTTTTGTTTGAGTATTGCTGGTGTTTCCGTTTATAAAGTGGGGGTACATGTAAGCTGGGCAGGATATATCAGGGGCATTGTCAGGTGGTATAATAATGGGGTAAAAAAAACAATAAAATAATCCATAGATGTGTGTTACGCTGTGGAGCAATCCTTTCTGCACAGGCCGGTGTCGCAAATGGTGTCCTTTCTTATCCCCCTTTTGGTCCACACTTCGCACCTTTGCTGTTTGGGGAATTGTGCTAGGAAAGTGTTGTCCTTGTATAATACGGGCACCGTCGCTTCCAGCGTATATGTTTGGGCCCTACTCTTCCTGGTTCCATAAATTTAGGGTAATGATAAATCGCCTCTTGAAACAGAAGACATGTTCCCCTCTGACCTGCACAACTGCATATTTTTTATTTCCTGACTTATTGGAGCCTTAACCTATTGGAGCCTTAACTTATTTTTTCATAGATGTAGTGGTATGATGGCTGTTTTTTTGCGGGATGAGCTGTAATTATTATTGGTACTATTTTGGGGTACATGCGACTTTTTGATCACTTTTTATCCTATCTTTTGGGAGGCCCGGTAACCCAAAAAAAAATCGCAATTCTTGGATAGGTTTCTTAGTTTTTTTTATACAGCGTTCACCATGCATTATAAATTACATGTTAACTTTATTCTGCGGGCCAGTACGATTCCGGTGATACCTAATTTGTAGCATTTGTTTTATGTTTTACAATGTTTTGCACAATAAAATAGCTTTTTTAAAAAGAATGTATTTTTTCTGTCGCCAAGTTGTGAGAACCATTGCTTTTTAACTTTTTCATCGACGGAGCTGTATGAGGGCTTGTTTTTTGCGAGACGAGCTATAATTTTTATCGGTATCATTTTTGCATACGTGAGACTTTTTGTGCACTTTTTATTCCAATATTTGTAGGGCAAAGTGACCAAACAACAGAAATTCTGGTCTCATTTTTTACGGGATTTTTTTACACTGTTCACCGTGTGCAATAAATAATATAATATTTTTATACTTCAGGTTGGTTACGGTCGCGGCGATACCAAATATGTATGGTTTATTTATTTTTTCAATAATAAAGGATTTGATAAGGGAACAGGGAGATTGTGTTTTATTTTATTACTTGAAACTTTTATTATGTTTTAAAACTTTTATTTTTTTCACTTTTTTTTTACACCTTTTTTATACTTTTTTTCAAATCCCACTAGGGGACTTGAAGGTCCAACTGTCTGATTTTTTTTTCTAAATCATTGCACTACCTACGTAGTGTTATGTATTAGATCTGTCAGTTATTCACTGACAGCGAGCCGATTAGGCAGTGCAGGAGGCCATTGTGTCTCCTGTTGCCATAGCAGCAGTCGGCAGCCCTGATTGCATGTCAGTGCTGGCGATCTGCTAGCAACCGCTAAGATGCAGCGATCGCTTTCGATCGCTGCATCTAAGGGTTTAATGGCAGGGATTGGAGCTAGCTCTGGTACCTGCCGTTACAGGTGGATGTCAGCTGTAACATACAGCTGACATCCACCGCTGATGATGCCTGCTCAGCTCCTGAGCAGGCGCCATTTGCCGGTGGATACGGAAACCATTCAGGCTCCGCCGCCGAGCGGGTCCTGAACGCCTTCCACGCTAGGCAGACCGGTAGGCCAGTATTAGGCCTCCGGTTGCCATTGCAGGCACCGGAACTCCGGCAATTTGATTGTGTTCCGATGTGCTGCAAACACCTTAAATGCAGCGATCGCGTTTGAGTGCTGCATTTAAGGGCTTAATGGCAGGGATCGTAGCTAATTTCGGTCCCTGCCATTACAGTCGGATGTCAGCTGTGATAAACCGCTGACAGCCGGCGATGATGGCACCGGCTCAGCTTCTGAGCCGGTGCCATGCATTTGGCGTATGGATACGGCAAAATGTGGGAAGCACTAGCTTTCCATGGCGTACCCATACGTCAAATGACGGGAAGGGGTTCATGTCCGATCAATAAGATTCAGTTTCAGGTGAAACTGTTGTTCATTTTAACATCAACCAAAGTAGTTGCACTTACAGAAAGAAGTAGTTTCGGTACTAAAGAATCTTTTTATTATTCTCACCGGCACCTTCGCCACGTTATGTGAACATGTTTAAATGTCTGTTTCAACATATCTCCTGCTGTCACACTATGGAAACAAAAATATGTATTGTTGTACTATGCAATTAATGTATCAGCAGGATGTTTTGGAAAAGGTTTCTGTTGTTTTTATGTAAATTAGAAATTGAATTTAGAAATACATTTTTTTTAAGAAATCTAAATTCTTTAAAACAGTTTAAATTCAAAGACAATTAATGAAAACTTTTAAAAATAATTCTTTGCAAATAAAGTACACACTGAACCTTAACCCGTTAGTGACCGGCCCATCGTGTTTCTACGTCGGTCACTAACGGGCCTTATTCCGATGCCATAGACTTTTTACGTCGCGGCATCGGAATAAGTAAACAGAGCAGGGAGCTGTCAAATCTCCCTGCTCTCAGCTGCCAGAGGCAGCTGAGGGCTAGGAGCGTCCCTGCTCTGCCGGGTGAGATCGATATTAGTATCGATCTCACCCGTTTAACCCCTCAGATGCGGTGCACAATAGCGAGCACCGCATCTGAGTGGTTTTGGAGAGAGGGAGGGAGCTCCCTCTCTCTCCCACCGACACCCGGCGATACGATCGCCGAGTGTCTGTGTCTCCAATGGCAGCCGGGGGTCTAATAAAGGCCCCCAGGTCTGTCTGGAGTGAATGCCTGCTAGATCATGCCGCAGGCATGACCTAGCAGATGCCTGTCCGTGTTAAACGGACAGGCAGTAATACACTGCAATACAAAAGTATTGCAGTGTATTATAAATGTGATCGCAGAATCGCATATTATAGTCCCCTAATGGGACTAGTAAAAAGTGAAAAAAAAGTTTAATAAAGTTAATTTAAAAGAAAATGTGAAAAAAATGAAAAACCCAGCTTTTCCCCTTACAAAATGCTTTACTATTAAAAAAACTAAATAAAGTTAAAAAGTTACACATATTTGGTATCGCCGCGTCCGTAATGACCCCGACTATAAATCTATTACATTATTTAACCCGCACGGTGAATGCCTTAACATTTTTTATAAAAAACTATGGAAAAATTGCTGTTTTCTGTGAATACTGACTTTAAAAAAATGTGATAAAAAGTGATCAAAAAGTCGCATCTACTCCAAAATGGTACCAATAAAAACTACAAGTCGTCCCGCAAAAAAAAAAGCCCTCATACAACTGCATCGGCGAAAAAATAAAAACGTTACGGCTCTACAAATATGGAGACACAAAATCAAATAATTTTGAAAAAAAAGTGTTTTTACTGTGTAAAAGTAGTAAAACATACAAAAACTATACAAATTTGGTATTGTTGCAATCATAACAACCCGCTGAACAAAGTTATTGTGTTATTTATATCACACGGTAAATGGCGTAGATTTAAGACGCGAAAAAGAGTGGCGAAATTTCAGGGTTTTTTCTATTTCCCCCCAAATAAAAGTTAATAAAAGTTAATCAATAAATAATATGTCCCCCAAAATGGTGCTATTGAAAAGTACAACTTGTCCCGCAAAAAACAAGACCTTATACAGATATGTCGACGCAAATATAAAAAGGTTATAGCTCTTGGAATGCGACGATGGAAAAACTTAAAAAATGGCTTGGTCATTAAGGTTTAAAATAGGCTGGTCATTAAGGGGTTAAAGCATACTGTGGATTAAGGCCGGATTCACATGCGCGTGTGCGTTTTGTGCGCGCAAAAAATGCGGTGTTTTGCGCGCGCAAAAGGCACTTAACAGCTCCGTGTGTCATCACCATATGATGCGCGGCTGCGTGATTTTTGCGCAGCCGCCATCATTATGACACTCTGTATGTTTGTAAACAGAAAAGCACGTGGTGTTTTTCTTTTTTCAATCATACTTTTGACTGCTGTTGCGCAACTCCGTGTGGTGCGCGTGATTTTCACGCACCCATTGACTTCAATCGGTGCGTGATTGCGCAAACAACGCACAAATATAGGACATGTCGTGAGTTTTACACAGCGGACACACGCTGCGTAAAAATCACGGACTGTCTGCACTGCCCCATAGACTAATATAGGTCCGTGCGAGGCGCGTGAAAATCACGCGCGTTGCGCGGACATATATCACGTTTGTCTGAATAAGCCCTAACTATGTGAATGCTCATGTTGAATAGTTAGTTGAATGTCAGTTACCTGCTGCATGATGTATTTCATTGTAGCCACACCTTTGCAACCAATTTTCTAAAGTCTTTAACTAATTGTATAGACAGCAATTTCCTGTTACTACCCAAATATAATTTCCTTCTGTGGGTGTAAACTAAAATTAGTGACTTGTCAGGGAAAAATAACCCCATGAGGTCTTTTTGGAATTGCATTCCAAGAGCCATAACCTTTTAATTTTTCCATCGATATAGCTAAGTGAGGGCTTGTTTTTGTTGAGAAGTTGTATTTTTCAATGGCACCATTTTGGGTTACATATAATTTATTGATTAGCTTTTATTAATTATTGGGGAAATGTAAATAAAAAAAACAGCCATTGTTTTTTGCATTTTTTTCCGCTGTTTATATGCAATAAATAACTTTGTTCTACAGATCTTTATGAACATTGCAATACGAAATAACTACAGTTTTTTTTTATGTTTTAGTACTTTTGCACAATAAAAACGTGTTTTATGGAAGAAAATTCATTTTTGTGTCGCTTTCCGAGAGCCACAAAATTTTTATTGTTCTGTTGGAGTAGCTGCATGAGGGTTTGTTTTTTTGCATGAAGGGTTTATTTATTGGTACCATTTTGGGGTACATATGTATTTTTTTTAATGGTGAACTACAATTAAAAAATAATTTATTTTTAATTAAAATATCAAGAATCAAAAGTTTATTTATTTATTTATTTTGGGGAGACTTTTTTTTGTTAAACTTTATTAACCACTTCCTGACCAGGAGCTTTACCCCCCTTCCTGACCAGGCCCATTTTTAAGTTTTAGTCATGTGCCAATTTAAAAGCAAGTTGTTGTTCTATTATTTTTCCAACCTACATGTTTTTGGTCTTGATTTTCTCAGAACATATTGGGCTTCCATATTGTGTAACAAAAGAATAGTTATACTGTATTTTACTTTTTTTTTTAAATATGGAAGGAAAAATGGAAAATAAAGTTGAAAAAAATGTGAATGTGTGATTTTAGGGGATTTTTTTAAAATCTGGTGCATGCCACTAGGTAAACACACCTGAATACATATTTGGCAACTTCTACCGACTTCAACTATACCAAATATGTGTGCATTTCTTACACGCTGGGCGCAAGGTGGCGCTGACAATGAATTGTGCGCAAATTGGCTTCTAGAGAAAACATTTCTAAAGCTGGTTTCGCTGACACCATATGACCATTACAGATGTTGTTGCGTTTCCAGTCCACAAAAATTGATGACCTATCTTCAGGATAGGCCATCAATATCTGATCGGTCAGGGACCGACACCCGGCACCCCCGTTGATCGGTTGTTTTCAAGGGGCCACAGTGCTTATATGAGCGCTGCTTCCCCTTCATTTCTTTTACTGCTCACAATGTGAATCGCGGACACACTTGTAGCGGTGGTTCACAGTATTACAGCCTTCTCCCATTCAAGTGTATACTGTAATACTGTGAACCGCCGCTACAAGTGTGTCCGCGATTCACAGTGTTAGCAGTAAAGGAAATGAACGGGAAGCGACGATTGTACGAGCATCACGGCCCCTTTAAAACAGCTGATTGTAGGGTCTGTGGGGAGATGGGCCACCACCGATCGGATATTGATGGCTAAGGCTCTATTCACACGACAGGGTCCGAGTGTCGAACGTTAAAAATGGCCGTTTTGGGCCGTTTTTCCCGTCCGTTTTGCGTCCGTTCCGGGCCGTGTTTCCGTTTTTAACGGCCACACAGCCACCCTTGTAGGTAGTGCCACACAGCCTCCCTGTAGGTAATGCCACACAGCCCACTGTAGGTAATGCCACACAGCCCACTGTAGGTAATGCCACACAGCCCCCTGTAGGTAATGCCACACTGCCCCCCTGTAAGCAATGCCACACAGACCCCCTTTAGGTAATGCCACACAGCTCCCCTGTAGGTAAGGCCACACAGCACCCCTGTAGGTAGTGCTACACAGACCCCTTGTACATAGTCACCCCCCCAAATATGGCACCCCCTACCTTCCTGTAGGGAACGGCTCCAGGAAAAGTCCCTCACGTCACTGTCCATATATAGACAGTGAAGTGACGGACTTCTCCTGGAGCGTAATCCTCGTCCACAGCACTGGGGATTCCGCTTCAGAAGTCCCTGACGTCAATGTGCCCATATATGGACAGTGAAGTCAGGGACTTCTCCTGGAGCGGAATCCCCAATCTCCGGCCACAGTGTTGCCGAAGCTATGGCCGGGGATTGGGGATTCCACTCCTACAGGGAGAAAAAAATATACCCTCCTCCTCACATGCACTTCACACTATGAGGAGGAGGAGAGAGAGAGTGAGCGACGGAAGACACGGCCATCACTCGGAACTCATTCAAATGATGGCCGTGTATTACCTGGCCCCATAGACTTCTATGGGGGCCGGGAGAACGGCCAAAAACAGGGCATGTCCAATTTTTTGACGGCCTGGTTTACTGTGACGTGAAAAAATCGGTTGTGTGAATAGCACCATTTGGGGTCTATTGTTCCTACTGCGGCCGTGTGATGGACGTTTTTTGAACGGCCATCACACGGCTGGGAAACCCTGTCCTGTGAATAGGCCCTTATCCTGAGGATAGGCCATCAATTTTTGTGGACTGGAAAACCCCTTTGACACCCCAAAAATGATTATTTTATGGAAAGTAGACCCCAAGGTATTCATTTAATGACATATCAAAGATTTGAAAATCTGCCATGTAAAATGTTTGCAGCATGCAGATGAGTTTTGTAAAATCTCATCTACTTGCCCTGTACTGTAATCCACTGCAGACTTTGCCCGCTCAAATCCGCAGGTAAAATTTGCAGTGAATCCACCACATCTAACGTCACCCTAAGGCCCAATTCCCACAGAGTTTTTTGGTGCTGATTTTGACGTGGAAACCGTGTCGGAATCAGCACCAATATACAGCCGAAATTATTGTTTTTTCCCGGACGGCTGGGAGGCAGAAAAAGTGTTTTACGCTCGCCTTCCTCAATGGCCTCAGGCGAAAAACACGGCAAAAAAGTGCAGGCAGGTCAAAATCTGCATCAAAATTCCTGTTACAGCGATCACATGACCGGAGACGACACTGAGGGGTCTCCGGGTGAAAGCTCCGTGATATCAGCTGTCTCTAGGAGCAATGTGATCGTTGTGACAGGTTGTCACAATGATCACATGACCGGAGACCACGATGAGTGGTCTCCGGTTAAAGTTCCATGATACAGCTGTCTAGAGAGCGGGGGAGCGGCAAACCTGCTAACTCTGCAGGACATTCTGGAATGGCCCTGCATAGTTAATTGCGGACCGCCCGGACGTTTATAATCCGGAAGTGTTTAAGCATAATAGGGCTTGTTTACACGAACGTGTATTACGTCCGTGCAACGCGCATGATTTTCACGCGTGTTGTTCGGACCTATGTTATTCTATGGGGCAGTGCAGACAGTCCGTGAGTTTTGCGCAGCGTGAGTCCGCTGCGAAAAACTCACGACATGTCCTATATTTGTGCGTTGTTCGCGCATCACGCACCCATTGAAGTCAACCACGCATGTGGGACAAGCGTGATTCGCACAACAGCACTGAAAAGGATGAATGAAAACAGAAAAGCACCACGTGCTTTTCTGTTTACAAACATCCAAATGGAGTGTCATAATGATGGCGGCTGCGCGAAAATCTCGCAGCCGTGCATCACATGGTGATGACACACGGAGCTGTTAAGTGCCTTTTGCGCACGCAAAACGCCGTGTTTTTTGCGTGCGCAAAATGCACACGCTCGTGTAAACGCATTAAAAGTCAAGGTAAAGACAGCTACCTCTGTAGTATTCCAAAGCATTATTGCCTGTCAGTGCCTTTGGCATGGCCTATTTGTCAGATGTGATTCTGTGGACTGTTTGAGTGCTTGCAATTAGAATTCATCAAGGTTCTTTTTTGTGCAGCTTGTGTAATAACTACGGATACAATTTTAAACCTATGTTTTATTTGCTGCTGTGCACCTAATTAAGGGGAGAGGTTAATTGCTCTCAGGTGCTTTAATTGAGATTGCAGGACTCATTCTAAAATTGCATTCACTGGGGTTGCTGGACTAAGCAGCTTGTGAATAAGTGTGTTTAAACAATGGAGTTGAATGGAAGAGTTAAAGTCCCTGTAAGACGCTACTTTTTAAAAAAAAGATAGCAATAATGGATAGCAAGATTGGATGTTTAATTCAGTGCTCTGTTTGCCATATGTATGCATGACTGGAGCAGAAGTACCAAGGTGAAAACTTCTGTTTGTCGTTGAGGGCAATTGACAATCGTAGAGCCTGCTACTCCCTGAACAAACAGTTAGGTCGGATTTACACGAGCGTGTGCGTTTTTGCGCACGCAAAAAACGCGGCATTTTGCGTGCGCAAAAGGCACTTAACAGCTCCGTGACTCATCACATAGGATGCGCGGCTGCGTGATTTTCGTGCAGCCGCCATCATTATGACACTTTGTTTGGATGTTTGTAAGCAGAAAAGCACGTGGTGCTTTTCTGTTTGCAAACATACTTTTGACTGCTGTTGCGCGAATCACGCACGTCCCACGGAAGTGCCTCCAGTGTGGTGCTTGTGATTTTCACGCACCCATTGACCTCAATGAGAGTGTGATGCGCGAAAAACGCAGAAATATGGGACCTGTCGTGAGTTTTACGCTGCACAAAAATCACTGACAGTCTGCACTGCCCCATAGACTAACATAGGTCCGTGCGAGGCGCGTGAAAAACACGCGCGTTGCACGGACGTATTACACGTTAGTGTAAATCCGCCCTTAGTGGGGTAGATTTGGATGGAGGAAAAATGCATCAGGAGGACTAGGCAAGTACGGTAGCTTGGTTAATGTAGTTAGGGGCAGTAAAAGGGTTTCTAGAAAAGGAAGGCAGCTACTGTTTCTGTTATTTCAAGAAAAATTGCAAAGTTGGCTGATGATGAGAGGATGTGAGTCTCAGAAATGGCAGCCCTAGTGGCTATTGCTCTACCAGCTGGGAGAACAGTCCAACTAGAAGTCAGGTGGATGCAGAGGTGTAACTAGGAAAGACTGGGCCCCATAGCAAACTTTTGACTGGGGCCCCCCGTCCGCTGGGTATCACACAACCCCGCCCCTTGTAGATAGTGCCTCCTTATAGATTCCACCACACAGCGCCCCTTATAGATAGCACTTCCCTATAGATTCCACCACACAGCACCCCCCTACAGATAGCACCATACACAGCCCCCTGTAGATAGCGCCATACACAGTCCCCTGTAGATAACGCCTTACAGCCCCCTGTAGATATCGTCTTACAGGCCCAAATCCCCCTGTAGATAACGCCATACAGCCCCCCTGTAGATAACGCCATACAGCCCCCTGGAGATAACGCCATACAGCCCCCCTGTAGCTAACGCCATACAGCCCATTTGTAGATATCGCAATACAGCCCCCCTGTAGATAACGTCTTACAGACCCAAATCCCCTCTGTTGATAACGCCATACAGCCCCCCTGTAGATAACGCCATACAGACCCCCTGTAGATAACGCCATACAGACCCCCCTGTAGATAACACCATACAGACCCCCTGTAGATAACGCCATACAGACCCCCCCTGTAGATAACGCCATACAGACCCCCCTGTAGATAACACCATACAGACCCTACTGTAGATAACGCCATACAGACCCCCCTGTAGATAACGCCATACAGACCCCCCTGTAGATAACACCATACAGAACCCCCCCTGTAGATAACTCCATACAGACCCCCCTGTAGAAACACCATCCAGAACCCCCCTGTGGATAACGCCATACAGCCCCCCTGTAGGTAACGCCATACAGCCCCCTTGTAGATATCGCAATACAGCCCCCCTGTAGATAACGTCTTACAGCCCCAAATCCCCTCTGTTGATAACGCCATACAGCCCCCCTGTAGATAACGCCATACAGCCCCCCCTGTAGATAACGCCATACAGACCCCCCCTGTAGATAACGCCATACAGAGTCCACCCTGTAGATAACGCCATGCAGAGTCCCCCCTGTGGATAACGCCATACTGACCCCCTGTAGATGACACCATACAGAACCCCCCTGTAGATAACGCCATACAGACCCCCTGTAGATAACGCCATACAGACCCCCCTGTAGATAACGCCATACAGACCCCCCTGTAGATAACGCCATACAGACCCCCCTGTAGATAACACCATACAGACCCCCCTGTAGATAACGCTATACAGACCCCCCTGTAGATAACGCCATACAGACCCCCTGTAGATAACACCATACAGAACCCCCCTGTAGATAACTCCATACAGACCCCCCTGTAGAAACACCATCCAGAACCCCCTGTGGATAACGCCATACAGCCCCCCCCTGTAGATAACGCCATACAGAGTCCACCCTGTAGATAACGCCATACAGACCCCCCCTGTATATAACGCCATACAGTGTCCACCCTGTAGATAACGCCATGCAGAGTCCCCCCTGTAGATAACGCCATACAGACCCCCCTGTAGATAACGCCATACAGACCCCCCTGTAGATAACGCCATACAGACCCCGCTGTAGATAACACCATACAGACCCCCTCTGTAGATAACACCATACAGAACCCCCCTGTAGATAACGCCATACAGACCCCCTGTAGATAACCCCATACAGACCCCCCTGTAGATAACACCATACAGACCCCCCTGTAGATAATGCCATACAGACCACCCTGTAGATAACGCCATACAGACCCCCTGTAGATAACACCATACAGAACCCCCCCTGTAGATAACTCCATACAGACCCCCCTGTAGAAACACCATCCAGAACCCCCCTGTGGATAACGCCATACAGCCCCCCTGTAGGTAACGCCATACAGCCCCCTTGTAGATATCGCAATACAGCCCCCCTGTAGATAACGTCTTACAGCCCCAAATCCCCTCTGTTGATAACGCCATACAGCCCCCCTGTAGATAACGCCATACAGCCCCCCCCCTGTAGATAACGCCATACAGACCCCCCCTGTAGATAACGCCATACAGAGTCCACCCTGTAGATAACGCCATGCAGAGTCCCCCCTGTGGATAACGCCATACTGACCCCCTGTAGATGATACCATACAGAACCCCCCTGTAGATAACGCCATACAGACCCCCTGTAGATAACGCCATACAGACCCCCTGTAGATAACGCCATACAGACCCCCCTGTAGATAACGCCATACAGACCTCCCTGTAGATAACACCATACAGACCCCCCTGTAGATAACGCCATACAGACCCCCCTGTAGATAACGCCATACAGACCCCCCTGTAGATAACACCATACAGAACCCCCCTGTAGATAACTCCATACAGACCCCCCTGTAGAAACACCATCCAGAACCCCCCTGTGGATAACGCCATACAGACCACCCCCAAAAAAAATGGCCTATAGTTTGTCCTACAAAAGACATGCATCGCCTATCCACAGGATAGGGGATACATGTGTGATCGCTGGCAGCGATAGGGAGAACGGGGGACCAAAAATCCCCCAAAGTCCTCCATGACAAACCTCGGACTTCCGGCGTCTACGCAGTTCAATAAAAATGAAAGAAGCGCTGGTCACGCATGCACACAAGCGCGACAGGTGCACAAGTCATTTCTATGGAGCTGCAGACAGACCCCGGAAGTCTGAGGTTTGTCATGGAGAACTTCGGGGGACTTTCGGTCCCCTGTTCTCCTTATCGCCGGGCGTCCCAGTGATCACACATGTATCCCCTATCCTGTGGATAGGGGATGCATGTATTTTATAGGAACAACCCCTTCAGTGGCATTTCGCTGCTAGCTGCATAGCAGCTAGCAGCATAGCAACTGCTAGCGGAGCCTCCGGCCATGCTGCGGGCCCCGTAGCAGCTGCTTCGGCTGCTATAGCGGTAGTTACGCCACTGGGCGTATGGTAATGCAGGTAGGGCAAGAAAGTTAGTGGCTATAGAGAATTCTATTATCAGGAAGATGGATAGAATAATTTGTTGCCATGACCACCTCAACCAAATGGTTTGTTGTCTCCCTTGTGCCAGGGATTGGCATGTGGTGGAATGAGTGGATAAATTACTTGGAGGGGCTGGTGAAGATGCAGCTGTTATGTTCGATGTGGGAACCAATGACAGAATGCATGGTAGGTGAAAGAGCCTTTAGAATAATTTGAAAGGAGTAGGTTACAAGCTGAAGGGAAGAAACTTTCAAGGTTGTATTATGTGGAATAATGCCTGTGCCAAGCGCATCACAGGAAAGACAGCAGGAGCTCAGAGAGTTTAATGCCTGGTTCAAGTCTTGGTGTAAAGATGAAAGTTTTGGGTTCTTAGAGCACTGGGCTGACTTTTCATTTTGGTACAAACTGTAATCTGCAACTGATTTGCACCTGAATTAAAGGTGGTCATTCCACAGAGATTGAGAATAGTGCTCTCTCAGACCATGCTCCTGTGCATATGACCATGTTAGTGTCCACCATACCCCCATGGGGCCTGGACATGGAGACTTATTATAACCCTCCTTGACCAGGATAAAGAGGTGGTTCTGGTGCAGAAAACTTTCTTTGACTTCTTTATAAGAAACTAGCTTTATACCATACTTTATATGAGAGAACAACCCGCATAATAATTAGAGAGTATTAAACGTTAACTTACCTGCTTCTTCTTCCAGTCCGGCCTCCCGGGATAACGTCTCATCCCATGTGACCGCTGCAGCCAATCACAGGCCAATCAAAGGCTGCAGCGGTGACATGGACTGCTGCGTCATCCAGGGAGGTCGGACTGGATGTCAAGAGGGACGCGTCACCAAGACAACGGTACGTATAAACCTCTTTTACTTTCAATCGCTGCGGAAACTCTGCCCGAAAGGGCTGCCCCTTCTCTCTTTCCACCACTGATAGAGAGAAGGGGCTGCCGATTAGTGCAGAGAAAACGGGTCCATAAGTACGGGTGGAATACTGGTGACACCGGACCCAATGTTATTGGCAGCACCATTAAATATCCTTAACACTATGATCACATGATCAAAAAAAATGTATTCCCTTTAGGAAATAAAAGTCCTAAGCCAGTGCTCCTAGACTAAACTACGAAGTGGTGGATGAGGGGCGGGGACTTCTGATTCATGCCCATTTGGCATCGATGTTTTATATTCCAGTTATATTGTGTTTTATATTCGTTATATTATATATGTTTTATATTCGTTATATTATATGTTTTATATTCCAGTTATGTATCGTTATACACCAGTTGCAGGTATTTTATGTATATATTATATACCAGTGATATGACATTCACCGGCAGTGGAGGGAGACGCGGAGCCCCCGCTGTACCTCAAACTCTACACATAATGTGACCCCAAAACTGAGGTGGCGGCCGCTCACCCAACTCACCCGCTTCCTGTGAGGACGTAACAGCGCGGGAAACTGGGGACGTCACGTGACACATTTGGCGCGCACGAGAAGCGGCTGCAGGACGGAGCTGAGGCGGCTGCACACAATGATGGAGGGCAGAGCCTGGGAACAAAGGTGTCAACCCATCAGTCCCTGGAGCCTTATCACTTGCCATATCTCTTATCACCTGTCTAACTTCTTCCAGTTCTATATTCTGGCCTCGAGCTGTATAATTGTTTGTAAAAGCTCTTAAACACTTGCAAGTATCCCCTCACTCACATATTCCCCATTACTACTTCTAATCCTCATAATTGGCTTATGCCGCTTATTATTACTAACAATTTTGGCTAAAAACCTACCTGGTCTGCTCCATGATCATATCTGTTCACCCCCCCCCCCCCCACCTCCATAGAATGTTGATTCTGTGCTTTCTCATACAAATAAAACTTCAAGCTTTCCACTGATTTAACCCACATGACTTTATGTTCCTCTGATTTGTTTTGAAGAAAATCTCTTTCTGCCTCCTTATTCAATCTTTCCTCTGTTACTCTAAACTTCTTCTTGAGCCTACAAATTTCTCTAAATAGTATTCCGCGAATATAAGCCTTAGCTGCATCACATACTATCCTTAGTTCCGCTGACTCCAGTTTGCACCGAAAAAGAACATCCCCTCCTCCCTGATCTTGTCATGAGTTTCCAACAGTTTCAACCAATAAGGGTTACATTTAAATTCGGGTTTTCCCAAGCCTACTCCAAAATCCAGATCCGCGCACAACGGTACATGACCATACACACTTCTCCCACCATGCGTGACAAAACGCACCCTTGAGATGCTGAATTCATTTACCATCATTATATCAATTCTAGAGACTACGCTGACCTTCTAGCACACATAACAAGAAAACGTATCTTCCCAATGGATCAATACGTTCCTCAATTTTCTAAAATGTAACATTCTGGTGTACCAACACACTAACCCCTCTAGCATACCCTAAGTACGTTGAATGAAACCTAAATGTTGCCCACTTACGGGCGAAGACATGTACCTTTTTCCTTATAAAATGTCTCTCCACCAAGTTTATAATTGCAGGCAAATATCCTCCCATCACCCACATCTTTTGAGTTTATCGCTCAGTCCCCTGACGTTCAATACCACAATTTTCAAAATCCACTTTCAGATTTTATGTGACGGACCCACATTTCTCCGAACACAAGGACCAAGCAGGAATGGAGACAGGAAGAGCCAGGGAGGAAGAAGAGAGATTAAAAAAAAATAAGGAACAAAACTCCACAACCCCGGTTACCCCCCCATCCCCACATACTGACACATGTACCCCTGAACTAGAGGTCATATGTCACTATACCTTGCGCGTCACAACAAACGCGTCACCCAGATTTAACTCCTTAATGACCAAGCTATTTTTTACGTTTTTCCATCGTCTCATTCAAAGAGCTATAACTTTTTTATTTTTGCGTTGACATAGCTGTATAAGGTCTTGCTTTTTGCGGGACAAGTTATACTTTTAAATAGCATTATTTTGGGGTACATATAATTTATTTATTAACTTTTATTAACCTTTTTGGGGGGGGTAGAAAAAAAACAGCAATTTCGCCACGCTTTTTTGCATCCTAAATTTACGCCGTTTACCAAATGATATAAATAAAACAATAATTTTATTCAGCGGGTCGTTACAATTGTAACAATACCAAATGTATATAATTTTTTTTATGTTTTACTACTTTTGCACAGTAAAAATGCTTTTTTTTCAAAATTATTTGTTTTTGTGTCTTTATACGTGAAGGACCATAACTTTTTTATTTTTCCGCCGATGCAGCTGTATGATGGATTTTTTTGCAGGACAACTTGTAATTTTTTATTGGTATTATTTTGGAATACATCCGACTTTTGATTACTTTTATCAAATTTTTTTGAAGGCAGGATTCACAGAAAACAGCAATTCTTGCATTGTTTTTTAATTTATTTTCTTACGGCGTTTGCCGAGAGGGTTAAAGAAAGTAAGGACTTTATAGTTGGGGTCATTACGGACTCGGCAAAACCAAATATGTAGAACTTTTTAACTTTTTTTTTGTATATAAAGCATTTTGTAAGGGGAAAAAGTGGGTTTTTAATTTTTTTTTCATTTCTTTTTTTATTGTTAATGTTACTAAATTTTTTTTTTACTTTTTTACTAGTCCCACTAGGGGACTTAACTATGCGATCATCCAATTTAACTGCTCCCGGCGCCGTTTATTTATGCCAATGCAGCTTCGTGAAAAGGCATATGCATTGGAATAAAATACATCTACTTGTTGCCCACCACTCCAACCGCTCAACATATGATTTCCAAATCTAATCTCTAACCTATACCCTACAATACTTTTACATAACTCCTAATAGCATGGTATTCATCATGCACACCCACTGCTTGGTATTATAATGTCAGCCCTAATAGCCTTACCATATATTTTATCTTATGCAACATACTGTGTTATATAACATGTCACTATCGCCCCCTTTCAGAACTTATACCTAAAGCCACTTCTATCCTATATCCTGCCTTAACTTCTTCACAATTTTTAGGCTTTCCAGTGACCTGTAGTAATTTCAAAGATATACAATCAACCCTCTGTCCTTTGTGAGGATTCGCTAGTCACTAGCCAATCTCCCACTGCTTTTGGGGACTAAAAAAAGAGAGTCTGCTGGTGATCAGTGACCCGCAATTTAGCGGGATATAACGATGCGTATTTAATGTTCTCCATTCTTAATCCACTTTTCACTTCAAAACATTTATTTCATTGCATCTATTGCTTCTGCGTAGCCACTGAATAGTCTGAAAAGACCATGACCTTAGATCCATTAATTTCCTGAAGAGGCATCTCTCTGAATTTCCTCAATATTACTTCCTTATCTTTATAGCAATGAATTTTAGAGATTATAGCCCGAGGATGTTCCCCTGGGGTCTTGTGTTTGCCTGACACTCTATGAGCCCGCTCTACACAAAAATATTCAGAAACCGCCTCTCTGCCCACTTTCCCCACTATCCATTTTTTGGTTGTATGCAGTATAGTCCTTGTCTTCCATCCCCTCTGGCACTCCCAAAATTCTCAAATTTTCTCTCCTACTCCTATCTTCCATATTCACCATTATTTGTTGTAATTTACAATTCTCCTATTTGGTATCCTCCAAATCGATCATTAATTTATTTACGTTGTCTTCTACATCACTTATTCTCTGCACTGTATCTTTAATCTCAGATTATTGAGATATCACTTTTAATTTCCCGAATCTGGGGTGTGATATTAGACAATGCTTCATTGCTTTTATTCGCCGCAGAGAGTATTTCTGCTAACATTGGGTCACTCATCTTATTGCTACCCTAGGCACCCTTCTATTTCTCCTGTCGAGCAGGATTAACCTTCCCTACTCCACTCAATCTGGAAGTTCCTGAATTAGTACAGGGGCACAATCTCCGCAACCTAACTTTCTTATTTACGGTTGTTATAACATAAATTGTGAGGCATAAAAGAATAACGTGACTGCTGTTAACATGCAACTAGACATATAGTCTCCAAAGAGGCCCTCCTTCTCATGATGAACTGAGTTTAAATCTTCACACAGTTTAAATCCAGATCATGGTCTAACTCATTACCAACCATAGCATTTAGAACACGTCAACGGTTGAGTATCATGAAGAAAAAAAAATGTGGAAAGTTCTCACGCATATGAAGTAGCATACTTTCCTCCCGAGCTCCACCATGGTGTTTATAGCAGTATAACAGCATCCACTAGTATAACAGCATCCACTCTCATTTTCCTCTTCTGATGGTCACATTGGCAAGCTTTCCCTCTCATAATCCTCTTCCTCTGTAGCTCTCAAACCATGCAGAGCAGCAAGGAGCTAGAAAACGGGGGGCCAGATAGCTGAAGGCAGTAACCACTATGTAGGCAGGAGAAGGCAGTGAAGAGAAGAAAAAAGGCCGGTATTACCAGCTAGATGGGTTAGGGCTGTAAGGAAAATGGCGGCTGTAGGGCTCTAAGGCAGGTGGCAGGGGAGTGCTATCGGGCAAGCGGAAGTAGGAGAACTCAGCAGCGGTCAGCGGCTACCCATGCTTCTAGTCGCATCTCGGTTCAGTGCACATGTGTCGGTGTAACCTGACGTTAACACGTCATCATGCTACGTGCTCGGACAAGCCTAGGTTAATACCTAAGTAGTAGGTACCATACCGAAGAAAAAGAGCTATAGCGTCTAAGTATGCAAGAATATATAAATTTTATTAATAGAAAATAACATACATTTAAAAACGCATCATAAGAAGACTCTAGTACTAATACCGTGGTACACAATACAGCACAGGACAAAAATAGACAACGGAGTTGTATATTAGGGCAGACCCATATTCACTACCCATATAATAGAGTATATAGAGTATCTCATCCAAGTGGGTCATATACTGATGATTCTCAAAGTCCTCATGTTTATGTGGCAACAATGGATAAATAGCTGGCCAAAATATAGTGATATAGGGAAAATCAGTAATTGTATGGTGAGCAGTTATAGTGATGCTGTCTTACCCATTAAAAAGTGAGAGTCTCACGATATGTCCGTGCTGAGAGGTCTACAGTACAACCCGGTATTGTGTACCACGGTATTAGTACTAGAGTCTTCTTATGATGTGTTTTTAAATGTATGTTATTTTCTATTAATAAAATGTATATATTCTTGCATACTTAGACGCTATAGCTCTTTTTCTTCGGTATGGTTCTATAATTATGGAGCAGTCTATTTGATATAATATGGGGGGAAGTTGGCTTTCCAAACTTTACCTAGCCTGTAACCAACATATGCTTAGAGCTTATCTATCTAAGTAGTAGGTAGCCTAACACTTGCGTAACTACCGCTACAGACACCCCGCCGACACTCCCCATATGCCCGGTGGCGCAGCTGGCAGTCGTTATGGTTGCTACAGTGGTAGCGACGCTACTACAGGGCCTGCACCGCCAAGCCTCTAACAGGGTGACACGGGCCCTCTCATACCTAGTGGCATTGCTAGCACCGGAGGGGGCCCCGATGCTAGTGACAGCCACCCCCACAAATACATGCATTAGCGCTGAATGTTCTGTGCCCGACCATTCAGCTCCTTACAATGACGCTGATTGGCGGGACAAAATGACTTGCCCTGCCAATCAGTGCCTTTCATTGCGCCGCTACCGTGGGTGAAAGGCGCTGATTGACGGGGAAAGTCATTATGCCATTTCAATCAGCATTGCATCGTTCAGCTCCATCAGACCTGCTCAGAAGAGAGTAGATCTGCATTGCCACCGTACGGCGTGGGAACGGGATCATGTGAGTATGTATTTTTTTTTCTACTTTAACTGTGAGCTTTATCTACAGTGGGGGCTCTATCTACAGGGAGGGTCTATACATGGGGATGTAGAGCACTATGTACAGGGGAGCTATATGTAGGGCACTATCTACAGGGGTGGGCTATATGGGGGATACTATATACAGGGGTGGGCTATATGTTGATCACTATCTATAGGGGGCTATATGTAGGGCACTGTCTACAGGGGTGGGCTATATGTGGGACATTATATACAGGGGGAGCTATATGTGGAGCACTATCTATAGGGGGAGCTATTTGTAGGGCACTATATACAGGGGTGAGCTTTATGTGGAGCACTATCTATAGGGGGAGCTATTTGTAGGGCACTATATACAGGGGTGGGCTATATGTGGAACACTATATACAGGGGTGGGTTACCTGTGGGGCACTATCTACAGGGGGGCTATATGTAGGGCGCTGTCTACAGGGGAGGGCTATATGTGGGACATTATATACAGGGGGAGCTATAGGTGAGGCACTATCTACAAAGGTGGGCTATATGTGGAACACTATTTATAGGGGGAGCTAGTTGTAGGGCACTATCTACAGAGGTGGGCTATATGTGGGACACTATATACAGGGTTGGGTTACCTGTGGGGCACTATCTACAGGGGGGCTATATGTAGGGCACTGTCTACAGGGGTGGGCTACATGTGAGGCACTATCTACAGAGGTGGGCTATATGTGGAACACTATCTATAGGGGAAGCTATATGTAGGGCAGCACGGTGGGTCAGTGGTTAGCACTATTGCCTTGCAGCTCTGGAGTCCATATGTGGGCACTATCTACAGAGGGCTGTATGTGGGGCACTATCTACAGTGGCATATATGTAGGGTAATTTCTACAGAGCTTCTATGGGGCTCTATCTACAGGGGGGCTATGGGGGCACTATTTACCAGGAGCATGGTGTGTGTGTGTGTGTGTGTGTGTGTGTGTGTGTGTGTGTGTGTGTGTGTGTGTGTGTGGGACACAGTGAATGGCACTATTATAATCAGGTACACAGTGTATGGCGCTATTACAGTTAGAGGTGCGTATGGCGCTATTATATTTAGCGGTGTTGATAATTTTATCTTCATTCATAGGTAAAAAAAATTTAAAGTGAGAAGCTGAAGACATCTGAGCGGAGAACTTCATAAATGGGTTGAGGTCTGGACCGGAAAACTAGAATCTGAGGTGTCACCGCTGAGTCACTTAATGTAAATGTTTATTCTGACTCTAATCAGTACTGTAGTCACTGTATGATCTGCAGCGAGATGATGGGTGGTTTGATTTTTTTTTTGTGAAACAGCATCTCACCGCATATCCTTACCATTGTTTGGGCCATGCTGGAAGCTGTAGTTTTACACCGTACAAACCTATTGTCACGTTGGGTTCCTGGACCCACTGGGTTTTGCTGGGACTAAGCAGCAGGCAAATGTCAGGCGTGGTGTAGCAGGACAGCACGACTACAGCTCAGCACGGCACTTGACCAGGATTCCACGTGATACAGATTACACAATACAGGTACGGGAAACACTGGGAACTGGAAGACACTAGGAGACTATTTGCATAGACAAACTTTGGGTACAACAACGACGCTCAGGCATGGGAGGAAAGGGCTGGGCTCTTCTTATAGCCCAGGGTGCTCTGGGAGCAATCGGCTCAATCTCCCACCTGCGTGCACTTGGGCTTCTTAAGTCTGGACTAAGCCCGCGAGCTCACCCTGGTGGTCACTGTGGAACAGAACGGCTGTATGTGCAGACATCTCTGGAGAGAAGGGTGTCAGCTAGATGTAAGGAGTTCGTGGTCAGCGACCACAGACGTTACACCTATACGGCAGGAGTTGCACTAAATTGAGCTGTATTTGTTCTGGTGTTGTATATATGTACTGAACTTGGTTCTGAGGTTGTATATATGTACTGAGCTTTGTTCTGGTGCTGTATATATGTACTGAGCTTTGTTCTGGTGCTGTATTTAAGTACTGAGCTTGGTTCTGGGGCTGTATTTATGTACTGAGCTTAGTTTTGGTACTGTATATATGTACTGAGCTTGGTTCTGGGGCTGAATTTATGTACTGAGCTTGGTTCTGGTGCTGTATATATGTACTGAGCTTGGTTCTGGGGCTGTATATTTTTACTGATCTTGGTTCAGGTATTGTATCAATGTACTGACCTTGGTTCTGGTATTGTATATATGTACTGGGTTTGGTTTTGGTGCTGTATATATGTACTGAGCTTTGTTCTGGTGCTGTATATATGTCAGAGTTTGTTTCCAGTGCTGTATTTATGTATTGTGCTTCTGGAGCTGTAATAATATAGAATATATTCATAATATATATAGTGTGTGGCACTATACACAAGGGGGAGCTGTGTGACACTATACACATGGGGAGCTGTGTGGCACTATTTACAAGGGGCTGTGTGGCATTACTAATAGGGGGGGCTGTGTGGCACTATCCACTAGGGGGGCTGTATGGCACTATTTACTAGGGGAGGGCTGTGGCTCCATCTACAGGTCTCTGTGTGTAGTGCAATCTACTAAGGGGGTGCTGTGTAGCACTAGCTAGTAAGGGGGGCTGTGTGGCACTGTATACAAAGGAGGGGGACTGTGTGGCGCTATATACAGGGTAATCTCTGTGGCACTATCTACAGGGGACTGAATGGCACTATCTACAGTGGGGGCTTTATGGCACTATCTACAGGGGGAGGTGGGTAGCGCTATCTACAAGTGGGGTGTGACACTGTTTACAGGCGGGGCTGTATAGCACTGTCTACAGGGGGGCTGTATGGCACAATCTACAGGTGGCTCTATCTATAAGGGGGGCTGCGTGTGGCACCTGGGGGGCCCAGTCAAGAGTTTGCTATGGGGCCCTGTCTTTCCTAGTTACGCGCCTGTATCCTTATATTCTCTACGCTATGTGCTTTTTGGAGACAAAATGAATTAACAAGAAGTTTTGAAAAATAATAAGTCCAATTTTGTGCCATGTGTTCATTGTCGACTCAAAAAAGCAGTCTTTCCAGACCATAGTTTTTTAATAATATGAGCAATGAAAGACTATAGAGACTAAAGTTTAGCAAACCGAATAATACCCCGAATGATACTAATGGTCCTAGTGACTAATTTAAACTGAACCAGAACAAGAAACAAGTCACGACCAGGTGTTTGAAAAAATACAAATAATCTTTATTAAAGTCAATTAGACACATGGAGACAACATATAACACTTAGACATAAGACATAATAAAATGCCATGGACCCTCGAACACAAACGGAATCCGAACGTAAAAGCAGAGTAGCCCCCCAGATGTAAAAATGGTCTGACACAACCTATATATGGCTAAAGTGCATAAGTACATATTAATGAGCAGGTACTAGGTATGGTACGCTTTGCACAGATGAACACATAAATAAGTATAGAGAATATATATAAGGTACAATCTAAGTAAAACCGACATGTAAAGTAGTATACCTAACCTGCGTATAAGAAGATAAATAGGAGATCAGGACCAGGAGGGGGACCTCTGCTTGACCCAACGCGCGTTTCGCTGTTGCTTCGTCAGGGGTTGATGTCCAAATGCCCCAGTTACCCCTAGATATACCTTCCTCAATGATGTTTTACCGGTAAAATCACAGCTGTTTCTTATCGGGTGGTTAGGTGTTCAGCGTCGGTCACCCATGACAGACGCCGATACATCCCGCCCACCCACGATAGCGACCTATCGTGTAGTCCTATATCAAAATAGTCCTCCTGCCAGAACCGCCTCCATCGGCATAACCACACCAAGCGGGCGGGGGAATAAAGTCAACCCGCCCGCTCGATGCGGAATCGCCATAAGGTCAGAAACAGGGATACGAAGAGGAATGAAACTAGAAGTTTAGTGGCAATCCAGTTTTGGCCCAAGGTAAAAATATCTATCCTGATCATTAAGATGAAAAATAGGTTTAAAAAAACCCAAGCCGATCTCATTAAACAACAGCAGCGGGACAAAGCGTCCCGTTGCTAGGTGACAGTCCAGCGTGAGAACAGCAGTTGCTGTTAAACACGCTGGAGAGCATAGCAAAGCATTAGAAGCCGAGGTCGCTGTCCAACGTGCTGAAATACTCAGCACAGCCGTCAAAGCTAAATAACCGGGAGAGTCAGGGCAGTCGCTGTCCAAGGTGCTGAAGCTGACTATCCAAGACCATATAGCACTTCAGAGCTGAAACATAGTACCGGAACTGACCAGTAATGCTGTGAAAAGTGAAAAATGAAAAGAGGAAGGAAAAATAAAAGTGACCAAGGATATACATGTATATACATACACATACACACATGAACACACACATATATATATATATATATATATATATATATATACACATGAACATACATACATATACACAAAACACATATAGTCAAAGTGAATGGTTGTGAATGTGAGAGAAGTGAAGAAACGTGAAAAAATAGCGACAAGAATAATAAGAAAATAATAATGAAATAAAATAAAACAACAAGTGTTAATTGATTGATGCTAAAGAGAAAAAGAGAGAGAACAATATAATTAGTATTAATGCAACACAACAAACCGTACATCTACCCCGAGAATTATGAATATGCAATCAATGAAACCAAAAGTGAATAAAATTACAATCATAACGATGGCCAAAAGAAATGTATATCCAAAATTAATGTACATAAAAAATATACATAAATCTAATTAATTTTAATCCAGTAGTGCAAGAAAATGTGCAAAGTGCACAAGTATGTGCTAAGACTATAGGTGCCTCACACACAATTAATGTCGGTAATATTAAACGTGACAGGTGAGGCAAGAAAAATGGGGGGGAAAAAAGTAGGGAAGGGGGGAGTGGGGAAGGGGGGAGGGGAGGGGAGGGAAAGGGGAGAAAGGGAAGAGGGATGTGAACAAACAAAAGATTATTACAATGAGTGACCAAGAAAATTTAGTGATAGAAAAATGATGAAAACTACCAAATGGCTGAAAGTGGCAGTGACTACTACTATACATAATTAATAAGCCAAACCTTAATTAATAGGTTAGATAATACATGGTGACTGTAATATACAAGATAAAATAAAGTAAAAGAAAGAATAAAAACCTGACTAACTTAATATAATTTATTGTGTCAATCTGTGCAAAAGTACCTATGACGAAAAAGCCAAAAGTACAGACTTGATCGCAAACAAAAAAACAATGTGACAATGATCATATATTAGGAGGTCGATGTGAAAAAGATTTGACTGTAAATATATATACACAAGTGATCAGAAATTCCGAAAAATTGGCCCACCAATGGCCACAGGACGAATCTGCCGGATGTCACTCTAAATTCATAACGGGGTCATCACGGGGACTTGAACTGGATCCAAAAACTTCATGCTGAATAGTATGGCAGGAATCATGCTGTAAGACAACAGAGATCTTATAACAAGATAATAATTTCTTATCAAGTTGTGAACAGCTAGGATAATAGTTGACCTCAAATATAAAGATCAATATCCACGTATGTCTAGATAGAAGGAAAGGGCATAAGGGGAATGGCAAGTAGAAAACCCAATGTACAAACACATAAACATAAAAATAAAAGAATAAAAACAATGACAACAAGTTAAAAAGTACAGGGATAAAATATTGGTGGACACCAATAGGAGAGTGGCAATACTCAAACCAAAGAAAGGGACCATGACTTATCTATGGCGATTTCAAAGAAATGGTGCGAAGCTGTTGTACTCATTAAGACCATATGGATGTAAGGATCCCAACCTCATAATCCAGGTAGTTTCTTTCTGTCCCAAGGCCTTCTTCCAATTACCACCCCTTGGACCAATCAGTACACGATCGATAGCTCTCACTTTCAAAAGTGATGCGTCGCAGTTGTGAAATAACCTAAAATGGCGAGGAATCGTATTAAGTTGTGATACATCTTCAATTCCCATAGCCGCTTGAATGCTCAACACATGCTCTAGTACTCTCCTACGGAGTTGTCTAGTCGTCATTCCTACATAAATTTTGTCACAAGGACAGATGGCAAAGTAGATGACACCCATAGTGGTACAGTCAATGTGATGGGTAATCTTGAATTCGTGTGTATGATCAAAATCATAAAATGTAGTTGCCTGTTCAATGTTTGGACAAGCTACACAGCGTCCGCATTTAAAGCAACCCCATTTTGGACCTTTAGATCCAAAAGCATACTGGGGTTGCGAGCCCCGGTGGTAACTATGTACTAAAAGATCCTTGAGGTTTTGGGCTCTCCTAAATGTAATGGAAGGGACAGATGGTAACAATTTGCCTAGCGTATGGTCCTGCTGGAGTATTGGCCAAAATTTTTTCATTATCACCAAAATTTCCTCAGATTTGCAATTAAAATTCGTAATCATGCGGACCTTGTTATCAGTGGCGGCTTGTCGAACCGAGCCCTGTAACAGCGTCGTTCTTTGACTGCTTTTTGCCCTATCATAGGCTCGCTGGATAGACCGATTGCTGTATCCCCTTTCCTTGAAGCACTTTTTAAGATCTTGAGCCTGCATTTCAAAAGTGTGTTGGTCTGAACACAAGCGTCTTGCTCGTAAGTATTGGCCAACGGGGATGTTTTTAATAAGGTGTCTAGGATGGGCTGAGGAAGCGTGTAATATCGAATTAACCGCAGTCTTCTTTCTATACAGGTCCGTGTGTATCAATCCCTGATCGTCCACCCGAATTTGAATGTCGAGGAACTCAACTGCAGTTCTACTATATTGATATGTAAGTTTGATGTTGATGTTGTTGTAGTTCAAATGGTTAATGAAAGTTTTGAGTTCAGCTGGTGTTCCCTGCCAGATAAACACAACGTCATCAATATATCTAGCCCAAAGGTGTACTCTATCAATCAAAGGGACAGGGTTAGACAGAAAAATATCTCTCTCCCACAGCCCCAGGAAAAGATTGGCATAGGAAGGTGCGCATGCTGCCCCCATAGCCGTTCCCTGGAGCTGTAGGTAGAAGGACTCTTTAAAGATGAAAAAGTTATGAGTCAAGACAAATTGGAGGGCTTTCAATAGAAAGTCTTGATGACTCCTATCCAGATTTCCCATTGCCAGAAACAACTGCGTTGCAGTAAGACCATCTCCGTGTCGAATCGAAGTGTACAAAGATTCAACATCACATGTAACTAAGTACATGTCTTGTTGGAGATGTATCCCCTCAATTTTTCTCAGGATATCGTTAGTATCCTGGACAAAAGATGTAAGAGTTTCAACCATGGGCTTCAAAAAGTGATCGATATACTTACATAATGGTTCTAAAATGCTGTTGGATCCGGACACAATTGGACGTCCTGGGGGGTTACGGGCATCCTTGTGTATCTTTGGCAGCTTTGACGGCTGTGCTGAGTATTTCAGCACGTTGGACATCGACCTCGGCTTCTAATGCTTTGCTATGCTCTCCAGCGTGTTTAACAGCAACTGCTGTTCTCACGCTGGACTGTCACCTAGCAACGGGACGCTTTGTCCCGCTGCTGTTGTTTAATGAGATCGGCTTGGGTTTTTTTAAACCTATTTTTCATCTTAATGATCAGGATAGATATTTTTACCTTGGGCCAAAACTGGATTGCCACTAAACTTCTAGTTTCATTCCTCTTCGTATCCCTGTTTCTGACCTTATGGCGATTCCGCATCGAGCGGGCGGGTTGACTTTATTCCCCCGCCCGCTTGGTGTGGTTATGCCGATGGAGGCGGTTCTGGGAGGAGGACTGTTTTGATATAGGACTACACGATAGGACGCTATCGTGGGTGGGCGGGATGTATCGGCGTCTGTCATGGGTGACCGACGCTGAACACCTAACCACCCGATAAGAAACAGCTGTGATTTTACCGGTAAAACATCATTGAGGAAGGTATATCTAGGGGTAACTGGGGCATTTGGACATCAACCCCTGACGAAGCAACAGCGAAACGCGCGTTGGGTCAAGCAGAGGTCCCCCTCCTGGTCCTGATCTCCTATTTATCTTCTTATACGCAGGTTAGGTATACTACTTTACATGTCGGTTTTACTTAGATTGTACCTTATATATATTCTCTATACTTATTTATGTGTTCATCTGTGCAAAGCGTACCATACCTAGTACCTGCTCATTAATATGTACTTATGCACTTTAGCCATATATAGGTTGTGTCAGACCATTTTTACATCTGGGGGGCTACTCTGCTTTTACGTTCGGATTCCGTTTGTGTTCGAGGGTCCATGGCATTTTATTATGTCTAAGTGTTATATGTTGTCTCCATGTGTCTAATTGACTTTAATAAAGATTATTTGTATTTTTTCAAACACCTGGTCGTGACTTGTTTCTTGTTCTGGTTCAGAGACTAAAGTTTGAATACATATTCAAATTTTCTGTTACGTTTATGCTTACTTGTTGCCAGAATGAGTTACATTTTTATTTCTTATGAATGAATACAGTAAAGGAACAGGATCACATACTTACATTAATACCATTAATAACGGATGTGAATTATCCAAACATACTTTTCAAAAATGTAGCTGGTAGGTGCCTGTTTATAGCCAGAATGTAGTGCCTTGTGATGTAAATGCTTATTCCAAATGAATGAAACATTACACATACAGGAACCATTTTGTTATTTATTACTTGAATTAACAATAAAATTGTCCATTGTATTATATTGTATACTGTATACTGTATGATCTTAGGAACAATGCTTTAAAAATCTATAGATGCACACATTGGTGTACATAGAGCATAGGGGCCCAGAGCAAAGATAAAAAATAGGCACCTTTCACGTGCTGCTTACCACCATCATACTTCTATCCACCTGGGATGGGATGTGTTGGTGCTCCCATGCCATTTTCCCCTTCCTTTTTTGATAACATTGCAACACCTGTGTTTACCAACATTCCTGTGCAGGTTCTCACCACCTATTAAAATGAAGATGAAACCAAACTGTAATAAAATACCTCTCTCCAGTGACCCCTATAGCAGCCACATAGCTGTGTTTAAGGTATGTACACACTTGAATGCATATTATTTAACTTATACTACATAAGATTATAGAAGATAAATAGGATTTTTCATTCTAAAAAGGCTTCTTAAAATTAAGTACATTGCAAACATGTGGCTTGACCCCATAATTTGTATAATGAAAATAAACGCTATGTGACCTGCGGCTTACTTCCAATATATTATGAAATGTATGCCTTTATTCTATGCATATTGCTCTGGTCTGCTCTACCTGTAGGACGTATATAGCTAACCAATTTCTTTTGCTGGAAAAATAAAAAGTTAACTGCAAGGATTCATTCAACCAGAAGGCTACATAATGCTGATGGCATATAAATTATGCTATCTCAGTTTACATGTCTGAATATGTTTATTAGTTGTCGAAAAGAATCAACAAGAACCACATAAATAAAACATTTATTCATATGCTCACAAGATAGATACTAGATAATCAAAACATTTGCATCCATAAGACACCTATTTTCCTCTTACATCTTTCATATGGATATATTTGCAGTTTGTGTTTACTGTGAAATTGCTGGGCTTAGTACCAAATCAGTGAAATTGCAGTAATGCAAATTTAATGGCTAAATAAAAGCCCCTTAAGTGAACAATCTGCATTTTATATTTTTACATTGTGAGATGTCAAAGTTTTGTGCTAAGTATATACAGTAGAACATATTTTATTTTAACTCTCAAGTATGCTGCTACATAACACAAGTTGTAGATCTGACTACTTTAGATGATTATAAAGTTTTTGGTTAATTTACATCGCTAAATTTCATTTTTTTTCTATTCAATCAATAATTATGTATTAACCAGTGACATACAAGGCCATTTATACAATAATATGAATCTGAAAAAAAAAAGTGCATTTGTTAAGGTATCTCAAAAAACAAAGGTTGGCAAAGTGTCAGTAAGGGGTGAGTAGTATTAGGCTTATAGGTTTGTGCTATTACAATCACAATCTTGGTAGATGCATTTCGATAGGTTATGGTGGTCCTCAGCTGCTGCTCCTTCCTTTCATCGATGAGAACGGGTTATTGACCTTACCGAATGGGTTAAAATTGTAATGAAATAAATAAAATAAAAAAAAGTATTTTCAGATGCTGATTGAAAGGACCAAGGAAGCATAAAGGTATTGCTAATGAATACTTATTTAAAATTTGCCAAGTGGCAACGCGTTTTGACATCGGATTATGTCTAACATACCAAATTTGTCTAACATACCATGTGAATTGCACCTCATTTTTCATGCCACATACACCATTATGATGAATTTGACAAAATATGTTTTGTAAAATGATGTATCTTACAACCATATTAATAATCCCCCCCCCCACCCCCATCTCAAGAAACATAAGCCCACAAGTTGCAAAAGTTGCAAGATTTAGTTGATGTCAAAGTTAAACCCCTTCAGGACACAGCGTGTTTTGGCCTTAAAGATCAAGCTGATTTTTTTTCAAATCTGACTTGTCACTTCATGTGGTAATAACTTTGGAATGGTTTTACCTATCAAAATGATTCTGAGATTGTTTTCTCGTGACATATTGTACTTTATGATAGTGTTTAAATGTGGTTGATAAATTCAATATTTATTTGTAAAAAAACACAAAAATTCGGAGAAAATTTGCAAAAATTAGCGCTTTCCTAAATTGAAATGTATCTGCTTGTAAAACAGATAGTAATACCACACAAAATAGTTACTATTTCCCATTTCCCATATGTCTACTTTATGTTGGTATCGTTTTTTTAACGTTCTTTTATTTTTCTAGGACGTTACAAGCCTTAGAACTTTAGCAGCAATTTCTCACGTATTCAAGAAAATTTCAAAAGGCAATTTTTTCACGGACCAGTTCAGTTGTGAAGTGGTTTTGAGGGCCTTATATATTAGAAACCCCCATAAACCACCCCATTTTAAAAACTGCACCCCTCAAAGTATTCAAAACAGCATTAAGAAAGTTTTTCAACATTTTGGCCATTTCACAAGAATTAAAGCAAAGTAGGGGTGAAATTTAAAATGTAATATTTGAACCTTTTTTTCTGTAACACAGAGGGTTTTACCAGAGGAATGCAATTCAATATTTATTGCACAGATTCTGATGTTTTTAGAAATATCCCACATGTGGCTCTAGTGTGCTAATGGACTGAAGCACAGGCCTCAGAAGCAAAGAAGCACCTAGAGGATTTTGGGGCCTTCTTTTTATTAGAATATATTTTAGGCACCATGTCAGGTTTGAAGAGGTTTTGTGGTTCCAAAACAGTGGAAACACTCCCAAAAAGACACCATTTGGCAAACTACACCCCTAAGGAATTAATTAACGGGTATAGTAAGCATTTTGACCCTAAGGTTTTTTGCTTAATTTAGTGGAATTAGCCCATGAAAATTTGCAATTTTTACAAGGTATAAAATACAAAAACCAACCAAAAATTTGAAAAGTAATTACTCCAGATTACGCCAATACCCCAGATGTGACAATAAACTGCTGTTTAGACACACGGCAGAGCTCAGAAGAGAAGGAGCGCCATTTTGCTTTTGGAATCTCAAGTTTTTCTGCAATGGTTTTCGGGTGCCATGTCGCATTTGCAAAGCCCCTGTCAGACCAAAACAGTGTAAAACCCTCAAAAGTGACCCCATTTGGGAAACTACACCCCTCAAGGAATTTATTGAGGGGTATAGTAAGCATTTTGACCATACAGATTTTTTTGCTGACTTTAGGAATTAGGCCGTGAAAATGAAAATTTAAGTTTTTTTCTACTAAAATGTAGTCTTAGCTCAGATTTTTCCATCTTCACAATAAGGGTATGTGCACACACAAAATAAAAATAAATGTCTGAAAATACGGAGCTGTTTTCAATGGAAAACAGCTCCTGATTTTCAGTCGTTTTTTTAGCAACTCGCGTTTTTCGCTGTTTTTTTTTACGGACATTTTTGGAGCTGTTTTTCAATAGAGTCAATGAAAAATGGCTCCAAAACGGCTCAAGAAGGGACATGCACTTCTTTTTCGCGGCTGTTTTTTTTACGGGGCCGTTTTTCACAATGGCCGCGTAAAAAAACGGCCCGTCGGCACAGAATGCCGTTGCCCATTCTGCTTCCAATTTTTCAGCCGAAAATAAGCCGTGTAAACAATACCCTAAAGGTGAAAAATCACCACAAAATTTGTAAAGCAACGTCACAGGAATACCCGATTTGTGGCAAGAAACTTCTGTTTTGAGCCACGGCAGGGATTAGAAAGAAAGGAGCACCTTTTGGCTTTTGGAGCTCAAATTTTGCTGCAATGGGTTGTGGCGCCATTTCACATTTGCAAATCCCCTGCAGGACCAAATCAGTGGAAACCCCCAAAAGTGATCTTATTCTGGAAACTACACCCCTAAAGGAATTTATCTAGGGGCATAGGGAATATTTTGACCCCACAGGTTTTTTTGCCGAATTTAGTGGAATTAGGCCATAAAATATTTTTTTCTGATAAAACGTGGACATTTTCAATTTTTACAAGAAATAAAGGAGATAAACCACCCCAACATTTGAAAGGCAATTTCTCCCGATTACGGCAATACCCCATAAGTGGTCATAAACTGCTGTTTGGATACATTGCAGGGCTCAGAAGGAAAGGAACGCCATTTGGAGCTCAAATGTAGCTGGAATGGTTTTCGGGTGCCTTGTCACATTTCAAAAGCCCCTGCGGGGCCAAAACAGTAGGGGACCCCCAAAGAGACCCCATTTGGGAAACTACACACCTTAAGGAATCGATCTAGGGGTATAGTGAGCACTTAGACCCCACAGGTTTTTTGCAGAAATTATTGGAATTAGGCCATAAAACTTAATATCAACATTTTTTTCCACTAAAAAGTCGAATTTTCTATTTTCACAAGGGATAAAGTAGAAAAAGCACTCCAAAATTTGTAAAGAAATTTCTCACAACTAAGGCAATACCCTACATGTAGTCATAAACTCCTATTTGCACACACAGCAAGGTTCTATATAGAAGATTACCCCATTTTGGAAACTACATCCCTGAAGAAATTCATCTAGAAGTATTGTGAACATTTTTGACCCCGCAAGTGTTTTGCAGAAATTAGTGCACAGTGGATGTTGCAGATTGAAAATTGCAATTTTTCCACTGATATGCCATTTCAGTGACCAAAATGTTGTGCCCAGCTTGTGCCAATAGAGACACAGCTCTTTGGGGTTTAACTTTGGTGTTTACTTTGTGGCAGGCTATTTCGGGTTTTACTGGTATTTCAGTTTACAATGTGGGGGCATATGTAATCTGTGTAGAGTACATCAGGGTATATGTAAGCTGTGTGGAATACATCAGGGTATATGTAAACTGTGAGGAGTACATCAGGGCATATGTAATCTGTGTAGAGTACATCAGGGTATATGTAAACTGTGTGGAATACATCAGGGTATATGTAAACTGTGAGGAGTACATCAGGGCATATGTAATCTGTGTAGAGTACATCAGGGTATATGTAAGCTGGGTGGAGTGCATCAGGGCATAATAGGATGATGTAATAATGGGGTGAATGAATAATAAAATGAATAATCCATTAATTGGTGTGGTACGCTTTGATCCAATACTTTATGCTCAGGCCGAGTTTTTAGGGTATTATACAAAATATCTGTACTCCAGTATTGCCTAATCTTTGACTTCTTCACTAGCCCTATAAGCAGCACAAGGCCCTAACGTTTTCTCATCTCCGATGCATCTACGGGGTTCACCTGTGGGGTCAAGCAAATGATGTGTGGAGTTTAGTGAGAAACTACTGGAGCTAAAAAATGAGTCTGGGCCGTCATTTAGCATAATTTTGCTTCATTACGTTCTGAGAGTCATAATGTGTTATTTTTCCATTGACGAAGCTGTGTGAGGGCTAGGTTTTTGTGGAACAAGCTGTAATTTTTATTGGTTCCATTTTGAGGTACATGCAAGTTTTTTCTATCACTATTTATTCAATTTTTTGGGAGACAAAAAAACCAAAAAACAGCAATTCTAGCACTGTTTTGTTTCTTCTTTTTTTACAGTGTTCACCGTGCAGTATAAACAACATATTAACTTTATTCTGTTGGTCGATACGATTACAGTAATACCAAATTTATATTGTTTTTTTACATCTTTTTTGGACTATAAGACGCAGTTTTTAGCAATAATAAATCTTGCTAAAAAGTCCCTGCGTCTTATAGTCGGCAGTCAAGGGACCCGGCAGCGCCGTGCCCCCTGACCGCTCCTTACTTAACCCCTTCCTCACCCGTGATGTGTCGGCACATCATGGAGCGGGGAGAGGAGGATATACTGAGCTATGCAGTTTCCGTAACTCCCATACAACTGAATAGTAGTTACAGAAACAGCGTAGCATGCTACGCTGCTTCTGTAACTGCGATTCACTACTATGGAAGTTACGGAAACAGCATAGCTCAGGGAGTTACGCTGTTTCCGAAACTCATCCATGCATTGCAGTGTATTGTACCAGCGATCTAATGATCGCTGGTTCAAGTCCCCTAGGGGAACTAATAAAATGTTTAAAAAAAAAAACAGATACAATTTCAGGAGTGTAAAAAAAATTAAAAGTCAAGAAAAAAACCTTTTCCCATTTTTCCCCAAATGCAATGTCAAATAAAAAAATTGGTATCGCTGCGTTATTTCACTCACACAGTGAACGGCATAAAAATAAATAAAACCCCACAATCGCTGTCTTTTGGCCACCATAGCTTTAAAAAGAATGAAATAAAGTGATAAAAAATTTGTATGTACCAAAAAAATTGTGCTAATAAAAACTACAGCTTGCCCCGCAAAAAATAAGCCCTCACACTGCTCAAACGATGGAAAAATATAAGTTATGGCTCTGAGAATTATTTTTTTTAACCAATAGGTTTTTTTTTGTAAAAGAAGTAAAATATGAAATTTTTTCCTATTCTCTGTTGTCTAAAACCTGGGTGCGTCGTATAGTCCGAAAAATACGGTAGTCTTTTCTAAAAAACATCATGTTTTAGTGTCACCATTTCCTGACAGCCATATTTTTCAGTTAATATTGCTGTAGGAGGGCATGTTTTTTGCATGATGAACTGTAGTTTTTGTGCGTACCATTTTGGTACTTGCGACTTTTTGATCACTTGTTATTAAAAAAAATTCTGAGACAAGGTGACCCAAAAAATAAATTCTGTCATAGTTTTTTTTTTTTTTAAGGTGTTCACCGTGCGGTAAAAATAACATGATATTTTTATAGGTCAGGCCGTTCCGAACGCGGCAATATTTTTTTATGTATAGTTTTTTCATTTTTTAATTTACTTTTTTTCACTTTTTTTTTACACTTACTTGGGGACATGAAGATCTCATCTTCTGATCCCCAGTACATTACACTGCACTACTTATGTAGTGCAGTGTATTGTAACTGTCATTTTTCATCTGACAGTTAAGCATATTAGGTCCTGCCTTGGGCAGGACCTAATAGGCTTCCGTACCTGGCCGACCAGGATGCCGTTGCTAGGCTTCCTGGTTGCCATAGCAACCGTCAGCACCCGCAATCGCTCGTGGGGGGGCCGATGGGATTCAGAGGGAGTCCCCTTCCTCTGTCAACCACTTCAATGCGGCGGACGCCATTGACCGCTGCATTGATTGTGTTAAACGGCGCGATCAGCGGTAACTGCAATCACTGCTGTTACAACAGGATCTCAGCTGTATATTATAGCTGACACCCGCTGAAGATGAAGTCTGGTACGTTGGATTGCGGTAAGTTACTTGCAATGCCGACGTACCAGACACGTCATTTTGCGGGAAGGGGTTAAGCTCAGCTAATTTTATTGACAAATGTTGTGACAAATTTCTAAATGCATTTGTCCTGTTCGATAAATGTGATACATCACTGTCATTAACTTCTACACTGGTTGGTGTGAACTTCTTTCTTCTCATTTGCCTGTTTTTTGTGTTGTTTTATTTTAAAGTTGCATTTCATAAATATGTGTACATTTTGTCCAAGCAGTAAGCCACACCCACTTTTCTCTCCACTTTTACAAACTGACTTGCAAGGTGCAAATTACACAAAATTTTGGCACAAATGTTTAATATGATGCACAGTACATAAGACATTTTATTGGAGTAAAATGTGGCACAAAAAAGGTGCAAATATTTGGATAAAAAATATTGAAGTTGTTTGATAAACATGGAACAATTCATCCGTGACAATTTCCAAGGAACCTCTGAAGGTAGTTTAAATTTATGACTTAGTGACATACTTGTCCCATTATTTTTTCAGATCCAATATGGCATATGATGCTTCTTTTAAGATGCTCTGGAATACATTCTCCACTAGTATACGAATTGTTATACATATATATTATATGCAGGGGGAGGGGGGTATGTCTAACTTCATAAATGTAAGATCCAGATAAGCTCACCAAGTCATTATCCATGTCTATGCAGAATCCCCTACTCCTGTGGAGACTAGTATGGAGACCTGTATTAATAAGATATCACCAATGATTCCACACCCAGGATATTATGGTTTAAATATGGGGATAGGGATTACTAGCAGAAGGGGTTTTGGTGTTGCAGAAGTTTTTTTTCTCGTGCATTGTATTCAAAACTATATTCTCTTTGTTTAAAGGGGTTTTCTGGGAATATACCTTTTTATCTATATATGCAAATATATTCTTATTAACAAATATGCACCAGCTGCCTGTGGCCACATGTAAACAATGCAGGCACAAGTGACAATGTTATCCTATTTGCCTATTGCATTAAATAATTATTTTAAAGTAGATTTTTGCAAGTGCACTTAAAAATAATATGCCTGGCAACAATTATAGTCTAATAATTTGTTAAGTATGGCAAATCACCAAGTAATGACAATATGAAAACTTACAGATTCCAATAAGGATTTTTATAGCGTATTTTGATTATGGCAGTCACGATATAAGGCTCAGATAGAAAACAAATCAAATATCCCCATGGTCAGTGCAGTATGCTTTAATAATGCATTCACCAAACATAAAAGAAAAGTAGTTTTATGGCAAGTACCATATTAATTCAGCAGCAGGTGTGATTATCATGCTAACTACACCACTGGCTGCTTCGAGTCATATTACTACATCTGGTGCATAGTAACATCTCTTGGGTGATTATATTGCTGTACTAAACACATCTCTCTAATGACCTATTTTCTAATTAAGTATTATAATGCCTTCTATTAACAGATGCATGATTTCCAAGTATATTTCTTTAGAGGAAAATTCACACATATAAACATATTCTGAGTCTTTCTCTCCATGCTGCTATTTGTTTTTCTCACTCTCTTAACTTTCTACAGCAGCTGTTTGTCTCCTTTAGGAGAAGGGTACATGGAAAGATTGGTGAGCAAAAAGGCTTTGTTCAAAGACTCAAATTTGCTATGTCTCCTTATGGGCAACCCAGGGGCGTAGCTAGGGGGGCAGGCGGGGCATGTGCCCCTGGCACAACTAAAAGGGAAGGAAGGGGGGGGATCGCTGGACAAAGTTGCCAACAGTCCCGTATTTGCCAGGACTGTCCCGAATTTACAGAGACAATCCTGGCAACGGCCATATTAAATTATATCTACGTTATATATTGACAGTAACTACAGGGGCTCCTCCTGAATCCCCGACTGCTACTAGGGGGAACCCCTGACGCCCATGTCTATATATGGACAGTAATGTCAGGGGCTCCTCCTGGAGAGCTATCCTCCACCAGAGCGTTGCCGATTAAGTTAAACAACACAAAGGAACAAGTAATGTACTGACAGAGCCCAAACCAAGGGCGGGAAAACCAGAATAAGAACATACATACTAGAGTACTTATTGAGTATGTGATGTCTATCGCATGAAGTGACAAGTGCACAAAATATTTAAAATAATGTATTTAATAAAAATATAAAATAATGATAATTCACTGTTAAGCAATAACTATTGTGCTCCAACAATTATAAATTGACAATTCACTGAGTGTGACTAGGGAGTAAAACGTATCTTTTATTGGTATCTTACTAAAATCAGGAGTATAATCACCACCGTGAAAAAAGCCCAATGTGCTCAAACAAAAACACATATGAAGAAGTGTGATTCATCAGCTGATTCTATTGTAAATCCTACTGGACAAACACTCATACAAATTTCTTGTACATGGGGGTAGCATGTTTCATTATTGATGTTACAGTAGATCGCTTCCAGTAAGTCATAGAATACCCAGAATATGTTTTGAGTGCACCAGGACAGAAGCTGTTGGATCTAAATAAGCTGCCACCTGCACTCATTCCCCCTCTATTTTAAACCTATGCGTTTTCATACAAGAATATCATTATGGGTCTGTTGTTGTTTAACTGGCTATCGTGCCAGTGATAGATTAGAATATCAGAGCATTGTTTGCATATACACAGAAGCGTGCTCACATTTGATAACTGCAGCATTCTTCTACACAATACTTGCATCTGGGAAAGTTTTCCCAAGAGTATAATGAATAGACCCTTTAAGGCAGCGAGAGAATCGGAGAGGACCAACTTATTGGTCCCGAAGCAGGAAGAAAATGCCAACACTACCAGGTTGATTGGTACATTTGACTCCAAACAACTGGAGATTATGGAGGTTCCGGTGAGGTATTGGCGAATTTTGAGCTCGGATGGGGACATAGCAGATAGGATCACTGAGAAACCTTATGTAACTTTCCAAAGAGGAAAGAACATCTGTGACAGAGTGATCCAGAGATGTTTTGACCCCATACCACGGTTGGGAATATGGTTGAACCGAAAAATTCCAGGCACATAGAGATGTGGAAGCTGCAAAGCACGTAGTTTTATTCAAGTGGGAAAGAAATTCCAGAAGGTGAGTACTCAGGTGGAATATAGCATTCAGTATTTTATTAACTGCAGTACCATGGGTGTTATATATTTAATCACCTGCCCATGTCCACTACAACCAGATGGGCTGCATATAGAAAAAATGTGAAGTAGACGGGCCGCATTACTTTGAAATTTGATACATTACAAAATTATTGTTAAGCAATTAGTTAATTGAACTACTATAATAATACTACATTACTATAATAATATGACATTACTATAACAATACTACATTACTATAATACTACATTACTATAATAATACTACATTATTATAATAATACATTACTATAACAATACTACATTACTATAACAATACTACATTATTATAATTATACTACATTACTATAATAATACTACATTACTATAACAATATTACATTACTATAATACTACATTACTATAATAATACTACATTTTTATAATAATACATTACTATAACAATACTACATTACTATAACAATACTACATTATTATAATTATACTACATTACTATTATAATACTACATTACTATACCAATACTACACTACTATAATACTGCATTACTATAATAATACTACATTACTATAACACTACATTACTATAATAATAATACATTACCATACCAATACTACACTACTATAACAATATTACACTACATTACCATAATAATACTACATTACTATAACAATACTACATTGCTATAATACTACTACATTACTATAATACTACATTACTATAATAATACTACATTACCATAACAATACTAGAGTACTATAACAATATTATACTACATTACTATAACAATACTACATTACTATAACAATACTACATTGCTATAATACTACTACATTACTATAATACTACACTACTATAATAATACTACATTACTATAATACTACATTACTCTAATACTACATTACTCTAATAATATTACTCTAATAGTGTTAGGTTTAAACTTAACGAAAATTTGCGAGATATCTCCACGTGCTTATTTCAACAATCCAGTTTTACAGTTTAAGTGTAGCGAAATGCAGTCCGGTGGCTCAGTTGGCAGCGTTTGGCAGACACACAAATGTCAAGATTAGGAAGCCCCTTTTTAGATCGTGCTACAGAGCCCTCTATAGATACTGCCACAGTGCCTTCTATAGATAGTGCCACAGTGCCCTCTATAGATACTGCCACAGTGCCCTCTGTAGATGCTGCCACACTGCCCTCTGTAGATACTGCTACAATGCCCTCTGTAGATACTGCCACAGTGCCCTCTGTAGATACTGCCACAGTGCTCTCTGTAGATAATGCCACAGTACACTCTGCAGATAATGCCACAGTGCCCTCTGTAGATAGGGCCACAGTGCCCTCTGTAGATAATGCCACAGTGCCCTCTGTAGATAATGCCACAGTACCCTCTGTAGATAATGCCACACACCCCAGATAATGCCACAGTGTCCTCTGTAGATACTGCCACACACCCACACGTAGATAATGTCACAGTGCCCTCTGTAGATAATGCCACAGTGCCCTCTGTACATAATGTCACAGTGCCCTCTGTAGATAATTACACAGTGCACTCTGTAGATAATGCCACAGTGCCCTCTGTAGATGCTGCCTCAGTGCACTCTGTGGATAATGCCACAGTGCCCTCTGAAGGTAATTACACAGTGCCCTCTGAAGATAATTCCACAGTGCCCTCTGTAGATAATTCCACAGTGCCCTCCGTAGATAATTCCACAGTGCCCTCTGTAGATAATTCCACAGTGGCCTCTGTAGATAATTCCACAATGGCCTTTGTAGATGCTGCAACAGTGCCCTCTGTAGATGCTGCCACAGTGCCCTCTGTAGATAATGCCACAGTGCCCTCTCAAGGTAATTACACAGTGCCCTCTGTAGATAATTTCACAGTGCCCTCTGTAGATAATTCCACAGTGGCCTCTGTAGATGCTGCCACAGTGCCCTCTGTATATGCTGCCACAGTGTCCTCGGTAGATGCTGCCATAGTGCCCTCTGTAAATGCTGCCACAGTGCCCTCTGTAGATGCTACCACAGTGCCCTCTGTAGATGCTGCCACAGTGCCCTCTTTAGATGCCGCCACAGTGCCCTCTGTAGATGCTGCCACAGTGTCCTCTGCAGATAATGCCACACACACACACACTCCTTGTAGATAGTGCCGCAGACACCCCCAGTAGATAGCTCCATTGGGGCTCCCTCTAGGAGTGGATTCCCCAGCCAGAGCGTTGCCGACACTTTGGCCAGGGATTCCTCTGCTGGAGGAGCCCCTGATGTCACTGTCCAGAATGTGGCCTGGAATGTGATGTTAGGGGCAACCCCACAGCCGGTGTCCCAGAGTGGAGCACTAGTATAGGCTCTGCTACGGAACTCTGGGGAGGACACTGACATCAGTGTCCATATATGGACAGTGATGTCTGGGGTTTGCCCGGAGCTTGAATCCCGGAACAGAGCCACTTCTAGCACTCTGCCTGGGATTCCAGCTCTGCTCCTGACATCACTGTTCATATATGGACAGAGAAGTCAGGGGCAACCCCAGAGCTGGAGTTCCGGGCAGAGCTATAGTAGCGCTCCTACTGGGACTCCAGCTGTGCTCCTGACATCACTGTCCAGCCCATATGTGGACAGTGATGTCAGGGGATTCCACAGAGGTCCGGAGCACAGCGTATACTAGCGCTCTGCCTGGGACTACGGCTCTTGGAAAGCCCCAGATATTGCGTGTCCATTCATGGACAGCGATGTCAGGGGATTCCACAGAGTCCCGGAGCAGAGCCTATGCTAGCGCTCTGCCCGGGACTCCGCTCTGGGGAAGCCCCAGACATCGCGTGCCCATTCATGGACAGCGATGTCAGGGAATTCCACAGAGTCCTGGAGCAGAGCCTATACTAGTGGCTCTGTGTCCCGCGGGCTGCAGATGACAGCCTCAGGGGCCGCATGCGGCCCGGGGGCCACGTGCTTGAGACCCCTGGGCTAAATGATCAGCTTAATTTCACATGCTTTATCCAAGAGATATGTCCCTCACCCAGGGGCGTAGCTAAAGGCTCATGGGTCCCTGTGCAAAAGTCCTTCATGGCCCCCTCCCCAGTTCTCTTCATGGCTGACGGCCCACAGCTTTCAGCTGAATCGCTGGGTCTACTAAGTGACAAAACGATGCAGTACTAGCCGCCAGGGGCGTACTTAAGGTCTTAAAACATCAGGGGCAATAGCCCCAATGTATATAACCCCCATAAAAAATGTATGTCTATCTATCTATCTATCTATCTATCTATCTATCTATCTATCTATCTATCTATCTATCTATCTATCTATCTATCTATCTATCTATCTATCTATCCATCCATCCATCCATCCATCCATCCATCCATCCATCCATCCATCCATCCATCCATCCATCCATCTATCTATCTATCTATCTATCTATCTATCTATCTATCTATCTAATCTATCTATCTACATATATATACACAGTATATATATATATATATATATATATATATATATATATATATAATACACAAATATATAATTATATATCGGAGACAGCATATCTGTAGCACTATGGCCCTATAGCTATGGATAGGATTAGATACAGTGGCTCAGCAGACAGTATCATACATGATAGGATTAGATACATCAGTTCAGCAGACAGTATCACACATGATAGGATTAGATATCGTTTGTTGGACTACATCGGATTCGAGGACTACTTCGATGACGGCAGGTTTTTTTACTCAATAAAATGGTTAACAAGGGTTGTGTGTTTTTTTTTTATTTCAACAAAATAATTTTTCTGTCTTTGTATTTTTTTAAACGTTATTACTACCGCCATAGTAATGACCGCTGGCTGATTAACAGTGTCCATTACTAAGGCGGGGCTTAATGTTAGCCAGTGAAAATTGTAACACTAACCCCCATTATTACCCCGGTATCCTTCGTCACAGGGGTACCGGGAAGATCCGGATAGGATCCAGTTCCCGACCATCTGTACTTACGGTCGGGCACTGGGGCGGCTGCAGGCTGGTACTATTAGTCTGGGAAAGGGCAGAAACCGTGGCCCTCACAGTCTTGTAGCACTGTCCCCCTGAGTTCTGCAGCTTCCCACGTCTGTTTATATATCCCAACGATGGATGCTTTTTTACCGGGGCTCCGATAATATACTGTAGGATTGATAATAAATGAGTATCAACACTATGAGGACATGGAATTATGCCTGCTACAGCATTTAGATACTGATCCTTTTGGCGTGTTTCGCTTTTTGCTTAATTTACTATTCCTGCCCGAAATCAGCATGATGTTTATCATGCACTGATGCAGGCTGCCACCACGCAGTCTTAAACTGTGCAGCGTCATGTGTTACCCTAGCAATGGGACACACCCCTCTAGCATTATGTGTAGCTGAGTGTCGTGAAGAGGCGGACCATGCCGGGAGGTTTGGCACTGACGTCGCTGGTGGCGGTGATTGGCTGGGCAGGTCACATGTTGCGTTTAGCTTTGAGTGGCTGTGCGTCACAAGTTACGCTTTTGGCGCTGAATGGTCGGCATGGAGACTTGGCCTCAGTGAAGTGGTTGAGTGTTATCTCTTTAGTCTCGGTGTCCCTGTGGAAGTGTGCCGCTGATATCAAATGCGAGCATGCGTCTGTGTATGTGCAAACAATGCACTGATATTCTAATCTATCACTGGCACAATAGCCAGTTAAAGAGGCTCTGTCACCACATTATAAGTGGCCGATCTTCTACATAATGTGATCGGCGTTGGGAGTTATGACATATATTAGCTTTATGCTAATGACTTTCTTAATGGACAACTGTTGCAAAGAGGAGTTTATGAAGCTGACCAATCAGTGTCATACACTTCTCCCCATTCATTTACACAGCACATAGTGATCTTGCTAGATCACTATATGCAGTCACTTACTCACATATTAACATTACTGAAGTGTCCTGACAGTGAATAGACATCACTACCAGCCAGGACGTGATGTCTATTCAGAATCCTGACACTTTGGTAACGTTTGTGTGAAATTTACTGCACAGCGAGCTAATATGTGAGTAAGTGACTGCACATAGTGATCTAGCAAGATCACTATGTGCTGTGTAAATGAATGGGGAGAAGTGTATGACGCTGATTGGTCAAAAAGTAAAACACGCCCAGTTGTCCATTAAGAAAGTCATTAGAATAAAGCTAAAATAGGCCACTTATAATGTGGTGACAGAGCCTCTTTAAACAACAACAGACCCCTGATGAAATTCTTGTATGAAAACGCGTAAGGTCAAAATAGAGGGGGAATGAGTGTAGGTGGCAGCTTATTTAGATCCAACAGCTTCTGTTCTGTGGCACTCAAGACATATGCTGGGTGCCCTATGATTTTCTTCAAGGGATTTGCTGTAATACCAGTAATGAAACATGCACACCCCCATGTACAAGAAATCTGTGTGGGTGTTTGTCCAAAAGGATTTACAATAGAATCAGCTAATGAATCACTCTTGTTCTTTATAAGTGTTTAGTTTGAGCACAGTGGCCTTTTTTCAAGATGGTGAGATACCAATAAAAGATACATTTTATTGTCTAGTCACACTTAGTAAATTATAAAATAATGATAAGTGAATAAAAACTTTGTGTGTGTAACTAACGTTGGGGTGAATTAATAAATAAATACTAGGTGTATGAAACCTGAAGTGACATGTGAAAAACTGAGTGCAAAAAAAATGTGGTGCCAAATTTGTAATAAAAAATACATTGCAAAAAGTCCATACATACTGACCAATACTTACACATAATTATGAATGCTTGGAAAAGGGTATATAAAAAAAGAGGGAGAAAGGGCGCTCCTCTGGGGTGATGTTGTATTTGCTCTTAAAATATATTTTTACGGTGAAGTTGTTATCGACTCCCCTGGTTTTGTTGTGCAGGATCATCCGCACAACTTGACTTAATTGCTCGTCTGGTAAACTTTCCGGTACACTGTGCAAGCCTCGGGAGCGGACCCACGGTGGATACCTCCAAGCCTGGAGTTTCCTCGACGTGGTCTTTTGATTTGTTTTTCGGAATATAGAAAAAAGCTCCTTGTTTCGGGCGCTTCTGTGTAGCAGGATTTTCGTTCACTCCAGACTCCAGAAAATTAAGTACTCTAATACTTTTTTATGCCTTAATGAACAGGAGTTAAACTGGGCAGCTTAAAGGAACAGCATCACAAAAATAAAAACAGCTAAAATGGGCATAGAATAAAAATATATATTAAAATCACATATTACAAATTGCACATCACAAAGCTGCCACACACTGTTGACACTGTTGTCAGAGGAATGATGTAAAATCAAATGTCTTATTTAGACCCTTAGCTTGTACAGTATTGAGTTTCCAAATCCATTTGGATTTGCACTGTAATAATCTTTTCATCAGATTTCCTCCTCTTGTGCCCATCTCAATATGATCAATACCTCTCACTTTCAGTAATTTGGAGTTGCATCCATAATGTATTAGAAAGCAGGGATTTGGTTTAAGTTTTTCAAATTCTTTCCAGTTCAGTAATTCCTTTTGTCACTTCCATGCCTGACATGTACCAGTACATGTGTTTTGAGCTTACAAGTAATGAGGACCACATAAATTGTTGGACTGGGGCAAGTGGCATAATATACCATAATAAGTTATATGTCATGTGATATTAGATGTTTAGGTTCCTTCCGAATCTTTAAATTCCAGTGCCCTTTCAATATTTCGGCATGACATAAATTTGGGCCTCCAGGAATAAAAAATACCACCAGAAGTTTTAGGAGCATAGTGGCTTTGTACTAAGGTATCCCTTAGATTCCTCAATCTACTAAGAAGGTAGACGTTTCTCCAGTGTCGGAACTGTCAGTAGGATAGGTTAATAAGGCAAGTGGTTACATGTCTTAGCTTTATTCTCCCTGTTCATTTTGGACTCTGGTTGAAGCGGTTGCAATCGATCAAAACTTCGGCACTTGAGTGAGCTCTTTTAATGCTGCATTTACTATATCCTCCTATGTCCATGAATTGTTGTTTCAAATCAGCCGACTGTCTCTCAAAGTCTTGTTCGGTCAAGCAGATCTTATTTGACCTGTACATATTGACCAGTGTGGATTGACTACCTTCCCTTTCCTAGGCAAGTCAGTTTGGATGTAACCCTCACAATCTCTTTTGTTTGAAATATCCTTAAAGTCAATATGGAAAATTTACTAATGCTGCCTATGATTTAGACTGTGTAGACTTTGACAAGACAATGCACCAAATTTATTATTGACAGTGGTGTATGCTGTAAGAGTAATTTGGCACATCTTGCTTGACCTTTTAGACGCTTTTCTCCTCCTTATATAACCTTTGATTTGGCCTGTTCTGCAAAAGAATTTTGGTGGGTTTTAAGCCTGACTCTCTTTTTGAGACACTTATTATAAGTGTCTAGTGAGATGCAAACATCCATTTTTAAATAAGTCAAAATTGAATGCAATACATTTATATGTTTATTTGATATTGTGATGACAGGAATTCAACTGCATTATTATTGCTTTGTGTTGCTTAAAGTGACCCTCCAGTCCCCCAAAAGATGTGACTATACATTGACAACACAGGGGCCGACGTCATCAGCGCTGGTCCAACATAGGGCAATGGAGGGATTGGCGGCATCTCAAACTTACAAAGAAGTACTCCATAGCAAAGTCTAAGACTGCAGTTGGCATATTGGGGAGCGGAAAACGGGGGACAGGAAACGCATGAGCAGTAGCTGGATTATTCGGAGGCAGGATAGCAAGTTAGTTTACCATACGTTTCCGATGTATAGTCAAATATATTTTTTTGGACTGGAGGGTCACTTTAACTTAACCGGATTTAGCATGCATACACACATGTCCCAGACGACCAGATTCCTGTCAGGTACTGTATGTCTGCAGGGATGTACACCCCCCCCCCTGCATCATATAATAATATGTGCCAGCATCTGACATTACCGGAGGCTTGTTAGGTTAAACTTGGTTATAAATACGCGGCTCGCATAGCACCAAAAATAGCAAACCAGGTACTTTGTTTATTGTATTTTATACGCAAATCACGGACCAACTTAAACATGATTGGCCAGTGGCTACTTTACCCCTTAACGCTCAGTGACGTACTATTTCATCATGGAAACCACCCCGTTCGCGCTCCATGACGGAATAGTACGTCACGGGAGTAACGGCCATTTCGGCCGTCCTCCCGACACATAAAGGAGCTGTGACAGCTGCTGTCTCATACAGCAGTTGCCGCAGCTCCAACAGCTGATTAACCCCTTAACCGCTTCCCTCTTTAGCCACTTTTGACCTTCCTGACAGAGCCTCATTTTTCAAATCTGACATGTTTCACTTTATGTGGTAATAACGTCGGAATGCTTTTACCTATCCAAGCGATTCTGAGATTGTTTCCTCAAGACACATTGGACTTTAAGTTACTGGCAAAATTTGCTCGATATGTTCAGTATTTAATTGTGAAAAACACCCAAATTTTGCGAAAAATTACAAAAATTAGCATTTTTCGCAATTTAAATGTATCTGCTTGTAAGACAGGCAATTATACCACACAAAATTGTTCCTAATTAACATCCCCCATATGTCTACTTTAGATTGCCATTGTTTTTTGAACGTCCTTTTATTTTTCTAGGACGTTACAAGGCTTTGAACTTTAGCAGCAGTTTCTCACATTTTCAAGAAAATTTCAAAAGACTATTTTTAAAGGGGCCAGTTCAGAAGTGAAGTGGCTTTAAAGGCCTTATATATTAGAAACCCCCAAAAGTCATCCCATTTTAAAAACTTCACCCCTCAAAGTATTCAAAACAGCATTTAGAAAATGTCTTAACCCTTTACACATTTCCCAGGAATTAAAGCAAAGTAGAGGTGACATTTTTTTTATAACACAGAAGCTTTTACCAGAGAAATGCAACTCAATATTTGTTGCACAGTTTCTGCAGTTTTAGGAAATATCTCACATGTGGCCCTAGCGTTCTACTGGACTGAAGCACAGGCCTCAGAAGCAAAGGAGCACCTAGTGGATTTTGGGGCCTTATATTTATTAGAATATATCTTAGGCACCATGTTAGGTTTGAAGGGCTCTTGCAGTGCCAAAACAGTGAAAATCCCCCAAAAGTGACCCCATTTGGGAAACTACACACCTCAAGGAAATTATCTAGCGGTATAGTGAGCATTTTGGCAGCACAGATTTTTTACAGAAATTTGTAAAGGATCTGCCAGGCACAACTTCTGTGTATACGCCCATGGGTAATCAGTCTGCACCTGGTTCTATGTCTCTGAGACTGACTCCATCTTCCACCACTCAGGATGGCAGGCTTAGGAGTGGGAGAGCCTATCGCAGCCTGGCCAGATGGAGCTAGCTCCCGCCCTCTGTCTATTTATACCTGCCTTTCTTGTTCCTCCTTTACTTGTGATTCTTCTTGTGTGGTTTCCTGGCCTTGCTGCAGCTCCTAGCTATTTGACCTTGCTTCATACTGACCCCGGCTTACTGACTACTCTTCTGCTCTGCGTTTGGTACCTCGTACATTCCTGGTTTGACTCGGCTCGTTCACCTCTCTTGTTGCTCACGGTGTTGCCGTGGGCAACTGCCCCATTTCCCTTTGTTTGTGTCCCCTTGTCTGTTTGTCTGTCGTGCACCTACTGAGCGTAGGGACTGTCGCCCAGTTGTACCCCGTCGCCTAGGGCGGGTCGTTGCAAGTAGGCAGGGATTGAGTGGTGGGTAGATTAGGGCTCACTGTCTGTTTCCCTACCCCCTGTCATTACATAATCACAAGCCCATATACCTAGGCTACCCAATGCTAAGACGTTAGCTACCTTGTTTGTCAAACTCATCCTGTGTCTCCATGGGGTCCCTGTCAATATTGTTTCGGACAGAGGGGTACAATTTGTTTCATTGTTTTGGAGAGCCTTCTGTAAAAAGTTGGAGATTGATCTGTCCTTCTCCTCTGCCTTCCATCCTGAAACTAATGGCCAAACTGAGAGGACTAATCAGTCTCTAGAACAATATTTAAGGTGTTTTGTCTCTGACTGTCAATATGGTTGGATCTCATTCATTCCCCTCGCCAAATTTTCCCTTAATAACCGGGTCAGTAACTCGTCAGGGGTCTCCCCCTTTTTCTGTAATTTTGGGTTTAATCCACGGTTCTCCTCCGTTTGACCTGGTAGTTCCAACAATCCCGAGGTAGAGGTCGTTCATCGGGAACTGTGCACAGTCTGGGCCCAGGTTCAGAAGAACCTAGAGGCGTCCCAGAGTATACAAAAAAACTCAGGCTGATAGAAGACGTTCTGCTAACCCCTTGTTTATGGTCGGGGATCTGGTGTGGTTGTCGTCTAAGAACTTGCGCCTTAAGGTCCCGTCCAAGAAGTTTGACCCCCGGTTTATAGGGCCGTATAAGGTCATTGAAGTCCTCAATCCTGTCTCCTTCCGACTGGAGTTGCCCCCATCTTTTCGTATACACGACGTGTTTCATGCCTCCTTCCTTAAACGCTGCTCCCCGTCCTGGGCTCACTCGAGGAAACCCCCTGTTCCCGTTCTCACCCCTGAGGAGGTGGAATTCGAGGTGGCCAAGATTGTGGACAGCAAGATGGTCCAAGTCTCCCTCCAGTACCTGGTCCATTGGAGAGGATACGGGCCTGAGGAGAGGACTTGGGTACCCGCCTGGGATGTTCACGCTGGGGTGTTGGTCAGGAAGTTCCACCTTCGTTTCCCCAATAAACCAGGTCCACTTAGAAAGGGTCCGGTGGCCCCTCATAAAAGGGGGGGGGGTATTGTAAAGGATCTGCCAGGCACAACTTCTGTGTATACGCCCATGGGTAATCAGTCTGCACCTGGTTCTATGTCTCTGAGACTGACTCCATCTTCCACCACTCAGGATGGCAGGCTTAGGAGTGGGAGATAGCTGGCCAGATGGAGATAGCTCCCGCCCTCTGTCTATTTATACCTGCCTTTCCTGTTCCTCCTTTGCTTGTGATTCTTCTTGTGTTGTTTCCTGGCCTTGCTGCAGCTCCTAGCTATTTGACCTTGCTTCATACTGACCCCGGCTTACTGACTACTCTCCTGCTCTGCGTTTGGTACCTCGTACATTCCTGGTTTGACTCGGCTCGTTCACCTCTCTTGTTGCTCACGGTGTTGCCGTGGGCAACTGCCCCATTTCCCTTTGCTTGTGTCCCCTTTTCTGTTTGTCTGTCGTGCACCTACTGAGCGTAGGGACCGTCACCCTGTTGTACCCCGTCACCTCGGGCGGGTCGTTGTAAGTAGGCAGGGACTGAGTGGTGGGTAGATTAGGGCTCACTGTCTGTTTCCCTACCCCCCTGTCATTACAAATGATTGGAAGTAGGCCGTGAAAATTAAAATCTAAATTTTTTTAAAGAAAATGTAGGTTTGGCTAATTTTTTCTCATTTCCACAAGGACTGAAGGAGAAAAAGCTGTTTAGACACACGGCAGGGCTTAGAAGGGAAAGAGCGCTATTTGGCTTTTGGAGCTCAAATTTAGCAGGAATGGTTTGCGGAGGCCATGTCACAATTACAAAGCCCCTGAGGGGACAAAACAGTGGAAACCCCCCACAAGTGACCCCATTTTGGAAACTACACCCATTGAGGAAATTAGCTAGGGGTATAGTGAGCGTTTTGACCCCACAGATTTTTTGCAGAAATTATTGGAAGTAGGCTCTGAAAATGACAATCTAAATTTTTTCAAAGAAAATGTAGGTTTAGCTAATTTTTTCTCATTTCCACAAGGACTGAAGGAGAAAAAGCACTGTAAAATGTGTAAAGCAATTTCTCCCGAGTAAAACAATACCCCACATGTGGTAATAAACGGATGTTTGGACACACGGCAGGGCTTAGAAGGGATGGAGCGTCATTTGGCTTTTGGAGATCACATTTAGCAGGAATGATTTGCAGAGGCCATGTCACAATTGCAAAGCCCCTGAGGGGACAGAACCATGAAAACACCCAAAAAGTGACTCCATTTAGGAAACTACACCTCTTGAGGAATTCATGTAGGGGTGTAGTAAGTATTTTGACCCCACAGATGTTACATAGAATTTATTAGAATTGGGCAGCAAATAAAAACAATCCTTTTTCTTCAATAAGACGTAGCTTTAGCGCAAAATTGTTAATTTTCTCAACAAATAAAGGAAAAAAAGAACCCAACATTTGTAAAGCAACTTCTCCCGAGTACGGCAATACCCCATATGTGGTCATAAACTGCTGTTTGGGCACACGGCATGGCTCAGAAGGGAAGGAGCGCCATTTGGAGTGCAGATGTTGCTGGATTGGTTTCTGGGTGCCTGTGGGCCCAAAACAGTGGAAACCCCCCTGAAGTGACCCAATTTTGGAAACTACACCCCTCAATGCATTTACCTAGAGGTGTACTAAGCATTTTAACCCTGCAGGTGTTTTGTAGAAATTAGTGTGCACTCGATGTTTTTCCATAGATATGCCAATATGTGGTGCCCAGCTTGTGCCACCATAACAAGACAGCTCTCTAATTATTATGCTGGGTTTCCTGGTTTTAGAAACACCCTACATGGGGCACTAATCTTTTGCCTGGACATTCGACCAGGATCAGGAGTGAAAGTGTACCATGTAAAATTGAGGCCTAATTTGGCGATTTACAAAGTATTGGTTCACAACTGCAGAGGCTCAGATGTGAAATAATAAAAACAAAACCCTGAGAAGTGACCCCATTATGGAAACTACAACCCTCAAGGCATTTATTAAGGGGTGTAATAAGCATTTTCACCCCACAGGTCTTTTCCATAAATGAATGCGCTGCGGATGGTGCAAATTAAACATTTATATTTTTCCCTAGCTATACCATTCAGTGGCAAATATGTCATGCCCAGCTTATGCCACTGGAGACACACACCCCAAAATTGTTAAAAGGGTTCTCCCGGGTATGATGATGCCATATATGTGGAAGTAAACTGCTGTTTGGGCACGTTGTAGGGTTCAGAGTGGAGGGAGCGCCATTTGGCTTTTGGAGAGCGGCTTTTGCTTGGTAGTAGATTTGTTTGAGTATTGCTGGTGTTTCCGTTTATAATGTGGGGCATATGTAAGCTGGGCAGAGTACATCAGGGGCATAGTCAGGTGGTATAATAATGGGGTAAAAAAAAACAATAAAATGATCCACAGATGTGTGTTACGCTGTGAAGCAATCCTTTCTGCACAGGCCGGTGTCGCACTGATATATGGCGCCCTTTCTTATCCCCCTTTTGGTCCACACTCCGCACCTTTGCAGTTTGGGGAACTTTGCTGGGAAATTGTTGTCCTGGTATAATACGGGCACCGTCGCTTCCAGCAGATATGTTTGGGCTCTCCCCTTCCTGGTTCCTTAATTTTAGGTCCTTGATAAATCGCCTCTTGAAACAGACAAAATGTTCCCCTCGGGTCGGCACAACTGCATATTTTTTATTTCCTGACTTATTGTAGCCTTAACTAATTTTATTTTTTCATAGATGTAGTGGTATGAGGGCTGGTTTGTTGTGGGACAAGCTGTAGTTATTATTGGTACCATTTTGGGGTACATGCAAATTTTTGATCACCTTTTATCCTATTTTTTGGGAGGCCAGGTAAACAAAAAACCGCAATTCTGGCATAGTTTTTTTAGTTTTTTTTATACAGCGTTCACCACGCGTTATAAATTACATGTTACATGTTAAATTACATGTTAACTTTATTCTGCGGGTCAGTACGATTCCGGCAATACATAATTTATAGAACTTTTTTATGTTTTACAACTTTTTGCACAATAAAATTACTTTTGTAAAAATAATGTATTTTTTCTGTCGCCAATTTGTGAGAACCATAACGTTTTAATTTTTTTTGTCGACTGAGCTGTATAAGGGCTTGTTTTTTGCGGGTCGAGCTATAGTTTTTATAGGTACAATTTTTGGATACGTGCAACTTTTTGATCACTTTTTATTCGAATATTTGTAGAGCAAAGTGACAAAAAAACAGAAACTCTGGTAAAGTGTTTTAAATTATTTTACGCTGTTCACCGCGTGCAATAAATAATATAATATTTTGATACCCTAGGTCGTTACGGTCGCGGTGATACCAAATCTGTATGGTTTATTATTATTTTTCAATAATAAAGGACTTAAGGATAAGGATAAGAGTAAAAGGGGGATTGTGTTTTATTTTATTACTTGAAACTTTTATTGTTTTCTAACTTTTATTTTTTTCACTTTTTTTTTACACTTTTTGATACTTTTTTTTACACTTTTTCTCAAGTCCATCTAGAGAACTTGACAGTCCAACTGTCAGATTTTTTTTTTCTAATACATTGCACTACCTACGTAGTGCAATGTATTCGATCTGTCAGTTATTCACTGACAGCAAGCCGATTAGGCTTCGCCTCCCGGCGGGGCCTAATCGGCTTCCGTAATGGCAGAGCAGGAGGCCATTGTGTCTCCTGTTGCCATAGCAGCAGTCGCCAGTCCTGATTGCCTGTCAGGGCTGGCGATCTGATAGTAACCGCTACGATGCAGCAATCGCTTTCGATTGCTGCATCGAAGGGGTTAATGGCAGGGATCGGAGCTAGCTCCAGTTCCTGCCATTACAGGTGAATGTCAGCTGTAACATACAGCTGACTTCCACCTCTGATGACGCCGGATCAGCTCCTGAACCGGCGCCATCTTGCCGGCGGCTACGGAAACCGATCGGGCTCCGCCGCCGGGCGGATCTTGACCGGCTTCCGTGCTAGGCAGACCGGGAGGCAGGGGTGAACCTAGCCTCTCTGCTGCCTGAGTTGAACTATAAAAAGATGTCCCCCCCCCAATTCTATCTGAGTTTTTCTCATTACTAGCTTTACACAACAAACATATATAAAAAAAATTAAATAGGAAAACATTTGTTGTTTTTTGTTAAAGTGCTGTTTGAAGTATAGAAAAGATTCAAAGAATTCTTCTTACTGTATTACTTTAGTATCATAGATCAACAACGCAGCATTAGCACTGAAAATGGTTTAACACATCTTCTTGCCAGGTGAAACTTCAAGGCCTGTTTTGAAGCGGCAGCCTGGGCTGGTTTCTTTACTCTACCTGCTGTATTGTAGTGGTCTGCCTGTGCTGGCTCTATGCCAGTGGTGGATTAATATGATCTTAGGCCCTGGGCTGTGCATAAGTTATCTGCCCACACCCTACACTTAAGTCTCACCTACATGTCAAAGTGCATTACATGCCACTCTGCAGACTGTCTCTTAGCCTGATCATCTGCTGCCACACTCACATTTCCCCACAGCCCCCACCACAGTAATGTACATAGATTGTAAGACCAACATTACAAATAATACCGCCATACTGCTACTGAATAATACCTCCATACTCTTACTGAATAATACCCCCATACTGATACTGAATAATACCTCCATACTGTTACTGAATAATACCTCCATACTGTTACTGAATAATACCTCCATGCTGATACTGAATAATACCTCCATACTGTTACTGAATAATACCTCTATACTTATATAGTGGATCGAGCAGGTTCCCCAGCAGCATTTAAAAGAAACAGGATCCTGACCTGTCCACAGAGTTTAAGGCAGCACAGAGTATTTCAGGAGATGAGCGTGCGGATCTTGTGCGGGGTGATGACTTGCCAATCATGTGAAGGTGTTATTGAGGACAGGAGTGGAGGAGAGGTAACAGACTGAGAGCTACGTAATGTTAAGAGCAGAGTTCACAGCAGCACAGAATATTTCAGGAGAGGAGCGTGCAAATGTTGAGGAGTGTATGACGCTGAGAGGCCGCGGCAGCCTGTGATTGGCTGCAGAGGCCGCTGCAGCCTGTGATTGGCTGCAGAGGCGGTCACGTGATGTGCGTGACCGCCACTACAGCCTGTGATTGGCTGCAGCGGCGACATGGATGAAACGTCATCGCTGGAGGCCGGACAGGAGGAATGTAAGTATGAACGTATTTTTTTTTATTACATTCAAATTTTATTTTCCGCGCACCGAGCATGGTAATGTCAAGGTTGCTGAAAGAGTTAGTGCAGCCCATTAACTCTTTCAGCACCCTGGACAGTACCATGCTCGGCGCACGGAAATTACAGGTTCGGTCAGAACTAGTTCGGTCCAAATCGAAAGTAGACATATGGGAAATGTGAACTAGTACTATTTTGGGGGGTAAAACCATCTGTTTTACAAGCAGATGCATTTAAATTCAGAAAAATGCTATTTTTTTTCCTAAATTTTCTCTACATTTTGCAATTTTTCACAAATAAACACTGAATATATCGACCAAATTTTACCACTATCATGAAGCCCAATGTCTCACGAGAAAACAATCTCAGAATCGCTTGGATAGTTTTAAGCATTCTGACTTTATTACCACATAAAGTCAAATATGTCAGATTTGAAAAATGGGCTCTGAGCGTTAAGACCAAAACTAGGCTGCGTCCTTAAGGGGTTAAATAAATGGTTGTTACGATCGAGCGCCACTCCAGAAGAAGGCTTTTAGCATAAACGTGCGTCAGGTTGGATGCCATTCCTGTGTTCTCTTGAACTATATGTTTGTAATTATTTTTCTCACAGATACGTGCTTTCCTTTATGGTAGATTAATTTTATTTTTTTTACTTGAGGTATCATGTCATGCCTTGAATTATTTTGTTAGGACTTGATCGTTTTGAATGATGTCCTTTTCTGTCATTTTGTGACAAATTTTTAATCTATCAATGATCGACTTTTACTGTTTAGCACTCATTTTTCACTTGGGTTTGTTTCCTTTACCTTTATATGTTCTATATATACAGTGTCATTAGGAATAATCTTCTGCATGGAGAAGAACAAGAAGCCCTGGAAGTGATGATATGGCCCCCACAGGGCCCTGTTCTCAACATCGTTTAGTCTGTCTGGGATTACATGAAGGATTTTAGGAAGCCTACATCCATAGAAAATCTGTGGTCAGTTCTCCAAGATGTCTGGAAAAACCACCCTGCCGAGTTCCTTCAAAAACTGTGTGCAGGTGTACCTACAAGATTTGATGCTGTTTTGTAGTCAAAGGGTGGCCACACCAAATATTGATTTGCTTTAGATTTCTCTTCTGTTCATTCACTTTGCATTTTGTTAATTGCATTTCGTTAATTGATAAAAAAAAAAACAACTATTTTCACTTCTATTTTTGAAAGCATTCTTACTTTGCAGCATTTTTCCACAACTGCCTAAAACTTTTGGACAATGCTGTATATGTATAAATTTACTTTACTAGTGACCTTGCAAGTAACATTCAATGAACCAGGGATTCACATTACAAATATAAGTTTGCAATATGAAATATACATATTTGTTAAGAAGTACTCTTTCTAAGCATTCTCTGTTCTCTGGAAAATGCATGAGTTTTGAGACATACAAAGAAATGGCATCTTGTTCAAGAACTGTATATGTTCTATTTTCTGATTCACTATTCAAATTCACAGCGACAGCTTACATTTTTTTGTAATCACATTTTCAGAGATTGATATGAAATGAAAGACGTGTGAAGTATTACAGTGCTCACATTGCTCAGGAAGTGTTGACAGTTTGTCATACCTAATATGCTGATTAGAAACAAGTCAAACCATTTTTCAATATTGATTTCACATTATAATCCCAAAGCACTTTAAATGAAATGGATCAAATAAATGAGCAGTTTACATTGTTTGTCATAGTCCAGCAAACCAAGAAGCTTAGGGTTATTTTGATGCTTTACTAGTGTAGTGTGTACATTGAAAAAATAAATGCATTCCACAGCATTTTGAGTCAAAATCTATTTAACTTTTTATCTTTTTACACATGTTTGTACCTACAATATGTTCCTGTATTTCTGATTTAATAACAACCTTACACATAAGACTGATATACACCTACCATATGTAAGATATTAGGTACAATGTATGTAAAAGTAAGAAAACAGTTTGAGAATATCAATAAGCAGCTCAAATCATAAACTGACTTTCCAGTATTGAGAAAAAATATGTTTGAGTCACATAAAATAGCCACCACAAGAAAACAAACAACATCAAGATCTCCAAAAAAGAATGATTACTACAAAACTTTAGCAATCACTCTAACTTCTGTTTTGATTAATATATAGAACTTTAAAAATTTTTGGGGGAAATCCTGTTTTTAGTATGGTCCTGATGTCTGCTAATTCTGTCAGATATAATTTTCAGCAACTAAAGCTTATCAACCCATTCCCGTCGCAGTCAGTATTGGCCTTTCTCACACTGAAATGTTTTCATTTTGTATCCTCACCTTCCGAGAGCCATAACTTTTCTATTTTTCCATCGACATACAGTAGCCATAATGAGTGCTTCTATTTTCTGGGACAAGATGTATTGTTTAAAGGGACAATTTTGTGGTACAGCTAATGTATAGAAAAAAATCAATCTCTTTTTTTGTAGGGTTGGAAAAAAACAGCATTTCTTCAAAAGTTTTTTCTAATCGGTCTTCACCATGCAGTATAAATGACAGGATAACATTATTCTGCAGGTCCTTACAGATATGGTGATACCAATTTTGTACAAGTTTATATAGTTTGTATAACTTATATAGTTTCAAATATAGTTTGATATAGTTTCAAAATGTAGTCTACCTCCCTGTTCTGCGGCACCTCTGGAGGAGCCTATGCACGTAGATAGACTTCGACTGTCCGAACACGAAAGGCAATCGACTTGGTTATGTCTGTACTTTGGCCACAAGGGACATTTCGTGCACCAAGGCCAGCACCTAGGCTTGATTGGAGAGACAATCCTAGGTGAATCTCCCTCAACCACTAATTCTCTCCCAGACTTTATGTTCCAGCGTCTATCGTCACCGATGAAGGATCACACTCTGTTCCTGCTTACTTGGATTTTGGAGAAGCTGCAAACTTCATCCAGCAGGCACTGGCGGATTATCATTAGGGGGGTTCGGGCGGTCGCCCGGGGCCCAAGTCTCCCAGGCGGCCCATGGCCACTCGAACCGCACAAGACCGCATGGGCCCCCTCATGCCCGGTGGCGTCGCTAGCACCGGAGGGGGCCCCGGTGCTAGCGGCAGCCGCATTCATTTGTACCTGAGTCCTCAGATACAAATGAATATTACAGACTGCAGGCCACATTAGGCTTGCAGCCTATCAGGCGCTGGGAAGACTCCCTGTGCAGGCCGGCGTGATGAGGTACTGCATTACGCTGGTCTGCACATGCGTCTAGTCCAGAGGCTTCACATGCGTCCACGAGAACGCAGCAAGGTAAGTAAAATATATATTTATTTTTTTAGGTGGGGCTAGCGCTGTGCATATATTCAAGGAGGGGGGGAGTGCTCCATGACACTATATACAAAGGGGGTGGGGGAGTTCTCCGTTACACTATATACATGGGGGGAGTGCTGGGTGGCACTATATACAAGGGGGAGGAGGGTAGCGCTGTGTTGGCCTATGTATAAGGGGGGAGGGGAGAGTGCTCTGTGACACTATATACAAGGGGGGGAGTTCTCTGTTACACTATATACAAGGAGAGGGGAGCACTGTGTGGCACTATATACAAAGGGGGGAGCGCTGTGTGCACTATATACAAGGGGGAGCACTATATGGCCCTATATACAAGGGGGGAGCGCTATGTGGCCCTATATACAAGGGGGAGCGCTTAGTGGCCCTATATGCAAGGGGGAGCGCTGTGTGACACTATATACAAGGGGGGAGCTGTGTGGCGCTATCCACAGTGGTATGTGTGTGGCGCTCTTTACAGGGGGGGCTCTGTGGTGCTATTTACAAGAGGGGGAGGGTTGTATGGCACTATCTATACGGGGCTTTTTGTAACGCTCTCTATGGGGGGATGTGTGTGATGCTAGCTATAGGGGGTGTGTAATATCTACAGGGGCTGTGTGTGGAGCTATCTATGGGGGTGTGTAATATCTACAGGGGCTGTATGTGGCACTATGTACAGGGGGCTGTGTGTGGCACTATGTACAGGGGGCTGTGTATATGTGGTGTTTTACAGCGTTTGGTATTCTTACATTCAGGCTCGCAGTCTTTGGTGCTATTATATTTAGGGGCACAGTATGTGGCACCATGATAATTTTATTTTCGTTTATAGGTGTGGAAATGTTGGAAAAGGGAGGAGCCGCAGACATCTGAGTGGCAAATTCTGCAGAAATGGGTCATGGCCGGGAGAAGTCGTCATGAGCTCTGGACCGGATGGATAAGAAAAGAGGAAAAAAACGACTAGAATCTGAGACGTCGTCACCTGTGAGTCACTAGATATATAGAGAATCTGTCACCTCTCCTGACATGTTTATTATAGGAAATCCTTGTATTTCATAAAAAGTCTTTCTGAAGTCCAGGCCTGATAGACAATTCTTCTTGTCAGGAGGATGTGTCCCAGCACAGTATGATACTGTCAGTATGTAGGAACACAGCCCTGTGACAAAGGGAATCATAACACCCATCTGTTAAGTAGCCCAGGGCCCATGGTCTACTTAATCCGCCACTGCCAGCAGGACATAGTAGACAGTGTCCACTTGGCCACTGTTCCTCTGGAGAAACCACTGGCGGTCGCTGCTGTTGGTAGAAAGGATAGGGTTGGGCAGAGGTTGTCCATCACCAAACCTCTGAGACTACAGATATGATTCCTTCGTTCTGAGTCTATAACTTATGAAAAGCTATAAACCCCCTTCTGCTGGGATTGCCATGGCTTCGCCAGCACGCTCCAGTCCTTGATCAAAATTCCGGAAAGGTCCTCCAATAGGGACCCCAATGTCTTCACCTCTGTCTGCCTCAGGTTCAACCTGTTATTTCTCCTCTACCTCAGTCTCTCTCTGGACTGCCTCCACAATTTGCTAGTTACGCAGATGTTTTCAGAAAAAATGAGGCAGAGGTCCTTCCTCCTCATCTTCCCCATGACTGTCCTATCGAGCTACTTCCTGAAGCCTCTCCCCCACACTGATGGGTTTATCCTTTCACCTTGCCGGAAACCCAGGCCATGTCGGAGTATGTCAAGGAGAAACTAGAGATGGTGTTCATCAGGAAATCTACGTCACCAGCCAGAGCTGGATTCTTCTTTGTGGAGAAGGAGGATGGATTACTTTGAGCATGCAATGACTACCGTGGGTTAAACCAAATCACGGTCAAAAACAACTACCCCTTTGACGCTTATCTTGAGCTCTTTGACAGGATTATTGGAGCCAAGGTTTCTATTAAACTGGATCTACGCGGGGCCTATAACCTGATCCGTATCCGCAAAGGTTGACGAATGGAAAAACGCATTTAACACCCGAGACGGTCACTATGAATATCTCGTAATGCCCTTTGGACTGTGTAATGCTCTAGCAGTGTTATAAGAATATGTAAACTATATCTTCCGTGATCTTCTGTATGTCTGCGTGGTGGTATATCTGGACGACATCCTAAACTACTCACCTGATCTGATGAGGGGGAATAGCCTATATGCAAAACTCGACAAGTGCGTATTTGAAAAAAGTCCTTCCTGGGTTATATTAATTCTGATCATGGTCTTCAAATGGATCCGGAAAAGGTGAAGTCTGTCTTAGAGTGGCCACGCCCTCAAGGCCTCCGAGCTATACATAGATTTCTTGGATTTTCCAAATTTTATCGACAGTTCATCCCAAACTTCTCGTCCCTTACTGCTCCCATCTCAGCTCTTACCAAGAAGGGAGTGAACGCTAAGGACTGGACCTCCTTCTGCTAGATGTAATACTGTATGGGTAGTGGTGGACCGTTTCTCCAAAATGGCACATTTCATTCCTTTTACTGGTCTTCCCTCAGCTCCTTGTCTGGCAAATCTGTTCAACCTGAAAATGTTTTGTCTACCCGGACTGCCCCTCCATATTGTGTCTGACCGGAGGGTACAGTTCATGTCCAAATTCTGGAGAGCCCTGTGTAAACTGCTAGGTGTGAAGCTGGATTTTTCTTCTGCCTATCTCCCAGTCTAATGGTCAAGAGGAAAGGACCAATTAAATATTAGAAAATTATCTTCGTTATTTTGTTTCAATCCAACATGACAACTGGGTACAGCTTCTGCCTAGGGCGGAATTCTCCTATAACAACCATACAAGTGAATCTACTGCTTCTTCTACAATCTTCATCATGTTCAGTCAGCATTCACGATTTCCTCTTCCTGTGCTAGCAATACCTGCAGTCAATTGTTCCTTTGGGTCTTTCCTTCACATCTGGCAGCAAACCAAGTCACGATTCTTCAGGCAGTTAATCGCATGAAAAAAGGTATGCCCCTGGAGTTAAGGTCTTCTAATAACATTAGTCTCAAGATCCCTTCTCACAAATTCTCTCCCAAGTTCCTCGGCCCCTTCGATGTCTTGCAACAATTAAATCCTGTGTCCTATAAGCTTCGGCTGCCTCCTCCCTCAGAAACCCGACTTTGTTCCATTTGTCCCTCCTAAAGCCTGTGGTCCTGAACTGCTACAGTAAATCTCCTGGTTCTGCAGTTGCTCCCAGCAGTACTTCTGATGTCTTTGAGGAAAAGGAGATCATGGACAACAAGAGAGTAGGAGGAAAAGACTTTCTATCTGGTGGACTGGAAAGGGTTTGGTCCTGAGAAGAGGTCTTGGGAGCCAGAAGAGAACATTAATGCCCCAACTCTCGCCGCCAGCACGTTATACTCACCGGCAGTCGCGACAGTAGGACACTGAGAGCTTGACAACATCTCCCTCCTCGGAGACGACAGCACATGCGGCTGCACTGTTCCTCTGTTTCCCCTAGTGCGCGCGCGCGTGCTCGTCCCTGTCCTTAAAGGGCTAGCACGCGCACATGTAAAATGTTCCCTACCCAATTACCTACCCAATCCCAATGCACCATGGACTATAAAAAGGACTCTTCCCTCTTTCTCCTCGCCTGAGTGTTGTGTCTGTCCATGTTCGTTATTGAAAATGGTCCCTTAGTTGTAACCTGTATCCTGTGTTCCCGTATACTGTATACTGTATCCAGTAATTGTGTTTGTTCCAGTGCGAAGTCTAGTGTCAGTGTCGAGCGTCATTTGTGCCAAGTGTCAGCTGTGCCAAGTGTCTGCCATGGCAAGTGTCTTCTATGCCACGTGTCTGCCAAATCTTCTATCCAGGTACTCTTGCCCTAAAGACTATCATTGACTGTTGTTTGGCCAGCCTCTTGACCGCTACGGCGGAGCAGCCTAGTAGGTCCACATACTTCATATCTGTGACGGAAGTCATGGACGGCTGCCCTTACATTCGCCTGTAAAATGTTTAGACACATCTTCAAATGTATTGTTCCCTCAATGATTAAAAGGCATCCATGCCCAGAGGCAGCAAAGCAGCCCCAAACCAAGCTGCTCCCTCCACCATGCTTTACAGTTCGGATGAGGATTTGGTGTTGGTGTGATGAGGAACGAGGTTTTGGTGTTGGTGTGTTTTTCCTCCAAACATAGAATTGTGAATTTGTGCTAAAAAGTTATTTTTTGTCCTATCTGTATAAAGAATACTTTCCCAGAAGCATTTTGTAACATCCAGGGGTCATGTGCAAACTTTGGTCGGGCCGCAATGTTTTTTTGGACAGCAGCGGCTTCCTTCATGGTGTGCTTCTATTAACACCATTTATTTTGCTGTTACCCTTGGGTTCTTTCCCTTCTCTTTCAGAACTTCCATTCTGCTCCTGGAGTAATCTTAGCAGGATGCCCATTCCTAGGGAAAGTAGCAACAGTCTTGATTTTTCTACATTTGTAAACAATTTGTTTAACAATGTATTGATGTACACCCAGGTCTTCTGCAGCATTTTCTATCTTCATGCATCTCTGTAACACGTCTTCTGAGGCTTTCTGAAGGTTGTTTGCACTTGGCAAAACATTTTTCAGTAACCAGACTTTGTGTGCCTTTATTTAATAGGCAAAGAACATGTGAAACCCACACTAATCTCATCTCCTTAACCATTTCCTGTCACAGACATTTTTTGTATTTTCGTTTACATTTTTTCCTCCCCCACCTTCCAAAATCCATAACTTTTTTATTGTTCTGTCGATAATGCCCTATGAGGGCAGTTTTTTTGCAGAACAAGTTGGAGTTTGTCAGGGCTTCATTTATTGTACCATAAAATGTATTGGGAAACTGTAAAAAAAATATTTGTGGGATGGAATAGGAAAAAAAAACATTGATTCCTCAATCTTTTAAGGGGTTTAGTTTTTAGCGCTTTCACCGTACAGTAAAAATTGCACTTAACTTTATTCTACCGGTCAGTAGGAATACAGCGATACCAAATTTTTTTATTTTTTTTTATGTTTTACTACTTTTACAAGGAAGAAACTGTTAAAAATAAAATTTGTGTTTTGTTGCCACATTTTGAGAGGCATAACCTTTTTATTTTTCCGTCGATTGAGCCGTATCAGGGCTTATATTTTGCAGGAAGAGCTTTAGTTTCTATTGGTACAATTTTGGGCTACATGAGACTTTTTGATCATTTTTTTATTACATTTTTATTTGTGGGATATGAAGTGACCATAAAACATAGATTTTGGAGTTTTATAGTTTCTCTTTTTTACTGTGTTCACTGTGTGCATTAAAGAGGCTCTGTCCCCACATTATAAGTGCCCTATCTCCTACAAAAGGAGATGGGCACTATAATGTAGGTGACAGCAGTGCTTTTTATTTAGAAAAACAATCTATTTTTACCACTTTATGAGTGATTTTTAGCTTTATACTAATTCGTTTCTTAATGCCCAAGTGGGCGTGTTTTTACTTTAGACCAAGTGGGCATTGTACAGAGGAGTGTATGACGCTGACCAATCAGCATCATACACTTCTCTCCATTCATTTACACTGCACTAGCGATATAGCTATATCGTTATGTGCGGCTACATACACACACTATAACATTACTGCAGTGTCCTGATAATGAAAATACATTACCTCCAGCCAGAATACTGACACGTCTGAATCTTTTCTGTGAGATTTTCAGCAAGGCAAATGTAATCTCGTTTACATCGTAATCTCGCGAGATTACGCTTGCCTTGCTGTAAATCTCACAGAGACGCTACAGACGTGTCAGGATTCTGAATACACATCACGTCCTGGCTGGAGGTAATGTATATTCATTATCAGGACACTGCAGTAATGTTATAGTTTGTGTATGTAGCTGCACATAACGATATAACTATATCGCTAGTGCAGTGTAAATGAATGGAGAGAAGTGCATGACGCTGATTGCTCAGCGTCATACACTCCTCTGTACAATACCCACTTGGTCTAATGTAAAAACACACCCACTTGGGCATTAAGAAACAAATTAGCATAAAGCTAAAAATCGCTCTTAATGTGGTAAAAATAGATCGTTTTTCTAAATAAAAAGCACTGCTGTCACCTACATTACAGCGCCCATCTCATTATGTAGGAGATATAAACCAAAATCGAACAAAAGGAGCATATAGACTAGAATATATATATTGTATCAAAAATATGTTTTCGTTTTTATCTTTGTTGTTGCTTAAATTAATAAATAAACATATTTTTGATACATTATATATATATATTCTAATCTATATGCTCCTTTTGTTCGATTTTGGTTTATATATTGTAATAGTTCAGACTTTTACTTTCGCAGTGAGACCAATTTTGTATATTTTTTTTATTTTTGACATTACTTTCAATAATTTTTTTTTTACACTACTAAAAACTTTACTAAACTTTTTATAACACTTTATTAGTTCCCCTAAGGGACTTGAACCAGCGATCATTAGATCGCTGGTACAATACACTGCAATACTAATGTATTGCAGTATATTGTCATTTTTACAGGCTCCTGTTACGCCCCTTCCAGAGGCACGGCTTAACAGGAAATAAAGAAAGGCTGTCCTAGTGGCATTTGTTAAGCCCCTGGGCTGCCATGACAACCATCGTCACCCGCCTATTGTATTGCATGGGGCAATGTGCTGTCGGAGGGGGGCAACCCCTCTTTCTAACGTCTTCGATGCTGCGATCGTGATTGATTGCACTATCTAAGGGGTTAAACCGGTCAGGAACAGCACGATTACTGTTCCTGGCCATTAGTCCCGGGTGTCAGCTGCAATACATAGCTGACACCCGCTGCGTACGGAGTGTACTCAGAGGATGAGCCCGTTTCAAACATCACCCCCACACCATGATGTGCTATTATGTCGTGGTGCAGGTAGGGGTTAATTGAAACACCTTTTGAGAATTGGCTCTTGGAGAACTCCTTAACACAAGGCAAAGGAGAAGGCTGGTAGAAGTTCACTTACTTTTTCTACCTGCACTGTGGATGTTTACTCAATGTGCTCAATAAAAGACATGAACAGTACAACTGTTTGTGTGTTATTAGTCTAGTTAGATTGTGTTAGTCTTTATTTGTGTCTTTATTTGTGAATCAGGCCCCATTTTATTAGTAATCAATGTAGAAATCTAGATGATCCAAAAAGGTTCACTTACTTTTTCTTGCAACTGTATAACAATCAGCCATAACATTAAAACCACTGAAAGATGAAGTAGATAACATTTATTATCTCATTACGATGACTTCTGTCAATGGGTAGGATATATTAGACAGCAAGTGAACAGTCATTTCTTGAAGTTGACAAGAGCCAAATTGTGATGGCTAAATAAATAGGTCAGACTATCTCCAAATGGGGGGTTTATCGTATGCAATAATTAGTACCTACAAAAAGTGGTCCAAGGAAGAACAACTGGTGAACCAGTGACAGAGCCATGGGCGTCCAAGACTTATTGATTCATGTGTAAAACAAAGGCTAGCTAGTCTGCTCTGATCCCACTACGGATTTGTACTACTGTAGTACAAATTTATTAATTATTTAATGCTGACTATGATAGAAAGGTGTCAGAACACACAGTAGAGTTATAGAATCTATACAGTGTTTTAGAATTGCAATCAGGGCCTTCTGCCTTCAAGTCCTCTAGGGGCCAAAAATAAAGTTTAAAAAAGTCTAAAAATAAAAAAAATAAGTTTTAAAGTACTAAAAGTAAAAATCCCACTTTTTCCCTTATCAGTCCTTTTATTATTAAAAAAAATACATAAATAAATAAACTATACATAATTGGCATCGCCGCATCCGTAACGGCCTGAACTACAAAAATACTTAATTATTTATCCCACGCTGTGAATGCCACAAAAGAAAGCTATAATAAACCATACCAGAATCACAATTTTTTGGTCACTTCACCTCACAATACATGGAATAAAAAGAGATCAAAAAGTTGCATGTACCCTAAAATGGTACTGATCGAAACTACCGTTTGTTACGCAAAAAACAAGTCATCACATAACTATAAACATCTGGTATCACCGTAATCATATCGCCCCGCAGAATGAAGTGAATATGTCATCTATAGCACACGGTGAACGCTGTAAAAAAAGGAATAAAAATCTATAGTAGAATTGCTGCTTTTTAGTCACCACGCCTCTCAAAAAATAGAATAAAAACTGATCAAAAAGTCACATGCACCCCATGAAAACTACAATGAATTCTTCAAGACGTCTAGTTTCCATAATGGGGTCACTTTTAAGGGTTTTCCCCTGTACTGGTACCTGAGAATCTCTGCAAATGCGACATGGCGCTGAGAAACTAATCCAGCAAAATCTACATGCCAAAAAGCGCTGCTGATTTCTGAGCCCTGCCGTTTGCCCAAGCAGCAGTTTATGACCACATATGGGGTATTGCCGTGATTGTGAGAAATTGCTTTTCAAATGTTGGGGTGCTTTTTCTCCTTTATTCCTTGTAAAAAAAAAATAAAAAATTGGACCTTTTGCTTTGCACAATTCAGTTGTAATTTGTTCATATTCTTTTTCATTCCGTTTCAGAATAATTTTCAACGAGTTTCGGGTGTGAATTAAATGTGCTTCTTTCCATTCTGTTTGAAAAGTATTATCATCTTGATACAGCAATGCTTCCTTAAAGGCTCTCAGGCCTATAGGGGCTCGATTGCAATCAATATAATATCTCAAGGAATTAAAAGTCCAGAATAGTCGTACCTCTTTTTCTGCTAGATGGTAAGTTTTGGCATTAAGAGTTTTTGCACTAAATACTTGCAATTCTTTTTTTTTATTACATTGTAAGCTAAAAGCGTCTGTGTCCTCTCTTCCAGCTTTTAGAGACATATTTTGTGAATCCCCTGAAACTTCCATTTGTATTTCTGTGCTGATACTGGTATTCTCCATAACAATAGCAGTGTGCTCAAACTCAAAGACAAAAGCTCCAAAGGATTTTTAAAAAAAGATAAGGAGTTGGCACTACTGCAAAAAAAGAGATTACGTTTTTGCCAACAGATTTTTACAACAAGGGTTCCATATCCATTTCATTCGGTGGTGCTCAGCAATTAAAGAGGCAGTTATCACATTATAAGTAGTGGAGGGAGGAGATGAAAAAAGCGGCACTCACCCAAATGTTAACAAAATTCTTCTTTAAATGTGGCAAAGCAAGGGAGGACATAGCAGACAGCCATAAAGGTTACAGCCTGTTTCGAGCTATGTAGCGCTTCTTCTTCTGACCAACAAACAACGGTGCAGCTGGCATGCTTTAAATAGACCGCCCTGCATCATTACTAAAACAATATAAACAAATAGGATCATTAAAATAGGACAGCAGGGGCGTAGCTAAAGGGGAGAGGGGGGGCATGTGCCCCAGGCGCAACTTAGAAGGGGATCTCTGAGGGATCGGCAGAGCCACTGAAACCAGCCGCCACCACCCCCTCCTGCACTATAATTGTACCTGCGTCTATAGGACACAGGTACAATTAGAAGCAATGAATGGCCGGGTACGTTCCGTGCCCGGCCATTCAGCACCTTTCTAAGAGTGAAGCGGCGTGATACTTTGCACGGCTTGCGTCGTTGAAAGGTGCTGATTGACAGGGAAAGTCATTCTGCCCTGCCAATCAGCGCCTTTCATAGATGCAAGCGGTGCGATCACGTCATTGCGCTGCTTGCGTCGTTCAACCCCAGGACACCAGCGCAGAAGAGAGCAGGTCTTGAATGCCGCCAGACAGCGCAGGAACGGAATTAAGGTGAGTTTGTATAGTTTGTTTTTTTATCATAATAAAAAAGTATGTTGCATTATCTACGGGGGGAGCTTTATCTACGGGGCTGGCTTTACCTACGGGGAGCTCTATTTACAGGGGGGCTATATACTGGGGTGGGTTATATGTGGAGCACTATATATGGGGGTGGGCTATATGTGGAGCACTATATACAGGGGTGGGCTATATCTACAGGTGGGCTATATATACAGGGGTGGGCTATCTGTGGAGAACTATAAGGGGAACTATATGTGGGACACTGTATACAGGGGATGGGCTATATGGGAGGAACTATCTACAGGGGGCTCTATGGCAGGCACTTTCTACAGGGGACAGGGTGTGTGTGTGTGTGTGTGTGTGTGTGTGTGTGTGTGTGGGACACAGTGTATGGTGCTATTATAATTAGAGGTGCAGTGTATGATGCTATTATATTTAGGGGGATAAAGTGTGGTATAATGAGAAATTTATCTTTATTTATAGGTGTAGAAATGTTTGAAAAGTGAGATGCTGAAGATATCTGAGCGGCAAACTGCAGAAATGGGCTGTGACCGGGAGAAGTCATCATAGAGGTCTGGACCGGATGGAGAAAATTAACTAGAATTTGAGACGTCACCGGTGAGTCACTTAATGTAAATGTTTATTCTTCCTCCAATCAGTACTGTAGTCAAAGTATGATGTGCAGCGAGATGATGGGTGGTATGATTATGATATGATTTTTTTTTGTGAAACAGCAACTCCCACCATATCAATACCATTGTTCAGGCCATGTTGGGAGCTGGAAACAATTTAGTGCAAACCTATACGCAGGGGTTGCACTAAATTGAGCTGTATTTGTGCTGGTGTTGTATATATGTACTGAGCTTGGTACTGGGGCTGTATTTTTGTACTGAGCTTGGTTCTGGAGCTGTATTTATGTACTGAGTGTCATTCCCATGGCTGCGGGCCGTCAGGTTCACTCACCTCCTGACGCCCGCAGCCATGGATCTGTGAGTGCTGGCCCCCATCTCCTCCTCAGGAGAGGCCAGTGCTCACTTCCGATTCTCCCAGCCAGGTCCCATAGGGTGCGCACTCACGCTCGTGCCCACTCTTAAAGGGCCAGTGCGTGCACCTGAATTCAAGTACAAAATTAGCCCAAGAGCACGCTTCCTGCCTTGCCTGAGCCTTGTTGTCGTTATCCTAGTATGTCTATGTTTTCCAGTTCCCTGTGTTCCCAGTTCCTGCTACCTATAACCTGTATCCCGTAAGGACGTCCTGGAATGGCCACGCCCTCAAGGCTTGAGGGCAATACATCGCTTCCTGGCATTCGCAAATTTCTACAGAAAGTATATTCCAAGCTTTTCCTCACTGACATCTCCTATCTCTAACCTCACCAAGAAAGGCATGAACGCCAAGGTGGGGACTCCAGAAGCGGAAGCCGCATTTACTAGCCTGAAGAGTGCCTTCACGTCCATCATCCATATGTTTCTTGACAGTTCTCATTGGAGGTGGACGCCTCCTCTGTCGGTGCTGTTGCACTCCTTTTCCAGAGAGGTTCCAAGGGCAAGTCAACGGTATGTGGCTATTACTCCAAGCTCTTCTCTTCCGCAGAGCGCAACTACTCGATTGGGGATCGGGAGTTACTGGCCATCAAATTGGCTCTGGAGGAGTGGAGACATCTATTAGAGGGCGCAGTTCATCCCATCTTGATATTTACGGACCACAAGAACCTCACTTATCTCCAGGCGGCCCAACGACTGAATCCCCGTCAGGCCAGGTGATCGCTGTTCTTTGCCCGGTTCCAGGTTGAGCTCCACTACTGTCCGGCTGACAAGAATGTGAGGGCCGATGGAGTCTCCCCAGACTATCATTAATCCGTCCTGCATCATCCCTGTCAACCCTCTGCAAGTTAGAGACATTCCCCCGGGGAGGACTTTTGTGCAGACAGAAGAAGAATCCTCCGCTGGGGACACAGTTCCAAACTGCCAGGGCACGCGGCTGTCCGTAATACCCGAGACTTGATCGCTCTTCAGCTCTGGTGGCCCACTCTGCCCAAAGACATCACAGACTTTGTCTCCTCCTGCACGGTGTGCGCAGCAAATAAAGTTGCAGACTCCAAACCGGCGGGCCTGCTCCAGCCGCTGCCTGTGCCCGATGCCCCCTGGCAGCATATTGCTATGGACTTTGTCACGGACCTGCCTCTCTCTACTGGCTGCAGTACGGTCTCGGTGGTGGTGGACCGATTCCCCAAGCTGGCTCATTTCGTTCCACTGACCGGCCTACCGTACGCTTCTCGACTGGCCAATCTCTACCTCCAAAACATCTTCCATCTGCACGGCTTGCCTATGCATATTGTGTTGGATCGGGGGGTTCATTTCACCTCAAAGTTCTGAAGAGCCCTCTGCGTAGTCCTCGGTGTGAAGTTGGACTTTTCCTCTGCCTATTATAACCAGTTCAAAGGTCAAGTCGAGAGAATAAATCAGATTATGGAGAACGATCTACGCCACTTTTTCTCCAGGCAGCATGATGAGTGGGTGCAGCTGCTTCCTTGGGCTGAGTTCTCCTACAACAACCACACTAGTGAGTCCACCGCTAAGAGTCCATTCTTTATTGTCTATGGCCAACACCCTCGAATACCTCTCCCTGTTTCCATTACGTCCCAGGTGCCTGCAGCTGACTCTGCATGCAGGAACTTTCTACAAATCTGGCAGCAGACCCGATCTTCTATTCTGTTGGCGGTCGACCGCATGAAAGAAATAAAGCAGAAGACAAGAAGACGAGACCCTCCACAGTTTTTTACAGGTACTAAGGTCTGACTGTCCTCTAGGAATATCCCACTGAGGGTGCTATCGTAAAAGTTTGCTCCCAGGTTCCTTGGACCCTTTGAGATTTTGCAACGAATCAACCCTGGCTCCTAGCTTCAGCTATCTCCTACCCTCAAGATCCCCAACTCCTTCCATGTCTCCTGCTGAAGCCAATGATCCTGAACTGCTACTACAAGACTTCCACTCCTGCAGTAGCTCCCAGCGGTTCATCAGAGACTTTTTAGGTTAAGGAGATCCTGGACACCAAGAGAGTGGGTGGAAGAACCTTTTATTTGGTGGATTGGAGGGGGTTTGGTCCTGAAGAGAGGTCCTGAGAGCCAGAAGAGAACCTCCATTCCCCTACCCTCCTGAAGAAGTTTTTCTCTCGTTCTGGCACCAAGAGGAGGTGGAATAAGAGGGGGGATACTGTCATGCCCATGGCCGCGGGCCATCAGGTTCACTCACCTCCTGACGCCCGCAGCAATGGATCTGTGAGTGATGGCCCCCAACTCCTCCTCAGGAGATGCCAGTGCTCACTTCCGCTTCTCCCGGCTGGATCCCGTAGGGTGCGCACGCACACTAGTGACCACTCTAAAAGGGCCAGTCCACGCAGCCTGGATTATAAGAGGGGCCCAGCCCCTTCCTGCCTTGCCTGAGCCTTGTTGTCGTTATCCTAGTATATCTATGCAAATGGTCTCCTAAGTGTTTTCCAGTTCCCTGTGTTCCCAGTTCCTGCTACCTTTAACCTGTATCCCGTGCTATCCAGGTCAAGTGCCGTGTTGAGCTGAAGTCATGCTGTGCTGTGTACCACGCCTGTCCTGCTACACTACGCCTGGCGCCTGCCTGCTGCATAGTCCCAGCCGAGCCTGTCTTGCTACTGTCTGAGCTACCACAGGTACACTTTACGAACTATAGACTGTGACCTTTGACCTGTTGGCCAGCTGCCATATCGTCAAGACGGTACGGCCCAGTGGGTCCACATACCCGACATGATACTGAGCTTTGTTCTGGTACTGTATATATGTAATGAGCTGGGTTCTGGTGCTGTATATATGTAATGAACTTTGATCTGGTGCTGTATATATGTACAGAGTTTAATACTGGAGCTGTATTTATGTACTAAGCTGGGTTCTGATGCTGTATTTATGTTCTTAGCTTTGTTCTGGTGCTGTATATATGTAATGAGCTTTGTTCTGGTGCTGTATATATGTAATGAGCTTGCTTCTGTTGTTGTGTATAGAACTATATTGCTTGTAAAATGTACAAATGTTTTTATGCTCGAGTTACATAAAAAAAATGTGGAATAGAAATGACACGTTATTGATTAGTAGAGAAAACAAACATGGCGAGAGGGAAGGAGATGTCGGGAAAGAGGTTGGGTGGGGGGCGCCAATCTGAATCTTTGCAGCGAGGTGCTGAAGAACCTAGCTACACCTCTGCCCCTAAGCCTATCCAAATGTGTCCTGTGCGTCAGCACAACAGTCAAATTGCTATACTGTGATGCGGCGGCATCAGAAGCTCTGATGCACATGTGCGAAGCAGAAATGCTCATTGCGGATACGGGAAGACGCATCTGAGTCGGCGCGTCACAGAGAAGCGGGTAAAGATCAGCTGTGGCACTTAAGCCAACAGACAATGCTGATTAGTATAGGAAAAGTGAAGGATACTAGGGAGGCATTGATTCTCACTTCACTACTGTATAGGAAATTTATCCACAGATGAAGGATTGTATGTAAATATGGGTTAGGCCTCATTCACACAAGCGTGTCCGATTTGCACGCACAAATAACAGAACGTTATACGCGTGTGAGTGTATCCATTGTGATTCCGTGTGTCTACGTGTGTCTGCGTATGGCGCGTGTATGAGACGCGTATAGCACTTGTTTTATACGCGCGTAAAAAACGGAAGAAGGGAATTTTTCTCTACAATTTGGTCACAAACCTCTGGGAACACCCACAGGAAGGTCCCACAGTCGGGAATCACCATTTTCTATTGCTGTACAGCATAGAAAGAGCTTTGTCAGATTACTGTGCTTGGTGTGCTTGGATTTTAGACTACATTTTTGTGTGAACATGACAACCAAATCTATCGACCAGGTTCTTATGATGTAGCTGATCTCTCACACATTTGGAGAGCAATGCCCGATGGTGGAGGAACCTAGGAGGAGGAGGCTTTGGTTTTATCCCATTGTCTCCCAACGTAATTACAAAGGGCACTTCCACACCATTTATGAGGACCTTCTGCTGCATTAGACAAAATTTCATTCCTTATGTCGGATGTCAGTAGCAACATTTGATCGGCTGCTGGAGGAGCTGCGTTCCGGACTAATCTTCAAGAATATGAACATGCGACACAGCCTTTAACCTGAGGAACGTCTAATTATCACCCTGAGGTAAGAATACATACTGTCTGTGTTTATAAATAATCTTCCCTGTCCTTGTGTAGAACTATGATAAAATGCCTTCAAATTAGCAATAATTAATTAGTTTTTTTGTGGAATTAATTTTATTTTCGTTCTTTCATCTTCAGATTCCTTGCCACTGGAAATTAGTTTGCGTCCCTTCATTTAAAATTCCTAAAGGGGACGTCGACCATCTCTGGAATTATCAGATCCACCTCTGATCTAATCTGGCGTAAACGAAAATATACCGTAATGCCTCAACCCACAACAGAACAGTGGAGGAGTATAGCTGATGGGTTTATGACCAATGCACAATTCCCCAAGTGCATTGGGGCGCTGGACGGAAAACATATTCGGGTGAAGAAGCTGCTACACTCAGGGTCTCGTTTCTACAATTACAAACAGTATTTCTCGGTAGTACTGTTTGCCTTGGCTGTCAGTCAACACTGGTTTGTAATTGTAGATATCGGTTCCTATGGTAGGACTGTGAATGCTGGCATCTTCAGGGCTTCCAGAATGGGTCAGCGGCTTCTAAGCAACCAGCTAGGCCTCCCTGAACCCCGCCTACTGCCCGGATCTTCTGGACCTCCCGAACTATTTGTGATAGTGGCAGATGAGGCCTTTGCACTATCCACCCATCTTATGCATCCCTTTCCTAGGGGTGCTTTGGACGACCGAAGACGCATATTCAATAACAGGCTTACCAGAGCTCGTCGGTATGTGGAGTGCACCTTTGATATTATGTCAAATAAATGGAAAGTGCTCACTTCAACAATAGAAATGGATGCAGACAATGTCAACCACATCATCAAAGCGTGTCCTCCTTCACAATTACACACGGATGTATGACTCAACAGGCGATGGTGATGTGTAACATTTCATTGTCACGGCACGGGGTGTGGACCCACTGGGCCGTACCGCGTAGCGGGATAGTAGCTGGCCAACTGGGTACAAAACAATGTCTATAGTCCAGAAAGGGTACCTGAGGCAATGTATACAGTAGCGGTGACACAACTTGACTTTCACTGTATATGGCACAGTAAATGCAGTGGAAGACACGACTTGACTTTCACTGTAGGTGGCAGAGTAGATGCAGCTGAAGACGCTACTTGACTTTAACTGTAGATGGCACAGAGGCACGGTAGCACGGGGTACAGGGTACAGGCAGCAGGAACAGGTAACACTGGGAACTGGAAAACAATGGGAGACCATTTTAAAAGCTAACTTTAGGTATACAACAATGCTCAGGCAAGTAACAAGTGGCAGAGCCCTTTTTATAGTCCAGCAGAATTCTTGGCTAATTACTGATTATTAACAACTGGACGAGTACTGGCCCTCTAAGGCAGTCTCAGAACCCAGAAGTGAGTGCCGGCGTCTCCCTGGAAGGAGATGCCATTGAGAGCACAGACGTCCATGGCCGGAGCCGTCAGAGGGTAAGTCTGAACGACGGTCCGCGGCCATGGACGTTACACTCATGTCCACTGGATCATTGACTTTGGACAACACAATGCAAGGAAGACCTGGAACATCTGGCCTCAGAATCCGGGAATTCTTTGTGGATTATTTCATGAGCCCCGAAGGTGCAGTGCCCTGGCAGCAGGACACTATCCGCTAGTGATTCCATGCGTGAAGTTTTCTACTGTTATTCCTTATGTACATTGTTTTAGTTTAGGTACATTGTCAGTTTTAGTTTTGATTCGTATGTGTATATATATTGTAAGGGAATTAGGTAGCGGGACAGTCGTCTCCTGGGGTAGACGGACACTCGGTATCAAACACGCCAGTAAATTTCAGTCCGCACAGAAAAGATGTGGTACTACTGGCCAGTTTTATTTACAGGTTGTACATGAATAAAAAAGAAAACAAACAAAAAGAAAACTCTATGCCTATACGGCACTAACTATACAATCAGCTATCCTAACTAACACAGTGCAGGCCTAATGCCTGGCACCATAAACCATGCAGACCATACAACCTGTTATGAATGCAGTCGGTTTTGCTCTCACAAGCTCCTCTCCCAAGGCTGAGAGAGAGAGTGCGACTGACTGCAGCCTTTTTAAAGGGCTATCACACCTGACCCCTGATTAATAGCTAGACAGCCCAAGACCAGGACTGTGTGGATGGAGTGGGGACCCACCCATCTCTCCCCACTCCAACAACCAGACCCTTTTCCAGGTTTCAGATAAAACCTATTGCAGAGGGAGAACCACATTCTCTGCTGAATTTATTCCCTGGTTGTTTTCAGATAGCAGAAGACAGAAATCTTGGGGAAATATAGACCCCATCCACAACCTCTCCCCATGGTCCGTCACAACTATATATATATATATATATATATATATATATATATATATATAGCAAACAAGAAGGCAGCAGCACTCACATAAGAATAATCGACCAGGTGCCCAGCAAAACGTCCCGATCCTCGGACGTGTAATAATATATAGAAGAAGAAAATTTGCAGCACTCCAACATGAAAAAAGTGGTGGTTTATTCAATCCAAAACAACAGCAACGTTTCAATCCTACAATAGGATCTTTATCAGGCTTGATAAAGATCCTATTGTAGGATTGAAACGTTGCTGTTGTTTTGGATTGAATAAACCACCACTTTTTTCATGTTGGAGTGCTGCAAATTTTCTTCTTCTATATATATATATATATATATATATATATATATATATATATATATATATATATAAAAATATATATATGGTAATTAAAGAAAATTAAATAGTAGTTGTTGTTTAGTGTGATTAAAAATAAAAAAAATTAGAATTCAAAACATGTGAAAGTAAAGATAAACAAGGAAAAAACCCCAGTACAATATAATTGGATTTCAACACAATACTTTATCCCAAAAAATAAAACAGACCAAAATAACAGTCAAAGACAGAGTCGTTGTATTTAAATTTTTTCTAAATTAAAGATTTTTCACAAATGATTTAAGTCGGGAGAGGATGGTGAAACAGTTGGTGGACTTACCTCCATTCGCTCTGAGGGTGCTTTCGCAGCAGATTGCCAAGGTGGTGGATTGGCATAAGGATTGTGTGGATGGTAGTAACCACCACGATAAACATTTTGAGTTTCCGGAGCTATCTGGCATTGCGAAAATGGGCGATGCTGAGGAATAGGAGGAGGTGGTGAAGTATTGCACTGAGGCACATGTGCTTGAGAGGTAGTGTGTCCAAATAGCCGCCAGTGCACCAATGCAGTAAAGCACTCAATGGGGTTATTCAGGGGGGGGTTGCTGCTACAAGTATGATTATAACCGCAGATTGAGTTCTCAGGTGACGGCCCAAAGGGATACGGAGAAAAAAAAGAGCCATGGTCCAAACAAATTTGTCCACCTCATCCTCAGGCTGATGTCGTAATAAATACTCTAAAATCCTTGTGTCCACCTGGGTCGCTGTGGATGGTTCCACTCTTTTTTTTTTTTTGTTGTGCAGCTCTGGGGCGAGATGTATTCTCAGGAGTGGTAGGGCTCTGTAGACTTGGGACAAGTGATGTCACAGGAATCTCGCAATCCAGTTGTTCCTGTTCTGGACTTGTGGTATCTTCCTCATCTCTCCTCACCACCATCTCTGTATACTTGTCTTCGTCCTGATCCCCCACTAGGCTGTCCTCTGAGCTAATTTTTAATGAGAAATTATAATTATTAATATTACATGTATTACAGGTGTTTTTCCATCAGGATCAAAATCTTAAATTTGGTGTTTAGGGAACCCCTTAAAAACATTGGTGCAGGTGGTATTAGTGGAAAACAAATCTCATTTATTACATATGTGGTGCGATATTACTATTTTCCGTAAATGGTGAAAAAACGTATCCAGCCAATTTTTTCTTTCATCGTTTTTAATGGATGCTTACACATGAAGTTCCAAAACCGGTTTGAGAAAGGATATCTGGCGATAAAACTGATATGGCCTTTTCTAGCTCGGAGCGGAAACCACTCTTTCCTTTTGTGTCCATTTCACGACGGTATTGGTCCCTGGTGCTTCTCCACCTGACCTTAATATCATCCACTGTTAGGAATGTAAAATAAATATATAACTTTAAATTAATGCAATTATATAAGGGGAGACAGTGGCGTAGCTAAAGGGGTCGCAGCAGTCGCAGTTGCGACCAGGCCCCTAAGCCTGGGGGAGCCACGGGCCCCCGTTGCCATACAGCAGGCTTGTTAAATTAAATTTCTGTGCCGTGAAGCCGGCACTTTCTGGTTACGGTCACATGGTACACTTAGTGTACCATGTGACCGTGTTGTCACGTGAGACGTCTTCCAGCCTGTGCAGTGGAAGAGCCGGTGCTGAGGACTCCAGGTGAGCTGCAGAGTCTGTATTGTAATGTGTTGTGTTGTAATGTAATGTATTGTGTTGTGTTGTGTTGAAATGTGTTTTCTTGTAATGTATTGTGTTGTATTATGCTGTTTGCGGTGGAGAGTGGGGCCCGTTAAATGACAGCCCCCACTCCTCTCTCCACCGCAAACTGCACAATACAACACAATACATTACACACTGTGGGTCGCGTCCCCTGGGGGTTCGTGTGAAGACCTCCGGGGGGTCGCGAGTCACTCACCGAGGTCCCGATTCCATTCAATGCTGGAGCAAGGAGCTGATGTCTCCTTGATCCAGCATTCTCTGTGCCCTGGGTGGCGCGACGCAGGCAGGCGGGATATAGCGACATCATCGTGCCTGTCTGCACCGAGTGACTCATAGCACACACCTCAGGATAATCCACCCGACGTGGGAACGGAGATAGGTAAGTAATTATGCCATTTTTCTATTATACACATATGGGGCATTATACTGTATGGGGGGCTGATATTGCAGGGGGGGCATTATACTGCATGGGGGCTGATATTGTGGGGGTGGGCATTATACTGCATGGGGGCTGATATGGCATGGGGGGCTGATAAGATATGGGGGCATTATACTGCATGGGGGCTGATATGGGGGCATTACACTGTATGGGGGACTGATATGGGAGGGCATTATACTGCATGGGGGCTGATATGGGGGAATTATACTGTATGGGGGGTCATTATACTGCATGTGCAGATATGGGGGAATTATACTGTATGGGGGCATTATACTGCATGGTGGCTGATATGGGGGAATTATACTGTATGGGGAGCATTATACTGTATGGGGGCTGGTATGGGGGCATTATACTGTATGGGGCTGATATGGAGGGGCATTATACTGTATGGGGAGCTCATATGGGGGACATTATACTGTATGGGGAGCTAATATGGGGGCATTATACTGTATGGGAAACTCATATGGGGGGCATTGTACTATATGGGGAGCTGATATGGAGGGGCATTATAATGTATGGGGAGCTGATATGGGGGGCATTATACTGTATGGGGAGCTGACATGGGGGCATTATACTGTATGAGGGCTGATATGGGGGCATTATACTGTATGGAGGACTGATATGGGTGGCATTTTACTGTATCGGGAGCTGATATGGGGGCATTATACTGTATGGGGAGCTGATATGGGGGGCATTATACTGTATGGGGGCTGATATGTGGGGGCACTATACTGTATGGGGCAGCTATGTGGGGCATTATGCTGTGGGGGCTGATATGGGGAACATTATACGGTATGGGGCTGTTATGGGGGGAATTATTATACGTTATGGGGCATTATTCTGTGTGGGGGCAGCTATGGGAGCATTATACTGTGTGGGGGCATTATACTATGGGGACTGTTGGGCAAGGCGTCTGGGCATAGGCGCGCACAGGGGTCTGATGATGGTGGTGTTGGGGAGGGGTAGGGGGGCCCAAGCTGAATTATTGCACCCAGGCCCATGAGCCTTTAGCTACGCCCCTGAGTGCAGATGTACAATGAGGCCCACATTACATTACTTTTAACATTTGACTCCGTCTCTATCAGGGCCACATGTTGCACAATTAATAAATTATTGCCCAAAATCTTGATCAACAGTGACGCCCGACAAAAGGGGCAAGAAGACAGTGTCTGTATCAGGGCCATATGTTACACAATCAACCCCTTCGCGCTCAGCGACGTACTATTCCGTCGCGCTAACCAATACGTTCGCGCTCAGCGACGGAATAATCAGCGACGGAATGAATCGCCATTTTCCATCGGCGCGTGCACGAGCTGTGACAGCTGCTGTTTCCGACAGCAGGCTATCACAGCTCAATACGCGGGGACCTGACGCGATGGTCCCGCCTCCACGATCGCCACTATTGGTCAGTTAGTGTGTAACTGTCCAATAGTGGCGATCGGTCACTTCACTTCCTCTCTCTGACCTCACATCCTGCCGCTCCCGCCCTGAACGCCTCTGTTGGAGATAGCAAGGCGTTCGGAGCAGTTGTGAGATAGATAGAGAGAGAGAAGAGAAAGTCAAAGAAAAGTTAAAAAAAAGTTTAAAAAACAACTTTTTTTCAGCAAGCCACCTCTCCCATCCACTACCCATTCCTGTACCCTTCCTCCTTGTGTTCCCCCCACATTTTTGGTCAGTGATCACCTATCACTGACCACTTCTTAGTCTTCAGGACCAATTTCTTGGTCCCTGGGGATTATTTTTTCTTTTTTTTCTTTATAAAAAACATATAAAACAAAAAATAATATAAAAATTAAAAAAAAAATAAAAAAAAAAATTGTTAGTTTAGCCAATTTTGACAATTTAACTGGTTAGTTTAGTATTAGGATTAGTTAGTGTCAGGGAACCGTCCAAGAGCGTAGTTAGGTATAGCGCCAGGGAATTTAGCGTCAGGAATCCATCACCGTAGGTAGATCTAGCTTTAGGGATCCATCACCGTAGTTAGGTTTAGCGTCAGGGAAGCTCGGAATAATCTAGATAGGTTTAGTGTCAGGCACCCGTCACCATAGTTAGGTTTAGTGTTAGGGAAGCTTGGAATAATCTAGTTAGGTTTAGTGTCAGGGAATAGTCGCTGTAGTTAGATTTAGTCCCAGGGAAGTTCAAATAAAATCTAGTTAGGTTTAGTGTTAGGAACCCTCGCCCCAGTTAGGTTTAGTGTCAGGGAAGCCCACTCGTTATATAAAAACACTTTATTTTTGGGCTGGTTTAGTTAGCAGCCGATTGCCCCTAGTTAGGGAAGCAGTCAAACATGTCCAAACGGACATTTAGTGCCGAAGAGGCATATTCATTTATTGCCTCCTACACAGAGTCGTCGGGTGGTGAGACTCTGTTTTACTTATCCAGCTCCTCATCCAGTGATGAAGGAGAGGAACCCCCTAGGAGACGCCCCAGGACCACCACCACAGTTGAAGCCCCCGAGCAAGATGACCCCGCCGCAGTTCAATCCCCCGAGCGAAGTGACCCCATTTTGATCCCCACACCAGATATTTATAAGCCCCAAATCCCAGAGTACGCGGGCAGCTCAGGGATAAAATTTAATACGGCAGGGCTCAGTGAAATGGACTTTTTCAGGTTCTTCTTCACTGATAACTTTATAGATCTTATGCTCTCCCCGACTAATTTATATGCCCAACAGTATATTACTAAGAACCCCACATCATTTTATGCCCAATCCCACAGGTGGACCCCTGTAGATGCAGCAGAGTTGGGCAAGTTCTGGGGACTTCATTTGAACATGGGGCTTCTGAAAAAGCCGTCCATTAGGACCTACTGGAGCACGGACATCTTATACCACACCCCGATGTACCGTATGGCCATGTCCAGGATGCGTTATGAGGCAATACTTCGCTTCTTACATTATACGGATAATGAGCAGTGCCCACCCCGAGATGACCCCAGTTTTGACCGTTTGTACAAACTGAGACCCCTATTAGACCATTTCAGTGCCTGGTTTGCCCAAGCATACACCCCCGAGAAGTGTATTTCTATTGATGAGTCCCTGGTACATTTTAAAGGGAGGCTTCAATTCCGCCAGTACCTGCCGAGTAAGAGGGCAAGGTATGGCGTGAAGATGTATAAGCTGTGCGAGAGTGCATCAGGGTATACCTACAAATTTAGGATATATGAAGGGAAGGACAGCAGTATTCAGCCCCCAGAATGCCCCCCCTTATTGGGAATTAATGCAAAAATTGTGTGGGATTTGGTGCACCCACTGCTGGACCAGGGTTACCACCTCTACCTGGATAATTTTTATACCAGCGTCCCACTCTTCAAGTGCCTCACTTCCAGAAGTACTGTGGCATGTGGCACTGCTAGAAAAAATCTGAGAGGCCTCCCTAAGACTCTGCTTGGGCAAACACTCAGAAGGGGTGAGAGCAGGGCACATTCTAGCAGCAACATATTGTGTGTCAAGTACAAGGACAAGAGAGATGTCCTTGTATTGACAACAATACATGGCCACACCAGTACCCATGTACCTGTATGAGGTACCAGTACAGGGACCCCCAAACCAGACTGCATCCTGGACTACAATAGGTACATGGGAGGGGTGGACTTGTCAGATCAAGTCCTGAAACCCTACATCGCCATGCGGAAAACGAGGGTGTGGTATAAGAAGCTGGCTGTGCAAATCATACAGATGGCATTGTACAATGCGTAAGTGCTACGTCGATGTGCAGGCCAGAGGGGAACTTTCCTGGAATTTCAAGAGGTGGTTACTAAGAACCTAATCTTTAGGGACCAAGAAGGGGGGGCACCCAGTACTTCTGGAAGCGAGGCCACACGCATCGTACCAGGGCAACACTTTCCAGGAGAAGTTCCCCAAACTGGCAAAAAGGGAAAAAGTCAAAAGAGGAGCAGAGTATCAAAGAGGGGGATAAGGAAGGACACAACATACCAATGTGACACATGTCCCGAAAAACCGGGACTCTGTATGAAAGATTGTTTTCGAATTTATCATGCATCCCTTAATTTTTTATTTACCCTGATGCACTCCGCACAGCTTATCCCCCTCATCTTTCCCTTCTGAGCCCTGCCGTGTGCCCAGGCAGCAGATAACAGCCACATGTAGGGTATTGCCGTACCCGGGAGAGCACACATTACAGCTTATGGGGTGTATATCTCCGGTGGCACATGCTGGGCACACTATATCAGACACTGACATGGTATATATATATAGAAAATTACAAATCTCACTCTGCACCATCTGCTGTGCATTATCTTTTACACAGTACCTGTGGGGTCAAAATGCTCACTACACCTCTAAATGAATGTCTTAAGGGGTGTAGTTTTTAAAATGGGGTCACTTCTCGGGGGTTTCAACTGTACTGGTACCTCAGGGGCTTCTGCATACATGACTTAGCACCAGAAAAGCTCCAGTAGGCCAAATGGTGGTCTTTTCCTTCTGAGCCCTGTCATGGGCCCAAACGGCAGTTTATCACCACAAATGGGGTATTGCCGCACTAAGGGCAAATTTGGCAACAAAATGGGTTATTTTGTTCCCTGTGAAAATAAGAAATTTTGATCAAAAATGACATCTTATTGGAAAAAAAGACATTTTTTTTAGTTTCACAGCCCAATCCAAATAGGTACTGTGAAAAAACTGTGCGGTCAAAATGATAACAACAACCATAAATGAATTCCTTGAGGGGTGTAGTTTCCAAAATGGGGTTACTTCTGGTGGGTTTTCATTGTTTTGATACCTCTGGGGCTCTGCAAATGCACCATGTCACCTGAAAACCAATCCAGCAAAATCTGGACTCCAACAAACACATAGCGGTCCTTTAATTCTGAGCCCTCCCATGGGCCGAAACGGAAATTTATCACCACAAATGGGGTATTGCCGCACTAAGGACAAATTGGGCAACAAAATGGGGTATTTTGTTCTCTGTGAAAATAAGAAATTTTGATCATAAATGACATCTTATTGGAAAAAAAGATTTTTTTTTAATTTTACTGTGAAAAAACTGTGCGGTCAAAATGATAACAACAACCATAAACGAATTCCTTGAGGGGTGTAGTTTCCAAAAGGGGATCTCTATTGGGGGATTCCTACTGTTTTGGCACCTCAACACCTCTTCAAACCTGGCATGCTACCTAAAATATATTCTAATAAAAAAGAGGCCTCAAAATGCACTAGGTGCTTCTTTGATTCTAGGGCTTGTGTTTTAGTCCACGAGAACACTAGAGCCACATGTGGGACATTTCTAAAAACGGCAGAATCTGGACAATACATATTTAGTAGTATTTCTCTGGTAAAACCTTCTGTGTTACAGAAAAAAAATTGCATACAAATTGAAATTCAGCAAAATTTCACCTGCACTTTGCTTTAATTCCTGTGAAATGCCTGAAGGGTTAAAAAACTTTCTAAATGCTGTTTTGAATACTTTGAGGGGTCTAGTTTTTAAAATGGGGTGTTTTATGGGGGTTTATAATACATAGGCCCCTCAAAGCCACTTCGGAACCGAACAGGTAGCTTAAAAAAAGGCTTTTTAAATTTTCTTAAAAATATGAGAAATTGCTGTTTATGTTCTAAACCTTGTAACGTCCAAGAAAAATAAAATAATGTTCAAAAAAACTCTGCCAATCTAAAGTAGACATATGGGAAATGTGAACTAGTAACTATTTGGGTGGTATATCTGTCTGTTTTACAAGCAGATGCATTTAAATTCTGAAAAATGCTATTTTTTCAAAATTTTCTCTAAATTTTGCAATTTTCCACTAATAAACACTGAATATATCGACCAAATTTTACCACGAACATGAAGCCCAAAGTATCACGAGAAAACAATCTCAGAATCGCTCGGATAAGTTTAAGCATTCCGACGTTATTACCACATAAACTGAAATATGTCAGATTTGAAAAATGGGATCTGAGCCTTAAGGCCCAAACTAGGTTTCGTCCTTAAGGGGTTAATGAATTATTGCACAAAACCTTGATCAACAGCGACACATGAGAAAAGGAGCAAGAAGACTCAGTTTCTATCAGGACAACATGCCAAAATAACAAAATTATATTTTAAATAGGACAGCTACATGCGATATTTGCTTCTACTTACCAAAGCTGTTTCTTTCAGCAGGACTAGCACTAGTCCACTGAGTAAACATGGCTTTTGAAATTACCTCCCATGCCTTGTCTTTCTTATGACGGTCGTGGTACAAATCAGACCTGCCGTCCCATCTCCTTGCTCTTGCTTCTTTGAAGGACTCTATCTGAGAACATCCACGAGCTGGCAAGCTGGAAGATTGCTAACATTCATTGTAGGACTTTTGTTTGTGAGCGGGGGGATTTGGGTGGGGTTGGGAAGTCTTCTTTGTTAAACATTTAAAAAAAAAAATGGCTGTGTCCATTTGTAAGTATGGCCTTTTTCAGTGTTTTTGTATATATGTCCCCTTGTTTTTATCTGTTTTGTCTGTGCATCAGGAGCTTTTTGTTCCAGTTAGGGAGTTAGGGACTCGCAAGTCTGGGGATTCTTGTCGTGGACTGCGAGCTTGTGTCCTTTTGGCCAAAATGATCATTAATACCCCAGGTATTTTTCATTATTACTTATATTTGCTTCTTTTGGACACAGCCGGGTCTTTGATGCTGGGAGAGTATGGTGTGTTGTTGTTTGGCTTAGCAAGCAGGGTAGCCCGCTCTATGAATTATCAAGGCATCACAAATAGGCTTCTACCTGGCTATACACGTTGCGCCTCATGACTTACACACTATCCCTCCATGTTTCACACACTTGCACCCCATTATTCATTTATTTTTATCGAGACACTTTACTCATTACTGACCCCTATATTTCACTTATATTATTACACTTGCACATACACCATTCATTTATTATTTCTTACTACACATCCCATGCACCACACACCACTCCCCTCAAGACTAATGGGAGTGGCTATTATTATTTAAAGCACCTGCTCACTCTCCTTCATCAGCGTTTCTGACCTGGCTGTGTCCATTTGTAAGTATGGCCTTTTTCGGTGTTTTTGTATATATGTCCCCTGGTTTTATCTGTTTTGTTAAACATTTGTAATAATAAAAAAAATTTTGATCAAAAAGACCTACTGTCCCACAACTCAAGCCTATCCTGGACCAAAGTAATTAACCTCTCAATGTCAATTGGCCGAGGCATCACTGATTTATTACTCCTCTGCCCACTCTGCAAACAAACACTTCCTGGTTTTTGGATTAAAGTCCCAATGTGCTTTTCAACTCTGCATGAATAACGCGCAGGACACGGATGATACAAGTGTTCAGTGCGTTGTTTTCACGCACACATAGACTTCAATGGGCGACTGCGATGCGCAAACACACACCAATATAGGACATACAGTGAGTTTCACGCAGCGGACTCTCGCTGCATGAAAATTCACGCATGTGTGAATGGCCCCATTGAAATCAATGGGTCTGTGTGCTCTGCGTTGTTTCAACGCACAGCACATGGACGTGATTCACGCTCCTCTGAATGGGGCCTTAGGGTTATGCCCAATCTTAGGCTCCTTCCCCCACCTTTTGTCTCATCCTACAAAGTAGTGCAGTGAGAATCAATGCCTCCCTAGTGTCCTCACCTTTTCCCATAGTTTTAAGGGAGGCTCGCCCAGTGACATGTGAGTTTCTGCATGGGGGGTCTCGCATATTGACGGGCCCGTCCTCCGTGCGCGTCATATGACGGGATGGGATGACGTCATCATGTCTTGGACGTTTGTCCCCCACCCTTTTCTCATACTAATCACTATTGTCTGGTGGCATAAGTGCCACAGCTGATCTTTACCTGCCCTTCTGTGACGTGCTAGCTCGGACGCGTCTTTGAGCATTTCTGGTTCGCGCATGCGCGGTGGAGCTTCTGATGCTGCCGCGTCACAGTGCAGTCATTTGACTGTTGTGCTGATGCACAGGGTCGGGCTAGTTTTTGATAGGTAGGCTTAGGGGCGCTGTCATCTTTTAATGATTCTAGTTGTTTATATTGTTTTAGTAACGATGCAGGGCGGTCTATTTAAAGCATTCCAGCTGCACTGTTGTTTGTTGGTTAGAAGAAGCGCTACATAGCGCAAAACAGGCAGTCGCCTCTTTGGCTGTCTGCTATGTCCTCCCTTGCTTTGCCACATTAAAGAAGAATTTTGTACCATTTGGGTGAGTGCCTCTTTTTTCATCTCCTCCCTAGTTTAGTGTAGACTGGAGAAACTATTTCTGCGTGTGCGTGTGAGTGTGCATGTGCGTGTGTCTAATTCTATTTGCCTTTTTGTTATAAAATGATTCTCATGCCTATTGTTTCTATTGTTATCAATTATATGAAGAACTTAATAAGTGTAACAGAACTCAAAAAGCAACAAAGTATTTGGCATTTAACATTCACTTTGGTTACTGTGTATACTGCGCCTAAAATCCTCACTATGCCTTCTTTTTTATATATATGTTTAGACTACAAGGAGATCCATAAAGCCTGTTAGCAGTTTTGTGTTTTTGTAAATATTATTTTTATCTCCCAATTACATTAATATATATTCGTGGTATTGTATATCGTCTACCACCTAGACAATGTTGGCTTAGCAAGTATTCTCCGTAAATTATAACAAATAAACAAGATAGATCCGGAGTATATTTATAAAAAATAACTTTTACTTAGATTCCTTTAAAGCATAAGCATTTTTTGCGACATGTGCGCATAAATTTAATTCATTTGTCACAGTTGTATGCACTTCTTCATATATTTTGTCAATATGCATATACAACGATATTAAAGACAGCAAAAATAGTCCACCTTTTAAGGTTTCCTAATCCATATGGTTTCAATAATTTGTTAATTTCAGAGGTTCTCTCATAAGCACTTAAATGATCTGTTTGTCATATAAGATATGCAGGAGACATAAGATTTTTGGGCAGTTGCCCTCCTACCCCTTTATTTTGGGATGATGATGTTCGTTTCAGGAGTTGTCTGTAAAATCCTGGATTTAGTTGAACCTCTGAGATAAGGTAATTTTTCTCCCAATTTCTCTCCCAACGCGTATCCTTCGTCCTATTCCTTGGGAAGCTGCATGAAGATTAGATGTAGCTGTCTTGTAAAAAATGTAGTTTGCTGTCAGCAAAACAAGCTTGCAGTGGCAAGAGAATGGCCTCTCGGTTTGGAGGCAGAGTATCGGCGTCTGGTTCTGACGCCAGCTGTCACTACACTGAAGGATTCCCTGTCTCTTTTTATATAATCCATTTCCCTCCCACCCATACACACCTCCCAGGTGTGGCACACCTCCCCAGTGACGTGTTTAGAAGAGGTAGGGGGAGGGTGTGTACTGAAGGGGGCGGGGACCCGCAGCGCCGCCGCCGCCGACACAAGGGAAGATTTCCCTGTGTCTAAGGTGACACAGGCATGCCGCAGGCCTCCGTCCTAAGTCCCCAGATCGTGCTCCCTGGACATCTCCAATGTAGAGGAGATGTGCAGTACGCGTCTGCATACAGCGATGGATATCATCGCTGCCTGCAGACGCGTTGTCAGGGGAACGGAGATATCTCTGCCCCCCATGGTGACGTCGCGGCCAGGGGTAGGTCGAGACGTAACCCAGGAGACCGATCAGCTGTGCAGCACCAGGCGTCTAAAATAGACGCCACTGGTCTGCACAGGGATCGGTAAATACAGGCTGAGAAACTCTGCCTGCATTGGGGATGCGCGATCTAAGGGCAAAGAGGGGTGTATGGTAGGTGGGGACCTTGTAATAGGACGGCTGAGTGCGGGGATTTGTGTATTAAGACAGATCCAAGAATATGGCTTCCGTCTATCCCTAAGCACTACAGACCATTCTAAAGTGTTATGGAAAAGAGATGTTTTTATACAAGGGAAAACAATAATCATAACTCAATGGTTTATCGAATAGAGGATGTTGTCTGGCAAAGTTTTTGGTTTAAAACTATTCATTTCTATAGTACGTTATTTGAACACTAGAGCAAGCAATGGTTAAAGAACTGCAGAATATTCACACCATTAATGTTGTTATTTTCTTGTATAAATATATATATATTATTATACCCTTAAAGTTATAAATGTTATTACTTCCGATAGAGGGGTCGTTTATAGGTTCTAGTCAGCGAGAAAAAAGTGAACAAATATGAAGGTGCAAGTTGTTGGAGATGTCCAGGGAGCACGATCTGGGGACTTAGGACGGAGGCCTGCGGCATGCCTGTGTCACCTTAGACACAGGGAAATCTTCCCTTGTGTCGGCGGCGGCGGCGCTGCGAGTCCCCGCCCCCTTCAGTACACACCCCCCCTACCTCTTCTAAACACGTCACTGGGGAGGTGTGCCACACCTGGGAGGTGTGTATGGGTGGGAGGGAAATGGATTATATAAAAAGAGACAGGGAATCCTTCAGTGTAGTGACAGCTGGCGTCAGGACCAGACGCCGATACTCTGCCTCCAAACCGAGAGGCCATTCTCTTGCCACTGCAAGCTTGTTTTGCTGACAGCAAACTAAATTTTTTACAAGACAGCTACATCTAATCTTCATGCAGCTTCCCAAGGAATAGGACGAAGCAGCATTCATGACCTATCTCCCCTGATGAATCAATGGGTCAGAGGAAACGCGGTGGGAGAGAAATTGGGAGAAAAATTACCTTATCTCAGAGGTTCAACTAAATCCAGGATTTTACAGACAACTCCTGAAACGAACATCATCATCCCAAAATAAAGGGGTAGGAGGGCAACTGCCCAAAAATCTTATGTCTCCTGCATATCTTATATGACAAACAGATCATTTAAGTGCTTATGAGAGAACCTCTGAAATTAACAAATTATTGAAACCATATGGATTAGGAAACCTTAAAAGGTGGACTATTTTTGCTGTCTTTAATATCGTTGTATATGCATATTGACAAAATATATGAAGAAGTGCATACAACTGTGACAAATGAATTAAATTTATGCGCACATGTCGCAAAAAATGCTTATGCTTTAAAGGAATCTAAGTAAAAGTTATTTTTTATAAATATACTCCGGATCTATCTTGTTTATTTCTCCCAATTACATTGCAAAGTATGTTATTAACAAATGTAGTTTATTTAACAATAGAAGTTCTACTTAATTGGCCTTTATTTGACATTATCAAGGGTGTACATACTATAGAGGCAGCCCACGTGGCTATATGGGGACCCTAGAGGAGGGGTGGGGAGAGCAAGAGAGGACACATGTTTAGGTTTGTCTGATCACTATTTTTATTAGTGGTGAGAACCTGTTTACAGATGTGGTATCCACATCTTAGCAAACAATGAAGTGGGACGGAGGCACAAGGAATCCTATACCGGGTGTTTAGGAGTATGATGGTGTCAAGCACAACCTGAAAGGAGACTAATTTGCATATTTTTTATATTTTCTATGTACGCGACTGAACATTATGCACAATATCAGTTTTCTTTTGTATTATTATATGCTTGTTCCTTATACTTGGTTGCACAAGTTTACCGTAATCTTATATTTCTTTGGTAACATTTTATCCTGCCACAGTTTATATTAAAGTATCATTGGACAGATTTGTACCAGTCTTTAAATTATGGTAGCAGTTGTGGCTATGACAGTATTTAATTAAAACTTGTTATTCTTAATGCAATTTTAAAATTGATATTAAAATGGTTCATGAACACTTCACTTAAACCTCTATATTAACCACAGTCAATAAAATTTAGAATTGTTATTGTGCTGATGTAGAGGTAAAAAATTATTTTACCTGAAAGGATTTTATGGTGACTGTTAAAAAGTATATTAACTTGTTAAGAGTTTGTGTAGCGTTTAACTAAATTCTTATAGACACCCTAAACTGATATTCACAGTTCAATGACAATGACTTTATTTTTAATTTAAAATGACTAATACTCTATCAGTGCCTCTATATACTATATCTATCTTTATAAATTATTCCTATGTATTCACTGTCTAATACTTACACTGGCTAATAGAGGGTGTGTGGCATTACAATGTAACAAAATGTCAATCAGCCACATAATCATCTAGAAGAATTCCATGGCTATCAATACCCATTGCTGTTTGTTTTAATGTCATCAGAACCCTCTAAATTTATCTGTTATAACATATCTTTATATATGATCAATTACATCAGACCTGAGTATTTTATTACATAAGGAGAAGAGTTGTAAATGGCACGGTGTGTCACCGAGCTTCAACAATAATTACCAAACAATTTTTCCGCAACCAAATATGCAACTCAGCTCTCTACTCACTGAAATATCTCAACAAGGAGATGAACAACCGGAGCAGGTAAAAAAGAGGTGAAATCCTCAACACCACAAAAAAACTGAGACAAATTGATAGTTTTTTACCGCTCAGACGGTTGTAGATGTAAAGTCTGAAGTGTCCATCATGGGTTTGACTTTCCCCCAGCTAGCATGCAGAAAAAACGATCCAAATTTCCACTGGTGTGTATATCTCGCTGGTACTTGTGGTTCCACACAGAAATGCAACTGCAGAAATGCAACTGCTTGCTGTGTATATCCTCGTACTTGATGTTCTAAATCTCCAGCAAGGAAGAAAAAGGAGATAGTGCACTACCTTTGGGAAACTACAAATTCCACGAGTTTATTCCATACTTCCAAAAACAGATATAGATAAAAACATAAGATAAGCTCTTGTAACACACCAAATAATGCAACCCGACCCTGGGTTTCGCCCTTCTGGCTTCCTGTGGGGCATAGTTTTTCTCCCTTTGTTGGAGATGTAGAACTTCAAGTACGAGGATATACACAGCAAGCAGTTGCATTTCTGCAGTTTCATTTCATACCTGCGAGATACACACACCAGTGGAAATTTGGATCGTTTTTTCTGCATGCTAGCTGGGGGAAGGTCAAACCCTTGATGGACACTTCAGACTTTACATCTACAACCGTCTGAGTTGTAAAAAAACTATCAATTTGTCTCTATTTTTCCGGTATCAATTTGTCTCTAAGTTCTGGTACTTCAATTATCACCACTTCAATTAATTTAACATCATTTAATTTATTCACCATCACCCCACCGAATGCCTGAACAGTGGTCCCTTGTCCCCCATTACCAGAGGAGGCTTTAAATGGATCACAATTCAGTCATGCTCACTGCCGCTCCATTTAAAGTCTATGGCACTGATAGAAAGTGCCATAGACTTTGTGCCTTCAATTTTAGATAATATAATCATTTTAACAAGGCTACCCTTGCTGCCTTTGTTAATGATAATTGTGTTCAAAATCTTACCTTACCCCCAATAGCATTTGGAGAATGTTAAATTCCATACATTTCATTGGAGATTCAGATATATAAATGTCCAACTAAACTAATTATTTCACCAATTTTACCTTAAGAAGAATTGGGTCAAATTAAAGCAAATTAGACTTACTCCAATTAATCCTAACTGCCGCAAGTTGTCCAAAGATTTTATATTTGTAGATGACATGTTCCAGCTACTCTATGTCACCTAGAAAAAGGATCATATCATCAGTGTACATAGAAATCCTTTCCTCATAAGGACCAAAAGCAAAAAAATGTGATCAGTTTGCAAGATCTAATTTTAATAGCCAGTATTTCTACCATTATTTTGGACAGTAGTGGTAAGAGCGGACACCCTTGTCGGGTGCCCATTTCTAATTTAAAGTGTGCTGATTTTCTTCCATCCACTCAGACTCTTGCTAAGGGTTCATCAGATATAATCTTACACCATTTAATAAAGCCTTCCCCAAGGCCAATCCTACCCAGTGTCTCCCAGAGAAAAGGCCACTCGACAGTGACAACGTTTTTTATTGCAACCAGAGGACGCAAACCCCCTTTTTTAAAATTTTCTCGAAGCATATTGTAAATTGGTAAAGACTCTTCTGATGTTACCCGCTAAAGATCTACCCTCTATGAAAAACTGTCTGATCCTTACAAATAGTTGAGTTTAATGATATTACTAACTTTTGTCTGGGCTAAACTTATTGTGGATAAATAAAAAGAAAAAGGCACGGCGCCACCTTGTGCAGATCAATTGGTAAAGGTGAGACAGTGCGGCAGGAATATTGCTCACCTGGAAAAAGAGTTTTTAAGGCATGTAAATATAAGCCACAGTGCTGCTGCCAGATCCGAGTCGGTGACCAGAAGGGACCGCTTGAGTATGGATAGTTTGCAGGAGAAAAAGGTGGATCATTCCAGGGGCGCTGCTGTGTGGTGGGAATAATGGGAGCGATATCCAGAGGTATTGGTAGGTTCAGTTTATTTGAACAAGTTGGCTACGCGTTTCAACGACGGACAGTCGTCTTCATCAGGCCATGTGCACAGTTACACACAAAATGGCTTATATAGCATCTAAGTTCGATTAGCCATGTGTCAAAAAAACCGCCAAATCTGTAAAAGGTCAAGGTGCGATCGTGACGTCACACCCGGTTTTTTTAAAAAACATAGCGCAAAGCAACAAATACATTTTAAAATTAGCATTCAATCTAAAAGGTTAAATATAAAAGATTAAATATAAAAGAACAATTTGAACAGACGGAAGGGCGAGAGTGCAAGACAGCGAAAATATATACATAAATACATTGTTTGGTAAAATCTTCCCCAAACTCTTATGTCATTAATAAGTCATTAATAAGCAAGTATAGAAACCTACAGTAGAGGGTTAACATGGTGTGGTAAGACCAAAGGGATATGTAAATAGAATGGTAGAAGTTGATTTGGCATAGGGCTACAGTAGGAATAAATGTATTATCGGGTTACAGAGCAAGACGCCGGGACGCGGTTTCGTTGCCTAGGTAACCGAGCAAAGAGAGAAAGGACGGAACCAATGGAAGTGAATGTGCTTGCTGCAGGTGAAGTATTGGGACTTTGAAAAGGTTAAAAAATATATAATTGTAAGATTAGAGAGATGTACGTAGATAGTGTATTAATCTTAATCGATATTTGGATGTTAAAAGGATAGATCGAGACTTACAGAGCTCTTAAAAATGAATAGTTCAATTCTAAGTAGTTCTATTTTAATAGGAAATGCGTAGTGTATTTTAACCTCCAGTATGTAATTCTATTGGAGGAATATTCAGTTTTGAATATTTTGAATTCTTTTAAAGACCGTTAAAACTGGCAATTCTATTACCAGGTTCTAATGTCGGGCAGCGGGACAAAAAAAACCCAAACCGGACGGGAACGAAAAGGGCAAAGCATGCTGCAGGTGAGTAGATGATTAGGAAAAATATTATTAATCTTCATGTTTTGGGAAGGTTAATTAAGCATTATTGCATATTTAGTGTTCACAATGAAGGAAACCACTGCATTAATGAATTCATGTGGATAGTAAAGTAATAGAGGGAGAACGTATGGTATGTTAATGAATGTTTTCATTTGAGTTTAGAAAATATTTGTATTTGACTTCCAGTGTTTAGTTTGCAGTTTGGCGGTTTTTTTGACACATGGCTAATCGAACTTAGATGCTATATAAGCCATTTTGTGTGTAACTGTGCACATGGCCTGATGAAGACGACTGTCCGTCGTTGAAACGCGTAGCCAACTTGTTCAAATAAACTGAACCTACCAATACCTCTGGATATCGCTCCCATTATTCCCACCACACAGCAGCGCCCCTGGAATGATCCACCTTTTTCTCCTGCAAACTATCCAAACTTATTGTGGGGATTTCCAAGTTCCCCAGATATTCTTTCCTGTCTTTAATTTTACCTCCAAAGTTAGAGTGTTATATTTTTTTATAGAAAGAAACAAATACTGTACCTCTACTATTATTCTGCCTTTGTGTTATCCTTGTGAGTAATTTACGTCAGTGGATAGGTGATAATGTCTTGTGATCTGAATGCCCCTTTAAGCCTTCAAAAGTGCTTACAGGAAACGATACATCATGCGGCCTAAATTAAATGAAGTATAAGGGATTTAAATACTTCCTACAGTTTTTAAAGCAGTCATAATGTTATCTTATATTAAGGGTTATCAATGTAAAATTATGTAAGGATTAAGATTTTTTTTTTTTAAGTAAAACTGATTAGCTGAAAATGCTATTTGCTCATGCCACATGCCATTTGGTGACACAGCTGGTCTCATATGCTTTGTACTCCCTCTTAGACCCCACTCTTTATTTTTTTATATTGTTCACCTTAGATTTAATAGAACTATTCCACATGGACAGCAACTTCCACTATTTATTTCAATAGAAGCTATTTAGCTATTAGTTGTTTAGCTAGTAATACGTGTTTGCATACCATTTAATTCCCCATGGTTCATTAAGTGTGTTGCAATTTCCCAATTTTGTACTTACCATATAAAGCTACAAATAATAATAAAAAAAAACACAAAAAACTTTGTAAACCTTTGGGACATTATTATTTGAAATTCAGCTAAAGTTTTTTTTAAATATATGAAAAACATCACAATTTATTTACTTGTCAATCAAGCATAACTACCACCCTAGAGTGTATATAGTTTCTTCCACAAAGCACTTTGTGAATTGAATGCAGAGGTGAAGGGAATTTTAATAGAAATATTTTACATTAATATATTCTGCATATCAAATATATAGCATTTCCACACAAGCGCCTATAATATGGAACTTTTGTGTGCTTAATTTTAATACCGGTGGCATATGAATAATTTGCCAATTCCATTAGTGTATATAGTATATAAGTGTATACAGGGCCAGCTCCAGGTTTATGTGAGCGATAGTCAAAGTAGACCCCCTCACGTGTCATCTTCTTTGCACTTTACTATACAACAATAATTTACTCTAAACGAATAATGGTGCCAGTGGCACTGAGGGAGTTTTGCTAAGTTTTTTGCTGCATCTTTATGTATTTTTTTAAATTACCTAAATAACTGTCCTTCCTACGTATGGATATTGTTGAGGTTAAAGGGTGACTGGCTCATGGTAAGGGCATGTAAGTTGGTTAATTATGGGGATTGTATCTGCCAGGGTAAATAGAGTACTGCATCCAGGGATCCCAGATTTTCTTAATCCTTACTTATAATGGTCCTGTTGTTGTTCTGATATGTTTCGCATTCAAAATATGTCACCTAACTATTCATGTATTTTGAGACTATGTTTATCTCTCCTTTACTTCATTGAAAACTCAATAAAAACAATATTTAAAAAAAAAAACAAATGGCAGAAACGCCACATGTGAATATACCCTAAGAGGGAGAGAGGCAGATGTATGCTGCAAAGCTTGTAATTCAACCCTTTTACTGCTGGAAATGTGGGAGCTGAATTTGTTCAAATGGCCAGAAGATTTATTTTATTTTTGTCTTTCTACATTCCAACAGCCATAACTTTTTTATTTGTGCATTGGTGTAGCTGTATGAGATCTTATTTTTTTAAAGATGATCTGTTGTTTTTTATGTGCCATTTTGCGAAATATATAAGATAGCATTTCATTTATATTACTTTTTATTAAGGGGGTAATACCGAAAAACTCAATTCCGTCATTTTTATTTTTGCCATTTACTGATCCCTATAACTAATGTGTTCACAGTATTGTATTGGTTGTTACAGTTAAGGGAATAATAAATATATCTATTTTATTTACTGTTTTGTGATGTTTATTTAGTCAAATATTTTAAAAAATAAGTTTATTGCTTTTGTCTTTGTGACTGTAGAGAGGTGGAAAAAATAATTAAATATAATTGATTAAATATATAGAGGGTTTTCCTGAGCACCTTCAGCATCCAAGGAGGGCCCGTCCCCCTCTGTAATATAAGAACACAGCAATGTCCTGTTTCATTTGTCCTACTGACCTGTGTACAAAACTTAAAGGGGTATTCCGGTTACAACAAACTACCCAATATCTGTAGGATACGGGGTAACTTGCTGATTGGTGGGTGTCTGAAAGCTGGCACCCCCCACCTTTTATGAGAACAGGGGTCCCGTGCCCCCTGTTTTAACTGAGCGGTAGGTCGCTCATGCGCAAAACCGCTCAATTTATTCTCTATGACAGCACCGGAAATAACCAAACGCTGTATTCAGCTATCTCCGGCACTCCCATATAGAATGAATGAAGCGGCAGTGTGCATGAGGGACCTGCCACTCAGTTAAAATGGTGTCTATGGGAACCCCATTCTCATAATCGGTGGGGGTGCCAGCTGTCGGACACCCACCAATCAGCAAGTTACTCCCTATCCTACGGATAGGGGGCAACTTGTTGTAACCGGAATCTGCACGTAATACGCATCGTGTAAATTTGGCCTATTGATTCAAACCGAACACAGGACATTCTGGGAAAACACTATCCTTAGAAAGCCAGAAGTCATAGACTAGATTGCTCTTAATAATAATAAAGTACAGGGATGAAAAAAATGTATATTTGGAGAAAAGAGTTTGTTTTACTCTTAATTGCTCACATATTACCTGTTTAAACCCTAGAGTGGTTCTTTAGTTTTTCAGAGCTGCTTGAGAGGATTTTGGGTAATTTACAGTATATTGTTATAGTGACAGTTTACCCTAGGTTAGCTGTATTGCCAATATGGATTGATTGAGGTAGATGAACTGGAAAGGATGCCAACTAAGATGTACTTAAAGAAATACTTGCTATTGCATGAAATAGGCAATTTAGCTAAAGCTCTTTGTTCATATGGGTTGGGTGGATATCCATTATAAACTGTTGATATCAAACAAATGTGCAGTGAAACCATGAAATGTGACCAAGACTTGATTTTGGATTTTTATGTAAGGTTTACCAATAAAATCTGATTGTTAAAGCCTCCAAAGCTTTTGTGTTTTTCTTTCATGGAGGCATATCTGACTTCAAAAATCGGAGTCAAATGTGGCTTAAAAATCTGCCACAAAATATGCAACAGTAATTTCGCTGCAATTTCTGCAGCAGAATTACTTTTGCGGATCTTGTTTAGAAATTGCTGCGGATTTGTGTTGCGTTTTGCAGTGTGGAATTTCACATAGCATGACATATAAGGCTGTCCACAAGCTATTCCGTGCATACATCTCTGTCCTAATATCCCAATACCTCCCCACATGTAACGTTCCTCACAAGACCTTCTTGTTTGCTCTGCTCTTATTTAATCCACACATCATCTTCTCCAAAAGGGGTGGATTAGGAGCTTAAAGAGGCTCTGTCACCAGATATTCAAACCCCTATCTCGTATTGCAGCAGATCGGCGCTGCAATGTAGATTACAGTAACGCTTTTGTTTTTTCAAAAACGAGCATTTTTGGCCAAGTTATGACCATTTTAATATTTATGCAAATGAGCCTTTCTTAAGTACAACTGGGCGTGTTTAAAGTTATGTCCAAGTGGGCGTGTATTGTGTGTGTACATCTGGGCGTTTTTACTTGTTTTACTAGCTGGGCGTTGTGAATAGGCGTGTATGATGCTGACGAATCAGCATCATCCACTTCTCTTCGTTACCACCCAGCTTCTGGCAGTGCACAGACACGCAGCGTGTTCTCGAGAGATCACGCTGTGACGTCACTTCCTGCCCCAGGTCCTGCATCGTGTCGGACGAGCGAGGTCACATCGGCACCAGACGACAGAGGCTACATCGACTTACCTGCAAACGCAGATGCTGCTGCAGAATCAACTGTAGCCTCTGTCGCCTGGTGCCGATGTGTCCTCACTCGTCCGACACGATGCAGGACCTGGGGCAGGAAGTGACGTCACAGCGTGATCTCTCGAGAACACGCTGTGTGTCTGTGCACTGCCAGAAGCTGGGTGTTAACGAAGAGAAGTGGATGATTCTGATTCGTCAGCATCATACATTTCTATTCACAACGCCCAGCTAGTAAAACAAGTAAAAACGCACAGATGTTACACACACAATACACGCCCACTTGGACATAACTTTAAACACGCCCAGTTGTACTTAAGAAAGGCTCATTTGCATAAATATTAAAATGGTCATAACTTGGCCAAAATTGCTCGTTTTTTAAAAAAAAAAAAACGTTCCTGTTATCTACATTGCAGCGCCGATCTGCTGCAATACGAGATAGGGGTTTGAAAATCTGGTGACATAGCCTCTTTAAAGTGGCCCTGGAAAAAAAATCTAAACGTGGCCCCATGTTGTGGGTGGGGCCATCACAAGTAGGCAGAGTCAGCAAACCATTAGCTGTAGCCACATTGGTGATAGATGTAATAATGCAGCCTTATTATTAATATCAGCATTTGGCTGTGTTCACATCTGTATTGGACGCTCTTAATATAGTTAAAAAAAACTGATAAAATATTTTATTGAAATACAAAACCTCCACGCAACTCTCATTAACCATTTTATTGAGAATAAAAAAACACTGTCATCGAAGTAACCCTCGAATCTGACGTAATTCAACAAGCAAACTTGTAAAAAAACACAAAAAAATAAATAATCAGTAACATAAAAAAGCAAAACAATTATTATACTTCCGTTCCCTGGTTCTAGCGCTAGAGTGATTGGAAACTCCTGACGTCACTGCACATATATGGGGATTGACTTCAGGAGCACTGCTGGAGTCCCCGAGCAGAGCGCTAGTAGAGGCTCTGACCCAGGATTACGGTCCAGGGAAAGCCTCTGACGTCACCGTCCATGTATGTACAGTGATGTCAGGGGCTTCCCCAGAGTCGGAGTCCCCGACATAACACTAATAGAGGCTCTGCCCCGGTATTCTGGCCCTGGGAAAATGCAGCCTAGTCTCTGAAAGCCCCCGAAGTCCCCTCCCAGCTATGCCCCTGCGTAACACACATATATTTAATATATTACAAATATATATATATATATATATATATACACACACACACACACACACACACACACACATGTAAACACACACAGAGTCATATATATACACACACACTCATATATGCACACTCACACGTATATACACACACACACTCATATACATACTCATATATACACACACTCATACATACTCATATTTACACACATTCATATATATACACATATACACACACACACTCATATATATACAGATATACACACACTCACATATACACAAACTCATAGACACACACTCATCCACACACACACTCACACACACACACACACTCATATACACATACTCATATATACATACACACACACTCATATACACACACTCATATACATACACACTGATATACACACACTCAAATATACACACATACGTACTCATATATACACACATTCACATTTATACACATACACACACACACACACACACACAGACACACACACACACACACTCATATATATATACACATATACATACACTCACATATACACAAACTCATAGACACACACTCATCCACACACTCAGACACACACTCATATACACATACTCATATATACACACACACATATATATATATACATATACACACACTAATATACATATATATATACACACATACAGTGGCATAGCTATAGGGGTCGTAACGGTTGCAGTTGCGACCGGGCCCCCCGAGCTTGGGCAGCCCAGAGGTCCCTCATTGCCACACAGCACTGACCGCGCTTCCAACTGTATTTGCATACTCAGGACGCAAATAGAGTTCAGTGCAATGCTGGAGCCTTGCTTCAGCATTCACTGTGGCGGGAGCAGCTTGGCGCAGGCAGGCACGATGTAGTGATGTCATCGCGCCCGTCTGTGCCGAGTCACTCAGCACAGACCGGAGAAGAAGGATTCTCCACCCGTCATGGGAATGGGGATAGGTAAGTATTTATGTTATTATTTTTCTATTAGGCACGTACATATGGTGGCATTATACTGGGTATTGGAGGGGGGCTCATATGGTAGCTGCTGAGGGGGCATTATACTATATGGGGGCGTTATACTGTATAGGACAGCAAAGGGGGGCATTATACTGTATGGGGGGCATTATACTGTATGGGACAGCTATGGGGGCATTATACTGTATGGGGCAACTATGGGGGTCATTATACTGTATGGCGCATCTATGGAGGGCATTATACTGTATGGGGGAATTATACTGTATAGGACAGCTACGGGGGGCATTATACTGTATGGGACAGCTATGAGAGCATTATACTGTATGGGAAAGTATAGTGTATGACACAACTATGGGGGCATTATACTGTATGTGGCAGCTATGGGGGGGCATTATACTGTATGAGGGGATTATATTGTATGGAGTTCATTATACTGTTAAGGGGCATTATACTGTATGGGGCAGCTATGGGTGGCAATATACTGCGGGGGCAGCTATGGGGGCATTATATTGTGGGGGCATCTATGGGGGGCATTATACTGTGTGGGGGCATCTATGGGGCATTATACTGTGTGGGCAGCTATGGGGGCATTATACTGTATGTGGGCAGCTATGGGGGCATTATACTGTGGAGGTATACATGGGGTCTGTCAGCCTTGTACTCCCCTGGTATGGGCGGTGCAGCAATGAAGCCGGGCAGAGTACACCTCACTGCACAGTGCGTGCCCAGGTAGTACAAGGCAATGGCGCATCTGAGAAAGTTGTATCAGCCAGGGGGATGTCAATCAAACATGGAAAGGTGGGTTTGGAGGCAGGACTATGTGACTCTTCAGGATAGCAACACCACCCCATGACCCTTTAATGAATAATTAGCATATAGTGTGCGCCATGTAAAAAGTTGATTTTATAGGTTCTGCTGCATCTGAAAAAACATACTGGGAAATGTTTGGAAATATTGTCAGGTCAAGTATTACCGCATGGTGACGGTTCAAGCGATTAAAACTACCAGACAGGTTCCCATTAAATATACAATAAATTAAAAACATTTCTATCTGCTCTGCAATTTTGTTATTATAAATATATCCTATATAATTACAGCACCAAAACCAAGCTCTGACATTTATACAGTACCAGAACCAAGCTCAGTACATATCTAAAGCCCAAGAACCAAGCTATGTACATATATACAGCACCAGAACAAAGCTCAGTACATAAACAGAGCCCCAGAACCAAGCACAGTACATATATACAGCCACAGAAGCAAGCTCAGTGTCACGTAGGGTACGTGAACCCACTGGCCATACCGCCTTGACAGTATGGCAGCTGGCCAACAGGTCACAGGAGGAAGTCTATAGTTCTATAGGTGTACCTGTGGTAGCTTCATACAGTAGCGAGGCAGGCTCGGACGGGACTTAGGCAGCAGGTAGGCACCCAGCTTGGTGTAGCGGAGGATGCGTGGACTCAGCGCAGTACGACTTCAATACCACACAACACTTTAGACCAGGATAACACAGGATATAGGTTACAGGTAACAGGAACGGGGAACACTGGGGACTGGAAGACACTTAGGAGACCATTTGCATAGACGAACATAGGATAACGACAACAAAGCTCAGGCAAGGCAGGAAGGGGCTGGGCCCTACTTATAGTCCAGGGTGCTCATGGGCTAATTAGGTACTTTAACTCCGGTGCGCGCGCTGGCCCTTTAAGAGCGGGGCACGAGCGTGCGCACGCACCCTACGGGACTGGGGCAAGTGCTCACAGATCCATGGCTGTGGCCATCAGAAGGTGAGTGAGCCTGTCGCTCCGCGCCCATGGGCATGACACTCAGTACATATATACAGCACCAGAACCTAGCTGTGTACATATATTCATCACAAGTACAAGCTCAGTACATATATACAACACCAGAACAAAGCTCAGTACATAAATACAACACCAGAACAAAGCTCAATACATAAATACAGCACCAGAACCAAATTTCGATACTTTGTGTAGTATTGTGATACTCGATACCAAAACGATACTTTGCCAACAATAATTAAAAAAAAGTTGTTCCATTTTCTGATGTGAGGCACATGGTGTGATGGATTTTGAACCTCCATGTGCCTCACATTAATAGTAATTAACCCCATCATGTTCCTCAGTCATAATGGACAACATTAGGTTAATCTGTGAGGTACATGATTGGGTTAATTACTATTTATGTGAGGCACATGGATGTTCAAAATTCATAATACCTCGTGCCTCACATTAATAAGTGAAAGCAGTTTTTATTTTATTTTATAACAGCGTAAACATCATAAACGAGACTATAAATTTGTTATTATGGTTGCGACGATACCGAATATGTGTATCTTTTATGTATTGAGACTTATTTTAATGTTTATTGTAAAAAAATTGTGTCTTTTTTTATTTATTTTGATATATTTTGATTTATTTTGTGTCTTTTTTTACTTCATTTTTAAACTTTAATGCACTGACATATATCTACTGATAGTACACAGGCAGTTTTTAGGACATACCTCAGTATGCCCTAACAGGAAATATGGTCAGACAGTCCTGGGGTCCTTCAATGGACCCTGGGCTGTCTGCCCATATATAGAATGTCCCTCGATCGCGTCACAGGGATTCCCTGTGATGCAATCCAAAGGGCATTCCCCCTTCTCATTTACCCCTTGAATGCTATGGTCAGCTTTGATCGCAGAATTCAAGGGAATAGCGGTGGAGATGAGAGGTTTCTCTGATCTCCGCTGTTAGAGCGGGGCTGTGGCTGTGTAATACAGCCATTGCCCCGCTCCTGACAATAAGTGTGTGTGTGCGGTCAGTATGAGGCAATGCGACCGACATTGCACTAATGAGCGGTGGCGCAGGCACGGAAGACAGAACATGGCAGTGTTTTGAAGTGTGACCACCATATTCTGTCTTCAGTCCCGGCAATCATTAGTGCAACAATGGTCGCATCACATCATGTGACCGCGCGCACACTTGTCAGGACTCATACTGCAGATCATACAGTGAATACATTACTGATTAGAGGCAGAATAAACATTTACATCAATTGACTCACCAGTGACGTCTCAGATTCTAGTTCTTTTTCTTTTTTCTTCTCCATCCGGTCCAGACCTGTATGATGTCTTCTCCCGGCCACAGCCCATTTCTGCAGTTTGCCATTCAGAGGTTTAAACTTTTCTGCACCTATAAACGAACAGAAAATTCTCAATGCCCCTAAATATAATAGCGCCATGCACTCCACCTCTAATTATAATGGCGTCATACACTGTATCCCTGATTATATTAGTACCATACACTGTGTCACACACACACACAAACGTGCCCCCTGTAGATAGTGCCCCCATAGCCCCCTATAGATGACCCCCATAAAGCCCCTGTAGATAGAGCCCCACATACAGCCCCCTGTAGATAGTGCCCACCTATGGACTCCAGCGCTGCAAGACAATGCTAACCACCGATCCACTGTGCTGCCATACATGTAGGTCCACCTATAGATAATGCTGCCCATATAGCCCACCCCTGTAGATAATGCATCACATATAGCTCCCCCTGTATATAGTGTCCCATATATAGCCCACCTGTGTAGAAGGTCTGTAGATGGTATAGTACATATAGCTCCCTCTATATATAGTGCTCCACATCCCCACATATAGACCCCCCTGTAGATAGAGCCCTCCTGAAAAGATACTCACAGTTTTATTAGAGAAATAACAAAAAACTTTACATACTCACATGATCCCGTTCCCGCGCCGTCAGGTGGCAATACAGACCATCTGTCTTCTGATCAAGTCTGCAGGGGCTGAACGACGCTAGCCGCACAATGACATCGTTGAAAGGCGCTGATTGGCAGTGCAGAATGACTTGCCCCACCAATCAGCGCCTTTCAACAACGTTCTATAGACGCGGGTACAATTAGAGCAGGAGGGGGTGGTGGCGGCTGGTTTCAGTGCTGCAGTTGCCCCCTCAGAGGCAGGCTGCTGGTTGAGGTGAGATGAGCTCATCTCAGGCTCATCTCGCCTGATGGACGGTGCGGCCCCTTCGCAGTGGAGCGGCCGGCCCACCTGGAAAATTCCCGGTAAAGTGCATGGCCGATCTGCCCTTGGTCTCCAAGATTTCTCCTGTGCATGATCCATAGTCTTAAAATCTTTACCCCAACACATCAAACTCTCTCCCACCATCCAAAACCTTCAAAAGCAACCTGAAAACCCACCTCTTCAGAAAGGCTTACAACCGGCAATAACTCTGCTGCCACTACACTGACAGATGAACTGCTTCTAGCCTCACCTACCTTCTCCATCCACATTCCCTCCGAGATTATAAGCTCTCACGGGAAGGGTTCTCTCTTCTATTGTACCAGGCAGAAGTCATCTCTGTCTAAGTGTCATACTGTCAAAGTGTCCTGGCTGTTATACATGGCACAGATCTAACATCCATCTCTCTTCTCTTCATACAGGTATATAATCCATTTCATTCCTGCATGAACTACATCCCTGCTGTAGCTGCATTTCAAAAAGCTGAAACTTTTATTTTATGGTATATAATCCATTTCATTCCTGCATGAACCTCATCCCTGCTGTAGCTGCATTTCAAAAAGCTGAAACTTTTATTTTATGGTATGTAATCCATTTCATTCCTGCATGAACCTCATCCCTGCTGTAGCTGCATTTCAAAAAGCTGAAACTTTTATTTTATGGTATATAATCCATTTCATTCTTGCATGAACCTCATCCCTGCTGTAGCTGCATTTCAAAAAGCTGAAACTTTTATTTTATGGTACTCTGCTTTCCTGTCTTGCTATATAGTCTAATGTTATCTCAAAGTTTCGTCAAAGTGTTTGATCGTCGTTAAGTTTTATGATCATCCAGACCTGCTAGTTTGTTTGTTTATCTCTGCATAGCTTTTCACCTCATGTGTCTAGTTGATTTTATTAATAGCTGAACGAGCTTAATTAGGCCTAGATCTGAGCATCTACTGCCCTATAAATTTAGATGTAGCATATGGGGAAGGCACTCGTGCAGGGGGGCACGACGGCAGAAGTCATCTCTGTCTAAGTGTCATACTGTCAAAGTGTCCTGGCAGTTATACATGGCACAGATCTAACATCCATCTCTCTTCTCTTCATACAGGTATATAATCCATTTCATTCCTGCATGAACCTCATCCCTGCTGTAGCTGCATTTCAAAAAGCTGAAACTTTTATTTTATGGTACTCTGCTTTCCTGTCTTCCTATATAGTCTAATGTTATCTCTAAGTTTTGTCAAAGTGTTTGATCGTCGTTAAGTTTTATGATCATCCAGACCTGCTAGTTTGTTTGTTTATCTCTGCATAGCTTTTCACCTCATGTGTCTAGTTGATTTGATTAATAGCTGAACGAGCTTAATTAGGCCTAGATCTGAGCATCTACTCCCCTATAAATTTAGATGTAGCATATGGGGAAGGCACTCGTGCAGGGGGGCACGACGGCAGAAGTCATCTCTGTCTAAGTGTCATACTGTCAAAGTGTCCTGGCAGTTATACATGGCAGTTATACATGGCAGTTATACATGGCAGTTATACATGGCAGTTATACATGCCAGTTATACATGGCAGTTATACATGGCAGTTATACATGGCAGTTATACATGGCAGTTGCACAGGGTCAGTGACAGGTAAGCTGCATTACCAAACCAGACAAACTAGCCCACGCTCTCAATATTAGATTTCTAACTATCTGTAAACAAACATGTTTGCCACCGCTCTCATCATTATAGCTGCTCTTGGTTTTCAATCCTATCGCCCATTTAAGACTTGCCCAAAAACAGTCCGCATCAGTCCTTCTCTCCTGGCCTCACCCATGTACAGCTCCCATTCACTATTCACTTTCCTCAGTCAATTTAACCCATCTCATCCCACTGCCCAACATACAAAACGCTCTCATAAATCACAGAACCATCTGCTGTCTCTCTCCATTCTCCTGCTACTAGCTGCAGGGGACATCTCCCAACCCTGGGCCTCCCTTTTCTTCTGCCAAGCTCAACCACTTACCTGCCACACATAGAAACCCTGCAAATCTTCTTGCCATTCCTTGTATGTCTTCTCCTGTCTCTTTTAACTGTGCTCTCTGGAACTCTCGGTCCGTGTGCAACAAACTCACCTTTATTCATGACTTATTCCTTTCTAACTCTCTCAACCTTCTGGCTCTTACAGAAACATGGCTACACCTGTCTGACACTGCTTCCCCTGCTGCTCTATCTTATGGTGGTCTCCAGTTCTCTCATGCCCCCAGACCTGAGAACAGGCAGGGTGGAGGAGTAGGTATACTTCTTTCCCCACACTGCACTTTCCAGGTCATTCCCCCGGTCCCCTCACTCACATTTCCCTCTTTTGAAGTCCACACCCTCAGACTCTTTCACCCTTTTCCCCTCCGAGTGGCAGTTGTCTACCGCCCACCGGGCTCACCCCGCCAATTCCTGGATCATTTTGCTGCCTGGCTTTCACAATTTCTATCCTCTGAAACACCCACTCTCATCATGGGTGACTTCAACATCCCCATTGATAACCCAATCTCCTCATCTGCCTCCCAGTTTCTATCTTTAACCTCGTCCCTCGGTCTGTCACAACTTACTAACTCTCCTACACATGAAGACGGGCATTCACTTGAACTGGTCTTCTTCCGGCTCTGCTCAGTTTCTGACTTTATTAACTCTCCTCTCCCGCTTTCTGACCACAATCTTCTCTGCTTTACTATCAAATATTCTCTGCCTCCTCAGGTCATCCCTACGTATCAGACATACAGAAATCTACATGCCATTAACACTGTGAAACTCATAGACAGTCTACAGTCCTTATTGTCCCCTATCTCTTCCCTCTCCTGTCCCAATCTGGCTGCCAAACTTTATAATAACACTCTCAAAAATGCATTGGATGAAGCAGCCCCCACTACACTCCGAACCACCCGACAAAGATGACGACAACCCTGGCACACGCCTCAATCCCGCTTTCTTCAGCGGTGCTTGAGATGTGCCGAACGACTGTGGAGAAAATCGCATTTGGATGCAGATTTCCTCCATTACAAATTTATGCTCAAAACTTACAACTCTGCCCTTCACCGCGCCAAACAAGTCTACTTCACTTCTCTCATCTCCACACTATCTAATAATCCAAAACGCCTCTTTGATACTTTTCACTCCCTCCTTAGTCCTAAAGTGCAGACGCCAATCACAGATCTCAGTGCTGAAGACCTGGCCAATTATTTTAAAGTTAAAATTGACAACATCCGGCATGATATTATCTCCCAGTCCCCTAGTAACATCGATCCCCTTCCCCCCCGCACTCCCTCTTCTTCACTCTCAGCATTTGACCCAATAACTGAAGAAGAAGTCTCCAGGCTCCTCTCTTCTTCTCGTCCTACTACCTGCCCTAGTGATCCTGTCCCCTCACACCTCCTCCAGTCCCTCTCCCCAGCTGTCACTAGTCACCTCACTAAAATATTTAACCTCTCTCTTTCCTCTGGTATCTTTCCCTCCGCTTTTAAACATGCCATTATAAACCCATTATTGAAAAAACCAACACTTGACCCATCCAGCGCTGCCAACTACCGACCAGTCTCTAATCTGCCCTTCATCTCCAAACTCCTGGAACGCTTGGTCTACTCTCGCCTTATCCGCTATCTCTCTGCTAACTCCATTCTTGACCCCTTACAATCTGGTTTCCGCACTCTACACTCCACAGAAACTGCCCTTACTTAAGTCTCAAATGATCTCTTGGCGGCTAAATCGGACGGTAAATCCTCTCTCCTGATTCTTTTGGATCTCTCTGCAGCCTTTGACACTGTAGACCACAAACTCCTACTTAACATGCTCCACTCTATTGGCCTCAAGGATGCGGCTCTCTCTTGGTTTTCCTCCTATCTCTCTGACCGCTCATTCAGTGTGTCATTTGCTGGTTCCACTTCTTCTCCTCTTCCCCTTGATATCGGGGTTCCTCAGGGATCAGTCCTAGGTCCGCTCCTCTTTTCTCTCTACACAGCTCCTATTGGACAAACCATCAGCATATTTGGCTTCCAGTACCATCTCTACGCTGATGACGCCCTGCTCTAATACAGAACACCAGTGATTGTCTGTCCACTGTCTCTAACATCATGTCCTCTCTCTATCTGAAACTGAATCTTTCTAAAACTGAGCTCCTTGTGTTCCCACCATCTACTAACCTCCCTAAACCTGATGTCTCCATCTCTGTGTGTGGCACTATCATAACTCCTAAGCAGCACGCCCGCTGTCTCGGGGTTATTTTTGACTCAGATCTTTCCTTTACTCCTCACATACAATCACTTTCACGCTCCTGTCATTTTCACCTCAAAAACATCTCCAGAATCCGCTCTTTTCTTACGGAGGAAACTGCCAAAACTCTCATTGTTGCTCTGATTCACTCTCGTCTTGACTACTGTAACTCATTACTAGTCGGTCCTCCCCTCACTAAACTCTCCCCTCTCCAATCTATCCTCAATGCAGCAGCCAGGCTCATCTTTATGACCAACCGCTACACCAACGCCTCTAATCTGTGCCAGTCACTGCACTGGTTGCCCATCCCCTTCCGAATAAAATTCAAACTTATTACTCTCACCCACAAAGCTCTCCACAGTGCTGCACCTCCATCTACTCCCTCATCTCTGTCTACCACCCTACTCGGGCTCTACGTTCTGCCAACGACCTTAGATTAAAATCCTCCATAATCCGAACCTCCCACTACCGTCTCCAGGATTTCTCTCATGCTGCACCCGTCCTCTGGAATGTGCTACCCCAGACAATCAGATTAATTCCCAATATCCACACTTTTAAACGTGCCCTGAAAACACATCTATTTAGACAGGCCTATAACATTCCCTAATCTGACTCCTTTCCATGGCCCTCCATTTAGATTAGTCATCAGAATAAGATTCCCTCACACTCCTTCTCTTCATGTCCGTCATACACGGATACTGGCTGGTGACCGGCTCATGCAGCTTTATGTTACCACCGCATGTGTATAAAAATGGCCGGACCATTGTACAGAACAAACACTATTACACTTTGTGTCTCCCTTATGTCCTCATAGATTGTAAGCTCTTGCGAGCAGGGTCCTCACTCCCCAGGTTTGAATTGTAAATGAACTTTGTCACTATGTAATGTCTGATATTGTTTGTTTCATGTTCCCTCTAAATTGTAAAGTGCTGCGTAATATGTTGGCGCTATATAAATAAAGATTATTATTATTATTATTATTACCAGTCTGTCATTCATTAAGTTCATGTTTATTGTATTTACTATTTTTATTGTCTCAATATGTACAGAGTCCAGGAATTAATGGCACATTAAAAAAATAAAAATAAAATAAAATAATAGCATTAAAGTATATAATTAAAATCTGAATCCAAAATCTGCAAAACATACAGAAAACGCTAGCATTTCCACAGTGGCAAAATTCTGCACAGAATTTTAAACCATGCACAGATGCAGCAATCTTTAACTTTATTCTTAACGCATTAAATACACAGTGTCAAGGAACTATTTATTGACTTTTTACATTACTTGCTACATCTGTATGTGTTGCAGATTTGGTTTTCTCCCAAGGAATACATGGTGTAAATTTCAGCAGCAGATTTTCACGATAAGGAAAATTACGTCACATGTGACTGCACTCTTAGTGTGAACATGTGGCTGGCATCTGTGGAGAGTAGCTACAATAAAGAACAACACAGCCAGTTTTCTAGAATTAAGACAGTATATGCAACCCTGTCATGTTCCTTAACCCTCCCTGTGTCTAACACTTAGTGTTAGGCCACTTTCACACAGTAGTATTTTGCTTCAATACTGACGATACTAGGAGTAAAACCCCCACAGTCAGGGTATGTTCACACGGCCAAATTTCAGACGTATACGAGGCGTATTATGCCTCGTTTTACGTCTGAAAATACGGCTCCAATACGTCGGCAAACATCTGCCCATTCATTTGAATGGGTTTGCCGACGTACTGTGCAGACGACCTGTTATTTACGCGTCGTCGTTTGACAGTTGTCAAACGACGACGCGTAAAAATACAGCCTCGTCAAAAGAAGTGCAGGACACTTCTTTGGACGTTTTAGGAGCTGTTTTCTCATAGACTCCAATGAAAACAGCTCCAAAAACGAGTTGGTAAAAAAACGAGTTGGTAAAAATGCGAGTAATACGTCGGCAAACATCTGCCCATTCATTTGAAGGGGTTTGCCGACGTACTGTGCAGACGACCTGTAATTTACGCGTCGTCGTTTGACAGCTGTCAAACGACGACGCGTAAATTTACTGCCTCGGCAAAGAAGTGCAGGGCACTTCTTTGCCACGTAATTTGAGCCGTTCTTCATTGAAATCAATGAAGCACGGCTCAAGGTTTACGAGCGTCTCAGACGCCTCGTAAATTACGAGGAGGAGCTTTTACGTGTGAAACGAGGCAGCTGTTAACAGTCTGTCTTTTCACACGTAACTGCCTCTCAGCGTGTGAACATACCCTTGGTAAAAAAACGTCTGAAAAGCAGGGTCTGTTTTCCCATGAAAACAGCTCTGGATTTTCAGACGTTTTTGTTGACTACGTGTGAACATACCCTAAAAGTATAATGGAAAGATTTGCATATCTTCCATGTTTTGGACGTGCTCCTGTTTTTTTACTGATGCAAAATACTGATCAAAATACTGTCATGTGAAATAGGCCTGAGGGTATGTTCACACGGCGGGGGTCCGTAACGGCTGAAATTACGGGGATGTTTCAGCCTGAAAACATCCCCGTAAATTCAGCCGTACCGGCATGTGCAGGCGCTTGAACGCCGCGTCAATTACGGCCGTAATTAGCGCTGCTATTCATTGGAGTCAATGAATAGCGGCTCCAAATACGGCCAAAGAAGTGACAGGTCACTTCTTCTACGCGGGCGTCTATTTACGCGCCGTCATTTGACAGCGGCGCGTAAATATACGCCTCGTGTGAACAGACAAACGTCTGCCCATTGCTTTCAATGGGCAGATGTTTGTCAGCGCTATTGAGGCGCTATTTTCGGGCGTAATTCGGGGCAAAAACGCCCGATTTACGTCCGTAAATAGGCCGTGTGAACATACCCTTAGGGCATGTTCAGACATGACAGATTTGCTGCAGATTTGCAGTGCAGATACAGCATTGCAAATTTGCAGCAATTTGTAGTTTAGCTCAACTACATGAAGCAGAAAAAAAAATCTACAATAAAAGCAGAGCATGCTCCCTCTGTCCCCTAATTGTCCCCCCGTGGCAAAACGCAGGGTGCCGATCACTTGCCATTGCAGTCAGAGGCAGGGCTTAATAGTAGAGCACAGGAATGGAAATACACTACAACACAGAAGTATCGATCGCATTGTCAAGTCTTCTCGGGGAACTAAAAAATATAAAAAAATGTAAACAAAAGGTAAAAAGAAAAAACATTTAGCAATTTTTCACATACAATAAGGTAAATAATATGCATTCATAAAAGTCTGAACTATTAAAATATTAAGTTATTTTGTTTATTTGCTGTATTTTGGTCACCTTGCTTTGCGAAAAAATGCAATAAAGTCGTACTTCAAAATGGTACCAATGAAAAAATACAGCTCATCCAGCAAAAAAAAAAAACAAGCTCTCGCACAGCGCCAATGTAAAAATCTAAAAGTTATGGGTCTCAGAATAAGGCAACACCAAAAAAGTAGTAAAACATAAAAAAATATATAAATTTGGCATCATCGTACTATATAAATTTGCCATCATCATCATCGAAAGTTGCCAAAACCCATACCCCAAAAACTATGACAGAATTGAAATTTTTAAATTCTTCTCAGTACATTATATGGTACATAAAAAAACAACATAAAAAAAACAGAACTTTTTTCGCAAAAAAAAAAGCCCTCATATGGCCATAGTGATGAGAAGAAAAGTAATGGTTCTTAAAATGCGGTGATGGAAAAATTAAAATGAAAAAACAAGAATTGTCTGTTTTAAAAAACGAACTACAACTTAAAACACAGATATAAGTACTATTTTTCTTCTGTAACTGGAGATCCCATAAAAGCCCCGGTTACAAAAAAAAGCCCATGTGATCACTAGGGCCAATGCAGTCAGCTCCATTGTCACTTCCTCTATTGTATATTCAAACTGCTAAGTATATAGTGATTAAAAAAATATTTCTGCCTTTTCTATTGGTTCGTTGGCTGTCCCTGACAGCGATGCACCCAACCTGTGGCAGCACAACTCTCCATGCTGTCATTATTCTGGAGCACTGTGTTTTTATGACTTCCGGGAAAAGGGCTCCTTAATTTCATTGTTACTCACCTCACCCAGTTCCAGTAGTGCGTCCCTCAAAAGCGGCGGCCACCTAGCATCCGGATACCTCCATATCCGCTCCTGTCTTCATCCGCAGCCCTGTTGGATCTGACTGTGGCTCATTCAGCATGCTTATTAAACTATGTTATATATTTACTCTGGTGCTCATTATCTAATATTACATTTTGTTCAAAGAGCATGGACCATTTATTGTTACAAAGATGCATTATTAGGGAACATCTGTAAAAGTTAAATGATTTTCCAAACCAAAATATTTATCCATATACACATTTATATATTATTTTAGCATATGCAAAAAAGAAAATTAAGCTAAGGGACTTGTGAAGAAAACAGAAAAACTGAAACAAAAAATTTATTATATGTTCTTTTTGAAGACTAAGTGCTTAAGAAGGAATGTTTTCACTCTTTAGGAGTCTGATTATAGCACACCAGGAACAGAGCCAAAAAATGTGCAACTTATTAAGTCCATTAACAAAATGTAAAATCATTACAGTTTAATCAATACGGTAAAATAATGTCTGTTGAAAAGGTTATCTCAAAAAATGCATAATGTTGCTAAATATATAAAAATAATAAAAAATAAACACCTTAGATTTCATTTTAATTTAGCTTTGTTTTAAATTAATTGCTATATGAGTTGGTCAATATAAAAAGCTAAAGATATATAAAATGATAATTGAAATAATTATTGTTTTATTTATTTAAAACATTAAATTCTATTTTAATGTTATAGTAAGTAAACCCTTTGAAATATATTGGATTTTTGCATTGATTACTAATAAAATGTGTTCTAATTGTTATCCAAGTCATAATTATAGACAAACACAATCTAAGCTAATAACACACAAACATTTGTACTGTTCATGTCTTTTATTATGCTCATTGAGTATATGTCCATAATGCAAGGAGAAAATATAAGTGAACCGCTGAATTTAACAATCTGTATATCCTCCTTTAACAGCAATTACCTCCACCAAACATTTCCTGTAGCTGCAAATAAGATTTTTGGCCATTCCTCCCTGCAAATGTGTTTCAGTTCACCACTATTTCTGGGATGCCTTGAGTGCACAGCTTTGTTCAGGTCACGCAACATCATCTCGATAGGGTTAAGGTTAGGACTCTGACTTGGCCATTCCCAAACAAACTTCTTTTTCAGTCATTCTTTAGTTGATTTACTTGTGTGCTTTGGATTGTTATCTTGTTGCATCACCCAACATCTCTTCAGCTTGAGGTCATGGACTGCTGCCCTTAGGGTATGCCCAGACGTGGCGGAGTTCTTCCGCCACTGTCCGCATCAATGCCGCACAGAATCTGCGTTGCAGATTCTGTTGCGGCTTTGCCTAAAATGGGCATTAAATTGATGCGGACTAGCCGTTGCGTATTGAGGGGAAGAGGGCTTCCCTTCTCTCTATCAGTGCAGGATAGAGAGAAGAGGCAGCTCTTTCCCTAGTAAAAGTAAAAAGAAATTCATACTTACCCGGCCGTTGTCTTGGTGACGCGTCCCTCTTTTGCCATCCAGCCCGACCTCCCTGGATGATGCGGCAGTCCATGTGACCCCTGCAGCCTGTAATTGGCCTGTGATTGGCTGCAGCCATCACTTGGACTAAAACGTCATCCTGGGAGGCCGGACTGGAGGAAGAAGCAGGGAGTTCTCGGTAAGTAGGAACTTCTATTTTTTTTACAGGTTGATGTATATTGTGATTGGAAGTCACTGTCCAGGGTGCTGAAACAGTTACTGCCGATCGTTTAACTCTTTCAGCACCCTGGACAGTGACTATTTACTGACGTCGCCTAGCAATGCTCCCGTAATTACGGGTGCACACACGTAGTTGCCCGTAATTACAGGAGCCCCATTGACTTCCTCAGTCTGGCTGTAGACCTAGAAATACATAGGTCCAGCCAGAATGAAGAAATGTCATGTTAGTAAAACCAATATGCTCCGCAGCACACATAACATCTGCGGACTTCATTGCGGAATTTTGACTCTCCATTGAAGTCAATGGAGAAATTACGCAATGAGTCCGCAACAAGTCCGCTACACGTCCGCAACAGTCAGTGTATGCTGCGGACACCAAATTCCGCACCGCAGCCTATGCTCCGCAGCGGAATTGTCCGCAATGTGTAAACGAACCCTACTAAAAAGCTGTGGAAGGCAATGGAGAAACGTGTACGCTGCGGATTTCCGCTGCGGACTGTCCGCAGCGGAATTCCAGAGCAATTCTGCCATGTCTGGTCATGCCCTTACATTAGCCTTATATAGTGGATCGAGCGGGTTCCCCAGCAGCATTTAAAAGAAACAGGATCCTGACCTGTCCACAGAGTTTAAGGCAGCACAGAGTATTTCAGGAGATGAGCGTGCGGATCTTGTGCGGGGTGGTGACTTGCCAATCATGTGAAGGTGTTATTGAGGACAGGAGTGGAGGAGAGGTAACAGACTGAGAGCTACGTAATGGTAAGAGCAGAGTTCACAGCAGCACAGAATATTTCAGGAGAGGAGCGTGCAGATTCTGTGCTCATACTTACAGAGAACTTTCTGCTTTCTCCAGTCCGGTCTCCCGGCCATTGCCTTGGTGACGCGTTCCTCTCGACATCCGGCCCGATATTCCTGGATGACGTTACAGCCCATGTGACCGCTGCAGCCAATCACAGGCTGCCGCGGCCTCTGCAGCCAATCACAGGCTGCAGCGGCCTCTGCAGCCAATCACAGGCTGCCGTGTCAGGAAAGAAGGTCGGACTGGAGGAAGAAGAGGGACTCGTCACCAAGACAATGACCGGGTACGTATGAAATGCTTTTTATTTTATTTTTAATCAGCAGCCTCTTTTCTCTATCAGTGATTGATAGAGACAAGTGGCTGCCGATTTGTATAATATTTTTGACCGGGTTCGGTCAAAACGTGTTCGGCCGAACCCGGTGAAGTTCGGATTCGCTGCAAACCGAACTTTTCCCAATGTTCGGACCGAAACCGGGTTCGGTTGTCCCGGTTCGCTCATCTCTACTCTTGGGTTCTTTCTCACCTCAGGATTGTGCTCTTGGAGTGACTTTAAGGGTAGGTTCAGACGTGGCGGAATTGCTGTGGAATTCCGCTGCGGACATTTTTAGGCAAGTTAGTTCAGACGTTGAGGAAAACTCTGCTGCGGACCATAGGCTGCGGTGCAGAATTTTCAGTCCGCAGCATGCACTGTCTGTTGCGGAGAAGAAGCGGAATTTAATTGCGTATTTCAGCCTTTGCAATGCAAAAACTGAAATCTGTGGCAAGTCCGCTGTCTTTTCTGCAACGTCTGAATTAACTGTCCAATATGCAAATGTTGGTGTAGATTCGTTGCGTAAGTGCCCCAAATCTGCACCAATATTTGCAGCGGAAAAACTACGCCACGTCTGAACGTGCCCTAACAGGACGCACACTCCTAGGGAGAGTAGCAACAGTCCTTATTTTTCTCCATTTGTAGACAGTTTGCCTTGTGGATTGATGTATACCCAGGTCCTTAGCAATGCTTTTTTAGCTTTTCCCAACTTCATGTGTCTCTATAACACGTCTTCTGAGGTCCTCTGAAAATTATTTTCCTCAAGGCATGGTTACAACTAACCAATGTTTTTTGAGAAGAACAGATTTGCCAGTAACCTATCATTGTGTGTAGAGATGAGCGAATCAATTCTACACAAATCAATTTCGGTCTGAATTTTCCAAAAGTTTGGGATTCTGCAAATTTTACAGATTAGAAAAAGGATCACATGACCTCGGGTAGGTTGCCCTATAATGCCTTGCAGACAGTGTTCTCAAAATACACTCCAGTAATCCCTCTACCCATATATGTTGCTGTCACTTTAACATTACTAATGCTGGCTTGGCATTAAAAAGCTTGAAAGGGGTTGGATATTGTCTTAGAAAACATCATTGAGTCGGACACAAGTCTTCAGGGCAATCGGGACACTTGAGATTAGTGACAAATTTATGCAGACCAAATCAAATGGCAATGAATATTGGGAAATTTCTCTATTTGTGTGCATTATTTAATTGGTAAAGCACCTGTGAAACACACTCTTCCAATCTCATGACCATAAAGGAACAGTGTCATGAAAAAAAAATTTTTTACATCAGTTTGATTTTAGTGTTTTATTAAAAACTTTTATATTTATTTGTGTGTTTGTGTTTTACTTTTTTTTATTTTTGAACTTTTTCTTCCCTATGGGGGCTGCCATCTTTTTTTCCATTTCTGTATGTGTCGATTAACGACACATACAGACATGGAATACGGCACATACAGTCCCATAGTGAATGCGAACAGGGCCCGTTCCATCCATTATGCTGTATGCCGTCTGTGTGGGAAGACTGAAGTTGAACTGTGCGACGTCCGGCGCCATTTTCCTGTGGACCGGAAGTCGCGGCCGGACAGTAAGATTACTACTTCCGGTCGCGGCTTCCGGACTTGTGCACTTGGAGCGGGAGGTAGCAGACGGAGCGGACGGACCGGAGGGAGCGGCGGCGGCTGGAGCAGGTAAGTTATTTCTGTGTATGTAAGTGTTTTACTGTGTGTTTACTAGTGTATGTAAACCTACTACACTGTGTGTTATCTCAAAAAATGGCGACACACAGTGTAGGAGGTTTGACCGTTCAATCCCCTCGTTTCTCCCGGCACTAGCCAGGATAAAGGAGGGGGGGATTCTGAGAGCTCACTAGAGCGAGTGAGTTTTCTCAAATTTTGCAGCATAAAGCAATGTGGTTGCTTTACCACATGCAATGCTGCAATTTTGGGAATTGCTCCATCTAGTGACCATCACTGGGAAATATTATAAATTAGAATCTAATTTATAATATTTCCTGACTCGTGAAAAAAATTAAAAAAATTAGAACAATGTTTAATCACCTATACACTAATTGTTTAACTAAAAAAAAAAAAAAATTTTTTCTAGCGTCACATTCCCTTTAATTGAAACACTTTTTGCTGATTATCTCTTAGAGAAATCATTAACACACAGATTAACTTACTTCTCCCTGAACTGTGGATGTTTATGCAATGTGCTCGATTATGCAATGTCCTCAGGACGCAGATACAATTGAATACTATGGCATAGCCATTTACTAGGCTATAAGCCACGTTAGGCCTGCAGCCTATAAGATGCTGGGAGAGGATCTCTGCGCAGGCTAGCACTATGATGTCACTGGATCACGCCAGCCTACGCAAGGGTCCGGTCTCGGCGTCTCATAGGCAAGCCTAACATGGCTGAGGAAGCTGTGGATGAGCTCCATTTGTTGTGGGAACGGGGTACAAGTTTTTTTTGTATTTGTTTGTTGTGGTGTGGCACTGCCTTCAAGGGGGGGCTGTGTGGCATTATCTACAAGGTGGGGCTGTGTTGCACTATGTACAAGGGGGTGTGGCACTATCTTTAAGGAGAGGTTGGTTGTGAGGGGCCAGTCAAAATTTTGCTTTGGGGCCCAGTCTTTCCTATTTATGCCCTTGTGGACAATAAAACTGTTGGTGTGTTATTCGTTTAGCTACATTTTGTCTGTAACTTAGATAAAAATCTGACCCCTATGTGCCTTTTCACGCAGTCACTAAGGGGCCTTAGGCTAGGCCGCCGCCTTTTCACGGGTGTCCCGTGCAGGCTGGAGCCGGGGCTCGGCTGTCTAATGACAGCTGGGCTCCTGCTCCACTGGCCCCGATCGAAGTTTACTTTGATCGTGGCCGTTTAACCCATTAAATGCCGCGGTCATTACCGACCGCAGCATTTAAATCACTTGCAGAGGGAGTGAGCTTCCTCTGTCTCCTATTGGTGGCCCACAAATGCAATTGGTGGCCACCAATGGGGTGTCATGGCTGCCGGGGGCCTGATAAAGGCCCCCAGGTCTGCCCTGGGCATATGTCTATTAGGAAACACCAGAGGCATGTCCTAATAGATTGACTATCAGGTTTACGCTGACAGGCAATAATGCTCTGGTAATCTAAGTATACCAAAGCATTATAGGAGCGATTTGATGATCGCATAGTATAGTACCCTAGTGGGACTAATAAAATAAGTAATAAATGTGAAATAATAATTATGAATAAAAATGACAGTAAAAAAATAAATAAAACCATATTTTTCCATAAAAAGTGGTTTTATTTAGTAAAAGTATAAATAATAAATAAAACTACACATGTATGGTATCGCCGTAACCGTAATGACCCAAACAATAAAGTTACTATGTAATTAAAATGGCAAGGTGAACACCGTAAAAAAAAAAAAAAAAATCCATTGTCCCACCAAAAAAGTCATAATAAAAGTTAATCAAAAAGTCCTATATACCCCAAAACAGTACCAATCTAAACTAAATATCGTCCCGCAAAAAACAAGCCCTCATATAACTAAATTGACTCATAGAACTCCCTTCTATCTATTTCTTTGATGACAATTCTAAAAGTAAACTGTACATTTCTAGTTAGAATTTCAAGTTCCAGATCATTAATCAGTAAGGAAAGTTCTGAGAATCCAGTAATTGTTCTTGCACAGCTTGACACTAATATTCTGGTAGCGTTGATGTTGGGGGTTGAGCTTCACCCTTTAATGACTGGGCCTGAAAAGGCCTTAATGAAAAGGCCTTAATGACCAGCTACAGTTTTCCGTTTTTGCCTCTCTGCTTTTCAGCAGCCATAACTTTTTTATTTTTTGATTGACGTGGCCATATAAGGCCTTGTTTTATGTGGGAGAAATTGTATTATTTATTTTTCGCAATTTGGGGGGTAGAAAAAAATTTTTTTTACAGCGTGAATATAGGTAAAATTGATACTCTGCATAGTTTTTCTTGTTTATGTTTTATCCTGTTCGCATTTCACACTAAATAACCTGTTCGATTAATTCTTCAGGTTATCACGGTCATTTAGATACTTAGACATTTAGATATTTAGAACCCCTTCCCGCCACAGCCTTTTTTCAGATTTTCATGTTCGTTTTTTCCTCCCAACGTTCCAAAAGCCATAACTTTTTTATTTTTCCGTTGATATAGTCCTATGAGGGCTTAATTTTTGCGGGACAAGTTGTAGTTTTTTGTAGCACCATTTATTGTGCCATATAATGTACTAGGAAATGGTAAAAAAATTATTTGTGGGGTAGAAAATGAAAAAAACAGCGATTCCTCCATTGTTTTTTGCGTCATTTTTACGGAATTCACTGTGCAATTAAAACAATATGTTAACTTTATTCTGTGGGTTAATACAATTACAGCGATACCAAATATATATAGTTTTTTTCTATGTTTTACTACTTTTACAAGTGTAAAAAATAAAATTTATTTTGTGTCACCAAATTCTGAGAGCCATAACATTTTTATTTTTCCATCGATTAAGTGGTATGAGGTCTTACTTTTTGCAGGATAAGCTGTCGTTTTTAACGATACAATTTTGGAGTACATGCAATGTTTTGATCACTTTTTATTACATTTTTTGTGGGAGATGAGGTGGCCAAAAAAGAGCGATTCTGGCGTTTACATCTTTTTTTACGGCGTTCACCGTGCGGGTTAAATAATTATATATTGTAATAGTTCAGACTTTTACGGATGCGGCATTACCAATAATGTTTATTTATTTAATTTTTTACTATGCTCTAGGGGGAATATGGGAAAAGGTTTTTTTTTTAAAACTTTTAATATATATATATTTTTTTACATTAAAAAAATACTTTATTTTACAAATTTTTACTTTTTTATTAGACCCCCAAGGGGACTTCAACCTGCAATTGTTGGTTCGTTTGCAATATATACTGCAATACTAATGTATTGCAGTATATTGTGATTCTGACAGGCTTCTATTAAGCCCTGCCAGAGGCAACGCTTAATAGGAGCACAAATATGGCGCACCTAGGGGTCTTCATTAGGCCACCAGGCTGCCATAGCAACCATCGCCACCCCGTGATTGCATTGCGGGTGGCACAATAAGCTATTAGAGGTGGTTGCCCCCTTTTTCTAATGATTTAAACACTGCGGTTGCTATTGACCACGGCATTTAACGAGTTAAACGAGCAAAATTATGCTCGAGCGCGATCCCGCTCGTTACTCTGAAGTGTCGGCTGTATGTTACTCCGTGAGCCCGTTTCATACTTCCCCTACCCGACTTTGGCGTATGGATACGTCAAATGTCGGGAAGGGGTTAATATGTGTAGGTGTTTTGTTTTTATTTAATGTAGGGCAATAAAATATATTTTATGCAAAATAATGACTTTGAGCCTTTTTTTTTATTTATTGATGTTTTCGTTGCTTTATTTTCAATCCCATTAAGGGATAACTTTATTTACAACTCTTTTTTTTTAACTTATAATGTATTAGCATACTCTTGTATGTCACGGTCACAGGGTATGTGGACCCACTAGGCCGCTCCACCATAGCGGGGAGGCAGCTGACCAAGTCACAGTCTACACGAAAGTCAATAGGATAGTGAAGGCTTTCTTGAGGCTAATGAATGCGGACTCTGCCTCTGGAGTCCACACCTTTGCATTCACATCCTTATTGGTAAGCGTAGAGATGGGACTGCCGGTAGAAATTGGCGAATCCCAGGAACTGTTGTATGGGCCTTAGGCCTTGACGACATGGCCACTCCAGGACAGACTTTAGTTTCTCAGGGTCCATCTTAAGACCTTGATCCGAGATGACGTAGCCCAGAAAGGGCAAAGACTTGTTTTCAAAGACGCACTTCTCCAACTTGGCATATAAGCGACTCTCTCTTAGTCGCAGAAGAACTTGACGGACATGCCTCTGATGGGTCATCGAATATGGGGAGAAAATCAAAATATCATCGAGATAAACTACAACACACATATAGAGAAGATCTCGGAAAATATAATTGACAAATTCCTGAAATACTGCGGGAGCGTTACACAGTCCGAAGGGCATCACTAAGTATTCGTAGTGTCCATCCCGGGTGTTAAATGCCGTCTTCCATTCGTCACCCCGGCGAATCCGAATTAGATTATAAGTCTCCCGCAGATCTAGCTTGGAAAATTTTTGGGCTCCTCGTATGCGATCAAACAGCTCGGATATAAGTGGCAATGGGTATTTGTTCTTGACTGTGATCTGGTTGAGACCACGGTAGTCAATGCAGGGTCGAAGGGATCCATCTCTCTTCTTAACGAAGAAGAAGCTGGCCCCAGCCGGGGAGGAAGATTTTCAAATAAAACCCCTCTCCAAGTTCCCCTTGATATAGGCTGACATAGATAAAGTCTCTGGCAAGGAGAGAGGATATACTCATCCACGGGAAAGAGAAGCATTAGGAACCAGTTCAATGGGACAGTCATAATTCCGATGTGGAGGCAACGTCTCAGCCTCTCGTTTGCAGAAGACATCCGCAAAACTGGCAAACTTAGATGGTAGACCGGAGAGTGATTGAGGCAGAGGGGGCATATCTGGACGGACTTGTGAGAGGCAATGGCTATGGCATCTGGAACCCCATTGAAAAACCTCTCCAGAATTCAAGCCAAGGACTGGGGCGTATAGGCGGAGCCATGGCAGACCCAGCAGGATAGGATTGATAGCCTTGGGTAGTACCAGGAAGGTGATCTGTTCTGAGCGAAGAGCTCCGACCCATAGTGTCAACGGCTCCGTGATGAGCATAATCGGGCAATGGTAGACCATTCACAGAGGCAACAGCTAGGGGTCTCTCCAGAAGGACCGTGGGTAGGCGTAAATGATCCACTAGATCCTGCTGGATGAAATTAGCAGCCGCTCCAGAGTCAAGATAGGCGGAGGAGGGATGTGATGTTTCTCCGGAGATGATGGCCACAGGAATCGATAATCTGGAAGAGGTTTTAACGTTTGGAGACGTTCCACCTAGAGTTGCCTCTCCAACCCACCCTAGGTACTGGAGTTTCCCGGTTTCTGTGGGCATTGGCGCACAAAATGACCCTTAAGGCCACAATACATACATAGTCCAGAGGAGCGTCTGCGCTGCTTCTCCTGTTCAGATAACCGGACTCTGTCTACCTGCATGGGTTCTTCAGGTAGCGCACTAGGGGAAGACAATAGTGGTCTCTGGACCGAGAGTGCTGGTCTGTGGGCCCGGCTCTCCTGTCGAAGCTCTTGAGTGCGCTCCCAGATTCTCATATCAACCCGGGTGGCTAACAGGATGAGGGCATCCAAGGTAGAAGGAAGGTCTCGGGCCACCAGTTCGTCCTTGATGTGAGAGGACAGTCCCTGCCAGAAGGTCGCCACAAGTGCCGCATTGTTCCATGCCAGCTCGGCTGCTAGGGTACGGAAGGAGATAGCATACTCCCCTACTGTGGAGCCTTTTTGCTTGAGGGTCAACAGAGTGGCTGCGGCAGAGGATGTTCGACCCGGTTCCTCGAACACGGCACGAAAGGACTGTAAGAATAAGGCTAGGTCCGAGGATACAGTTCCTTGTTGCTCCAAGATTGGGTTTGCCCATGCGATGGCCTTGCCAGCGAGGAGGGAGATAATAAACGCCACTTTGGCCTTCTTGGAAGGGAAGAGATGAGGCCGCAGCCTAAAATGATCCGTGCATTGATTAAGAAATCCTCTACATGCTCTGGGATCACCGTCGTAGCGAGGAGGAAGAGGCAGAGGAACTGTGGATCCGGAAAAAACAGGAGGAGCAATGGGCAGTGGCACAGCAATAGCCTCAGGAGGAAGAACCGGGGGTGGAACAGTGAGTAGATCCAGATGGACCAGGATAGAATTCACAGCCTCAAGGAGTTGATTCTGACGTGTGCGTAGGTCATGCATCTCTGTATGTATCTTCTGGACTGCGGTCTTGGGCTGGCCAGCGGGTTCCATGGCCTGAGCATACTGTCACGGTCACAGGGTATGTGGACCCACTAGGCCGCTCTGCTGTAGCGGGGAGGCAGCTGACCAGGTCACAGTCTACACGAAAGTCAATAGCAGATAGCAATGCTTGGGTACCTGAACTAGTCCAGAAGGTGGCTATGGCTTCTGCACGGATGGAGGCCGGTGCAGCAGGTAGCGCCAGACGTGGCGGGCAGTATCCGATATAGCAGAAGACACTGGATGTGGCAGAAGACACTGGACATGGCAGAAGACACTGGTCGTGGCAGAAGACACTGGACGTGGCAAACGACACTGGACATGGCAAACGACAGCAGGTGCAGTAGACACGACTCCAACACTGGTAGGCACAGGAACAAGAACAATACGGGATACAGGAACGGGTAACAGGGCACAGGTAACAACTGGAACGGGGCAACACTAAGGGACCATTTGCAAGACAGACTGGGATAGACTAACAATGCTCAGGCAAGGATCAGAAGGACTGGGGCCTTCTTATAGACCAGGAAATCATGGCAGTTGATGATGATGACGATTTCCTTTGTGCGCGCGCCGGCCCTTTAAGGCACGAGCGTGCGCGCGCACCCTACGGGACACAGCAGAACGGAGCGGAAGTGAGTGCTGGCATCTCCTGGGAAGGAGATGGGGACCAGCGCACACAGATCCATGGCTGTGGGCGTAGGGAGGTGAGTAAACCCGACGGCCCGCGGCAATGGACGCTACATTGTATGCTAATACATTACACTGTGTCACTATGTCACAGGCTGCTGTTAGGGCAGCACATATTGTGCCCTAACAGCAGACAAACTGAACAGAAAGCCCTGAGGTCCCAGGGCTGACTGCACAGGGATTCCCCAGTCTTTCATCACATCACTGGGTTTCCGGTGGCGTAATCAAAGAGGGGAGTTTCCTTTGATCTTGTCGCAGTCATGGACCGCGGCGATCAAAGGGTTTCAACAGCTGGGATCCGAATGTTTTCCAACCCTAGGTGTATTTAGCAGACTGCTCTAAGATCAGTATCTGTATGCTCACGGGAGCCTCATCAGCCTCTTCTACAGCAACGCCAAAAGACGTCAATGTAGATGAAGCACCTGCATCGCCTGCCGTCAAAAGACGGTAGGCGGTCCTTAAGGAGTTAAAGGAGTTGCCTCAAAGTCAACTCCTTTTCAAAAGGAAGCTGGTTGAGCAATAAGCTGTTATCACTAGGAGCAGCAGGATTCAGCCATATATTTCCATTTCCCAAAAAGGGCAAATGGAAAGGGGTTGTCCTGATGGGTCAACCCCTTTAACCTCTTCTGGAATATCAATGTAAAGAAGGTGCAACCGGTCTTTTAATGCAATGCTTCTCAAACTACGAGGTGGGCTTTGCTGGTGAGTCAGCCACCGGTTGGGGAGGCAGTTTTAACATAAGTGATCATATTCTGCACAGGCCTTTCTCTGGTTTGGCAATATAATTCACTTTGTGTGCTTATTTAAACGTCAGAAAACAAAAAAATATACATCTTTAATCTTTTTGGCATGGACTACTGGTGAGACCCAGGCTTCATCTATCTATCTATCTATCTATCTATCTATCTATCTATCTATCTATCTATCTATCTATCTATCTATCTATCTATCTATCTATCTATCTATCTATCTATCTATCAAGTTTAACTGAACATCAACCATTTGAATTGTTAAAAGATCTTTGCATGTCTATGGTTACCTATAACAGGACTTAAAGAGTCTCTGTAATCAGATTATAAGTGCCCTATCTCCTACATAATCTGATCGGCACTGTAATGTATATAACAACAGTGGTTTTTATTTTGAAAAACTATCATTTTTTAGCAAGTTATGAGCAATTTTAGATTTATGCTAATTAGTTTCTTAATAGACAACTGGGCGTGTTTTTACTTTTTACCAACTGGGTATTGTGAAGAGAAGTGTATGACGCTGACCAATCAGTGACCAATCAGCGTCATTCACTTCTCATTGTTCCAGCCCTGCTTCTTTCACTGCACAGTGTGATTGTGTACAGTGTGATTGTGCAGTGAAAGGAGCTGGGCTGGAACAATGAAAAGTGTATGACACTGATTGGTCACTGATTGGTCAGTGTCATACACTCCTCTGTACAACGCCCAGTTTGTAAAAAGTAAAAACCCGCCCAGTTGTCTATTAAGAAACGAATTAGCATAAATCTAAAATTGTTTATAACTTTGTCAAAAATGATCGTTTTTCAAAACAAAAACCACTGTTGTTATCTACATTACAGCGCATATCACATTATGTAGGAGATAGAGCATTTATAATCTGGTGACAGAGCCTCTTTAATTCAAGTGTCCTAAAAAAGTGTATTTTCGCACAACAGTGCACTATTATGCTGTAGACAAGAGTGTAGAGCTATATATTGTTTAATATACTGTGTGTGTGTGTGTGTATATATATATATATATATATATATATATCATAATATAGATAAAAAACACAAAAGTTTGAACAGTACATTCCAACAAAATGAAACAAAATGCGTTAACAGGTGCAGGAACTTCTGTGACTGCAAACTTTTTACAGCACACAAGAAAATGGCGACAGCACACTGCAAACACTAATGCCACCTAAGCCACAAAATATAAATAAATATGTGCAGTACTGCTGAATCTACTTACAATAGTGAGGTTCTTAGTGCACATTTTGATCAAATTGTGTGGGCCACCTGCCACGACACGGTGGGTCCCTACACTGCACATACATACAAAACTGGGACTAAACCTACATATATCTGGGGATGGTAGGAACCTGCATTAAATTAATTAAAATCACCATGGGCAAAATGGGAGGAGTGCAAGATAAAAATATGGAGGCAGTCACTAACGCCACATATATGCAATAAATAAAAAACACAAAAGTTTGAACAGCACATTCCAACAAAATTAAACAAAATGCGTTAACAGGTGCAGGAACTTCTGTGACTGCAAACTTTTTACAGCACACAAGAAGATGGTGCCAGCACACTGCGAACACTAATGCCACCTAAGCCATTAAATATAAATAAATATGCAGTACTGCTGAATCTACTTACATGTAGACTGGGTATATGTGCAGCTTAGGGACCCACCTTATAGAGGGTGCCTTTTCGTGGCAAGTGGGCTCACACAATTTGAACAAAATGTGCGCTAAGAACCTCACTATTGTAAGTAGATTCAGCAGTAATGAATATTTATTTATATTTAGTGGCTTAGGTGGCATTAATGTTCGCAGTGTGCTGTCACTATTTTCTTGTTTGCTGTATAAATTTGCAGTCAGTGGCGTTCTTGCACCTGTATACACGTTTTGTTTCATTTTGCTGTAATGTGCTGTTCAAACGTTTGTGTTTTTTTATGTATTGCATATATGTGGGGTTAGTGACTGCCTCCATTTATTGATATTGCACTCCCCCCATTGTGCCCTGGGTGATTTTGATTAGTTTAATGCTGGTTCCTACCATCCCCAGATATATTTAGGCTTAGTCCCAGTTCTGTGCAGCGTAAGGACCCACCTATAGAGGATGCCTTGTCGTGGCAGGTGGGCTCACACAAGTAGATTCAGCGCAATGCATATTTATTTATTCATAGTGTTTAGGTGGCATTAGTGTTTGCAGAGTGCTGTCGCCATTTTCTTGTGTGCTCATAACATAGATAGATAGATTATGAAAAACCCTGGACTTTATAAATGTGGTATTTTAGCAATATGTTAGGGTAGCCAAACAAGGTCTTCAGTTTTATATTATAATGTACTCCTTTTTTTGCTCTCATTTAAACTCTTACTTTGATAACAGAAACATTTCATTTAGTAGCGTAGAATTAATTCTTTGCACCTCATGGAATTCTCTAGATGTATTGCTTACAAGCAATGCAAGAAAAATGAATAACATAGTAAACAGTCATTCAATTGCTGATAGGCAAAGGTATCCAACAGAGGAAAAAAAGAAATATGAGCAAATTTATAAATTGACGCCAAGGTTTTTGCACTTGAGTTAAAAGCGATATTTAGACTGTATCTTTCCTGCAGAGAGTGGAAGTGTCACCTCCAGGATGATCACACTCCAATGGCCCAGAAACAAAATCAAAGCAGCTTTTGAACATGGATTCCTGCCTTCCAAATCACCTGGCTAGTTAAAGCCCTGCTGGTTTTAATGAAGATCCTAAATGAATTGTTAATGAATGAATGCAATTAACATTTCTTGTAATTGAATACTTCAGAGTTGGGTGATAGATGATGTTTTTTAAAGTTTGGAAGTAAAGAGGGAGTTTTAACACCCTTTACCTTATATTTAACTTTTTACTTTCACTGATATAGCTCTGCTTGTTTTACAATGATATGCAGTGGAACTGAGTTGGATTTACTGTCTTAATTTTTTTTTGCTAAAATGTCCAAATATATAAACATTTTTATACAGCATACAAGGGAAAATGTATATGGATATGTATAGAATAAGTACTATACATAGTAATACATCCATATGTTCTTTACGTCTATTTATTGGCCTATATTTCAGCATCATTTTATCAAATGTAAAAATAAAAATTAATTACAGATGATTGCCTCTGTAAAAAAGAAAATTAATGATACCTAATTACATCTCTAAAATTAAACCTGCAAAAATTAACAAAACAAAACCTGATTTAGATTTAACTACATGTGATTAAAATATATTATTAACCCTTCAAGACCAATGACAATTTCTGCCTAAAGTAGTTATTATGAAAAAAATATATATTTTAAATACTCTACAGCACCACTATTTTGGCAGAAAAAATATTTTTATAAATAATAACATAAACCATCATGTTACTGCAGTGTTTTGTCCGTGTAAGTTCCTTAGGCATTGGTACAATTAAGAAGTAGATGTGCTACAGTAAGAAACCCTTGCCAAATAGAACAAAACACTTGATAATCTAGGTTCACATCACATTTTGAATTGTTAGGGGAACTTCCACCAAACAAATGCCCCAGACATAAACAGCTGTATGCCTATGCAGTTGAGTATGTCTGCCATTGACTCCCATTGAAAAAAGAAAAAATGTTTTACATGGAGTATTTTTTTTTGCATAAAATTGTATTAAATAGCAAAGTTGACTACACTTTTAGAAAAAGTTGAGGCCTAGGTATATCGAGATAAGCTGACCAAAAATATGTGAAAGGGACAAATAAGTTATTAATTTAGCTACTGATGCCTGTAGGCATGTTAGACATATACTTTGGGAACATTTTCTGGCGTATTCGCCAAACATATTGGTCTGATAAGAATTATTAGTTGACCTCTTTGATAATGATTTGGGGGTGTTTTATTGTACCTAAACTTGGGTTTTAAAGCTGTAACTATATTATTTTAATTCTACATTATTTTAAAACTATTTAAAAAATGTAGTCATTTTGTAAAATAAATCTACTGGTTACACAACCTAAATAGGGGTGAAAGCATAATAACAAGTGTTGAAGCTAAACAGCCATTTTGATACTGTATTATGCAGTAGAAATAGAGCTTTGAGAAAAAAACAAATTAACTTTACATTTGACTAAATCTTGTGACAGCGTTTTCTAACTTTAGCCATCAGACCCCCTACTTTAACAATGAAGTATTTCATTAAATTACTGACAAATCACAGGTGCTCCTGGAAAGATGACTGAGCGCCTGATTAATCCAACGTTTGTGAGAGTATGTTCTCTCTTGAGGAGGCTTAATCGTCAAAGACATTACTAAATTTGATGTGTAAAGTAAAAAAACGACTATAATTTAATGTACTGAGAAATGCATAAAGACAGTGTAGCTTGCTAGAAGCTGAAAAGATGTCTTGAAGCAGAATATCAAATTTTGGGCTAAAGGAAATTTCTGGTGCTTCTCAGTTTAGATTGGAGAAGTTAAAGCTTTCTCATACTCTTTATAAAACAGCAAACCTATGTAATACAATGTTACAAAACAGAATTTATTATTATAAAATATAGTTTAGAAAATAGTAAAATATTAAAGGCCATATTTGAAAATAAGTAGGGATATTTTTTTTTATCTTATGCCAGGTTCACAGACATTGCATTTCTGTAAGGAATTTTGGCGCAATTTCCAAACTGAAATTCCAAAATTCTAAATCTCAATTACATGCTGTGTAAGAGATCTATGTGGATTTTAGAAAGTGCTGTAGGTTTTAATATTCACTGCATGCTCGATCTTTTATGGATTTTGCACAAAATGCTGCTCCCATTTTAATTGAATGGAAGAAATCCAAATCGAAATCTGCATTGTTGCACGCAGATTTACAATACAAACAATTGTGTCGATAACAGAAGGAATTTTTCCACAGACATTTGCAAGATATTATCATACCCTTAATTATTTTGGTAGAGGAGTTCGATTTTTAGACCAGACAATTTAAATAAAATACTTTACCAGCAGAACTATTTTGTTTTTATAGTAATAGAAACAGAGGAGGCTATAATATACTATACCAATAAACAAAATAGATGTGTTATTAAATTATACAATTTTAGATAGATTTAAAAACGAATACTTATGTGGATCAAGGCAGGAATCAAGGTACGGTGGCAATTTAACTTTTTTGGGCACATGACAAGTCCTCTTTAAGAATACTGCAATCTCTTGTTTTTTTTCCTACCTCTCTGACCGCAAGTTCAGTGTATCATTTACTGGTCCTAATTTTTCACCTCTTCCTCTTACTGTTGGTGTTCCTTATAGATCAGTTCTAGGTTCTTTCCTCTTTTCTCCCAACACAGCCCGTACTGGACTAACTATCAGCAGATCTGGCTTCTAGAATCATTTTTACGCTGATAACACCTAATTTTATATTTTACCTTCTTCTCGTGACATCACCCCTGCTATAATTCAAAACATCAGTGATTGTCTGTCAGCTGTTTATAACATCATATCTTCTCTCTATCTGGAAGTGCATATTTAAAAAACTGAGCTCCTTGTGTTTCCACCACCTACTAACCTGTCTAGACCTGATGTTTCTATTTCAGTGTGTGGTACTACTATAACTCCTAGTCACCACTCCTGCTGTCTTGAGATTATGTTCGAGACTGATCTTTCATTTTACTCCTAATATTCAATGTCACCTGCATCTCAAAAAGATCTGCAGAATCTGCCCTTTTCTTTAGGTGGAAACAGTCATAACTCTTATTGGTGCTCTCTTTCTGAAGATCCGCTGCACCAATGTCTCTATCCTGTTCCAGTCACTGCACTGGTTGCCCATTCCATTCAGAATACAATTTAAAAATATTACTCTCACCCACGAAGCTCTCCACAGTGCTGCACCTCCCTTATCTCTGTCTAGCACCCTACCTGTGCTCTACATCCTGCAAACGATCGAAGACTAACATCCTCAATAATCCAAACTTCTTACTCCCGTCTCCAAGATTTTCTTGTGCTGCACCAGTTCTCTGGAATGTGCTCTCTGGAAAATCAAATTAATTCCCAACTACGATAGTTTTAAGCATTCCCTGAAAACACATCTTTGTAGACAGGCCTATCACATAACCAAATCTGAATCCTTTACTTTACCCACCCCAATTACATTTACCCACAGAACCTGATCACTTCATTCAACATTATCCCCCACACTCCTTGCACTCTAATGCTCTAATGCATTAATAGCTGACAGTTTTCTATGCTTTACTGGTTAAAAATATCATAAAGGGATAAGGCCAGGATCACACATGCAGTTTTGGGCTCAGTTTTTTGGAGCCAAACACAAGTGTGGACAAAAAAGAAAGGAGATGCATAAGTCTTTTCTTTATACTTTTCCTTCTTTTTGTATCCACTTATGGCTTTGGTTTAAAAAGTCTGAGTCAAAAATGTATTAAAACTGTGTGTGTAATTCTGGCCTAAAAGTTGAACTAGATGACAGATAATTGAGTCTATTGAAACTTGATGTGGTCTGTTATACTATTTTCTAGTTGTGTTTATTTAGTATATATTAAGGCTGGTTTCAGAGCGGCCACATTTAAAAGTTCGCTATAGGGCCACAATACCACAAATTATTAATCCAGCACTAGTATTAAAAATGAAGCAATATCCCTGAGACTTATAGAAATCCACAATCTCAGACTAAGTGTAACAAAAGTCTAAAAAAGGTGTTTTAGCGAGCTTCTAACCAATTTAGTGCTATTTGTAAGACATGCTTACTGGAATTGTGAATCTGCTACAGATTCATAAGTATCTATTGGAGTTGATCTGTTATTTTAATCTTCAATCATTTAGTAGGTACATGTGATGTCTAGTTAAGCCACTCATAACTCTACATATAAGGATATATTTTATAGACTGTGCTATGTATTTTAATTTCACTGTAAGATTTTTCTTTAATAGAATAATTTAGTAATTCTGAATTATATATAATGATGGGAGTACAGTAGAAACTGAATGTATTCTTGAAGATTATAGTATAAACCTTACCAATATGAATAATCAATCATAAGCACGAACCTTTTATTGACAGTTGGGCACTCCAATACAAATTCCTCAGTTCCACCATTGAATGTGAAACATATTCTAATTGAAGGATAATTATCAACATGTTTGTTAATAGAGCTTGTTTTTTGTACTTTTATGTGAAACACTTATATTGTTTGATACAAAAATTGAGATATAAGCTGGCTTTTAGTTTGGTCAAAGGAGCAGGCATTTTGAAATGAGGTTGGTTTGTAAATGCTAATAGAAACAGGTGGTATTTTTATACTGGAAAGAAAGCACTGCCGAGCTCATTTATATTAGGTAATTACACTTCTCATTACCTCTTTCTGTCTATGCCAGATTGGTTGTTACTCCAGAGGGAGTATATATAAGAATTGTTTTTCCAAAATTACTTAATATTTGTTTGTTAGGAATAGGCATACCATAAAAGGCAATATTTTAAGCTTAGTTTTAACTCTCTTTTCACTAATAAAATCAAATACAAATTATATGTTTTTAATTATTAAACAAGCTATATTTTTTTTAACTCATTACATGTCTAGGTAATGTAGAATGGTATGCCTTTGAATCTGTGTTTATATACAAGCCAAAATTCCCTCTGAAATAACTATTCGTTTATGATGCCTAAGAACATTGCCAAAATTAGATCATAAAAGTCACACAATGAATATGAAGCCAACACTAACATTGATTTATTGACACAATACAGTATCTTTGAATACAAACAATCTTTAGATATCCTTGCAATGCTGCAAAATAATATAACATGATCATTAATATTTATTTTTTATTCCCAGGTAATTAGTAAATATACAGCACAGGTTACAAATATAACAAAAAGGATATTCCCGTTCTCCCTACGTCTCTCTCTTTCTACACACGCACACACGCGCACACACACACACACACACACACACACACACACGCACACACACGCACACGCACGCACACACGCACACACACACACACACACACACACACACTGTACTTCTTAATCCAGTGGCGGACACAGACTGCAAAAGGCCCCTGTGCAGATAATGTGCCAGGGCCCCCCCCCCCCCACCCCGCAAACTTCTCATGGCCGACGGTCCGCTTTCAGCTGCATCGCTGGGTCTCCTAAGTGACCCAACAATGCAGCACTAGCAGCCGGGGCGTCACTAAGGCTGGGTTCACACACACACTATTTACGGACGTAATTTGGGCGTTTTAGCATTGAATTACATCCGAAAATGCGGCTCAAAAGCGTCGGAAAACATCTGCCCATTCATTTGAATGGGTCTTACGATGTTCTGTGCCGATGGTCATTTTTTTTTACGCGCCGCTGTCGAAAGGCGGCGCGTAAAAAACTGCCTGTCACTTCTTCAGATGTAAATGGAGCCGTTTTCCATGGACTCCATGGAAAACCAGCTTCAATTACTTCCGTAGTGGACGCAGCAAAAGACGCCTGCACATGCCATTACGGCTGAAATTACGGTGCTGTTTTCTCCTGAAAACAGCACAGTAATTTCAGCCGTAACAGACGCTGCCGTGTGAACATACCCTCAGGGCTTAAAATGTCCGGGAAATAGCCCCAATACATATGTGTCCGCCCCAAAAAAAAGTGTGTGTATAGGAGACAGCATAGCATATCTATAGCACTACGACCCTATAAACTATGGATAGGATTAGATACAGTGGCTGAGCAGACAGTATCACACATGATAGGATTAGATACAGTGGCTCAGAAGGCAGTATCACACATGATAGGATTAGATACACAGCTCAGCAGACAGTATCACACATGATAGGATTAGATACAGTGGCCCAGCAGACAGTATCACACATGATAGGATTAGATACAGTGGCTCAGCAGACAGTACCACACATGATAGGATTAGATACAGTGGCTCAGCAGACAGTACCACACATGATAGGATTAGATACAGTGGCTCAGCAGACAGTATCACACATGATAGGATTAGATACAGTGGCTCAGCAGACAGTACCACACATTATAGGATTAGATACAGTGGCTCAGCAGACAGTATCACACATGATAGGATTAGATACAGTGGCTCAGCAGACAGTATCACACATGATCGGATTAGATATAGGGCCCAGCACAGTATCATACATGATTGGATTAGATACACAGCTCAGCAGACTGTATCACACATGATAGGATTAGATACAGGGCCCAGCTCGCTGACATTGCGGCTCCAGCGCTGGACCCAGGAAAGGTAAGAATAATAATTTTGCTTCTTTATGTGTTACTGATTATTTTTGTGTGTTTGTGTTTTTTTTACAGGTTCGGTTGTTGGACTTCGGATACGAGGACTTCAATGACGGCGTTTTTTTTATTCTCAATAAAATGGTTAATGAGGGTTGTGTTTTTATTTCAATAAAAAAAATTTCTATGTGCTTGTATCTTTTTAAACTTTATTATCACCGCCTTAGTAATGGCCGCTGGCTGATTGACAACCTCCATTACTAAGGCGAGGCTTAATGTTAGCCGGTGCAGAGTCTACACTAACCCCCATTATTACCCCGGTACCCACCGCCACCAGGGGTACTGGGAAGAGCCGGGTACAAACCAGTACCCGACCAGCTGTAGTGACGGGCAGGCACCGGGGTGGCCGCAGGCTGGTAGTATTAGGCTGGGGAAGGCCAAAAACAGTGGCCCTTCCCACCCTTGTAATGCTGCCTGCTGCTGCTGTGTTGTATCTGGCTGGTTATGAAAATTGGGGGGGACCCGACATCGTTCTTTCCAATTATTTTTTAAATGACGTGGCGTCCCCCCCATTTTCATAACCAGCCAGATACAATAAAGCAGCAGCAGCCTAGCATCACCAGGGTAGGAAGGACCACTGTATCTGGCCTTTCCCCTCCTGATAATACCAGCCTGCGGCCACCCCAGTGGCCGACCATCACTACAGATGGTCAGGTACTGGATCGTACCCGGCTCTTCCCAGCACCCCTGGTGGCGGTGGGTACCGGGGTAATAAAGGGGGTTAGTGTTAGCCTCTGCACCGGCTAACACTAAGCCCTGCCTTAGCAATGGATGCTGTCAATCAGCCGGCGGCCATTACTAAGGCGGTAGTAATATAGTTTAAAAAAAACCACAAAGACATAGAAAAAATATTTTATTGAAATAAAAAAAAAAAACACAACCCTCATTAACCATTTTATTAATAAAAAAAAAAGCTGTCATCGAAGTAGTCCTGGAATCCGCCGTAGTCCAACGACCGAACCTGTAAGAAAACACACAAAAAATGATTAGTAACACATGTGTTAGGGTATGTGCACACACACTAATTACGTCCGGAATTGACGGACGTATTTCGGCCGCAAGTACCGGACCGAACACACTGCAGGGAGCCGGGCTCCTAGCATCATAGTTATGTACGACGCTAGGAGTCCCTGCCTCGCTGCCGGACAACTGTCCGGTACTGAAAACATGATTACAGTACAGGACAGTTGTCCCACAGCGAGGCAGGGACTCCTAGCGTCGTACATAAGTACGACGCTAGGAGCCCGGCTCCCTGCAGTGTGTTCGGTCCGGTACTTGCGGCCGAAATACATCCGTCACTTACGGACGTAATTAGTGTCTGTGCACATACCCTAAGGCTTAGATACAGGGCCCATGTGTGATACTGTCTGTGGGACCCTGTATCTAAGCCTACCACAAGGTAGGCTTAGATACAGGGTCCAGCAGACAGTAATCTTATACAGTATAAGATTACTGTGTGCTGGGGCCCTGTATCTAAACCTACAGTGTGGTAGGCTTAGATACAGGGCCCAGCAGACAGGATCACGCATGGGCCATGTATCTAAGCCTACCATGTGATTGGCTTAGATACAGGGCCCAGCAGACAGCATCACACAATCTGTGATCCTGTCTCATGGGCCCCCTAAGCCTGCTACATCGTAGGCTTAGGGGTTGTGCAGTCCCTAAACATTGATGGCCTATCCTCAGGATAGGCCATCAATAGCTGATGTGTCGCCCGGGACCCGCAAATCAGCTGTTTTGAAGGGGCCGCAGCACTCGTACGAGAGCTGCTTCCCCTTCATTTCACTACTCGCCCACACTGTGAATCGCCGAAACCGATTCACAGTGTGACCGGAATGAAGTGACAGGAATGAAGGGGAGCAGCTCTCGTACGAGTGCTGCGGCCCCTTCAAAACAGCTGATTGGCGGGTCCCAGGAGTCGGACCCCGCCAGTCAGGGCTATCTTACCTTCCTCTTCGGCCGCGGCGGGAGTTCTGTCGTCTCGATGCTGTGCGCGGCGCATAGCGCTGTGACGTCATGTGCTGCGCACAGCGCCTGACGTCAGGACCTCCGCTGCGATCCGGAACCAGGAAGGTAAGTAAAGTATGTTACTATAGTAACAGGGGCCCGCGGCCCGAGTTACTATAGTAACTTTTTATTGATGTGGTGCGGGGGGCCGTGGGCCCCCCTGGCTTCGGGGCCCGGTCGCAATTGCGACCGCTGCGACCCCTATAGCTACGCCAGTGGTCCACGGGCCTCTGTCTCAGTCCTCAGCATCGCGCAGCTGAGAACTGAGTCGGCCAGCAGAGGAACGAGCCCCCTTCCCACGCGGGGCCCTTGTGCAGCTGCACCGGCTGCACATGCGGTATGTCCGCCCCTGTCTTAATCATTGAATTCAGGTGTTTCATTCAGTCCCATGCAGTCTGCCTTTACAGAAAATGTTTAAGTTAATTCAAGTTAATTTGGGAAATGTATTTTCTCCTAGATATTCCACGATCAACTGTGGATTATTATACGGTGTCTCCGTAACTCCCATAGAAGTGAATTGGAATAACGGAAACAGCATAGCACGGTGAGCTACGCTGTTTCCGTAGCTGCTAAGTTCTGGAAACATTGTAGTTCGCCGTGCTATGCTGTTTCCGTAACTCCTGTTTACTTCTATGGGAGATACGGAAGCAGTGTAGCTCAGCGAGCACTCGGCTGTTTCTATAAGTCCTGACCACCTAACCAGGAAGTGGCTGGGAGGCAGCGTAGCCAACTAAGGTAGAAGGAGCGTCCCATTCTAGAGATAGGTGCGGGTCCTCTGGGACCCACATCTATCGGACTTTTGTGGCATATCATGTGGATATGACATAAATGTCCAAGATGGGGAAACCCCTTTAATGCAAGAGCAAACCAAGCCATTTTGCACAATTGTATGCTTCCATCTTTGTGGGAACAGTTTGGGGAAGATCCTTTCTGTTCCAGCATGACTGTGCCCCAGTGCACGAAGCAAGGTCCATGAAGGCATGGTTAGGAGAGTTTGGTGTGAAAGAACTTGACTGGACCGCACCTAGCCATGACCTCAAACCCATCAAACACCTTTGGGATGAAACGAAAATTGCGAACCAGGTCCTACCATCCAACATCTGTATCTGATCTCACAAATGCTCTTCTGGATGAATCGGCAAAATTTCCACAGACACACTCCAAAATATTGTAGAAAGCCTTTCCAGTAGAGTGAAAGCTGTTTTAGCTGCAAAGGGGGACCTACTCCATATTAATGCCTATGGATTTAGAATGGGATGTCATAAAGACTCCTGTGGGTATAATTTGTAGGTATCCCAATACTTTTGTCCATATAGTGCAAATATTTTTAGCAGGTTGATCATGCTTCTATATTTAAGCACATGGATAGATGTTAGCTAGTTATAAAGATAGATAGATAGATAGATAGATAGATAGATAGATAGATAGATAGATAGATAGATAGATAGATAGATAGATAGATAGATAGATAGATAGATAGATAGATAGATAGGAACTACTTTTCTTTTGCATTCTCCTGATTTTATACAGAGGCACATATAGATTTGTTTTTTTGCTGGACTTTGTGCGAAACTGTTAGGAAATAAAACAGCGACACATAGTGTACCTTTGACTATAGTACAGTACTTATTAGTACAGATAAGTTGTATAACAAATTATGTAACTGAACAAATTTAAAATCAGGTAAATGACTTTGGTTACTGAAGTTTTGCTCAGGAGGAGATCTCAGAGCAGTAAAGTGCTGCATGTGTTCTACAGGAAGCAGGTGAACTGTGGACCTGTTGGAGACAGACAGGTGGTCTGACTTAAATGGACCACCATGAAGGAACTTGAATGAGCTCAGTGGGAGCGAGAGTGCTGAGAAGGGACCTCAGGCAAGGTACTATTTGCTCTTAGAGGTTAGGGTTGAAGAAGTTAGGCAGTGCCCTATTTGTGGGCTGGGCTGTTCATTATTTCATACCCACAATCATTTGAAAGCTGAATACAGACATTTCTTTGGTATGTATGTTTGGTACTTGGCACCACAACACCTCTAAATGGGCCGCGCCGCCTAGGAGTGGCAATAGCTAACTGCTGGGGAAAGCTTTGAAGTGGTAAAAAGCATTATAGGTGTCGCAATCTGTGGGTATGTGGACCCACTGGTCTGTACCGGCGTAGCGGGATAGCAGCTGACCACACAGTGTACCAAGTAAAGTCTGTAGTCCGAGTAAGGGTACCTGTGGTAGTTCAGTCAGTAGCGATGGTTAGGCTCGGATGGGACCTTGGCAGCAGACACCAGGTGTGGTGTAACAAAGCAGACGTGATCGGTGGCACAACATGACTCCAACTCTCTAAGGCACAAGAACAAGGTAACACGGGATACAGGATACAAGTAGCAGGTACGGGAACACTAGGAACTGGAAAACACTAAGGGACCATTTGCAAGACTAACACGGGTAAACACAACAATGCTCAGGCAATGAAGCAAGGGGCAGGGCCCTTCTTATAGTCCAGGGTGAGTATGGGCTAATTACTGATTTTCTTCATGTGCCCTTTAAGGCCGGGCACGAGCGCACGCGCACCCTACGGAACACAGCAGAACGAAGCGGAAGTGAGCGCTGATGTCTCCGGAGGAAGAGATGCGGGCCAGCGCTCACAGATCCATGGCTGTGGCCGTCGGGGTGTGAGTTATCCCGACGGTCCATGGCCATAGACGTTACAATAGGCAGGGCACAATTAGATATTTAAGGAGTTAATGATTCGGGGGTGGGGAGCAGGTCAGGTGTTGTAAAAATATTATAAAAGATTCCTCCCCTAAGAAGCTAATCTCTTTACCTCTAGGCACATTGGAGAAGAAGGTTGTTCATTATGGGTACAGGTATTATGGCTGATCCCTTTATGGATTTTTATTTTATTTTAACATTCTTTATTCGTTTTGATTTTAACATCGTATAAACGGGTAATGATATGCAAACAGAAAGCCATTAGATAATATATGTAAGCAACGCAGTAATGATCATAAACATAAGCAAATTATAAAACAATGTAACATGGATATGTTTTTAGTATAACATGCCGGAGCTCCTGTAGTAATATACAGCATAGTACATTAGACGTGAATGAATGGAAGGCCACAAATTGGAGAGGAAGGGAAGAGGGGGGGGCAGGATACACAAAAAAAAAGGAATAGAGGGAACGGGTAGTGGAGTGAGTTATGTATGAGCAATCACCGTCTCCCAGGCCGAGAAGTAGTTTAATGTAGAACGAGAGTCGAGGAAGTGTGAAATCTAAGAGACAGATGTATGTTGTGCCACCTTTTGGAAGTTCGCCAAGGGGACCACATCTCGAGAAAGATGTGTCATGTGTTCTGTTAGCCCAGCTAGTAATTTCTTCTAATCTATAAATCTGGGCTACTTTAGACAACCAATTCTGTAAGGTGGGTGGTTGAGTCTGAAGCCGATATAGCGGGATTAGTGTCTTTGCTGCCGCAATTAGGTGAGTGGTCAAGTTACATTTCGATGGCTTATATGACTTAGAAGGTTTCGACAATGCAATCATGTCAAGGACAATGTTAGGTTGGTGTTTGTGATTTGCTTAGTCGTATCACCAACCTGATCCCAGAAGATTGATATAATGGGACAGGACCACCAAATATGGATGTATGTACCACAATCAGTTTTACATCTCCAGCAGCTGTCAGAGTCTGCCAGGTTGTGTTTATACAAGAACTCAGGAGTCCTATACCATCTAGATAGGAGCTTGTGGTGATTCTCCTGCAAGTGGATACAGGTGTAGAAGCCATGTGAGTGTTTGAGAATAGATTTAACTTCAATATCAGAGACGGTGGAATTCATTTCTTTTTCCCAGGAGTCGATATATTTTGGCTTTGTAGACGAAGATCCAATCAGGAAATTATTATACAGATAAGAAATCTTCCTAGTATTGGGAGTACGTGCAAGTAATATATTTTCAAAATAAGTCAGGTCTCTGAGTCGGATTGAAGAGCGAAAAATTTGGAACATACCATTATAAACTGGTTGTAATGTGGGAATGTCAGGTTCATGCCAGGAAGGAGATTGGGAAAACCTTGTTCATCTGGTATGGTATAGGTGGACAAGATATCACTGACAGAATGTACAAGTAATGCTTCCCACATATCTGAATATACAGTCACAGTCGTGTTGGTGAGAACAGAAAGAAGACCCATTGGCGTACATGTTGAAAGAAAAGGCATTAGGGAGATACGTAGGGAATGCAAAACTTCACAAATTCCTTTGACTAGGGGGTCGAATGATGGTGCCCTGAATTGTTTTGGGTCAGGTGACCATAAGACCTTGTTTATTGGGTCCCCCAATAGGTAAATTGTCATGAGGGTTGTAATCTGATCCCTACAGGGTTTAACCTGTTCTAGCCATCTATTGCGTTGAATAGCTCTATAATATAGTAACATGTCCAGTAATCCTACACCTCCAGCTACTTTTTGTTCTATAAAGAGAGCATGAAAACATCTGGGTTTCTTTTGGTTTCATTTAAACCTAGAGAAAATCCTTCTTATGGACTGAAAAAAGGACCGCGAGTATCCTACAGGGACCATTTGTAATATGTATTATATCTTAGAAACAACATATGTTTTTGATAGATTTTTCCTACCCATCCAGGACAGGAGAGGAAAGTCATATTCCTTTGTTAACTTGGTGACCACAGAAAGAAGGGGTGCATCGTTTAAGTGAAATAACTCAGAGCAGTTGCTAGACAGGTGTATTCCCAGATATTTTATAGCATGTCTTGACCAAGTAAATTTGGAAGCCTCTTGTATGACTTGTGCTTCAGAACGTGGAAGAGTTATATTCAACACTTCGGACTTAGCTGTGATTAAGTCCTTTCAGGGGCCACTAAGCAATTAAATAGAAGATATGTACTTCTTAATGCATATTGTACATGTAATGCAGATGGAATGCAAATAATAGTTTACTGAAAGATAGCTGAAGTTGCTTGCCACCAACCATTCCTTTATAACAAAAGTGATAGTTTACAAGCACTTTTATCTTCAATGTCAGAAGATTTGAAAGTCTGGCCTTCTTAGACAAAGGATACATATTCTTTATTTAAAGAAAAAGTCAATTGACTTTAGTGAATTACAAACAATACCCTTGAATAATGAATTTTCATATTTTTCTTGGTATCAAAATCAAACAGTGCTACAAAGTAAAGATCTTCTCAGTCAAAGAAGTTAATCAAAGACTTTCTTTGTTTTTTGAAGTATTTGTTTTTGACAGATTTAGAAATGATAGAGGTTCATGCACTCACTATCCTAAGGAATTACTTCTGAAATGTCCTCATGCTTCTTGTCAATCTACTGGCCATTGCCATTTAACAACAAAGAGCATGAAAGTTGTCTGAAAGCCCCTCTGTATTAAAGCAGTTACTTTCTCAGTGGGCCACTGCACAGTAGGATATTTAAAAATGTAATAAAGAAAAAGATTCATTACAGGGCTTTAACTGCTTTATTGAAAAAGGTTTAACACTGGTGTTAAACCTTTTATGTTATGATTTTAAACTTCAAGGTCAATTGAAAAACAGTGACATACATGTAATATTCAGAGTCAGATTATATAAACAAAATAGAAAAAAAGGAAAAATAAAACATAAATTCAGTTATAATAATCCAGAATGGGATATAGTGCAGGTTATTTTGCTGAAAGATAAGTAAAGTGTTAGCAATAAGAGGAAACAAACCATAAATATGATGAGCAGGAACAGAAAGCCATGATTTCTCGGAACATTGTAGGTAGTTCACTTATTTAAGGAGGGGGAGAGGACATTCTGATGTTTTATAACTAGAAAAAAAATCTGTAATTTTTGCAGACAGCCACTGATATTTTCGTTATTTAGTTATTAGATCTAAAGTGCATGAAAATAGCAAAAAATGTGATAGGATGCTTAAAGCGTACCTATTGTCTCATGTGACTTATTAGAATCAGCCGCTGTGTGTGTACATTTCTGACTATTATATGACTTCTATCCTGCGCTTTTCAGCATTTTTCACCTATGCAGGCTCTAAATCTAATTATTGGTTTTCCCTGAACTCAGGAGTAGTGGGTGGTGGTGAAAAGCTCCTATGATGTCTCCCATACACTTACACACAGAGCAGAGGAGATATGGCTCCCCTATCTCTCTCACACACTCACACATTTAGAAGTAGCACAGAGTACACTATGTAAACGTAATAAATAGTATTACTATGAATCCATCACTGGGGTGAGAGAATACAACACTCACTAGAAGTAGCAGCAGCGTATTTGTGTCTTTGCCTCTCTCTCTACAGCTGCTCCCTTCTTATCTTCCCATTCCCACCCTATAGACATCTATGGACAGCAGCTGTAACCTAATCCCTCAGTAAAGCTGAAAATCTGCCTTGGATCAAAAGGTGAAATCAAGCCCATACTCATACAGTATAAAATATTTACATTTATTCCATTGATTTAAAAAAAAGCTTAGTTGGTATTCCATGTATCGCTTTTTCGGTTCATGCCAGTAAGGCTCATTGTCATGCTATCACTAAGAGTCTTACCATCTCAAATGCGTAAGCGTTACATAGGTTACCGACTTACTGTAGCTATTTTTAAACTAATGGAATAAAGATTCATATTTTATTTGAGGTTGTGCTGGATTTCACCTTTTGAGCCGTACTACAGTGCCGTGACATATAGTAAATCCACCAGCTCCTTCCGTGCGCCCTCCATGATCCGGACGCTGACACCACGTGATACGGGCAATAGTTAATGTGAGCTGATTTCCAAATTTACTTCTGTACAAGCTGAAAATCATTTTCATTTCTGCTTCTCTCAAAATAGGTTTTAGCAGTGAATGATCAGTGCATGAGGCAACGGAGAGAGGAAGATTGTGGCTTTTTTTTTTTAGAAATAAGATATATTACAAAGTTTCTTATCTTTGCTTGTACTATTGATTTATGGATAGTTTGTTGAAACGACAGTTACTCTTTAAAATCCCTTGTTAATGTTTTATGTTTATTGATATACTGTGGCTCTATGCCCTTAAAGCTTGCATTTTTACTTTTTAGCCAATAAATGTGTTATTTGTGCCAAAAAGACAAATCTTTACATAAAGAATCAGTTATTTTCATCAGTTGCATGATTTGTATTTTATTCATAGGAATGCAGATTGCAGAACTTTTTTTAATATTTTTTAATACGATCATGTTTTTTAATATGCTTTTTTGAACTATTGGTTTATCTAGAGACTATAAACTTTTATGATATATTAATAAGGTCGGGTCTACAAACATTCAGCGAAGGGGAAGGTGGCAGACAAAAAAAATGTATACCTGTCTTAAAGAGTAATCAGTGAGATCTATGTACACATCTGACTGGTGTGCTCAAACAGTTTATTGTAAAAGTGTGGTAAAATACATTACCTAAAACAGACCTCCTCACAATGTTGACCCTAGGGATGTGTGTGTTTATCAGACCTGCCCTTAAAGGTGTAATCCCATCTCAGACATTTATGGCAGATCCATAGGAAATGCCATACATGTCTGATAGATGCGGGTCCCCATCTGGTGACCACATCCAGGTACATAGGTGGTCCGGGATCCGGAAACTGCCAAGATCGTTGAGCTATGGTGATTCCATTACTTTCAAAGAAGTAAATGGGAGTTATGGAAACAACTAGCTTGGCTGTTCTTGTAATCTTGGCCACCTTGCCACTGGATGCAGCGGACATTTCACCAGGTTGAGATAGGTGCAGGTTCCAGAGCTGGGACGTGCATCTATCATACATTTATTGCATATCCTATGTATATGCCATAAATGTCTGAGATTGGAATACCCCTTTAATCAACCTTGTAGCCCAGGAATGAACAATCATGCAAATATTCATATCTCTTGAAAAAGCTTGGTAGTTGGTGGTAGTTGGTGGTAGTTGGGAGTACTAATGCTTGTTACGATGTCTCCATTGGGCAAGCATCAGTATATATAATGTTCCCACTTGGAATGAAGTTTTCATACATACTTTCTATCTACTAACAATTTTTACTGTTTGATATTCATGCTATTTAAGGTTTGCAATTTCTCCCAATATCCATTCTTTTGCTGTTTTTATATGTGTTTTAATGGACTGTTAGATTGGGAAGGCCATATGTGATTTGTTTCATTAATAAAGATAATTATGATGCATGATTTTGCTTGTGTACTTTTGTCGATGTGGTTTTGCTTTATTTATTTTGTTGGATTATTCCACAGCGTGGTTAGGAAAATTGTGGGACGGAATATCTTGTAGTATATTAAAAATGATGAATGCTCTTCTCACCAAATTATCATACATATAAATCTAAAGATAGTGGATTAAGGGAATATGAGCATAATTCTATGCAAAAACACTAAAATCTATATTCCGTACAAAAAAAAAAAAAACAAGCAAGCAAACAAACAAACACATAATGCATTTGTTTTTTTCTTTTTTTTTATTATTTCCCAAGTTTGGCCAAATAAAAATGTTTTTACACTTCACTCTGCATACCGAATATCCATACACACAGACATATTGGGATTGGTTACTGGTGGTGATAGTTGCTTAGATCTCTAGGTCTTCTAGCAGGATGAGAGTCCAGACAAAGATGCAAGTAACAACTTACTAAATAGCAACTAGTAAGGTAATTATGTCGCTGAGCCACAATGGACCTGCATGACTAAGCTGGTTAGCTATATACCTGTCCTTTTCCACTTTTCAAATATTGTCAAGACATTGCTTTGCCTACTTATCTAATAACATAGCTTCCATGATTACCAAGGTTTCATCAGCTTAAATGTCCATTACAAACCTTTTTAGTGATGGACTTTAATCCTGACTTGCGTATGTTGCAGCGCTTGGTGAGTGTTCCTACATTGTTTTTATTAGCTGTCACAACGTACGTGCACCTGCACATTTATTTCATTTTGTTAGGACGTGCTCAGCAACTTAAATTAGTAAGGCTGATTTTAATCAGAATAGAGCTGGTTTCTACCTGCACTGAGGTCATTTTATAGGCCTAGGCCCAGGAGAAAGGTGTCTGTTTAGGTATAGGACCCACTTAAAAGAGGTTGCTTTGTTATAACAGGTGGGCTCGCACAATTTGATCAGAATGTGCGTTAAGAACCTCACATTTGTTAGTATAGTAAGTAATTTAAAGTGTAAAGTCTCTGTACAGTGACCAGATTACAGCTCCATTTGATGCCCAAATAATATTGCCACACAATGCTCAAGTGATACAACCGTACAATGATCTAGTAATACAACCAGACTAGGCAGGAGCATAGTTGGGAAACAAGGCTGAGGTCAGGAACAAGAGCAATAGTAAAGTAATCTAAATGAACAGCAAGAAGAGCCTGGAAGGATTAACCTAATTGCCATGTAATGAATGTGAGACCTGACTGGGTTTAAATAGCAAACCTTGTTGACATCATCAGAAGCTGTCCAGGAGGAAGCATTCTGTTGCATAGCAACAGAGCACAGAACCAGTAAGAGTTAACACTACTTTTCTCCAGCAGTAGGTATGTAACACTAATACTATACAATGTCTAAATAAAACTGCTATACAATTAAGGTTAAGATTCATAATGGTCACAAAACTTGGGTGCCAGGCCTTTGGTAGCACCTCCTTTAGCAGAGGAGGCTAGTGCAGTATGTTCGACTGCACAGGTCCCACACTCCAAAGACCAGTGCTTAATTTTATTCTATCTTTATATACTTCCAAACTTACAGTTTAAAAATAAAATATGACTTCAGTCAGGGGTGTAGCTATGGACGGTGCAGATGTAGCAGTCACAACCTTGAACTGGTTCCTGAGGGGACCTAAAGGTCCCTCTGCCAAATGAGAAGACACCAGTATTATAAATGGAACTTGGTAGGTAGGGGTCCTGTTACAGATTTTTCATTTGGGCCCCGAAGATTCAAGTAACGCCTCTAACTTCAGGTATTGATGGGAGAAGTGAAACAAATCTTGAGTGGACTAATCTCTGAAGACCAAGAATGCATTTTTACTGGACAAATGAGGATCAATACTGGATCGATGCTAAGCCAGTACCAAAGTGTTTTATGTGGCAAAAGAGAACATTGAAGAAAAAATATTCAAATGTGTGATTCACCTTTTATCCCCCCCATATTTTCTTAGATACAAAACCGAATTATACAATATGTTTCAAACAATGTTTGCTATAAGCGCAGAAAAATAGAAAAGATACATAATATCTAATATATGTGCAAAATCGCTAATACCAAACTGATTATCAGAGATTATCTGTCGAGTAAACAATAAGATATAAAATTCTAGTTATAAATCCTTTAACCCCCCCAATCCCACCACCATAAGAGAGTGACGAGATGGAAAATAGAGAGAGAAGAAAGAGGAAAAAAAAAGAAAAGGTCAACATTTTCGTTTTCCCAATACTCATAGAGATACATTATTTCCCTACCAAGATTCTTCCTGAAGCCACGTGTTTCAAAAAGAGATCATCCCATCAACTCATTTCTTCCATTTTGCCACTTTTGGAGAATTTTTGGCCAACCAATTCTTGGCAATGCAGTATTTTGCGATATATGATAAAGAGTTGATAAACATAGTGGTCTGCCATGTACCTGGGGAAGATTCCCACAGGCCCAACACACAATTGGTGGAAGCAGAATACAATTATTTCCAGTGCTTTATAGTTAGAGCACTAGGCAATCACTTCTTAAAGAGGGTCTGTCACCACATTATTAGTGGCCTGTATTGTACATGATGTGATCGGCGCTGTAATGTAGATTACAGCAGTGTTTTTTATTTAGAAAAACAATTTAATCTCGCGAGATTACGATGTAACCTGTCATTTCAAACGAGATTACGCTTGCCTTGCTGTAAATATCACAGAGACGCTACAGAAGTGACAGGATTCTGAATAGACATCACTTCCTGGCTGGAGGTAATGTATATTCATTGTCAGGACACTGCAGTAACGTTATAGTGTGTGTATGTGGCTGCACATAGCGATATAGCTATATCGCTATCTGCAGTGTAAATGAATGGGGAGAAGTGTAAGATTGGTCAGCGTCATGCACTCCTCTGTACAACACCCACTTGGTCAAAAAGTAAAACACGCCCAGTTGTTCATTAAGAAACTCATTAGCATAAAGCTAATATAGGTCATAACTGATCGTTTTTCTAAATAAAAAACACTGCTGTAATCTACATTACAGCGCCGATCACATCATGTACAATATAGGCCACTTATAATGTGGTGACAGAGCCTTTTTAAACTCTTTATCGACATCTCTTCTCTGTGTCACTCCTAGCTAAAATGTTTTTCGATTATTATTTGAAAGTCATACAGGTTATTGTATTGCACAATATGTGCCAAATTGTTTAAGATTTGAAAGTCCTGTTTGCTCATGACAATAACTACCAAACAAGATTTTTTCAGCATGTCCTTTTTGGTAACATCAATTACATCAATCTAATACAATTATACTTTAATTTTCTGTTACTGTTGGTGGATGAAGCTGTAAGATCAGCAAATTTTAAATTGCCCAACCAGAAGTGAGAAAAAAGGAAGAGATAGTGTGTGTGTGTGTGTGTGTGTGTGTGTGTGTGTGTGTGTGTGTGTGTATATGAGTGGTGAAACAGCATAACTCAGTGACAGATTAAGTAGACCTTAGGTCCATTATCTCTTTTTAAAATACAGAATAGTCAGTTGTACAGGGTGTACAGATTATGATGCCCTGATTAGTGGCGGATTAAGTAGATCATAGACTCTGGGCTGACACCCGAACTTGGGCCCCCCTTCTCCACCACCGCTCTGCTGTGCCTTGTCTATAGTCAACACTACCTTTCTGTGCGAGCATTGATAGATGGGTGCTATGATTCCCTTGTCAAAGGGCTGTGTCCCTACATACTGACAGTCTCCAACCATCGCTGACTGCATCACACTGTTTAGTGACACATCCTCCTGTCCAGGGCAATGGTACCACCGATTTGTCTATTAGTCCAGGACTATATGAAGACTTTTGCGGAATACAAGGATTTCCTATAATAGACATGTCAGGAGAGGTGAGAGATTCTCTATAAATCCAGTGACTCAGTGACACCTTCTCAGATTCTATTCATTCTGTTTCTCATTTCTTCTCCATCTGGTCCAGACCTCATGAGGACTTCTCCCGGCCAGGACCCATTTCTGCTAAATTTGCCACTTAGATATCCTCAGCTGCTCACTTTTCCAACATTTCATCACTTATGAACGAAGAAAAAATTCTCATGGTGCCACACACTATGCCCCTAAATATAATAGCACCATACACTACGCTCCTGAATATAATACTACCATACACTGTGACCCTGAATATAATAGTACTATACACTGTGCCCCTAAATACAATTGTGTCAAACACTGTAAAGAAAGAGACCACTCACACACACAGTGCACCCTGTCTAAAGTGTCACTCACAATGCCTCCTGTCGATAGCGCCACTCACAGTGCCACCTGTAGAAAGTGCCATTCACAATGCCCGCTGAGATAGTGCCACATGTATAGCCCCCTGTAGATAGTGCCCTTCAGAACCCCTGTAGATAGTTCCCCACATAGAGTCCCCTGTAGGTAATGCCCCAGAGAGCCTCTTATAGATAGTGCCCCCATAAAGCCCCTGTAGATAGTGCCATCATTGAGCCTTCTGTAGATAATGCAAATACTAGGGTGACCCTAGCAGTTGGCAGATATGTATTAGATATAGAAAGAACCAAATGTGCCTGAGGCACACTGAAAATCGATTTCCCAACTGCTAATCAGTGTAATTAAAATATAACTTTTAATATTTTTGCCATTAAAGATGTCCAAGGGGACATAACATTCAGCACGAACAGTTAAAATTAGTAGCCAGTATTGCTCTAGCACACGCTTGTTTCCACTCGATCTGCGTGTATTGCCAGACGGAGTGTAAGGTACTCAGATTGCAGAGTATCAGGTCGGCAGCTGCAGACTGCCGAGCTTTAGTGGATAGGATATGGTATGGTATGCGTGCTTAGGATTGCCACGCAAGCTAGGCTCTTTAAAATTGTAAATTTAGCCCCCCCGACATGTTTCGCTGTCAACACAGCGTCCTCAGGGGATCAAAACGGGGCTAGTGAGCGCGCGTATGAATTGTCAGACCCTTTAAACATTTCGATTTGCATCACACAAGATTCACCTGTGTGAGAACCAATAGGAGCTCTGTACAGAGGACGAGCCTCCATAGTAGAAGATTGGCATTTGCGCCAGCCAATGTGGAAGCCATATATATGACCAGTTACGATGCGCCGAGTGCGCATGGGCACTAGAATCACAACTGGACTTAGAAATTTTTCTGAGTTAACCATTGTAAACGGCACCTGCGCACACGAGTCCTGCAGGGTCTTAGCCGATATCAACATTATCAGTGATAGATGCGCATGTCTGGGCTCTTAGAAAAAGAGCAAGCTCTCAGAATAGTAGCACTAGATGGGTCCCCGTAATAGAGACTTGACAGAAGTCATAATAGAAAACGTATAGATGGCCAATTTAACGCATTGGCACTATGGTCACGGTCAGACTCAGTCAGATCTCCACATATATGTACATATTAGAGATCTGACTGGCTCGACAGCGCATGCGTATCTCGGACCTGGACTTAGCCGGTTTTGGCATCTATGAAGATTTACAAGTGCATGTCTAGTCTCTAGTTAGATTCGGGAGAAATCAATAGGGCACGCGTGCGCACCAGGGTCCAAAAGGGACTTAGACGATGTTTTGGATAGTGGTCTGAGTATGTTAGGGACACAGAGGTCCCACAATTCACAGTTAAACTCAAGTTAAAGGTTCCTGACGTAAGAATTTAGTGTGCATGTCTGGGCACTCAGAGGATACAGCAGCAGGGATCGTTCCCATCAAAAGGTGAGTATTACAGTATATATATATGTTGTCCACACTGCAAGTTTAGCCTATAGGTTAGGTCATTATCCACAAAGGGCATGGCTCAACTACAATCTCTTGGTTCGAGTAGAGGGAGAATAAGGGGGGAGGACAATTTGTCCAAATGGACATACATGACAATTGAATTATCAGTATAAAGATATATTGTCTCTTTTTCAATAGAGGTACGATTGGTCATAGTGACCAGGTGACAGCTGTCAGTGTGTATATATACATCAGGTGTGGCATTCTAAGTTGGGGCAATTATAGAAAGGCTACGAAGGTGAATCCCTCATTTAGCCCATTTGGGCTTAAAGATCTAAGCCTATGAATCCATTTGGCTTCTTCTTGCAGTAACTTTTTATCAAGATTGCCTGCTCTGGGGCCCAGCTTGACTTGGGTGATGCCCCAAAATTTGAGAGCATTGATGTCTCCTTGATGGTAAGATCTAATGTGTTTAGAAAGAGGTGTGTCTTCTTTCATATTAATCGTACTCTTATGCTTCGAAATCCTTCTACGGAGTTGTTGAATGGTCTTGCCCACGTATAGTTTTGGGCAAGGGCACTGTGCAGCATAGACAATACCACTACTTTGACAATTGATGAATTGTTTAATGGTAAAAATCTTACCATCGACTGGGTTGGAGAAGGTTTTGGTCGTCGGCATCAAGGGGCAAAAGGAGCATCTGCCACAGGGAAATGATCCCTGTATTGGGGGCGGAAGCCAAGTTTTTTGTGAAGTTAGTGGTCTCGAATAGTGGCTATGTGTCAAGTATTCACGGAGGTTCTTACCTCTCCGATATGTGACACTGGGAATGTTGGAGATTGTGTCACAGAGGTCAGTGTCTGTTAGTAGGATAGACCAGTGTCTCTTTAAGATGTTTTTAATTTGATATGAGCAATTGTCAAAATTCCCTATACATCTGATAAGGGGAGATTGTTTGCTACCAACAAGAGCATGTTTTTCATTCTCCTTTTTACCATGCAGTAGATCATCCCTAGATGTTGCCCTCGCCCTTGCATAGGCTCTATGCAGAGTTTTCTTTGGGTATCCACGTGCAAGGAATTTATTATATAGAGTATCACATTCCATTTGAAAGGTGGTTTCTTCAGAGCAGTTTCTTTTTGCTCTTAAGTACTGTCCAATTGGGATACCTTTTTTGAGAGCCGGCGGATGATAACTTCCCCAATGCAGGAAACTATTTGTTGCAGTCTCCTTTCTATAGATATTAGTTTGGACAGCCCCACCAGGGTCCAGGGAAATTTTTAGATCCAAAAAATTAATTTCATTTGTGTGTATAGTGTAGGTGAATTTCATCCCAATATGATTATTATTGATGACATCCATGAAATCAGAGAAGAGAGCTGTGTCTCCCTCCCAGAAGACAAGTATGTCATCTATGTATCTACCCCAGAAAGAGATGTGACAAGTGAAGGGGAGTAGATCCTCGTTAAAAATTAAAGTGTCCTCCCACCATCCTAAAAATAAGTTGGCATAAGTGGGTGCACAAACAGTGCCCATGGCCGTGCCTTTGAGTTGGTGATAGAATTTGTTATCGAAAAGAAAATAGTTGTGTGTGAGTAGAAATTGTAATAGGGATATAGTGAAATTATTGTGTGCCTGAAACTGAGTCCCCTTAGTGCTCAAAAAGTGTCGTACAGCACCAAGGCCCAAATCATGGTTGATATTAGTGTACAGTGACTCGACATCAATAGTAGCTATTAGCGTGGTGGAAGATACATTAATCCCCTGGATCCTGGTGAGGGTGTCCTTGGTATCTCGTAGAAAAGAGGGTAGGGCTGCAACAAAGGGTGACAGGATTTCGTTTACATATGTACTTATACCTTGCGTTAAGTTGTCATTACCGGAGACAATTGGTCTACCAGGTATTGGTGTAACATTTTTGTGTATTTTGGGCAGGGCGTAGAAAGTCGCCAGAGTAGGTGTGGAGTTATATACAGATTTAAATTCTTCAGATGATATTAGTCCATTGGACCTTGCATTAATCAGTAAGGTATGTAATTCGGATAGATATCGTTCCGTCGGATTTCCATCTAGTACCTTATATGTAGATGTATCATTGAGAAGTCTCTGGACCATCGAGACATAGTCTTTACGATTAAGAATAACAATATTGCCCCCTTTGTCAGAGGGTTTAAATATAATTTCTTCATTTTTGCTGAGTTCATCTAATGCTGTTTTCTCTGATTTACTAAGGTTACTTCGAGGTTTTTGTTTATGCAATTGAAGTTTCTTTAGATCCGCACTGACCATTTTAACAAATATATCGATATGTGGATATTGCGATATTGGAGGTGTTAATCGTGACTTCGGTCGTAATGAGGAGAAAGGGCCAGTAGCCATATCAGCTGGGTATTCATTTTCATTTGCTAGCTCTTCTAGTGCATGTAAAGTAGTCAGTTCAGTGTGATTAAATGCAGTATTATCATCAGATTTATTCTTGAAATATTTATGTAAGGCAAGCTTTCTTGCAAATAGATTGACATCTTTAGTCCAAGTGAATTCATCAAAATTCGGAGTGGGAGTATATGATAGGCCTTTACATAAAAGCGATTTTTGCTGTGGGCTAAGTTCAAATTGTGAAAGATTTACTACTTGCATATCATCTGACAGGCGATTTACACTATGTGTCATTTGGTCTGGCTCCATGGGGTGTTGTGCAGACCTAAAAAAGGAATCGCAGAGAAAGTGTTTGTCGGTGCTGAGGCTGAGGGGCCCGCATTTCCCAAGTTCACAGCATTCCTCATAGAGCCATCCGCATATTTCCCCACGGAGAATGGGGTACTGGGTGTCACCGTTGTGGGTATATGGGGCGCTGAGGAAATTGAGGAGGTAGCATGTGTAGAGATAGCTGAGATAGCCGAAGTGGCGGTACGTTGCCCGTTGTGAGCTGTCCATATTGATGGTATGCCCTTAGGGCCAGTAGGTGTTCTTTTTGACGGGTTGTATTTTCTATTTTTTATTTTTCGTTTGGCTCCTAATCTATTGTCGTCAGACAGAAATCTAGAATCTTCTGTACCAGATACGTCTGACTGAGAGATGTCTACAGATCTGTTGTCACGATTTTGAAAGGGGGTGGAGGGGGCACGGCTACGATATGTGTATATCTGACCTGTATCGAAATCTCTGCGGTCTCTGATATATTTCCTATGTTTTCTCTCCTTTATTTCTCTCTGTAGATATTCAATGTTTTTTTGTAGTTTTATTTCACATTCACTATATTCTGGTGTTGAACTGAAAATCTGAATGTCTTGAATTTCTTTTTCTAGTTGTGAGCCAACCTTGAGAAGATCTCTTTTCTCAAAATCTAACAAGTATTGCATTAAACGCAGGGAACTTTCAGTTAGTATTTGTTCCCATCCCTTAATGAAGTTTGTGTCACTGCGATATAGGTTAGGAATTAAATTAATACGTAGACCTCTGTATATTATTTTTTGCTGTATGTAGGTTTCCAAACTGGTAATTTCCCAGCAGGATCTTACATACTGCTTATAGGTTTTCTGAAGGTCTCTAAAAGCAGTATGCACATCAAATTGATGCAGTGGTACGTTTTCCGTGGAAAAAACAAACAATGCCTCAGAAGCCAAGTCATCTGGATTCAATTTTCTCGATAGAAAATTTGCCATCACCTAATGATTGATGTGTATATGAATAAGGTATCTCAATAGAAGACAAAAAGGGGGTCAGAAATATATAGGGTAATTAACCCAATTGGAGTACAAATACTAGGGTGACCCTAGCAGTTGGCAGATATGTATTAGATATAGAAAGAACCAAATGTGCCTGAGGCACACTGAAAATCGATTTCCCAACTGCTAATCAGTGTAATTAAAATATAACTTTTAATATTTTTGCCATTAAAGATGTCCAAGGGGACATAACATTCAGCACGAACAGTTAAAATTAGTAGCCAGTATTGCTCTAGCACACGCTTGTTTCCACTCGATCTGCGTGTATTGCCAGACGGAGTGTAAGGTACTCAGATTGCAGAGTATCAGGTCGGCAGCTGCAGACTGCCGAGCTTTAGTGGATAGGATATGGTATGGTATGCGTGCTTAGGATTGCCACGCAAGCTAGGCTCTTTAAAATTGTAAATTTAGCCCCCCCCGACATGTTTCGCTGTCAACACAGCGTCCTCAGGGGATCAAAACGGGGCTAGTGAGCGCGCGTATGAATTGTCAGACCCTTTAAACATTTCGATTTGCATCACACAAGATTCACCTGTGTGAGAACCAATAGGAGCTCTGTACAGAGGACGAGCCTCCATAGTAGAAGATTGGCGTTTGCGCCAGCCAATGTGGAAGCCATATATATGACCAGTTACGATGCGCCGAGTGCGCATGGGCACTAGAATCACAACTGGACTTAGAAATTTTTCTGAGTTAACCATTGTAAACGGCACCTGCGCACACGAGTCCTGCAGGGTCTTAGCCGATATCAACATTATCAGTGATAGATGCGCATGTCTGGGCTCTTAGAAAAAGAGCAAGCTCTCAGAATAGTAGCACTAGATGGGTCCCCGTAATAGAGACTTGACAGAAGTCATAATAGAAAACGTATAGATGGCCAATTTAACGCATTGGCACTATGGTCACGGTCAGACTCAGTCAGATCTCCACATATATGTACATATTAGAGATCTGACTGGCTCGACAGCGCATGCGTATCTCGGACCTGGACTTAGCCGGTTTTGGCATCTATGAAGATTTACAAGTGCATGTCTAGTCTCTAGTTAGATTCGGGAGAAATCAATAGGGCGCGCGTGCGCACCAGGGTCCAAAAGGGACTTAGACGATGTTTTGGATAGTGGTCTGAGTATGTTAGGGACACAGAGGTCCCACAATTCACAGTTAAACTCAAGTTAAAGGTTCCTGACGTAAGAATTTAGTGTGCATGTCTGGGCACTCAGAGGATACAGCAGCAGGGATCGTTCCCATCAAAAGGTGAGTATTACAGTATATATATATGTTGTCCACACTGCAAGTTTAGCCTATAGGTTAGGTCATTATCCACAAAGGGCATGGCTCAACTACAATCTCTTGGTTCGAGTAGAGGGAGAATAAGGGGGGAGGACAATTTGTCCAAATGGACATACATGACAATTGAATTATCAGTATAAAGATATATTGTCTCTTTTTCAATAGAGGTACGATTGGTCATAGTGACCAGGTGACAGCTGTCAGTGTGTATATATACATCAGGTGTGGCATTCTAAGTTGGGGCAATTATAGAAAGGCTACGAAGGTGAATCCCTCATTTAGCCCATTTGGGCTTAAAGATCTAAGCCTATGAATCCATTTGGCTTCTTCTTGCAGTAACTTATACGTTTTCTATTATGACTTCTGTCAAGTCTCTATTACGGGGACCCATCTAGTGCTACTATTCTGAGAGCTTGCTCTTTTTCTAAGAGCCCAGACATGCGCATCTATCACTGATAATGTTGATATCGGCTAAGACCCTGCAGGACTCGTGTGCGCAGGTGCCGTTTACAATGGTTAACTCAGAAAAATTTCTAAGTCCAGTTGTGATTCTAGTGCCCATGCGCACTCGGCGCATCGTAACTGGTCATATATATGGCTTCCACATTGGCTGGCGCAAACGCCAATCTTCTACTATGGAGGCTCGTCCTCTGTACAGAGCTCCTATTGGTTCTCACACAGGTGAATCTTGTGTGATGCAAATCGAAATGTTTAAAGGGTCTGACAATTCATACGCGCGCTCACTTGCCCCGTTTTGATCCCCTGAGGACGCTGTGTTGACAGCGAAACATGTCGGGGGGGCTAAATTTACAATTTTAAAGAGCCTAGCTTGCGTGGCAATCCTAAGCACGCATACCATACCATATCCTATCCACTAAAGCTCGGCAGTCTGCAGCTGCCGACCTGATACTCTGCAATCTGAGTACCTTACACTCCGTCTGGCAATACACGCAGATCGAGTGGAAACAAGCGTGTGCTAGAGCAATACTGGCTACTAATTTTAACTGTTCGTGCTGAATGTTATGTCCCCTTGGACATCTTTAATGGCAAAAATATTAAAAGTTATATTTTAATTACACTGATTAGCAGTTGGGAAATCGATTTTCAGTGTGCCTCAGGCACATTTGGTTCTTTCTATATCTAATACATATCTGCCAACTGCTAGGGTCACCCTAGTATTTGTACTCCAATTGGGTTAATTACCCTATATATTTCTGACCCCCTTTTTGTCTTCTATTGAGATACCTTATTCATATACACATCAATCATTAGGTGATGGCAAATTTTCTATCGAGAAAATTGAATCCAGATGACCTGGCTTCTGAGGCATTGTTTGTTTTTTCCACGGAAAACGTACCACTGCATCAATTTGATGTGCATACTGCTTTTAGAGACCTTCAGAAAACCTATAAGCAGTATGTAAGATCCTGCTGGGAAATTACCAGTTTGGAAACCTACATACAGCAAAAAATAATATACAGAGGTCTACGTATTAATTTAATTCCTAACCTATATCGCAGTGACACAAACTTCATTAAGGGATGGGAACAAATACTAACTGAAAGTTCCCTGCGTTTAATGCAATACTTGTTAGATTTTGAGAAAAGAGATCTTCTCAAGGTTGGCTCACAACTAGAAAAAGAAATTCAAGACATTCAGATTTTCAGTTCAACACCAGAATATAGTGAATGTGAAATAAAACTACAAAAAAACATTGAATATCTACAGAGAGAAATAAAGGAGAGAAAACATAGGAAATATATCAGAGACCGCAGAGATTTCGATACAGGTCAGATATACACATATCGTAGCCGTGCCCCCTCCACCCCCTTTCAAAATCGTGACAACAGATCTGTAGACATCTCTCAGTCAGACGTATCTGGTACAGAAGATTCTAGATTTCTGTCTGACGACAATAGATTAGGAGCCAAACGAAAAATAAAAAATAGAAAATACAACCCGTCAAAAAGAACACCTACTGGCCCTAAGGGCATACCATCAATATGGACAGCTCACAACGGGCAACGTACCGCCACTTCGGCTATCTCAGCTATCTCTACACATGCTACCTCCTCAATTTCCTCAGCGCCCCATATACCCACAACGGTGACACCCAGTACCCCATTCTCCGTGGGGAAATATGCGGATGGCTCTATGAGGAATGCTGTGAACTTGGGAAATGCGGGCCCCTCAGCCTCAGCACCGACAAACACTTTCTCTGCGATTCCTTTTTTAGGTCTGCACAACACCCCATGGAGCCAGACCAAATGACACATAGTGTAAATCGCCTGTCAGATGATATGCAAGTAGTAAATCTTTCACAATTTGAACTTAGCCCACAGCAAAAATCGCTTTTATGTAAAGGCCTATCATATACTCCCACTCCGAATTTTGATGAATTCACTTGGACTAAAGATGTCAATCTATTTGCAAGAAAGCTTGCCTTACATAAATATTTCAAGAATAAATCTGATGATAATACTGCATTTAATCACACTGAACTGACTACTTTACATGCACTAGAAGAGCTAGCAAATGAAAATGAATACCCAGCTGATATGGCTACTGGCCCTTTCTCCTCATTACGACCGAAGTCACGATTAACACCTCCAATATCGCAATATCCACATATCGATATATTTGTTAAAATGGTCAGTGCGGATCTAAAGAAACTTCAATTGCATAAACAAAAACCTCGAAGTAACCTTAGTAAATCAGAGAAAACAGCATTAGATGAACTCAGCAAAAATGAAGAAATTATATTTAAACCCTCTGACAAAGGGGGCAATATTGTTATTCTTAATCGTAAAGACTATGTCTCGATGGTCCAGAGACTTCTCAATGATACATCTACATATAAGGTACTAGATGGAAATCCGACGGAACGATATCTATCCGAATTACATACCTTACTGATTAATGCAAGGTCCAATGGACTAATATCATCTGAAGAATTTAAATCTGTATATAACTCCACACCTACTCTGGCGACTTTCTACGCCCTGCCCAAAATACACAAAAATGTTACACCAATACCTGGTAGACCAATTGTCTCCGGTAATGACAACTTAACGCAAGGTATAAGTACATATGTAAACGAAATCCTGTCACCCTTTGTTGCAGCCCTACCCTCTTTTCTACGAGATACCAAGGACACCCTCACCAGGATCCAGGGGATTAATGTATCTTCCACCACGCTAATAGCTACTATTGATGTCGAGTCACTGTACACTAATATCAACCATGATTTGGGCCTTGGTGCTGTACGACACTTTTTGAGCACTAAGGGGACTCAGTTTCAGGCACACAATAATTTCACTATATCCCTATTACAATTTCTACTCACACACAACTATTTTCTTTTCGATAACAAATTCTATCACCAACTCAAAGGCACGGCCATGGGCACTGTTTGTGCACCCACTTATGCCAACTTATTTTTAGGATGGTGGGAGGACACTTTAATTTTTAACGAGGATCTACTCCCCTTCACTTGTCACATCTCTTTCTGGGGTAGATACATAGATGACATACTTGTCTTCTGGGAGGGAGACACAGCTCTCTTCTCTGATTTCATGGATGTCATCAATAATAATCATATTGGGATGAAATTCACCTACACTATACACACAAATGAAATTAATTTTTTGGATCTAAAAATTTCCCTGGACCCTGGTGGGGCTGTCCAAACTAATATCTATAGAAAGGAGACTGCAACAAATAGTTTCCTGCATTGGGGAAGTTATCATCCGCCGGCTCTCAAAAAAGGTATCCCAATTGGACAGTACTTAAGAGCAAAAAGAAACTGCTCTGAAGAAACCACCTTTCAAATGGAATGTGATACTCTATATAATAAATTCCTTGCACGTGGATACCCAAAGAAAACTCTGCATAGAGCCTATGCAAGGGCGAGGGCAACATCTAGGGATGATCTACTGCATGGTAAAAAGGAGAATGAAAAACATGCTCTTGTTGGTAGCAAACAATCTCCCCTTATCAGATGTATAGGGAATTTTGACAATTGCTCATATCAAATTAAAAACATCTTAAAGAGACACTGGTCTATCCTACTAACAGACACTGACCTCTGTGACACAATCTCCAACATTCCCAGTGTCACATATCGGAGAGGTAAGAACCTCCGTGAATACTTGACACATAGCCACTATTCGAGACCACTAACTTCACAAAAAACTTGGCTTCCGCCCCCAATACAGGGATCATTTCCCTGTGGCAGATGCTCCTTTTGCCCCTTGATGCCGACGACCAAAACCTTCTCCAACCCAGTCGATGGTAAGATTTTTACCATTAAACAATTCATCAATTGTCAAAGTAGTGGTATTGTCTATGCTGCACAGTGCCCTTGCCCAAAACTATACGTGGGCAAGACCATTCAACAACTCCGTAGAAGGATTTCGAAGCATAAGAGTACGATTAATATGAAAGAAGACACACCTCTTTCTAAACACATTAGATCTTACCATCAAGGAGACATCAATGCTCTCAAATTTTGGGGCATCACCCAAGTCAAGCTGGGCCCCAGAGCAGGCAATCTTGATAAAAAGTTACTGCAAGAAGAAGCCAAATGGATTCATAGGCTTAGATCTTTAAGCCCAAATGGGCTAAATGAGGGATTCACCTTCGTAGCCTTTCTATAATTGCCCCAACTTAGAATGCCACACCTGATGTATATATACACACTGACAGCTGTCACCTGGTCACTATGACCAATCGTACCTCTATTGAAAAAGAGACAATATATCTTTATACTGATAATTCAATTGTCATGTATGTCCATTTGGACAAATTGTCCTCCCCCCTTATTCTCCCTCTACTCGAACCAAGAGATTGTAGTTGAGCCATGCCCTTTGTGGATAATGACCTAACCTATAGGCTAAACTTGCAGTGTGGACAACATATATATATACTGTAATACTCACCTTTTGATGGGAACGATCCCTGCTGCTGTATCCTCTGAGTGCCCAGACATGCACACTAAATTCTTACGTCAGGAACCTTTAACTTGAGTTTAACTGTGAATTGTGGGACCTCTGTGTCCCTAACATACTCAGACCACTATCCAAAACATCGTCTAAGTCCCTTTTGGACCCTGGTGCGCACGCGCGCCCTATTGATTTCTCCCGAATCTAACTAGAGACTAGACATGCACTTGTAAATCTTCATAGATGCCAAAACCGGCTAAGTCCAGGTCCGAGATACGCATGCGCTGTCGAGCCAGTCAGATCTCTAATATGTACATATATGTGGAGATCTGACTGAGTCTGACCGTGACCATAGTGCCAATGCGTTAAATTGGCCATCTATACGTTTTCTATTATGACTTCTGTCAAGTCTCTATTACGGGGACCCATCTAGTGCTACTATTCTGAGAGCTTGCTCTTTTTCTAAGAGCCCAGACATGCGCATCTATCACTGATAATGTTGATATCGGCTAAGACCCTGCAGGACTCGTGTGCGCAGGTGCCGTTTACAATGGTTAACTCAGAAAAATTTCTAAGTCCAGTTGTGATTCTAGTGCCCATGCGCACTCGGCGCATCGTAACTGGTCATATATATGGCTTCCACATTGGCTGGCGCAAACGCCAATCTTCTACTATGGAGGCTCGTCCTCTGTACAGAGCTCCTATTGGTTCTCACACAGGTGAATCTTGTGTGATGCAAATCGAAATGTTTAAAGGGTCTGACAATTCATACGCGCGCTCACTAGCCCCGTTTTGATCCCCTGAGGACGCTGTGTTGACAGCGAAACATGTCGGGGGGGCTAAATTTACAATTTTAAAGAGCCTAGCTTGCGTGGCAATCCTAAGCACGCATACCATACCATATCCTATCCACTAAAGCTCGGCAGTCTGCAGCTGCCGACCTGATACTCTGCAATCTGAGTACCTTACACTCCGTCTGGCAATACACGCAGATCGAGTGGAAACAAGCGTGTGCTAGAGCAATACTGGCTACTAATTTTAACTGTTCGTGCTGAATGTTATGTCCCCTTGGACATCTTTAATGGCAAAAATATTAAAAGTTATATTTTAATTACACTGATTAGCAGTTGGGAAATCGATTTTCAGTGTGCCTCAGGCACATTTGGTTCTTTCTATATTCTGTAGATAATGCCACACTGCCCGCTGTAGATAGTACCACAGTGTCCCCTGTAGATAGTGTCACACACCGGCTGTAGTTAGTGCCACACAGTCCCCTGTAGATAGTGCCACACAGTCCCCTGTAGATAGTGCCACACAGCAACCTGTAGATAGCTTCATGCAGACACATGTAGATAGCGCCACACCCCCTGTAGATAGTGCCACAACCCCTGTACATAGTGCCGCACCCCCTGTTGATAGCGTCACATACAACCCCTTGGATAGTTCTAACCCCCCCTGTAGATAGTGCCACACCCCCTGTAGATAACATCACACCCCCTGTAGATAATCACACACCCCATGTAGATAGCACCCCAAATCCCCTAGAAAGCGCCTCCCCCAGTAGATACCGTCACCCTCCCTGTAGAAAGCTTCACACCTCCTGTAGATAGCACCACACTCACCTGTCCACGTACTGCGCTGTCCTCTTCTCCAGCGATTCAGGCCTTGTCTCTTCTGACCAGGCCTCATCCAGCGGAGTGACGCAGGTGCTGAGATGATCGCACGCCTGCATCACAAAAAGTTCCGAATCGTGAGGAAGGGAACTGATGGTTCCCTTGTCTCGTCAGCGCTGTGAATAGTATCTGCGTGCAAAGGACATGGATACAATTGAGTGCTATGTAAGGGCATCCCGGCCCTTGTCAAAGAGGGCTTTCTGCCATATATACAAAGCAGATTTGTCACGTTTCTTGCCACGATTCGAGACAAAAAACACAACAAAACTGCGATGTGGTTTTATTCTTTGGGCGGCGCCCTGGGAGCCTCGGGCCCTGGGCGGCGGCCTTAACTGACCTATTGGATCCGCTATTGACTTAACTGTACTGTATGTTTATATGTATTATATGTCAGGTGCTAAGCAAAAATATTGAAACCAATTACAATTTTTTAAAGCTATGAACACTTTGAATTCAAAATATATTTTTTATTTTTTTATAAAACAATATTTTAGAAGATTTTAACCCCTTAATGACAGCCCATACTTGGCAGCCATTATGTGTACTTAAGCCCACAGCGGCGTGTAAAGGTGGTGCTGTGACATAAGCCTTGCACAAGTGTCCCGTGTCTAAAAACTGCCAGGCTCCTGCTCTAATGGACGGGATTAAAGTTAGCTTCGATCCCGCCTGTTTAACTTGTTGCCATTGTCTTGGTGCCATATATCACAGGACACATTTTCAGAGGTCTTGTGGAGTTCATGCTTTGATAGACTTTTTTTTGGTGGCGCGATGGGGCTTACAGAAAATTAGTAATTGGGCTAAAATTTTATGACTGAACAGTGTGTGTGTGTGTGTGTGTGTGTGTGTGTGTGTTTGTGTATCTTTATATGTGTGTAGTTTCATAACAAATAAACATAATGAGTCTACAATGTGATGATTCAATTTTTTGCATGATTTGTCAGCTTGGTGCTCAAAGTTTCGCTACATTTAATTAACCCCTTAAGGACTGAGCCATTTTTTTTATTTTTCATTTTTTTTTTCACTCTCTGCCTCAAAGAGCCATAACTTCTTTCTTTTTTTGTTAATAGAGTGGTGTGAGGGCTTTTTTTTTTCAGGAGAAGTTGTAATTTTTAATGGCACCATTTAAAGTACCATATTATGTACTGGGAAACTGAAAAAAAATATATTTGCGGGCTGAAATTGAAATAAACTGCGATTCATACATAGTTTTTAGTTTTTACGGCTTTCATTGTGCAATAAAAACGTCAACTTAAATTTAGTCTGCGACTCAATACGATTATGGTGATAGTAAATTTATATAGTACTTTCTTGATCTCGCAGCACTCCGTGTTTCAAGGATGCATGAGTAGGCTTTCACGCCAACGTATAATAAAAATGAGAACTCAGCACTCCAAGGTATTATGCAATAAGTGATATTTTATTTCACATATAGCAAAAAGTAGTAATCCAAAAACAGGTTTAACGTTTCGGTCTATACATTCGACCTTCTTCAGACACAGATTACGTCTGTGGATAAGGATATGCGGCGCTTGCGAGCTCGGTCGCTGTTAGGTACTGGCGCACCATTACCTAACAGCGGTCTCGGTGAGATAAAATATCACTTATTGCATAATACCTTGGAGTGCTGAGTTCCCATTAGTACCTTTATATAGTTTTTTTTTTTATGTTTTACTTTTTCTACTTTTACAAAGAAAAAACTATTTGTTAAAAAAAAATAATTGTTTTGTTTCACCCCATACCGAGAGCCATACTTTTTTAATTTTTTTTGTCGATTGAGCGGTGTGAGGGCTTTTTTTTGAGGGACAAGCTTTTACTGGTATTGGACATTGGTATTAGACAAGTTTTTATTGTTACCATCTTCTGGTACATACGACTTTTTGATCACTTTTTGTTACATTTTTCTTAGGGCTAAGGTGACCAAAAAACAGCGATTTTGGCAGTTATATTTTTTAGTTTTTTTTACAGCGTTCACCGTGTGTGTTAAATAATACTATATTGTAATAATTTGGACTTTTACAGATGCAGTGATATCAATTTTTTATTTTTTTTTATTTTTTTTATATTACTTTAGAGAAAAAATGGGAAAAAAAGGTTTTTCTGAAATGTTATATATATTTTTTTTCACTACTAAAAACTTTATTTAACTTTTTTTTTTTTACACATTTTATTAGTCCCCCTAGGGTACTTGAACCACCAATCATTAGATTGCTGGTACAATAAACTGCAATACTGATGTATTGCAGTATATTGTCATTTTTACAGGCTTCTGTTAAGCCCTGCCAGAGGCACAGTTTAACAGAGGCAAACAGAACGCCGACCTGGGGGCCTTTAATAGGCCCATGGGCTGCCGTGACAACCATTGGCACCCCCGATCACATTGTGGGGGTGCCGAGGAGCAGTCAAAGCCCACCTCTTTTGAACGCCTCAGATGCTGTGGTCGCGATTGACTGCAGCATTTGAGGGGTTAAAGGGTCAGGAACAGCATGATCACAACTCCAATTTTGTGTATTTTGTTGGGGGGTTTTACTTTACTTTAGAGAAAAAATGAGAAAAGGTTTTTTTTTTTTTAACTTTAAATATTTATTTAATTTTTCTCACTAATAATATCTTTATTTATTTGTATTTATTTTACTAGTCCCCCTAGGGTACTTGAACCAGCGATCATTAGATTGCTGGTACAATACACTGCAATACTAATGTATTGCAATATATTGTAATTTTTACAGGCTCCTGTAACAGCGCAATCGATGTTCCTGTCCGTTAGTCCCGGGTGTCAGCTGTAAAACACTGCTGACACCCGCTGAGTATAGAGCACACTCAGCCAGTGAGCTTGCTCCATACCTCCCTATAATGCTTATTATGTACGTCTATGTGATAATGCGTCAAGGGATATTCCACTAATGAAATCTGTACAAGATCCATTATTCTAATTTTGTTTTAAATTTTGTGAACATACTAAAAAATAAGATCAGTGGAGACCTGTTTTGTTTTTAAGTTCTACTTAAATAGCGTTTAAATGTGCATTGTTGCGTAGTAACATTGGAAAATGAGGCACAACAGTGTGGCTGAACTCTTGAAATGCAGCATCTTTATAAGATTGGCAGTATACAGTACACTGTTTTAAATAGTAGCTACCTTAATCAATGATATATCATAGCTGCTTCAGGTTGCTCAATATAAGTACCATAGTTTGTCTTAACAGTATACAAAATCTAGATATAAATTTGAAAAGACAAAAACACATTAGAAGACAAGAAACCTATTTGCAGGTCTGCAGGGGCTTCTGAAAGTCTTGTAGACATCTAGAAGGGAAATAGGGTCTTTCTCCTGCTAGTTTTCTTTCTGTTCAATGAAAGAATTGAAAAAGGTGGGGACAAGCTAGAAAGGGAGTAGTATCATTGGTCGGTTTCCATTGTAGACAGACTGTTGGGAAGAGATTTCTACGGCAGTAATATGCCCCCAGTCAAAGCCAAAGCAGGCTAACTTCCAAAAAGACATGGTTTAAGTAATGTGAAAGAAAGTAGCTGGTGTAAGAAGATGTATGCTTCCTGGAATACATAAGAAAATATTGTTTTGCCCTTCTGATAGTAAATTTAAATGTAGAGATGTTTAGAGGAGTATAGAATATGAGGATATCCAGGGCCGGGTCCAAGTTTATGTGGGCCCTTGGGCGACACAGACTTAGCAGGCCCTTTTGCGGGGGAACTCACAGCAGCAGTAAAATGGCAGAAAACTTAACTTTTTACCCCCATATAGACGTTAGGCCGTGTTTATGCCCTCATATAGAAGTAAGGCCCCAGTTTGTACCCCCATAAATTTAGTGCCCTCTGTAGATTGTGCCATACAGCACCCCTGCCAGGTAGTGCCACACAGCCCCCCACCCAGGTAGTGCCACACAGTCCCTTCCTTCAAGGGCGAAGGAGTGCCACACTGTCCCGTCCTCCCAGGTAGTGCCACACATCCCCCCTCCCTAGTAGTGCTACACAGCCCCCCTCCCTGGCAGCCCCCTCCCTGTATGTTGCACATTTGGGGTTCCCTCCAGGAGTGGAATCCCCAGCCAGATCATTCTGCTTCAGGTGAAGCCCCTGACATCACTGTCCATATATGGACAATATTGTCAGGGGCAACCCCAGAGCCATAGTCCCAGGTAGAGCACTACTAGCACTCTGCCTGGGACTCCTGCTCTGCTCCTGACATCACTGTCCATATATGGATAGTGATGTCCAGAACAGAGCTAAAGTCCCAGGCAGAGCGCTAGTAAAGGCTCTGCTCCGGTAATCCGGCTCTGGGGAAACCCCTGACATCGCTGTCCATATACGGCTAGTGATGTCAGGGGCAACCCCAGAGCCAAAGTTCCGGGCAGAGCGCTACTAGCGCTCTGCCTGGGACACAGCTCTGCTACTGACAACACTGTCCATATATGGACAGTGATGTCAGGGGCTTCCCCAGAGACAGAGTCCCGGAGCAGAGCCGCTTCTAGCACTCTGCCTGGGACGCCTTCTTTCCTCCTGACATTACTGTCCTTATATGGACAGTGATGTCAGGAGGAGAGGAGTTCCAGGCAGAGCACTAGAAGCGTCTTTGCTCCGGGACTCCATCTCTGGGGAAGCCCGACAGTCAGGGGCTTCCCCGGAGACCAAGTCCCAGAGCATAGCCGCTTCTAGCGCTCTGCCTGGGACTCCTTCTCTCCTCCTGACATCATTGTCCATATATGAACAGTGATGGCAGGGGCTTCCCCAGAGGCGGAGTACCGAAGCAGAGCCGCTAGCGCTTTGCCTGGGACTCCTTCTCTCCTCCTGACATCACTGTAACTATATGGACAGTGATGCTGTGACGACGGCAGCATCAGCACCAGCGGCCCTGAAGATATCCTACATGTATCTCAGGTGCAAACAGATGCATGTAAACATACTCACTGGAGCGAATTAATAAAAATCCAATTTATAATATATTTATGGGGGTTTAACCCTTTAATGACAAGCCTATTTTAAACCTTAACCCCTTAAGGACGCAACCACTTTTGGACAATATGACACAGCCTCATTTTTTAAATCTGACGTGTCATTTTTTATGTGGTAACAACTCCAGAATTCTGTTACCTATCCGAGCGATTCTGAGATAGTTTTCTCGTGACATATTGTACTTTATGTTAGTGAAAAAATGTGGTCGATAAATTCAATATTTATTTGTGAAAAACACCAACATTTTTAGAAAATTTGCAAAAATTAGCATTTTTCTAAATTCAAATGTATCTGCTTGTAAGACAGATCGTAATACCACACAAAATAGTGACTTGTTAACATTTCCCATATGTCTACTTTATGTTTGCATCATTTTTTGAACATCCTTTTTTCTAGGACGTTACAAGGCTTATAAGTTTAGCAGCAATTTCTCATATTTTCAAGAAAATGTTCAAAAGGCTATTTTGTCAAGGACCAGTTCAGTTCTGAAGTGGCTTTGAGGGCCTTATATATTAGGAACCCCCACAAATCACCCCATTTTAAAAAACTGCACCCCTTAAAGTATTCAAAACAGCATTTAAAACGTTTCTTAACCCTTTATGCGTGTAACAGGAATTAAAGCAAAGTGGAAGGGAAATTTGCTAATTTCATTTTTTTTTGCAGAAATTCCATTTGAATCCATTTTTTCCTGTAAGGGCATGACCACACGTGGCGGATTTCCTCCGCAACTGTCCGCATCAATGCCGCACAGAATCTGCGTTGCAGATTCTGCTGCGGATCTGCACAAAATGTGCAGTACATTGATGCGGACTAGCTGCTGCGGACTGCGGGAAAAGTGCTTCCCTTCTCCCTATCAGTGCAGGATAGAGAGAAGGGACAGCACTTTCCCTAGTGAAAGTAAACGATTTTCATACTTACCGGCCGTTGTCTTGGTGACGCGTCCCTCTTTCGGCATCCAGCCCGACCTCCCTGGATGCCGCGCCAGTCCATGTGACCGCTGCAGCCTGTGCTTGGCCTGTGATTGGCTGCAGCCGTCACTTAGACTGAAACGTCATCCTGGGAGGCCGGACTGGAGACAGAAGCAGGGAGTTCTCGGTAAGTATGAACTTATATTTTTTTTTACAGATACATGTATATTGGGATCGGTAGTCACTGTCCCGGGTGCAGAAACAGTTACTGCCGATCGCTTAACTCTTTCAGCACCCTGGACAGTGACTATTTACCGACGTCTCCTAGCAACGCTCCCGTCATTACGGGAGCCCCATTGACTTCCTCAGTCTGGCTGTAGACCTAGAAATACATAGGTCCAGCCAGAATGAAGAAATGTCATGGTAGTAAAACGAATACGCTCCACAGCACACATAAGATCTGCGGACTTCATTGCGGAATTTTGACTCTCCATTGAAGTCAATGGAGAAATTCCGCCATGAGTCCGCCACTGCTCCGCAACAGACAGAGCATGCTGCGGACACCAAATTCCGCTCCGCAGCCTATGCTCCGCAGCGGAATTTTACGCCTCGTCTAAACGAACACTGCTAAATTAAAGTGTAAGTCAATGGACAAACGGCACCGCTGCGGATTAACGCTGCGGAGTGTCCGCAGCGGAATTTAAGTGAAATTCCGCCACGTGTGAACCCAGCCTAATACTGAAGGTTTTCACAACAGAAACACAACTGAATATTTATTGCCCTGATTCTGAAGTTTTTAGAAATATCCCACATGTGGCCCTAGTGTGCTACGAGCCTGAAACAAAAGCCCCAGAAGCAAAGGAGAACCTAGTGGATTTTTCGGCCTTCCTTTTCTTAAATTATATTTCAGGCACCATGTCAGGTTAGAAGAGGTCTTGTGGTGCAAAAACAAAGGAAACCCCACAAAAGTGACTCCATTTGGGAAACTACACCCCTAGGGGTGTAGTGATTATTTTGACCACACAGGTATTTGATAGATTTCATTAGAATTGGGCAGTGAAAATGAGAAATTACATTATTTTCCAATAAGATGTAGCTTTAGGTCAAAATGTTTCATTTTCTCATCAAATAAAGGAGAAAAACCACCGTAACATTTGCAAAGCAACTTCTCCAGAGTACGGAAATACATGTGGTAATAAACCACTGTATAAATACACATCAGGTCTCAGAAGGGAAGGAGCGCCATTTAGCTTTTGGAGTACAGATTTTGCTGGATTAATTTCTCGGCACCATGTCTCATTTGTAAAGCTCCTAAGGTACCAGTACAGTGGTAACCCCCAAAAGTGACTCCATTTGGGAAACGACACCCCTAGAGGAATTCAACTAGGGGTGTAGTGAGCATTTTGACACCCCAGGTGTTTCATAGGTTTCATTAGAATTGTGCAGTAAAAATGTAAAATTACATTTTTTTCCACTATGACGTAGCTTTAGGTCAAAATGTTTAATTTTCTCTTCAAATAAAGTAGAAGAAGCACCATAACATTTACAAAGCAACTTCTCCAGAGTATGGAAATACCCCATATGTGCTAATAAACCACTGTATGAATACACATCAGGGCTCAGAAGGGAAGGAGCGCCATTTGGCGAGCAGATTTTGCTGGATTGTTTTTTCTGCACCATGTCGCTTTTGCAAAGCCCCCTAGGTACCAGTACAGTTGAAACTCCCCAAAAGTGACTCCATTTGGCAAACTACACCCATTGAGGAATTCATCTAGGGGGGTAGCGAGCATTTTGACCCAACAGGTGTCTCATAGATTTTATTACAAATGGGCAGTGAAAATGAAAAATTACATTATTTTCCAATAAGACGTAGCATTAGTTCAAAATTTTTCATTTTCTCAACAAATAAAGGAGAAAAAGCACCATAACATTTGTAAAGCATTCTCTCCAGAGTAGGGAAATACCCCACACGTGGTCATAAACTGCTATTTGGACACACAGCAAGGCTCTAAAGGGGAGGAGCGCCATTTAGTATTTGGAGTGGAGATTTTACAAGGTTCGTTTTTTGACACCATGTTGCATTGAGCTATATATAGTACCAGTACAGTGGTACCCCCGAAAAATTACCCCATTTTGGAAACTAGATCCCTCAAAGAATTGATCTAGGGGTGTAGTGAGCATTTTGACCGCACAAGTGTTTTGCAAAAATGAGTAAACAATAGATGTTGCAGATTGAAATTGCTGTTTTCCACAGATATGCCATTTCAGTGCCCAATGTGTTGTGCCCAGCTTGTACCACCGTAGACACACATCCCATAAATTGTTAAGCGGGTTCTCCAGAATACAGTAATACCCCATATGTGGTCATAAATTGCCGTTTGGGCACACTGCCAGGCTCAGTTGGACCACCATTTGGCTTTTGAAGCGGGGGCATATGTAATCTGGGCGGAGTACATCAGGGTATTTGTAAGCTGGGTGGAGTACATCAGGGCATATGTAAGCTGGGCGGAGTGCAACAGGTCATAATAGGATGATTTAATAATGGGGTGAATGAAGAATCCATGGATTGGTGTGGTATGCTTTGAACCAATCCTTTATGCACAGGCCGGGTTATTGGGCATTATACAGAATATCTGCGCTCCAGTATTGCCTTATATTTGACTTCTTAACTAGCCCTATAAGCCGCACAAGGCCCTAAAGTTTCCTCATCTCCGCTGCATCTATGGGGTTCACCTGTGGGGTCCAGCAAATGATGATGTGGGGTATTTAGTGAAATTCTACTGGACCTAAAAAATTAGTCTGGGCCGTCATTTAACATAATTTTGCATCATTGCGTTTTGAGAGTCATAACGTGTTATTTTTGCGTTGACCGAGCTGTGTGAGGGCGCGTTTTTTGTGGAACGAGCTGTAATTTTTATTGGTTCCATTTTGGGGTACATGCAATTTTTTTTATCACTATTTATTCAATTTTTTGGGAGATGAAGAAAGCAAAAAACAGCCATTCTAGCACGTTTTTTTTTTGTTTTTTTTACAGTGTCCACCGTGCAGTATAAACAACATGTTACCTTTATTCTGCGGGGCGATACAATTACAGCGACACCAAATTGATATCGTTTTTTTACATTTCACTACGTTCCCACAATAAAAATACTCTTTTCTAAAAAAAAAATCATGTTTTAGTGTCACAATATTCTGACAGCCATAACTTTTAATTTTTTAGTTGATATCGCTGCGGGAGGGCTTGTTTTATGCGTGACGAACTTTAGTTTCTATTGGTACCATTTTGCTTTACTTGCAACTTTTTGATCACTTTTTATTAAAAATTTTTGAGACAAGATGACCAAAAAATAAAATGCTGTCATTGTTTTTTATTACAATTTTTTACAGTGCTCACTGTGCGGTAAAAATAATGTGACATTTTTATAGATGAGGCCGTTCCGATTATGTACTATTATGTATAGTTTTTTTTCATGTTTTCATTTTTTTTCTAATAATAAAGGAGTTGATCAGGGAAACAGGGCGATTATTGTTTTTATTAGTTAAAACTTTTATTTATTTATTTTTCTTTCACATTTTTTTTTACTTTTTTCACTTTTTCTTTTACACTGACCTGGGGACTTGAAGGTCTTGTCTTCTGATCCCCGGTACAATACACTGCACTACTTATGTAGTTCAGTGTATCGTAAGTGACATCATCAACTGACAGTTAGCCTATTAGGTCCTGCCTAGTAATGGCTTCCTGGTTGTCATAGCAACAATCGCCACCCGCGATCCATCACAGGGGGGCCCGGGGGGTACAGAGGGAGCTCCCTCCCTCTGTGAACCACTTCAATGCGGCGGACGTCATTGACAGCCGCATTGAAGGGGTTAAATGGCTGCGATCGGCGGTAACAGCCATCGCAGCCATTGCAGCGGGATGTCAGCTGTGTATTACAGCTGACAGCCGCTGAAGATAAAGTGCGCACAGCTCCTGTGCTTGCTTTATCTACAGGGCGTGACTGTACGCCCATGTGCGGGAAAGCACTTTGTATTTGGAGGTACAGTCACGCCCGTGTGCGGGAAGGGGTTAATGACCAAGATATTTTTTACGTTTTTCCATCGTCTCATTCCAATAGCTATAACTTTTTTATTTTTCCGTCGACATAGCTGCATAAGGTCTTATTTTTTTGCAGGACAAGTTGTATTTTATCATAGCACCGTTTTGGGGTACATATCATTTATTGATTAACTTTTATTAACTTTTTTGGGGGAATAGAAAAAAACCTGAAATTTTGCCAGTCTTTTTTGCGTCCTAAATCTGCGCCGTTTACCGCGTGGTATAAATATAGCACAATAACTTTATTGAGCGGGTTGTTACGATAGCAACGATACCAAATTTGTATAGATTTTGTATATTTTACTACTTTTACACAGTAAAAACACTTCTTTAATTCAAAATCATTTGTTTTTGTGTCTCCATAACTTTTTTATTGTTCTGATGATGCAGCTGTATGAGGGCTTTTTATGTGGGACGACTTTTTTATTGGTACCATTTTGGAGTAGATGCGACTTTTTGATCACTTTTTATCACATTTTTGTTAAGGCAGGATTCACAGAAAACAGCAATTTTTCCATTGTTTTTTATTTTATTTTTTATGGCGTTTATTTTTTACGGTGTTTCGGAACCCCACTGATTATTTACTTATGACCTATCTTGTGGATAGGTTGTCAGTACAAAAATCTGTCACGTGCCCAGACAACTCCTTCAAATATGTTTTTGTGATGGCAAGGAAAGAGGTATACTGAATGGAATTACATACAAGAACAGTGAAAACATTAAAATTTTGGGAAAAGCATTTCTTCAAGAGGAAAATATCTCCATAATGTGGCATCTGATGAAACATGGTGCAGTTTGTTTTTCACACAGAGGAAAATGGATGTACAGATTGGAGCATGTAAGGTGCTGTAACACGGCCACGTGCAATAGGCCTAAGATTACCAGATAATCTTGATTATGGGATGGTCATAGAAAAGTATATAAAACGCACTAAAACATAATGGTATATAAAAAGGTAAAGAGTTTCCAGAAACTTTACCTGTAGACCGATATAAACCACAGATCATCATGTGTGTCTGGTGACAAATACGTTAACATTATTTTGGCCCCGGCCGCAGTTCTTTTTTGGTTTAATGTGTTTACTGGGCCGAATTGAAGCCGTGTCAATAGATATGCAAAATCATAGTTGTCCAAGCAATTTAACCCACAGTCATGTTTCATTCAAGACCAAATGGCTGCCAAGCTCACGTTGTGTAACATAACATTAACCATAACATCACTAGTAAATAGACAACAAAAGCATGGGGACAGATGAAAAATTAACATGGCAAGTTTTTCATTCTTGTTCTTTTTTACAAGCATAAGAGGTTTTCAGAAAAAAAATAATCTTGATTCTAGACAACCTCTTTGAAGGGGACCTGTCTCTAGGTCATCTAAGTTGAACTGGTTTTGACCTGAATAGCGTAGTCTCCCTGATTCCAGTGTTGTTTTTTTTTCCTGGACTCCCCCCCCATTCCAGAGATATGGCCCACTGTTGTGTTGGCTCCCTAAATGCTAATTTGTTGAAGTTAGCCAACAGGGTGGTGCTAGCTTCTCTGCCTCTGATGCTGACCAATCAGCTCGAGGTAACATGGAGGTAGTTCACGCCCTGTTGGCTATCTACAGCCATATCTCTGGAATGGAGGGTGTTCCAGGAAGAAAAAAAATACAGTGCTGGAATCAGAGAGGCAGCGCTATTCGGGTCAATAAACCAGTTCAACTTATATGACTTAGTGACAGGGCCTCTTTGAAGGCCTTTTCAAATCATTGTAAGTTGTGGAATATGACTTGGGCCTAAATTTATCTATAGAATTGTCCCAGTCATCTTTTGCCAACCAGTCAAAGTGCTGAAAAAAAAATCTAAATGGGCCACTATTTTTCATTTTCTGGATTGGTCAGAGTCCCAGAGGTTTGACTCTGACCAATCAGTAAGTGCTGGAATGTCCTAGAAATGTGCCAAAAGTTGATATGGTGGGAAAATCACATTACGGCAACAGTATTAACAATGTGAGCTTGAAAATATTAACTTATATTGGCTGATCAATGTATATGTATACAATAAAAAATTACATATTTTAAGTTCTGGTTTCTTAGTTTTAATTTTTTAATGTAACATTTTTCAAATTTGTGCAAATTAATAGAGAATTATTTAAGTAAAGTCTCAAAGTCAATCTACAGAACAAAATACAGGACATATTTTACTCTATAGCTAGTGCTTATTTTAGTGAATAACTACACCTTCACAGAGATATATCTGAGCCCACTAAATTTTAAAGACGATGGTACAGATAGGTTGCTTTATTTTCATGCTATAAATATACCATATATTATTGGGATAGAATCCCAAAATTAATATAGCTTGTTATAAAACATATTGTCCCTACCTATAATAACATAAGGTAGGATATCAGTACTTGTAATTCATTTCTAATGAATAAACAGTATATATCACAGGCTCACTTGCGTCATGATATAAGATGATGGTATACAGATGATAACCAATCATTCCTCTGAGCAAAATAGTCGTGTAGTCATTCTGTCAGAACTATTCCACACTACTACCACCACTACTACTACTACTACTACTACTACTACTACTACTACTACTACTACTACTACAGAGAGGCAAATTTTCTTAGTGATGCTGAATGGGCAACTCTTCAGCACAGTACACCACAGATTTATAGTGCTGCTGTAGAAACATCATCTTATAACGCTACAGAGCTGCACTGCTTTCTAGTAGTGCTGAAGGGACAGATCCTTATTGCTACATTACAGAGCTGAATATACAAGTGTACAATATTACAGAGCTGCACGGCTTTCTAGTGGTGCTAAGGGACAGCTCCTTATTGCTACATTACAGAGCTGAATAGACATGTCTACAATATTACAGTGCTGCACGGCTTTCTAGTAGTGCTGAAGGGACAGCTCCTTAGGCTATGTTCACACGGAGTATTTTGGGGGAGGAATATCTGCCTCAAAATTCCGTTTGGAACTTTGAGGCAGATTTTCCTCTCCCTGCACGCCAATTTTCGCGCCGTTTTTCGCACGCGGCAATTGAGCGCCGCGGGCATAAAACAGCGCAAAATACGCTTTCTCTGCCTCCCATTGAAGTCAATGGGAGGTCAGAGGCGGAAGCGCCCGAAGATAGGGCATGTCGCTTCTTTTTCCCGCGAGGCAGTTTTACTGCTCGCGGGAAAAAGACGCCGACGCCTCCCATTGAAAGCAATGGGAGGCGTTCTCGGGCCGTTTTTGCAGAGTTTTGCGACGCGGTTTCCGAGTCAAAAAACTCGGCAAAATACCCTGTGTGAACATAGCCTAATTGCTACATTACAGAGCTGAATATACATGTCTACAGTATTACAGAGCTGCACGGCTTTCTAGTGGTGCTGAATGGACAGCTCCTTATTGCTACATTACAGAGCTGAATATACATGTCTATAATATTACAGAGCTGCACGGCTTTCTAGTAGTGCTGAAGGGACAGCTCCTTATTACTACATTACAGAGCTGAATATACATGTCTATAATATTACAGAGCTGCACGGCTTTCTAGTGGTGCTGAAGGGACAGCTCCTTATTACTACATTACAGAGCTGAATATACATGTCTATAATATTACAGAGCTGCACGGCTTTCTAGTGGTGCTGAAGGGACAGCTCCTTATTACTACATTACAGAGCTGAATATACATGTCTACAATATTACAGAGCTGCACGGCTTTCTAGTGGTGCTGAAGGGACAGCTCCTTATTGCTACATTACAGAGCTGAATAGACATGTCTACAATATTACAGAGCTGCACGGCTTTCTAGTAGCGCTGAAGGGACAGCTCCTTATTGCTACATTACAGAGCTGAATAGACATGTCTACAATATTACAGAGCTGCTCAGCTTTCTAGTAGTGCTGCAGGGACAGCAACTTAATAGGCTTCAGTACTAACTGCATTTAGCGTATACTAGTTAACTCTTAATGCTTTCTCTAGCTTGACTGTGTCACCTAAAAAAATCCCATTCAGTTTTTCTTCCATCATTCATGTTTTCCCAGTATTGTCATTTGCCTCCTGGTCTCAAATCCTCCTCTTTACTTTGTAGTCTTCAGTCTGCCTTGCAGCTGGTTGCCAGTCTAATAGGAAGGAAAGGGGAGCTGTGCCACCCACACCATCCCCACCCTTCTGTGTCTTCTCCTCCTCCTACCTTCAGTGAGAGAAGTCCTGACTTAACACCTTCATACTTATCACCAGCACTGCACCAGAGTCGGAGTGCAGCCAGGCAGCAGCACAGTATATGCCTGCAGGAGGGGAAGGATATCATACACACACAAGAATGTGTGCTAATAGGAAATAATGCTGATTCCATGCAGCATCCTGTATCATTGATCTCCACTTAATACCCGTCCAGAAGGGGCGGAACTGTGAAGTTTCTCTAAACATGTTGCTTCCATGGGAAGGCTGAAGTTCATCTGAAGTCATCTTCTACGCTTCTTTCTGGTTTCCATCTGTGCCAGCTAGTATATCCAGCGTGTGAATTCTGCTCAAAGGTAGGTTAAATGATGTCTTGCTTCTGAGAGAACTCGTTGTCTGAGATGAGCTATAGTCCTTAGCCTGAAATTCTTAATCACAGCCTCTGTCGGATCGTGCTGTACCCTGGATGACATTGAACCTCCCTCTATATTGTTCACACTGCTTAGCTGTTTAGTGATTTCTTGCTTGGATAATTTGACAGTTTTGCTCTGTAGTTTTTAATCGATCTTCTGACCGCATCTTATGGCAGGTGAAGTTAAAGAGCTGGACTGAAGCCAGTGGTAGGCTGGATGAAAGGCACTCACTTTTACATACTGCAATTTTGTTTGAGAAGATAGAATACTTTTCTTGGATGGAGAACAGTATGGTTAGTTTAGGCCCTTGAAGTGTTATATTTTTCTTATGTTAATGTGAAGTTTAAATAAATTATTAAAGGGGTTGTTTAATTATGTAACATGTTTTACTGTATAGCATGGTGAAGAGCAATAATACAAGTGTCACTTTATAGGCTTTGTTTTTTTTTTTTTGTCGTGTTTACAGTTCTTTCTCTGCTGTTGTCATTACTTTTAGTATGTTTTCGAAAAAGACTCAAGAACAACAAACTGCTACATTCTGTACAGTTTTAAAGTGTTATGTATTATATGTGTGTATGTATAAGGTAATATACATCAATCACATAAAAATATAGATATACATATATGTAAGCATTAAGAATTTGCCTTAATTAAGTATTTCCAATGGAACATTTAGGGAAAAAAAACAAACACAAAGGCAAAATATGTATTAAAGCAAGTTTCAGTATAATGAAAAAAAGAAACAAAAAGTTCTGGATACACTGCTCATTCTAACATACACATCTTGGCTTGTTAGATATTATCTTATACTGAAAGCAACATAATATATTCTAATAGACCATCCAACATAATTTGTTCTACTCTCATACACAAATTCTACTTTCAGTTAACTTTTTATACCTTTATTCATTTGTAAATCTTGATGTTATCCTTCGAAATAATGATATGAACACAATAATATATTAAGCTATGAGGAAAGGTCTAGTACTCAGATTCTTATAGCACGTGGAAATATTTTAACTGGATCAACTATTATATACTGAACATTGTTATTTATATATATATATATATATATATATATATATATATATATATATATATATATATATATATAAACATCATTATATAGCTTATGAACACAGCAGCCATTATTGAAAATGAATTTAAGTTATAAATGCATAGAAACATGTATTTTTAAAAGTTTTGCATTTTTATTTAAAAACTTTAAAAGTTGTGTTTTAACACAGCTAAAACTTTTGATGGACATTACATTGAATGATAGACAATAGAGAATGAAATAGTTAATGTTAATAATTCCATGAATATATCTAATATAAAAATGTTTTGCTGTAAGTTGCTTAATAACTTCAGCTTTATCTGTAATTGCCCATTTCTATTTTGCTCTTTTCTAATATAATTTTGCTTCTGTCTAGATGTGCTACAGTTTAGAAGCTGTAGGCTATTATCCTCCCAGGTATTTAGTCTGGGCAATAGATTTTTTTTGTGAGGACTTTATCCTTCTCAGGTGAATCTAACAGTGTAACAAGGTGAGCTGATTGGTTGGTGCTAGTTATTCACTTACTAGTCCAATGGACCATTATAAAAGTGAGCATTAAGTAGGGAATATGTAATAGCTACAAACCTTTATGTAAAACTGACTCTCACATTAGAGAAGTGTATACAAAGTAGCACAGAACCCTACTGTGGCTGTTAAATTAGCGAGATAAGAATCCCAGGTCTGTCTTTATAACAAACAGCACATTATAGTTGGGTTTCTTAAACCCAGAAGTTTGTAAAGTGTCATATCAGGCTTAATGGTAAAACCAGGTGTAATACAAATGAAACATAAAACTTGGGGATCCTTACCATATTTTTAACCATTACAAAATAATCTTAATTAACATTAATACTTAAAGACTAATAAAAAGCAATATTAATTTAAAATGCAGTGTAAATTTTGTATTTCACACAGTGGAATTTAACACCATAAAGGTTAAAATTACATTACAAGATGATACATCATAAGATAAGGATGTATTGTCATGGCAACTTAATTGGGAATTAAAAATGTTATTCAGGACTTAACATACAAGTTAGATATGAACATATTTTTACACCCAAACACTATAAACACAATTTAGTACTCGGACATAAAGTTACAACAAATACCACCAGCTCAGCAACATATTTATCTATATAAAAAGCAAAAAATGTAGAAAATGTTCCAAGCATAAAAAATAATTAAAAAAGAAAAGCTTTCCAGGTCTCACAAAAAAATAAAAATAAGCAGATGATTATAGCTTTTATAGTAACTGAGCCTTGGTAGGAGGGAATATACCAATCTCTGATTATAATGGATCATTGGCTAAATGTCTTACAAAGACTACTTCTTTTGATGTTTAAAAAATACCTTCCTAAATAATATCCACAATAGAATATTTAAAAAGCACTGGATAATTTGTCATCACTATATTTTTTATTTGAAAGTATATATAAACTTTTTAGCCACTAAGGTTTGAGTTGATGTAGTTATTTAAAATTTAAGTTCAATAGTCATGATTAAAGCAGATACTGCTCAGATATAATAACATATACAAAATGTCACATTATTAGGCTACATACACACAAACGTAGCCAACCTGGGAAGTAAAAAACTGCTGCTTTCCACGTCCGAGGTGCACCTGTGTGGAACACATTATCATGCATCCCCCATAGACTAGAATCTATGAAGGGATGCGTGAAGAGCAAAAAAAATAGGAAATTTTCTATTTTTTCACGGACCCTTCACACACTCCGTTGAAACAACGGTCATGTAATTGGCAACTTTGAAATACATGAGTCCGTGTGACGGCCGTTGTTTTAACAGCCATCACATGGACGAGATACATGCTTGTCTGAATGAGTCCTTAGTGTAAGATGTCAGTTAGTATATTGTCTGCACAAACAAGATCCTGAGACTAATATCTTGGGTCAACACTTAGGGTATGTGCACACGCTTACTAAAAAACGTCTGAAGATATGAGGCTGTTTTTAAGGGAAAACAGCTCCTGGTTTTTAGAAATTTTTTAAGACACTCGCGTTTTTCATGGCATTTTTAATGGCCATTTTTAGAGCTGTTTTTCTATGGAGTCAATGAAAAACGGCTCCAAAAAAGGCTCAGGAAGTGACATGCTGTAACGTCTATGGCCGGGGGCCGTCGTTCAGACTTACCCTCTGACGGCCCCGGCCATGGACATCTGTCTTCGCGGCGTCAGCTCCCTCCATGGAGACACCGGCACTCACTTCCGTGTCCTCGGACTATTTCCCGCAGGGTGCGCGCGCCTGCGCGTGCACGGACTTAAAGGGCCAGTACGGGTCCAGCTGTCGCCCATCAATAATTAGCCCAAATGGCTGCTGGACTATAAAAAGGGGCTCTGCCCACTTGTTCCTTGCCTGAGCGTTGTTGTATACCTAAGTTTGTCTTGAAAATGGACTCCCAGTGTTTTCCAGTTCCCAGTCTTACCCGTTCCTGCTGCCTGTACCCTGTATCCCGTGCTATCATATCTACTGATAAAGTCAAGTCATGTCCTCCGCTGCATCCACGGTGCCACCTGCTGAGAAAGTCAAGTCGTGACTTGCGCTGCACCCACGGTGCCACCTGCTGTGAAAGTCAAGTCGTGCTTCCGCTACTGTCTACATTGCCTCAGGTACCCGTTCCGAACTATAGACATTGTTTTGTACCTTGTTGGCCAGCTGCTATCCCGCTACACGGTACGGCCCAGTGGGTCCACACCCCATGCCGTGACACATGCAATTCTTTTTTGCAGGTGTCTTTTTACGCTCCGTTTTTCAAAAATGAGGCGTAAAAAAAACGCCCCGTCAGAACAGAATGCCGTATTTCCCATTTAAATCAATGAGCACATGTTTGCAGGCATTCTGCTACCATTTTTTCAGGCATTTTTCGAGATGTAAATGCCAGGAAATACGCCTGAAAACACTACGTGTGCACACACCCTTATACTTGTAGTAGAGGCCAATTTGCCCATTTATTGAGGGTAATCACTTCTATATAAAGGAAAGTTTTTCTCTTGTTGCAGAAGTAAGTAAATATCTTTATTGTAGTTTTACCTTGGGTGCATGTATACATCCAGATGTATTATAGGGGTTCAGTTATGGTATTATAATACACTTAGGTATTCATTGCCTCTAAACACCAGTAATTATGTCAACTCTTATAATGGTCCTATTGTAAATAGTTGTAAAGAGACAAGTAGAGACAAAGCATTACTAGATATGCAACTACTATTTGTACATGTGCCTTGTTCCCAATTGTGTGTATTGCTCTCAGAATGAAATATCAGTGTATAGAGAACAGTATATGTGGAGTTGAAATTTATAATAATCAGGAACAAGAGGTGTGAAGATTTCAATTCTATCTATATAGATTGTGTATCGTCCTATCAATTTACTAAAGAACATATTGAATATGATTACAAATATAAATACACAGAAGTTATGCCTTGGCTCTACCTTCTAAAGGTTGTCCTCCATTTACCAAAGTTTGCTTAAAAATTTGGAAGCTTCCTATAAAGCCACTGGTTCCTCCAAGAAACCACAAGAAAACGTTCGTATGTACTTACACATATGTATTTAACCACAGAGCATACAAGGTAGATGTTTCTTACAGTGAAGCACTATGCAGCTTCTATGTATAGTGCATACATAGGAGCTGCTTGCAGAAAGTAAAGACAATTTTTAAGAAAAGTCAATTTGAAACAGGTTTAAAAACTAACCTGTACATTTCCTAAAAAAGAAAGAAAAAGGCTAAGAAGATTTACATAGCATTTAAGTGATGTAAAATTACATAAATCTCTGCAACACTCATTACTGTTCCTAGTAAGTCAAAGGTTGTCATGAGTGTGTGCATTCAGACTCTCCTGTCTCATTGAAATTAGAATTTTCCTTTTAATAATAAAATTGTATATATACTACTATTTAAAGGAAACCTCATATCTCAGAGAGACAAGAGAGTCTGGGAGTATAAACTAATGACAACCTTTGACACCCTCTGAACAGGAATGAATGTGTCGCATGGATTTATGTAATTCTACAATACATGAAATGTGCTCCTCAGACCCTGTGGGGGAATTACAACCATGGATTAGATCTTAATCAGAGGACAATACAACATTGAGGCTCCTTATCTATTAATTGCTACAATTGTTTTCTCAACTATATATAGTGATGGTTATAAAACTTGTCTCATTTACCACATTCGTTTTTTGTCCTATTGAGGAATCTCAATTGTCCTCTTTCCTATTATCATGTAAACTTGTTAATTTAGTTTTTTTCCTTCAATTGTATTTATTTTACTTTCAAAAACACCCAGGTTTACACCTAGTTTTACTTAGTTTTTTTTCGAGACATCTTTGTAGCTAAGTAATATTGGAAAATAACTAGACCCATCTGCTGGTTTACAGTTGTTTATCCTAATGCACTTTAAGAAGTGGGAAACTGTGAGATATCCAGAAGATGGAGCAGTGGCAAACTGTGTTTAAAATGATCAAGAAAAACTGTCTGTGTATCAAATAAAAGATGCCGCCGTTCAGATCACACTAAACAAACCAATATTGACTTGTTTACCACCGTTACAAAAATATCTTGAACAAAGTTTATAAAAAAAAAAATTTAGCTTAAATTTACTATATTGTAATCTACATTATAACAAGTATACAGGTAAATTATCAGTGTGAATATTATTTTCCATATTATGCTTTTAAGACAGTTTATTTAATAATGGCCTAATTTTCATAAAAAAATAGGGGATGGAATTATATCTAAATGGTAAGATAATTGCTCCAAGGGAAAATCTTACCGATAAAAACAACGTATTTTACTATTTGCAGTGTATGTTTACAGATAAATAAACCGCTATTGGAATATTCATATTTGCATCTATGACCACCTTTAAAGAGTCCGAGAAAGTCTGAGAGTCTGAGCTTCACCTAGTGTATGTTTAACTCATGGTATTGCTTTGCAGGGTAGACATATAGTAAATACATAAACGTTTTCACCAAAAAACTGTTTAGATATGCATTATATATTTATTTAAGGAGCTACAGTAATCAATAGCCAGATAGTATGCATCTCAAAAGTCATGCGTAAAACAATGTTTTTGTTGTCTGTATAAGGTTGTAATTGGAATTGAGAAAATCAGACAATTCGCTTTTTAACCCCTTACCGACATATGATACAGCCGACACCTCACTGTAACAGCCCATATTGAAGATAACTCAGATCCCAGATGTTTAACCACTTAGATACCACAGTAAATAGCATTGTGCCGATAGTTGTGATGGCAGCCTAAGGGCATGGCCACACGTCGCGGATTTGCTCTGGAATTCCGCTACGGACACTCCGCAGCGGAAATCCGCAGCGGACCCGTTTCTCCATTGCCTTCCACAGCTATTTAGTAGGGTTCGTTTACACGTTGCAGACAATTCCGCTGCGGAGCATAGGCTGCGGTGCAGAATTTGGTGTCCGCAGCATACAATGGTTGTTGCGGACGTGTGTCGGACTGTTTGCGGACTCATTGCGGAATTTCTCCATTGACTTCAATGGAGATTCTAAGTTCCGCAATGAAGTCCGCATATGTAATGTAGATGTTATGTGTGCTGCGGAGCGTATTGGTTTTTAAACTTGACATTTCTTCATTCTGGCTGGACCTATGTGTATTTCTAGGTCTACAGCCAGACTGAGGAAGTCAATGGGGCTCCCATAATTACGGGTGACTACATGTGTGCACCCATAATTACGGATGACTACGTGTGTGCACCCATAATTACGGGTGACTATGTGTGTGCACCCGTAATTACGGGAGCATTGCTAGGCGACATCAGTAAATAGTCACTGTCCAGGGTGCTGAAAGAGTTAAGCGATCGGCAGTAACTGTTTCAGCACCCTGGACAGTGACTACCGATCACAATATACAGCAACCTGTAAAAAAAATAGAAGTTAATACTTACCGAGAACTCCCTGCTTCTTCCTCCAGTCCGGTTTCCTAGGATGACGTTTCAGTCTAAGTGACGGCTACAGCCAATCACAGGCTGCAGCGGTCAAATGGACTGCCGCATCATCCAGGGAGGTAAGGCTGGATGCCGAAAGAGGGACGCGTCACCAAGACAACGGCTGGTAAGTATGAAATACTTTTACTTTAACTAGGGAAAGTACTGTCCCTTCTCTCTATCCTGCACTGATAGAGAGAAGGGAAGTTATTTCACCTCAATACGCAGCGGCTAGTCCGCATAAATTTACTTCACATTTTGGGCAGATCCGCCACAGAATCTGCAACGCAGATTCTCTGCGGCATTGATGCGGACAGTTGCGGAAGAATTCCGCTACGTGTGGCCATGCCCTAAGGGCATGACCAGACGTGGCGGACCATAGGCTGCAGTGCAGAATTTGGTGTCCGCAGTATACACTGGTTGTTGCGGACGTGTAGCGGACTTGTTGCGGACTCATTGCGGAATTTCTCCAATGACTTCAATGGAGAGTCAAAATTCCGCGATGAAGTCCGCAGATGTTATGTGTGCTGCGTAGCGCATTTGTTTTACTAACATGACATTTCTTCATTCTGGCTGGACCTATGTATTTCTATGTCTACAGCCAGACTGAGGAAGTCAATGGGGCTCCCGTAATTACGGGTGACTATGTGTGTGCACCCGTAATTATGGGAGCGTTGCTAGGCGACGTCAGTAAATAGTCACTGTCCAGGGTGCTGAAACAGTTAAGCGATTGGCAGTAACTTTTTCAGCACCCTGGACAATGACTTCCGATAGAAATATATATATACCTGTAAAAAAAATAGAAGTTCCTACTTACCGAGAACTCACTGCTTCTTCCTCCAGTCCGGTCTCCCAGGATGACGTTTCAGTCCAAGTGACAGCTGCAGCCAATCACAGGCTGCAGCGGTCACATGGACTGCCGCGTCATCCAGGGAGGTCAGGCTGGATGGCGAAAGAGGGACGCGTCACCAAGACAACGGCTGGGTATGTATGAATTTCTTTTTACTTTTACTAGGGAAAGGGCTGTCCCTTCTCTCTATCCTGCACTAATAGAGAAAAGGGAAGCCCTCTTCCCCTCAATACGCAATGGCTAGTCCGCATCAATTGAATGCCCATTTTAGGCAAAGCCGCGACAGAATCTGAAACGCAGATTCTGTGCGGCATTGATGCAGACAGTGGCGGAAGAACTCCGCCACGTCTGGGCATACCCTAAAACAGTGATAGGGTATAGTCACACGGTGTGGTATTTCCAAATGTTTTGCCGCGTGGTGAAAAACCACACTGAAAAACGTTTTTACTGCGGTATGCCACCGTTTTGCAGTTACTACAGAAGCTGCAGCAAATTGCAGTAAAAATTAATGCATTTTCTTTGGTGCCCCCTTAGGTTTCTTTCACACGGCTGTATTTTGCATCAGTATTTGGAACCCAAAACCTACACAGAAGTACAACCTACATAGAGAAAAAGTATAATGTAAAGATTTTTACTTCTTCCGTTGTTTGGACCCACTCCTGGTTTTTGGCTTCCAAATACTAATGCAAAATACTGACCAAAAACTGAGCAAAACACTACCGTGTAAAAACGGCCTTACACAGTGCTCACTGAAGTTTTGGAGGCCCTGTAACACATGAACACTCAAGAGAAAGAGGTGTTCTGAGCATACATATATATTTTTACACGTTTATACGTTTTTATAAACGGCCACGTAAAAAACACCCCGTCGGCACAGAACGCTGTTTTTTCCATTGAAATCAAGGGGCAGATGTTTGGAGGCGTTCTGCTTCCAATTTTTCAGCCATTTTTTGAGGTGTAAACGCCCAGAAATACACCTGAAAACACTCAGTGTGAACATACCCTGTAGAGTACAATTAAGATAATATAAAGGAGAGCAGAAAGAATTGCACTGGGTATTCTCCTTAATTTGTTCTCATCATAAAACAGATGAATATTTCTATATAATAAACAAATACTGTACATTACACGCTACTATACCTTAATAAAATATGTCAAATAATGTTAATATTATCTTGTTAGATAAATAATGATAATACAGTGAAATGCCAAAGCACACTTATAATGTGCACCAAAGTATATAGACACTTTATCAATGAATAATCTGACTTTGTCTAGCCCCATAAAGCCTATATACTTAGTTTGTCCACCAGCCACTGGTTATATCAACAGCATTATGTTGTTTCATATATGTTATGTTTAGTGTGCTTTGACATTCATGGTCTTTCTTATGGATCCTAGCATAGTGAAAATATAATACATATGGACTGTACAATGCTTGAGAACACATTGAATCACCTTCACCAATTTTCTCTTCCCTCTTCAGCTGTTCCATATTTGCTATTAATTACCCAAACATAATACTTGGAGCAACCAGACTTCTCTGTTAGTTTATTTAATTGTTTTTCAACACGAACACCTGCATTATTAATATAATGTATGAAGGTAGTTTAGGAATTCTTAACGAGAGGGGCCAAGTGCAGTTCAGTGTCATTATTAGCTAAAAGGAGAAGTGTACTTCTCCGCATTTACTGAAGGTAATGAGCTCGTTCTGTGGCACTGTTGCTATTTGGAAAAATGCTAAATTAAATGTAGTCACCTGAATTAAATAAGAAATGTTTACTGTCATCTTGAAATATGGCACTGCTATATTTTCATACCTGCTTCAGGGAATAATAAAATGTTAAAGACTATTTTTTCTCTAAGGTTTCACATTCATATAATGACATTTTTCAAACAACGTAATAATGAGTTACTTTACTCAAAGAATCTTTTTGTTTCAATGTCATGTAGCTCTGATTACTTTTATAATCTTTTGTCCACTTTCTAAAGCACAAACACATTTATATATATATATTGAGAGTGATAGTGTATTCAATTTTAAACTTATTCCTGTTGTTTTTATATTTAACTAACAGAATTGTTCCAGCAGAAAAAAAACTTGTCATAAATTGTCAGACATCAACTTTTCTGGTGTTAAAGGGCCAATTCATTACTGTCCTTGCTGTCAGCAAATAAAGCAAAATATCTGGAATATTAAATTATTTACTGGGGAAAAAGGAGAGAGATATTTTTTAATCTGACATTGTAGCGTATCTACATTACACAATAAAGTCACATTCTCTTTTCAATAAAAGTTTAAATTGTCAAAAAAATAATGTAAGTATACCACAGCTAAGTTTCAAATAAAAACAGACAAATGACATGCTGCAAAACTCGGCAACTGTGTTCACAATGAACGTTGATGTAACTGCGTAGTATTGTGAAATATATAGTTGTTGATGATATTTTCTAATAATTCCACACAATGTTTTTGGGTCAGGGATGATTTCCCATTAGGCATTAATAATGCATACATAAAAAACATTGTGCATAGGAAAATTATATTTATCAAAAAAGGGATTGCTCATTTAGTTTTTGGGATTTGACATTTTTTTGCTCTCCTCATAACTCTGTAACTACCAAAATCAAACAAGATGGTTTAGGCTGGGTTCACACTGAGTTTTTTGCAGGAGGAATATCTGCCTCAAAATTTCGTTTGGAATTTTGAGGTAGATCTTCCTCTGCCTGCACCCCGATTTTCGCAGCATTTTTGGCGGCATCTTTTGCCCGCGGCCATTGAGCCCAGCGGGCATAAAAAGCAGCGAAATACGCTTTCTCTGCCTCCCATTGATGTCAATGGGAGGGCAGAGGCATAAACGCCCGAAGATAGGGCATGTCCATTGTTTTTCCCACGAGCCGTTTTTTCCGCTCGCGGGAAAAAAACGCTCCACCTCCCATTAAAATCAATGGCATTTTCGGCAATTTTTGGCAAATATTTATTGCATGTTGTGGGGTTTAGAATTAATTTTGTTGCCTACTTTACTTAAAGACTATGTATACCTTTGAAACAGTCTTTTACATATACAGTATATATATATATATATATATATATATATATATATATATATATATATATATATATATATATATATATATAGCTGACACACAGGCTCGATCTGCTCTCGATCACATCTAGGTTCATAACGTAGATGTAATTGATTACAGGTGGATCCTGCGTGTCTCTAACCCGCTGACACTGAACCCGTCAGTGCCACTGGCACACACACACTGTCTCTTGTACAATTTTATCTTCCTGCCGATTCGCCAAATTCTCTCCACCAATCAAAAATGTGAAGGCAGATTTAACATAACCTTTCTACTTTATAAAGACCCTGATTGAGCAACTATTCCAAAAAGCAAGTCCTTTGATATTTTGAAGTTTGGATAGATTAGCAGTCTCCTTGCATTCTTTATCTGTTATGAGCATTTTAGTGATTATCACTAGGGGGAAACTATTATATATTTATGTCTTTGGCATATTTACAGCAAAGTAAGTAAAGTATGTATGCTTTACTAACATTCCTTAACTGATTTTATTTAGAAAAGTCCATTGTAATAGTTTTTATACATTTACTGTAATAATTTGCAGATGTTGAAGAAATAGAGTTTTGTATAATTTGCTCCTATTGGTTTTTACAAATTATTTTACAGTCACCAAATCATTAAATTAATTATTAAATTCTGGACAAAAATTGGGAATGTGCTTTTACTATTTATTTAACTAGCTAATTACCTATTACTGGGATATAACTATTTGTTTTTAGGTAGAGTTATATATTAATTTTATTTTGATTTGTATTGTTTTAGCATGAGTAGCAAAATTCATTGAGGACAATAACATACTGCATTATTTTACTCTATTTTCCGTAATATAGAAAAGCAATGTTGAAATCGAAGTTTGAAAAACTGCAACAGTATTAAACTTATAACTTAACATTAAAAAAACATAATTTCAGAAAGTGCTTACAGGGAAAGCAATCGGGTAATGTATTATGTCATAGGATATATATATGTATATATATATATATATATATATATATATATATATATATATATATATATATATATACAGTGAAACGTCTCTAAAAGACCACCGCTTTGAAAAAGACACTCCACATCTAGAACAGATTTTTCTGTAACGGATTTTTAATTTTGTATCTTCTGTGTATATTGACATCTTCTTTGAAAGAACTACCTCCTAAGAAGACCATTTTTCACTTTTTTTAAAATGTGTATGGTTGTCTCAAAGAGGGTTTACTTTTTATGTATCCAAGATATAATTGTACAGTGTATTAAAGATTACTTATACAGATGTAGCATTTTATAATTTGACTCTTAATGTGCTAAATACACTGTGGCAAAAATCTTTAACTTGACATTTTCAAAGGCTTTTCAATAGCTTTTGTTATGTGATTTTACGCTGCAGCAAGTTATCAGAGTCAAGTTAAACTTTGCTACATCTGTACTTAATATTTAAAAGTGTTGTCAGGGCAGAGACGTTTTTTTATACTGATAACCTATCCACAGGGTAGGTCTTCAGTATATGATCAGTGGGGTTTCGACACACGAACCCCACACTGATCAGCTGCTCTGGCTGCCTCTGGGCTCTGGATGTCCATGCCAGAAGCAAATGGCTCCGGTCACAGTATAGTGGACGAGTTGCAGTACTGCAGCTCTGCTCCTATTCAAGTTAAATAGAGGAGATTTGGAGTTTTGCAGCACGACCGCTATACTGTGACCGGACCCATCTTATCCCAGCACTCCTGGCACTGAATACTGCATAACATCCAATGCCCGGAGGCAGCCGGAACAGCTGATCAGTGCAGGGTCTGGGTGTCGGACCCCCACCGATCATATACTGATAACCTATCCTTTGAAAAACCCAGTCTGTGTCCGGACCACCCCTTTAATGCAACAGTATTATGATTATATCAGAGAAACTGTGTGAAAAAAGTTTTTCTTATATTCTAAATAAGCACAGTATTTAACTTAAAGATGTTGCTTTGAAAGCTTCCATTTCCTTATGGTGTGGTATGTGAAATTAATAACCTATGTAGCGTATATTAATAATCTGAAAATAATTCCAATTGCCTAATGTAGATAACATAAATTTACGCTAAAAACTTTAACATCTTCTACCTTTTGAAAAAGTTATCAGCTACTATACACAGCACATTTTAAAAAAATTGTGCAGACTGTAATCTGGCCGTCAAAAAATAGGACATGCTCTATCTTCGCCCGGGTACCCGGCCGCCCGGCTCCCATAGAAGTCTATGGGGCCGGGTATTACACGGCCATCACCGGAATGTGTTCCGAGTGATGGCCGGGTTTCCCAGCGCTTGCGCTCTATCTCCTCCTCCTAACAGCGCAGAGTGCATGTGAGGAGGAGGAGTTGATGCCATTCGGACGAATGGCATCGCTGTACACTGTGTGGCAGGGCCAGGGTGTACAGCAGGTGGAAGGGAGCGCTGCGCTGGCTCCCTTCCCCTGCTTGAAAAGCACCCTGGCCCAGCGACACCTTCGATGGCGCCGCTAGCAGCTGCAGCTGCAGCTGCTGCTGCGGCTGCTACTACTGTAGCGACGCCACTAAAGCAGAGCGGGGAGGTATCTCCCCGCTCTGCTATGTGCTAGCCGCACTTTAGCTCCTTGAAGGAGCGGAATCCCCGTGTTTTCGGGGATTCCGCTCCTGGACAGAGCGCTTGATGTCTCTGTCCATATCTGGGCAGTGACATCAGGGGAAACTCCTGAAGCGGAATCCCCGAACACATGGGGATTCCCCTTCAGGAGTTGCCGCTGATGTCATTGTCCGTATCTGCCCGGCCCGGCACGGATGCAAAACTTATGCAAACCGGCCGGGCAAAATGGCCGATTTTACCGGCCGACACTCGGGCTCGGGAACGACCCGGTCGTGTGAATCCCGCCTTAACTCCCCTAGAACACTTGGATTTTAGCTCCTCGGGCTCTTCATTTAAGAACTATGGTTTGAGAACTACTTACTACTACCCACCATCCCTAAAAAACGACTTTCTAAATTATACCAGGGTCTTCTTCTTAACCACACTCCAGAGAAAACCAATTACTTGATTGCTTGGGAGAAGGAATTAAGTGTTTCCTTTACCAGAGATTATGTTTCACACATACTCACTAATTCCCATGGTTTCTCGAGATGCATACGCATTCAGGAAAACTAATTTAAAACGGTTTCCAGATGGTATAGGACCCCTGCTTTCCTTCATCGTATTGGGCTGTTAAGTAATGACAATTGCTGAAGATGTGGGGTACCCAATGGTACAATTTCTCATTTTTAGTGGAGTTGCCCCAAGATCCAAATTATTGGTCCAGTATTAATGATATAGTTAATTGTTTATGTTCTAACAATATTCAATTCACTCCGGAACTTATCTTATTATGGTGGACAGCTGGATCCTTTCACATATCTAAACACGATCTCACTACGCATTTGAATACGGCGGCCAAACTGCTTATTCCTCTATAATGGAGGTCTGAGGATCCCCCTTGGGTTGTCATGTGGAGAGAGAAGATCCATTAAATTTGTAGAATGGAGGTGTCAGCTTGCTGTGATAACAAAAATAGGATTATTTTCCTTAGAACATGGCAATCGTGACTGGATCACATCAAGAACCTGAATGGCCCGTCTTAATTCAATACTATTTTTATGCTCAAAGTCCCCTCTAGTCTTGTATACATTTCTCGAATGTTATGATTTATACTCTGATGTTTATATCGATTTATATGTATAATCAATACCACTTTTGTTATTAGTTAATTTCTCTTTCTGTGTTCCATACGGTTTATTGACTCTTACTAAATACTAAATGTCATGTCATAATTGCTGCTGTATTGTCTGGAAATTACTCCATTATTGCCTTAGGACTGCGTGTTTACATTATCTACATAACATGTTTGTATATGTCTGATTTTTGGCGCTTTTAATAAAAACTAGTTTTGACAAAAAAAATAAAAAATAATACCACAAAAACAATTTTTTGTCACTGTGAATAGCACTATTGGCAATACCGGCTGTGTACATGTTCTCTTTTAATGCATGTCTTTAAATGGTTGGCCCACATTGGTAGTTTCTTTTAAAGGCCAAAATTCAGGAAATTGTATTATTGGTTAAATAGTTACATCTTTTTTTTTTTTCCAGCCCTGTAATTCACTTTATTAAAAAAAAATGTTTTTATTAAAGGTAAAGGAAACTAAAAAAGGATATGGAATTTACCACCTATATCCCTGATTTAGAGCTTTGCCTTTTCTTTTTTTTTTTTTTTATATATGTACAGTATTTCATAATGGAACTAGTTTGTTTCTCTTTTCTTACTTGTATAATTACTTTTTAATTAAAATTACCTATCTTATCAATTATTCACTTTGTCCTTTGTCCTCCAATCTAAATTGTAACTTCTTTAAAGGGAAGGTCATGATTTATTTATTTTTTATTATATTGCTTTTAATATAATGTAAACAAAAATTTTATTTATTTGTGTTGTCACTTTCTACTTTTTAATGTATTCATACCTTTACTTCTCTATGGGAGCTGCCATTTTTTTTAATCTCTGTATGTGTCGATTAACGACACATACACAGATGGAATACGGGAGCTACAGGACATAGGGCACAATGAACGTGAGCTGTTCATTGCTTCTGCTTTCTGGCTCTGTACTGCGCAGATGCAGGTCAGAGTCACACAGCAGAGAAGCTGGTTTGTAGGGAGATAGCAGGCGCCATTATGAAGACCAGCTGAACTGCAGGTAAGGTGTGTGTCTGTCTGTCTCTCTCTCTCACAGACCCCCGCTCTCGTGACCCCCGACGGGCCCGCCCCCACCCGGGGGGCGCCCCACCCGACGGGCCCCCCACCCGAAGGGCACCCCCCCTGTCGCTAGATGTATTCTCAGTGTGGATGGTGTGCAGAGCTAAGTTTGTCAGATGTAGTAGACCTGAGTGTGTGTGTTCTGTGTAGTAGAGCTGAGTGTGTGTGTATGTATGTATGAAGCCCCCTCATCAACTTCAAGGACCTAATAGGTTCAACTGTCAGAGGAAAAATTACAGTTACAATACACTGCACTACATAGGTAGTGCAGCGTATTGTAAAGGGAATTAGAAGATCAGATCTTCAAGTCCTCAGGTAAGTGTAAAAAAAAACAGTGAAAAAAAGTAAAAAGAAATGTTTAAGAAAAATAAATAAATAAAATTTTAAAACAATAATCGCCTTGTTTCCCTGATCAAGTCCTTTATAATTAGAAAAAAAAAACAAACAACTATACATAATAGGTATTGCCGCACGGTAAACAACGTAAACAAATTAAATAAAAAAACTATGACAGAAGTTCTTTTTTTGGTCACCTTGTCTCAGAAAAAAATAGAATAAAAAGTGATCAAAAATCACACGTACCCCAAAATTACAGTTCGTTCCACAAAAAACAAGCCCTCACACAGCTCCGTCAACTGAAAAATAACACGTTATAACTCTCAAAACGCAATGATAAAAAATGACGGCCCAGACTAATATTTGAGGTCCAGTAGTTTTTCACTGAAAACCCCACATCGTCATTTGCTAGAGGAAACTTTAGGGCCTTATAGGGCTAGTGAAGAAGTCAAAGATTAGGCAACACTGGAGGGTAGATATTTTGTACAATACCCAAAAAACCCGGCCTGTGCATAAACTACTGTTTTTTATTATTTTATCATTCATTCACCCCATTATTACATCATCCTATTATGCCCTGATGCACTCCGCCCAGCTTAAATATACCCTGATGTACTCCGCCCAGCTTTCATATACCCTGATGTACTCCGCCCAATTTACATGAACCCTGATGTACTCCGCCTAGCTTACATATGCCCTGATTTACTCCACACAGCTTACATATACCCTGATGTACTCCTCACATTTTACATATAACCTGATGTACTCCGTCCAGCATACATATACCCTGATGTACTCTGCACAGCCTACATACACCCTGATGTACTCCGCCTAGCTTACATATACCCGGATGTACTCCGCACAGCTTACATATACCCTGATGTACTCCTCACATCTTAGATATAACCTGATGTACTCCGCACAGCCTACATATACCCTGATGTACTCCGCCCAGTTTACATATGCCCTGATGTACTCCACACAGCTTACATATAAACCAAAGATAATACCCGCGGAGGGATTTGACTCATTAGTAATGGTACAATGTCTAATATCCAGACTGTTAAACGTATAGTATCTATGTAGATAAGTTATACTAGTGAGACATAATCCGTGGTAGTGACCAAGTGACCTTGGTGCGTTGATCAAATAATGAGCTATAGAAGTACCCGAGAGAGAAAATGATCAACTTAAACACAACAATGTTCAAGATATAAAAATATGAGCTTTATTACATATAAGACATAACAGAGTAAAAAAGATGAGTCACAATGAAAAAGGGCATCACCCATTGCTGAACCATGATTATTGCGTAATTTGTCATAAACATACGTTAAATGCAGGAGTAGGTTTATATGAACATGTATATAGCGAAATCTCAAAAGGTAACTACCAGCGGTCTGCAGAATCTATCACAGTAATTTACTGAAGGTAAAAAAAGTGCTAAAGATATAATGGTTACCATACAGTGTTATGTTATATGCACGAGAAAAGAGATCAGAGATTACTGTGCTAGGAGGCTGGTAAGAGGTGAGACAAACAGATGAATTATAGCAAATACATGTCAAAAAATGCAGATTACCTACCCAAGGTCATGGTGGCACATAGGAGACGCCCACACCCGACGCGCGTTTCGGCGAATGCCTTCGTCTGGGGGTGGCTACATCCTGGCGGGACCCCCACATATATACCCTCTTACACATGTGCTACAAATCACGGACCCATCGGACGAAGCGGAAGGAGGATAGCGGCGCCAGATGGGGGTACAAAGATGGAAGCCGCCCCACTTCCGGTGGCCGCGTCATCAGGGAGGATGTGGGACGGCGATGACTGACAACGCCTCCCACATACTACCCTGGCCATAGACAGCGGACGGAAGGGTGCGTCGACCACTCCCCCCCCACAACCAGCGCTCTCCCCCACCGCTGGGTCCAATGTTCGTGAGTGCAGCACATTGGAGAGGAGGCCAGTGTCTGATATACGACACGTATGGAGAACTACGCGGACATGAATCAGATTTAATAAATGTATATGTGTGGAACAGTGCGATCTATTGAAAATGTGTTTGTGGAATAAGGGATATAAAAAGCATGTGCAGAGATGTATCAATACTCCACACACGGGAAATGTTAAAAGATTAATTTGATGAGGAAACGACAAGTGCATTTGGGAACTAATATCAAAGTGAATACATAATAATGAATATAATCAGGAAACAAAAGGTGCAAAAAAAGAGGGGCAAGAGCGGAAGACGGTCCGAATATAGACTACAATAAATAAATAAATTAGGGGACCGATGTACATAATTGTGATGGAACAAGAGAAAAGAGTGTAGTCACCTGACCAACGAGGAGCAATAAGTTCCAAGAGGAAAGTGATACAGGATATGAAAAACATGTGGGTTGAATTAAAGGCAGTGAGGAGTGAATATATATATGAATGTACATAATTAGACATGCATTCATATTGCTAAAACAATGTCACATATAAAGTTCGTAGATTAAAAACAAATCTATACACAATATATCACAATCAAAGACGAAAATAGATGTGACAAAACAAATATATAATAAGTAATGAGTGAACAAAAAAACCCCCCACGATCATATAGAGGGATAATGGGTAAATATAAATACCGACTCATATATGTATATATAATGTCAAAATTTAATAAATAGTAAGGAATAAAAATAAAACACACATATACACAATATGTCCAATATCTTGTTTTCTTCTTGTATTCTTTCAATCTAGGTCCGCTCGTTGACTCCTTTGTAACTTATATGTTGCCTATCCTAGATATGAAAGGATAAAAAGGAGGGTAGTCAACCACATGTAAAATTACCGAATATGAATCGGTTAAAAACCAGGACCCACTTGGAGTCAATGGTTATAGAAACGGAGCGAAGCTCAAAGATTCATTCAGACCGTATGGGTGCATTGTCCCGAGGGTCCATATCCAACGGGTCTCGCATTGTGCCAATTTTTGTTTCACAGCACCACCCCTCATACCCGTTATGATGTGGTCTATCCCTCTCACCTTCAATTTGGATGAGTCGCACGAATGGTGTAACTTAAAATGGCGGGCCACTGGTTTCAGGTCATCCAAGTTATCCACTCCTATTGCTCGCCTGATGTCTGCCATATGTTCCCTTACCCGGGTCTTCAATTCCCTGGAGGTAAGTCCAACGTAAATTTTAGGACAGGGGCATGTCGCATAATACACCACTGCTTTTGTGGTGCAAGATATTGAATGAGTAATGTTAAATATCTTGGTACCTGAAGCGTTTACAAATGTGGATACCTTCTCAATATTGGGGCATGCGACACAATGTCCACAGGGATTGCAGCCCCATTTCGGGCCCTTGGTCCCAAAGGGATATTTCGTCTTAATGGGTTCATAGTGGCTCCTCACCAAATGATCCCTCAAGTTTTTAGATCGCCTAGCTGTAATGCTCGGGTATTTGGTGATAAATCTCTCCAGTGTGGGATCTGTTAATAAAATTGGCCAATAACGTTTTAATATCTCCCTCATTTGCGACCACCTTGAATGGTAGCTCGTTATGAATCGTACCTGTGTCTGTGTCTCTGTCTTTTTCTTTGAGAAAAGGAGATCATCTCTGTTGGTATGTTTAGCCCTGTGGTAAGCCTTTTTAATGGACCTCATACTGTATCCACGGTTGAGAAAACGTGTTTTTAGATCCTCTGCCTGTTCTTCGAACAATTTGTCAGATGAGCAGATTCTCTTAATCCGCAAAAACTGCCCAATGGGGACTGCCTGGATAGTCTGTGGAAGATGAGAGGAAGAAGAGTGTAACAGTGCATTGACCGATGTCTCTTTGCGAAAGACATCGCTTTGGAGAAAGCCCTGTGTATCGGCAAAAAGTTTGATGTCAAGAAATTCTATTTGTTTGGAATGATATTTGTAAGTAAATCTCAGATTTAACAAGTTTGCATTGAGGTAGGTCATGAATACGTCTAACTCATCATGTGTACCCTTCCAGATGACCAGGATGTCATCAATGTAACGGGCCCAGAAAAGGACCCGGTCCATTGAGTCATCCCGGTCATCTGAGAAGAGGTCCCTCTCCCACAGCCCCAGGAATAGGTTAGCATACGACGGTGCGCATGCTGCCCCCATTGCCGTACTCCTCACATTTTACATATAACCTGATGTACTCCGTCCAGCATACATATACCCTGATGTACTCTGCACAGCCTACATACACCCTGATGTACTCCGCCTAGCTTACATATACCCGGATGTACTCCGCACAGCTTACATATACCCTGATGTACTCCTCACATCTTAGATATAACCTGATGTACTCCGCACAGCATACATATACAATGATGTACTCCGCACAGCCTACATATACCCTGATGTACTCCGCCCAGTTTACATATGCCCTGATGTACTCCACACAGCTTACATATACCCTGATGTACTCCTCACATCTTACATATAACCTGATGTACTCCACCCAGCATACATATACCCTGATGTACTCTGCACAGCCTACATACACCCTGATGTACTCTACCTAGCTTACATATACCCAGATGTACTACTCACATCTTACATATAACCTGATGTACTCTGCCCAGCATACATATACCCTGATGTACTCCACACAGCCTACATATACCCTGATGTACTCTGCCCAGCTTACATATACCCTGATGTACTCCGCCCAACTTTCAAATACCCTGCTGTACTCCAAAAAGCTTACATATACTCTGATGTACTCCTCACAGATTACATATATCCTGATGTACTCTGCACAGCTTACATGTACCCTGATGTACTCCGCACAGCATATATATACCCTGATGTACTCCGCCCAGCTTACATATACACTGATGTACTCTGCACAGATTACATATACCCTGTTGTACTCCGCACAGCTTACATATACTCTGATGTACTCCTCACATCTTACATATACACTGATGTACTCCGCACAGCTTACATATACCCTGTTGTACTCCTCACATTTTACATATAACCTGAAGTACTCCGCCCAGCATACATATACCCTGATATACTCCGCCCATCTTACATATACCCTGATATACTCCGCTCAGCTTACATATACCCTGCTTTACTCCGAAAAGCTTACATATACTCTGATGTACTCCTCACAGATTACATATAACCTGATGTACTCCGCACAGTTTACATATACCCTGACGTACTATGCCCAGCATACATATACCCTGATGTACTCCGCACAGCATACATTTACCCTGATGTACTCAGATTACACAGATTACATATGCCCCCACATTGTAAGATGAAATACCAGTAAAACCCCCTAAAAACTACTACCAAGCAAAATATGCGCTCCAAAAGCCAAATGGGGGTCCTTCTGAGCCTGACAGTATGCCCAAACAGTAGTTTATGACCACATATGGGGCATTACTGTATTCTGGAGTACCTGCTTAACAATTTATAGGGTGTGCGTCTCCAGTGGCACAAGCTGGGCACAACATATTGGTCCGTGAAATGGCATATCAGTGGAAAAATGGCAATATTCAATCTGCAACATCCACTGTACACTAATTTCTGCAAAACACTTGCGAGGTCAAAATGCTCACAGTACCTCTAGATTAATTTCTTCAGGGATGTAGTTTCCAAAATGGTGTAATTTTTCGGGACTTTCCACTGCACTAGTACCTTGGCTCAATGCAACATGGTGTGCGAAAACTAATTTTGTAAAACCTCCACTCCAAAAACCAAATTGCGCTCCATCCCTTTAGAGCCTTGCTGTGCATCCAGATAGCAGGTTATGACCACATGTGGCATATTTCCGTACTTGGGAGAAATTTCTTTACAATTGTTGGGTGACTTTTTCTACTTTATCCCTTGTAAAACTGTAGTGGAAAAAATGTTGATATTAATTTTTACGACCCCTGTGGGGTATAAAGATTCCTTAAGGTATGTTGTTTCCCAAATGGGGTCGCATTTGTGGAGCTCCTACTCTTTTGGCCCCGCAGGGGCTTTTGAATTGTGGCCTGGCACCCGAAAACCATTCCAGCTAAATTTGCGTTCCAAATGGTGCTCCTTCCCTTTTGAGGCCTGCAGTGTGTCCAAACAGCAGTTTATGACCACTTATGGGGTACTGCCATAATCGGAAGAAATTGCTTTTCAAATGTTGGGGTGCTTTTTCTCCTTTATTCCTTGTAAAAATGTAAAATGTCCACGTTTTATCAGAAAAACTGTAGCAGTTCAATTTCATGGCCTAATTCCACTAAATTTGGCAAAAAACCTGTGGGGTTAAAATGCTCACTATACCCCTCAATAAATTCCTTCAGGGTGTAGTTTCCCAAATGGGTTCACTTTTGGGGGGTGTCCACTAATTTGGTCCTGCAGGGGCTTTGCAAAAGTGACATGACGCTACAAACCATTCTAGCTAAATTTTAGCATCAAAAGCCAAATGGTGCTCCTTCCCTTCTAAGCCATACTGTGGGTCCAAACAGCGGTTTATTGCCACATATGGGGTATTGATGTGCTCAAAAGAGGTTGCTTTACAAATTTTGGGGTGCTTTTTCTCCTTTATTATTGTGAAAATGGAAAAATCCGTGCTAAAACGAAATTTTATTAGAAAAATCGTAGATTTTCCTTTTTACTTCCTTATTCCACTAAAGTCAGCAAAAAACCTATAGGGTCAAAATGCTTACTATACCCCTTGATAAATTCATTGAGAGGTGTAGTTTCCAAAATGGGGACACTTTTAGGTGTTTTTTCACTGTTTTAGTCCCACAGCGGCTTTGCAAATGTGACATGGCACCCGAAAATCATTGCAGCAAAACATGAGCTTCAAAGCCAAATGGCCCTCCTTCCCGTCTGAGCTCTGCCGTGTGTCCAAATAGCAGTTTATTACCACATATGGGGTATTGCCATAATCGGGAGAAATAGCTTTTCAAATGATAGGGTGTTTTTTGTCCTTTATGCCTTGTAAAAATTGAAAATTTCTACGTTTTATTGGAAAAAAAAAAAATTTCCCAGCCTCATTCCACTAAATTCAGCAAAAAACCTGTTGGCTCAAATGATCACTATACCCCTTGATAAATTCCTTGAGGGGTGTAGTCTGCCAAATGGTGTATTTTTGGGAGTCTTTTTGGTGTCTTTTTTTTTCCCCACTGTTTTGGCCCTGCAAGACCTCTCCAAACCTGATATGGTGCCTAAAATAAATTTTACTAAAAACAAAGCCCCAAAATCCTCTAGGTGCTCCTTTGCTTCTGAGGCCTGTGTTTCAGTCCATTAGCATACTAGAGCCACATGTGGGATATTTCTAAAAACTTCAGCATATGGGCAATAAATATTGAGTTGCGTTTCTCTGGTAAAAACCCTCTGTGTTACAGAAAAAAAAGGTTTAAATATGAATTTCTGCCCAAAAAAATTAAATTTGAACATTTCACCCCTACCTTGCTTTAATTCTTGTGAAACACCTAAAGAATTAAAAAACTTTCATGATGCTGTTTTGAATACTTTGAGGGTGCAGTTTTTAAAATGGGGTGATCTATGGAGACTTTCTAATATATAAGGGCCTCAAAGCCACTTCAGAACTGAACTGGTCCCTGAAAAAATAGCCTTTGGAAATTTTCTTAAATATGTGAAAAATCGCTGCTAAAGTTCTAAGTCTTGTAACGTCCTAGAAAAAGAAAAGTACGTTCAAAAAATGATGCCAACATAAAGTAGACATATGGAATATGTGAAATAGTAACTATTTTGTTTAGTATTACTATCTGTTTTATAAGTAGATACATTCAAATTTAGAAAAGCGCTAATTTTTGCAAATTTTCTCTACAATTTGGTGTTTTTCACAAATAAATATTGAATTTATTGACCAAATTTTTTCACTAAGTACAATATGTCATGAGAAAACAATCTCAGAATCACTTGGATAGGTAAAAACATTCCAAAGTTATTACCAGATAAAGTGACACATGTCAGATTTGAAAAAATCGGCTTTGTTTTTAAGGCCAAAACAGGCTCAGTCCTGAAGGGGTTAAACTCAAACAATTTTGACATTCTCATTGCCAACCGCGACCCCTATATGCATTAATTCCGGCACTAGTTTAGACAATCATCTGTGAGATACATATATCAGCTGCAGCAAAAAAACTCTAATATTTGCTGCAATATATCAGTCTGTACTCCAGGCTGTTTAACTCACAGACCATTACCCAGACTGAATACAATTGGATGTACTTCTCAGCTGTGAGAAGTACAGTATTAGGTCTGTGAAAGTTTTTAGCCTCTGACTGTAAACCGGAATGTTTTCATTCACTAACAGCAAATACATGAAAATGATGAGGCATTAAAACACAAGGTATATTAGAAAGTTATCTTCAGCCTCTGAAAATAAACAAGACTGGGGCAGATCTATCAATGTATTTATAACAGTTACCTGGCACACAGACACGCACACTGAAAATTTGATTTTCTGGCAAAGCGCATCTTTATGAAGGCTAAGTGACACTTTTTCTGACACATATAAATGTGTTGGCAAAAGAGTTTGGCGCTTCAGAATTATGCCCCAAAGTACTCTTTATCAATGTTTTCAGACACAAATGCGACAGAAAACAATGCCAGGTCCAAATTGGTGCTGTATTTAGCCAACTGTAGAATCACCAACAGGGAATGCTCCCTGTGGATTCATGTGGCTCACACTGTACTTGGATATAGATACTAGCACATTATGTGTATGGTACTCCAGTATTAAAATTGGTTTTACCATCATATAATGTTTTGGCATATCGCTCGGATATTTCATAATATTATGATCGAGGGAGCTCTGATATCTGAGACACCTGCCGATCCTGAAAGAAGAATACATATCCTTTCTGCAATTATCCGGTGCAGTGGAACTCCCGGCCACAGGCTGTGCAGCGTAATGCAACACAACTCCATTCATTAGCGCTGCAGTCCCTTCATTCTAAGGATTGGTAGGGGTCCCGGCACACCATCAGTAAGTGATAGCATATACTAAGGATAACGTTAGAGGGAAAAACCCCTTTAATAAATCTGACTCCGGGTTTGTATCCATTGAGATCAAACACACATCTTGAAATTGTTGAGGAATTGAAACACAAAGTATATTAGCAAGTCACTAAACTTTTCATTCTACAATGATTAAGCTGTACTTGAATAAAACCAGAAAACCCTTTTAAATATAATTCAATAATATTTTTACATAGTTTTTTTGTGTGTCCATACCCCGGTGTGACCATTGACAGCTACTTTATGTGTCTAGTTTCTGGGGTCATTGAATTGTCTTGGGCATAAATAGTTTTATGAGAAAGAAGGGTTCTATAACTAAAAAAAAAATGCATCCATTAGGAGATAATTCCTAGAATGAGAAGTTATATAATGGCAGAATAAAAAAATACAATCATGTAATATAAAGTCATGATTAATATTTTTAAAACCATAACAAACAAACAATGCGCAAACAGTTTACAAATGTTCTTAAGAAGTTCCTAAATAACACTATAAAACAATCATTGCTTTTGTTTGGTTCCTAAGTAGCATTTTGCTGCAAAGCAAACAGATTTTTCTCTGCACTTGGTATGTGGATAGAATTGTAAACATTATTGATTATGCAGAATCCATTGATATGCTGCTTAATAATTTATCTGTCCTAAATGCCTTGGTGCAGAAAAGACAAACACAAGCTGAAGACGTTAGGAGTTTGTTATGCTCAAAGTGAAAGTGTAGTACAGATTATCGATAAAATGTTCTTGACAAAAATATGTCTTGGGTAGTTTATATTTTGGATATGTTAAGGTAAGTGAAGTTGTCAATGTCTATAAAAGACAAGAAGGTTTACATTTCCTACATTTCTTTATTTTTCAAGCTGTACAAATATAGCAGAAATTAATTAATTTATTTACTTAGGATATTTTATGCATTAGGAAAACTTAAGAGATTAAAGGGAACCTGTCACCAGCATCTCACCTATTGAACTCTATTCACCCCTCACTGGCCGCTGCTGACAGATGTTCATTGCTGTTATCCTCTCTCCTAAACTACTCCTCCAACCATAAATAATGGTCTGCAAACATGTTGCGCCTTTTATGGTAATAATCCGGCAGTCTCGTTCGTTCCTCTTTTTTCTGCCCGCCCACTGCCGAAAACTGGCCCGTCCTGAATGACTAAATCTCGTCTGAGATAGCGCGCACGCACCCGTCATGGATAGTCCAACACCCTTCCCTGCTTTGTCCGGGCCTCAAATCTAGTTACTACGCATTCGCCGTTATAGTGTCACTTTGTGCGCGCGCACCAGAACAGGACATCGATGCACAAGCACGGGATTTCATGTGTGCTGGGGGTAGGCGAGGTGCTGTCAGTCAAAAGTAAGGAGGCGGGGTTAACTTGGAAAGGCTTGAGGAATGAAGATATGACTCTTTTAAACCCAAGATCTGACTCTTGTGCTCATTAGCATACAGTGCAGGAACACTAAAAAACTGAATACTAACAGTACAGAGACTACTTAGAAGATAATTATAGGTATCATAAAAATGATTTTTCACCCATTTCCACCTGGTATTGCTGGTTTAATACGTGAAATGCTGGTGACAGGTTCCCTTTAAAGTAAAGATTGACTATTGGAGTAGCATAAACATAGTGGTGCAGATGTACTATTGTGTCTGAGTCTAGAAAGGGTAAAGTTTCCACCTCACGAGGCACTTTATAAAATTGTTTCCAATAGGGAATGCGGTTGTTGGAAATAGGGTTTGGCTTAAAATGCACCAATGTATGCCAAAAAAACTGGCCCAAAATTCTGGTGCAAAGCAAGACATATCAAGTGTTATAAGGAATAGAATAGTGTCCAACAGATCATGCAAGATACACCAAAATTATCATGCAGCATTCACCACTGTAATAAATTTGGTGCATTTTGTGCCTGCCTGGTCTAAGTCTACACTGTGAATAACTATAAGACAGCATAAGTATATGTGAGCCAGTATGTTAAAGGGGTATTGCAGCCTATCCACATTTTTTACTATCCATTCAAACTCCTCCTAGCCACCATCTTGCGGCTGGGAGGAACGGGGACCCGTCGGACCCCCACCGATCTAGCATTTTTCATTTAACTAGTGGATAGGTGAAGTATGCTGGAGGCTGGAATGATTTAAGAAACTGAATTATGTGCCAGTCTCTAATATAGTTCTGTTATAGAAAGTTCTCCCATTATTAGCTAAAGCAGTTCGGGAAAAGGGGAGAGCCGTTATGAAAAAATCTAATCTCTTGTAGCTTCACTTACCATCTCTTACCCTATTAGGGCCAGTTCACACGTTGCGTAAATACGGCACATTTTCCGCAACAGAATTAGTTGCGGAAAATCTGCAGCAAATACATTAGCAGCAAAGTGGATGAGATAAAACAAATCTCATCCACACGCTGCGTAAATGGTGACTGGAAAAAAATGCTCAGAAATTGACCTGGGGTGCAGAGTTTTATTCCACAGCATGTCAATTGTATTTACGTAAACGCTGCTTGTTTGTTGCAGGATTTCCCCATTGAATTCAATGGGCAGATAAATCCCGCAACAAATAGCAGTTGTTTGATTTTTTGTGGTGGGTTCTCAGTGATCCCACTGCAAAAAACGCAACTCAGAAAACAAAAAAATATATTATGCTTACCTAGGAGTCTGTTTCATACTCCTGGGATGACGCTTTATCCCATGTGACCACTAATCACAGGCTGTAGCGGAGGTCACATGGATAAAACGTCATCCCAGGAGGCCGGCCTGGATCACCTCCTGGTATGATGCTTCATCCCATGTGACTGCCACTGTAGCCAATCACACACGTCACCGACGTCATCCCAGCAGGCCAGCATGCTATCAGGCTGGCTAAGTGCTGCAGTTTTTCGCAGTGGAAATTCTGGGCGAAAAACTGCACTACAGCTTGTTGCGTTTTTTCGCCCGGAGTTCCCTGCGGTTCACAGGGCGGATATGCTGCGTGCTTTTACACAGCGTATCCACCCAGTGTGCACTCAGCCTGCGGGTCCAGTCACATGCAGCAGATCTTGTTGCATAAATTACTGCGAATGAAAATCAATTCCATTTATCTGAATAAAACTTACAGTAATCCATGCACCTGTTGCAGAATCAACCCCATTCAGATGAATGGAAATAATTTTATGTTGCGGAAAATTCTGTAACAAAATCTATCGCGTGTGACTGCATCCTTACCCAGTTTCCAATTCTAATTTAAGCAAGTTGAACAGCTGTCAAGCGCTCTTAGCACCAAGGCAAAGCCTTCTAAGGGCATGACCACACGTGGTGGATTTCCTCCGCAACTGTCCGCATCAATGCCGCACAGAATCTGCGTTGCAGATTCTGCTGCGGATCTGCACAAAATGTGCAGAAAATTGATGCGGACTGGCCGCTGCGGACTGCAGGAAAAGTGCTTCCCTTCTCCCTATTCAGTGCAGGATAGAGAGAAGGGACAGCACTTTCCCTAGTGAAAGTAAAAGAAATTCATACTTACCGCCCGTTGTCTTGGTGACGCGTCCCTCTTTCGGCATCCAGCCCGACCTCCCTGGATGACGCTCCAGTCCATGTGACCGCTGCAGCCTGTGCTTGGCCTGTGATTGGCTGCAGCCGTCACTTACACTGAAACGTCATCCTGGGAGGCCGGACTGGAGACAGACGCAGGGAGTTCTCGGTAAGTATGAACTTATATTTTTTTTTACAGATACATGTATATTGAGATCGGTAGTCACTGTCCCGGGTGCAGAAACAGTTACTGCCGATCGCGTAACTCTTTCAGCACCCTGGACAGTGACTATTTACAGACGTCTCCTAGCAACGCTCCCGTCATTACGGGAGCCCCATTGACTTCCTCAGTCTGGCTGTAGACCTAGAAATACATAGGTCCAGCCAGAATGAAGAAATGTCATGGTAGTAAAAACAATACGCTCCGCAGCACACATAAGATCTGCGGACTTCATTGCGGAATTTTGACTCTCCATTGAAGTCAATGGAGAAATTCCGCCATGAGTCCGCAACCAGTCCGCCACTGCTCCGCAACAGACAGAGCATGCTGCGGACACCAAATTCCGCTCCGCAGCCTATGCTCCGCAGCGGAATTTTACGCCTAGTCTAAACGAACACTGCTAAATTAAAGTGTAAGTCAATGGACAAACGGCACCGCTGCGGATTAACGCTGCGGAGTGTCCGCAGCGGAATTTCAGTGAAATTCCGCCACGTGTGAACCCGCCCTTAATGTGCTCCCACCAGTTTTAAGATGGTCATACACATTATATAACAGTCGGCCCAAGATCACCCAATTACATATATCTCTATAATATCCTTGAAAGTGAATTTCTCTGTCAGTCATGGCTGTGCATATAATGTCCTGTATTTTTCAAAAATAAGGGAACAATGAAAGAAAGCAAAGGGACATCTAGTACAAAAACAGTGTTTCTTTTTTTCGGTCACCATAGTGAATCAAGGCTTAAACATGGGTGACTATTAAATATAAACCATTTTTTATACTGGATGCTGTGATTTATTTGGTCTTCTTATGTAATGTCCTGTGTAAATAACCATTCATATATAATATTTATATAATTGTCAAACCTCATAGGCTACTTAAAGGGAATGTGTCGCTAGAAACATTTTTTTTTTTTTTTTTTTAGTTAAACAGTTAGTGTATAAGTGATTAAACATTGTCCTAATTTTTTAAATTTTTTCACAAGTCAGGAAATATTATAAATTAGATTCTAATTTATAACATTTCCCAGTGCTGGTCACTAGATGGAGCAATTCCCAAAATTGCAGCATTGCATGTGGTAAAGCAACCACATTCCTTTATGCTGCAAAATTTGAGAAAACTCACTTGCTCTAGTGAGCTCTCAGAATCCCCCCTCAGGATCAGTAAGGAAGGACTAATCTATAATCGCCTGGATATTAAGCATCAATCTGCTAATGTAATGTCTGCTTAAATAGCGCAAATGTGTTGTCTATGTATGTTGTGTCTTTGAGTGTAATTCAATTAATTGATAAAGTGTAATATCTGTATTTCCAACATACTGTAAGTATTTTCCTTTTTTGCACATTTTTCCAAATTTGTCCAAAACCAGGAGTGAACTAAAAAAAGAGAAAAATACAGAAAACTTAGATTAGATTTATCAAGGGTAATTTATCAACATTTTATGCCAGTTTTCTGACATATGAATGGTCACAAAAGTCACAATTTGTGGTTGAAATTGCAATTTTTGGCCTTTTTGTGCCACCCTTGCCACTTTTGTGGAAAAGGGACGTGGCCTTGGGGAAAGGGGGCCTGGTCGACAAAGTTATTATAATTTACTCCAAGAAACTGGTGTAATTTATAGCTCCCAGCTGGCCTAGATTTCACTCTATGGTGCGTAGCAAGGTGAATGACCGCAATGGGCCTCGTACCTTGCCCACCCCCCGATCAGACTAATCTCTGCCCTCCATTGGGCAGTTAAACAAATAAATCAAATAATGAAAAAAACACATTATATTTACCTCTCTGCTCCTCTTCTACCATCTGGCTCCCTCATCACTCCAGCGCAGCTCATACAACGTAGTGACACTGGGCAGCATCAGGACGTTGTATGCGACGCAGCACTGATGACGTTGAAGTGCTGCATCACATATAAGGCCCTGATGCTGCTCGGCGTGATGAGGAAGCCAGAGGAGAAAGGAGGAATAGAGAGGGGAGTATATGTTTTTTTTATGTTATGGGCAAAATGGGGGAATGTATTGTGCATAACCGCTGTCATTTGTGGTCTCGGCATAAGATGCAACACATTTATTAAGAGACTTTTGCCTCTTAATATATGTGTCACACTTTAGTCCAATTTTTCTTTCTAGTAAGACTGGTGTATGAGTACCAGTCTTGATAAATTGCCCCCATAATCCTCAGCTTTTACCGCCTTGGGGGGCAGCCTATTAGTCATTAATGATTCTGAAGATGAAGTAATGCATTACACAATATCCATTGAAATCCATTGGAGTCAGGTCCTACTGATGGAGTGCTACTTTTTGCAGTAAGTCTCTGCTCTAATAGAGAAGGATCCCAATTGGCTAAAGCTGGGGAATATGTCCAATGAAGTTCTCAGGTAAATAGTGGATAGATTGTCAGCTCTTAGGACTCATGCACATGTGCATATTACAGATCTGTTTTGTACAGAGCCAGAACAGGGCTGTGAAGGCACATGAGCCCTGTACTGTTCCTCCATATGCCTCTAATTTCATATGGAAGCATACAAAGGATATTTCTGTTGAATTCTGGACAAATATGAGAGAAAAAAAATGTGGCAAGCTCCATGGGACTGCGTATGCATGGAAGTTTTCTCTCCCAGAAGCATTGATTCTAGGGGATAATATCTCCATACACACAGAGTCTGACAGAGCCTGTATAGCAATGCATAGAGTCTATACATCCATCCTCCATGAACTGCCATATAGACTCCATGCAAATGTAAATGAGCCCTTGTGAGCAAGGACCTATATCCTATTGCTTCATTGTTTGTTCATTACTTTTGATTATTTGGACTTTTACTTGTTATTTCCCCAATTTTAAAGAGCTGTGGAATATGTTGGCGCTATATAAATAAAGATTATAATTATTATAAGTAATACTTAAACAAATAGACTCTAAATGTTTTGTTTTTCATTTTGGCAACATTCTGTGTATTTTTTCTGCTCCAAATAGGATTACCTTGTAGTTTATATAATGTGGTAGTAACTTTAAAAATAAGTAGAGTGATAGTTTAAAGCGAATGTCAATATTTTAACACCATGTCATTTTTAACTCCAAAAATTTGTGCTGATTCATGTCTTTCTATATCTTTATAGCAGTCTGAGTTTGTTTTTCTGATACAGAACTCCAAATCTTCTGTATAAACAAATGCCATTAGAGTTGCCTTCAGCCACCACCACTAGAGGGAGCTTAGTACTTACTAAATATTGTTTATACATTGAATGATATGGCAGTTTGCAGTGAGCTCCTAAGCACCCCCTAGTGGTGGCTGCAGACAGACAGAATGATATCATTATACTTCAAGTCTCAAGCACATGTATTTGAGCTTTGTATCAAAAAATTTAGCTCTGACTGTTTTAAAGTTATATTAAGAAATTAACCAGAACAGAATCTTTGACTTATTTAGATGGAATAAAAATGGTGTTCAATGGTAGACATTCACTTTTAGGCTGTATTTACAAGTGCAGTTTTTGCTGGGGTCATGCTGTACAAGTTACCGTGGTTTTGTTGTGATATTTTTAGGTATTTTTTTAAGCTACAGTGAAATATTTAAATGCAGTTTTTACAAAAAAACAAATAATGAAAGCAGTAAAACTGCAGAACAATAAATACAAATGTTTCTGCTATTTTATTTTTTACAAGATACCAGTGACCAGAACGAAATGCTCAGGATATTTTGATGGTTAAATCTTAGGACACACACTTGTGGGACTAGTACAATTAGAACATCTCATCAATTGCAGAGTAAAGTTCTGTTTTATGACAGCGACAGAAAACACATTACAATTATCAGTAAACAGTATGTAAAACCTTCAGTGTGATTGAGTGTTTATATTATTAGAACACTTGATATGGGTAGTTAGTGAAATGTCAGCAGCTGATGAATACACACATTCTTGTTGCACATTATTTTTCATTACAATGTCGGTTTACCACATAGTTGGAATTAAATCTATATTTTGTACCCATTGCAAACTATAAAAAAAATTTTTTTTGGACATATATGCTTATTCACATATCTGCTGTGACTTACACTTAAGGCACCGTATTTCAGTATAAATACAGCATATCACAAGCCTGATTAAAAAGATTGAAATAGAACTTAGTAGAGGACGGTAGAAAAATGATTAAGGTTTACTACAGCAGAGGTATAACAAGTAGTGTAAATGTAACATGTAGTGTTGAGCCATATTAAAGGCTATTGTACACCTTTGTTTTGGTTTATTTTTAAATAAAAATGTCTATCAGTGAGATTGGTGCAACATTTAAAATACTTTTTATTAAAAATTATGTTTACAGATACAGTTGCTTTGTATTCTGTATACAGAGCAGCTGTATCTAGCGATTAATCCTATATCTGTCAGGTCAACGTGACTGGCGGGGTTCAGTTTCAGCGGGTCCTGCGTGTCACTTGAACAGTGCTTGAACATGCAGAGTTGGCCAAATCTGGCTCTTAGATATTGAATACACCTTTACAAAATATGCACACATTGATTTGTGGGCTCCTAAGGACTAAGTCCCTGGGCATGCGCTAAGAATTTCTTTCTAAGTATCTAAGAGTCTTGACATGCGAATTTGGATCTATTCTGCACTTGGGTGGTGATCGTGTCTCTCGCATATATGCGCATGCGCAGGCGGCGTTTCTCTGATTGGATGGACGTGGAGAATTCTGATTGGATGGCTAATATGTTCATCACAATGTTATGTAATTGCTAGGAGAGCGATTCCCCAAAGGCTGCTGGAGACTGCTGGGAGAAAATCCGCAACCTTAAATCCGCCCCCACTTTGATCAACAGAGTCTAAGGCTACTCTATGGTATTCACCAGAGATGGTTTTTGCTGCATAGAACCCAGGTTGTTTTAGCAGATTTCAATGTTGAATAAGAGGTGCAATGCAGGCAAACCTAAACAGGATAACCAGACAGCCAGAAGTTAAGCAGAAAATCCAAATCAATAAGCAAGTGGTAAAGCATAGGTCAGAGCCAGCCGGGAGCAGATAATCCAAATCAGCAAACAAGGGGTTAACGTGAGACAAGCCGAGGTCAGTATTCCAAGAAGTCCAAAAGTCAGAGGTATGGGGTTTTGTCAGAAGCTTGATCAAGACACCAGAAGGTAAGGCAAATCACAAGCAAAGACTGAGTGGGAAGGACAGGTATAAATACTAAACCAAATCTGACAGGCAGAGAGATAGATAAAAGAGATAAGCTCAAGGAAAAACCAGAACCGCCCAGAAGCCAGAACAGTAGTTATGGAGATCATTAAAGGAATAGGCGAATTTTAACACACACTTTACAAGGGCTTGACACTCTGGAGAGATTCCTATTGGCTATCCAGAGGGACATACTCACCTACAAGTAATTTTAAGGTTATAAATAGGGGAAATTTTGACCACGCCGTCATTAACCCCCCCAAAAAACAGGGGATGCTACATGTGTAGCGAAACATGTCAGACTGTTTTTAATGCAATGCTCTGCTGATTAACCCTTTCAGGACCAAGGGTCATCGATACCTCAATGACCAGCCCCATTTTTTCAAATCTGACATGTCTCATTTTATGTGGTAATAACTCTGGAATGCTTTTGCCTATCCAAGCGATTCAGAGATTGTTTTCTCGTGACATATTGTACTTTGTTAGTGGAAAAATTTGGTCAATAAATTCATAGCTTATTTGTGAAAAACACCAACATTTTAAGAAAATTTGAAAAATTATAATTTTTCTAATTTTAAATGTAATCTACTTGTAAAACAGATAGTAATACCAAACAAAATTGTTGCTAATTAACATCCCCCATATGTCTACTTTATATTTGCATTGTTTTTTGAACATTATTTTATTTTTCTAGGACGTTACAAGGCTTAGAACTTTAGCAGCAATTTCTCACATTTTCAAGAAAATTTCAAAAGGCTATTTTGTCAAGGACCACTTCAGTTTTGAAGTGGCTTTGAGGGCCTTATGTACTAGATAGACCCCATAAATCACCCCATTTTAAAAACTGCACCCCTCGAAGTATTCAAAACAGCATTCTGAAAGTTTATTAACCCTTTAGGTGCTTCACAGGAATTAAAGCAAAGCAGAGGTGAAATTTACAAATTTAATTTTTTTGCCGAAATTCATTTGTAATACATTTTTTTTCTGTAACACAGAAGGTTTCACCCAAGAAATGCAACTCAATATTTATTGTTCAGATTCTTCAGTTTTTAGAAATATCCGACATGTGGCTCTAGTGTGTTACTGGACTGATACACAGGCGCACCTAGAGGATTTTGGGGGTCTCCTTTTTTTTTTAGAATATATTTTAGGCACCATGTCAGGTTTGAAGAGATCTTGTGGTGCCAAAACAGTGCAATCTCCCCAAAAGTGGTTTTGGAAACTACACACCTCAAGGAATTTATCTAGGGGTATAGTTAGCATCTTGACCCGACAGGTCTTTTGCTTTATTTATTGGAATATGTCTGTGAAAATTAAAATCTATTTTTTCTGATAAAATATTAAACAATTTCATTTTTACAAGGAATAAATAATAAAAAGCACCCCAAAACTTGTAAAGCTATTTCTCACTATTATGGAAATACCCCATATGTGGTAATAAACTACTGTTTGGACCCACGGCAGAGCTCAGAAGGGAAGCGCCATATGGCTTTTGGGGCGCAGATTCTGCTTGGTAATAGTTCTGTTTAGGGTTTTGCTGGTATTTCAGTTTATAATGTGGGGGCATATGTAATCTGTGCGGAGTACATCAGGGCATAATAAGAGGGTATAATAATGCGGTAAATAAATAATAATTCATAGGTATGTGGCCAGTGTCGCATAAATAGTGCCCAATCTTATCCGCTTTTGGACACTGCACAATTTCTGTCGCTATATTCTGAGCGGCAGAACTTTTTTTTCAATTTTTTTCTCCACCGGAGCCGTGCGAGTGCTTATTTGTTACGTTACAATCTGTAGTTTTCATTGGTACCATTTTAGGGTACATGTGATTTTTTGATCACTTTTTATTTGATTTTTTTGTCAAGCAAAGTGACAAAAAAAAACATACATTTTGACAATCTTTTTTGTCCTTTTTTTTTTTAGCACTTTTTATTCTATATTTTGTGGTGATGACCAAAAAAATTGTAATGCTAGTTTTGTTTTTTAATTCTTTTTTGAGTGTTCACCGTGCGGGAAAAATAATATTATAGTTTTATAGTTGGGATCGTTACGTACGCGGTGATACCAAGTATGTGTACTTTAATGTTTAATTTTTTTCTTATAATAAAGGACTTATAGGAAAAAAAGCATTTTATGTTTTTGTATCTTATAACTTGTTTTTACACTTTTATAAAACATTTTTTATTACTTTTTTTTTTGCTTGTTCTACTTGAAGACCTGCCGCACTGATGGCTGCTATAACACATTACACTACCTAGGTAGTGTAACGTGTTATAAACTGTCAGTGTGACGCTGACAGTCACACTGACAGGAAGCCTATGAAGACCAGCTGGTCCTCATAGGCTTCCGTGAATGGCAGACCGGAGGCCGTTGTATGGCCTCCAGTTGTATGGCCCGAAATCGGTCCTCGGGAAAGTTTGTTGCAGCAACAAACTATCCAGTTTGTTGCTACAACAAGCTTTCCCTGCGATCACCAATCAGATCCCGGTCATGTCTCCGGGACCAGAGGCAGGAGATAACAGCGCGATCTGGGTGTCAGCACTACTCTGAGACACCCGGATCGCGCTTTTAACACCCACTGTGAATTCACGTCGGCGCTGCACAGAGCCCAGCAAGCCCCGACGTGAATTTACTGTGGGTGGTCAGGAAGCGGTTCATACCGGTGATCATATTCTCTGTAGCCGAACCAATCAGTTCGGCTGTCAGGGAACAGGTTGCTGGGGAGCCGCAGACACTGACACAGCCGGCGTCCGAGCGCTTTTCACAGCGCTATACCGGCTGGAACAGAAATCTGTACATACACGTCCTGGCAGCACGGGGTATGTGCGAAAAGGACGTCTATGTACAGATTGTCGGCATGAAAGGGTTAATAGATAGATAGATAGATAGATAGATGGGAGAAAAGAGAAAGCTTTGATCCAGTGCTGGTAGTATATAAAAGGAATCAGAGTTCCAATTTTATTGGTATACAACTTTAAAATGATCAAAGTGCAAGAAAACGATCAATGTGATTCACCCCCTTTTCTTGCACTTTGATCATTTTAAAGTTGTATACCAATAAAATTGTAACTCTGATTCCTTTTATATACTACCAGCGCTGGATCAAAGCTTGCTGTGATCTTTGCCATTAGCCGTATGAGGATCCAAGCACAGTCTGAATAAGACACAGCAAGTGGTGAGCTGGAGGATTCCTCTCTTTTCTTCTGGATAGATAGATAGATAGATAGATAGATAGATAGATAGATAGATAGATAGATAGATAGATAGATAGATAGATAGATAGATAGATGATAGATGGATAGATGGATAGATGGATAGATGGATAGATGGATAGATAGATAGATAGATAGATAGATAGATAGATAGATAGATAGATAGATAGATAGATAGATAGATAGATAGATAGATAGATAGATAGATAGATAGATAGATAGATAGATAGATAGATAGATAGATAGATAGATAGATAGATAGATAGATAGATAGATAGATAGATAGATAGATAGATAGATAGATAGATAGATAGATAGATAGATAGATAGATAGATAGATAGATAGATAGATAGATAGATAGATAGATAGATAGATAGATAGATAGATAGATAGATAGATAGATAGATAGATAGATAGACTACATATCATTAGACAGTGTAGGCATAGTGTGCTGCAGCCGCTGGCTTAGACACAAAAAGATACAAACTTGCTATCAACACAGAAAAATCTAGGCATCAAGCCTTATAGGTTACTCACTGTCAGTTTGCATTGACCTTTTTAATAATGTGTGGTTCATTAATCCTTTCATGACCATGTAACAATTAGTCTTCTTCTCTCTCTGTTACCCAGGATCGCTGTGAAGGGAGAGTGAAGGGGGCCATAAGGCTACATTCACACGACAGTGAAAAAAAGGCAGTTAACATTGGATCAACTGTCAGTTTTTCATGGCTGTTTTGCAACATTGGGTCTCAAAATTTTAATCCATTTCCCAGCCGTCTGACCGTTTTTAACTGTCATTTGCCATCCATTTTTCATGGACGTTAAAAAAATGCATACATTTTAATCGTTAGGGTTTATTTTTCCCAACCCCCTGAAAACACCACAGTGCCCAAGTAGATAGTGAAGCAATGCCACTGTAGATAGTGCCACATTGCCCACATAGATAGTGCCAGTGCCCACATAGATAGTGCCCACTGTAAATAGTGCCACAGTGTCCACATAGTGCCACAGTTCCCACTGTAGAGAGTGCCCACATAGTGCCACACACAGTGTCCATGTAAATAGCACCACAGAGTCCCCTGTAGTTAGTGCCCAAATAATGCCACAGTGCCCATGTAGATAGTACCACACCCCCAGTATATAGCACCACCCTATAGATAGCAACACACCCCTTGTAGATAGTGCCACCCCCAGCAATTAACACCACCCCCTCTAGATAGAAACATCCACCCTGTAGATAGCAACATCCCCCCTGCAGATAGCAACATCCCTCTGTAGATTGCAGCGGAGGTCCTGTCGTCTCTTCGGGTTATGACGTCATGGCTAAAACCCCCATTATTACCCCAGTACCCCCTGCTACGAAAGGTAACGGGAAGAGCCAGGTGCAATCCAGTACCCGACCATTAGTTCTAATAATACCAGCCTGCGGCCGCCCCAGTGCACGACCGTCACTACAGATGGTCGTGTATTGAATTTCCGGCTCTTCTCGGAAAGCCCTGGTGGCGGTGGGTACCGAGGTAATAATGGGGTCAGTGTTAGCCTCTGCACCGGCTAACACTAAGCCCTGCCTTAGTAATGGACACTGTCAATTAGTCAGTAGCCATTGCTAAGGCGGTAGTATTAAAGTAAAAAAAAAATAGACTAAATATTTTATTGAACTAGAAAGCCCGCACAAAATTCTTGTTAACCATTTTATTGAGAATAAAAAAAACGTTGTCATCAAAGTAGTCCTGAAAATCAAAAGTAGTCCAATAACCAAACCTGTAAAAAAGAACACAAACACACAAAAAAAAATTGTAACATAAAAAATCAAAGCAATTATTATACTTACCTTTCCTGGGTCCAGTGCTGGAGCCGCAATGTCAGCAAGCTGGGCCCTATATCTAAGCCCATCATATGTGATAAAATCTGCTGAGCCACTGTATCTAATACCCTCCATAACTAAAGGGTTGTAATGCTTTAGATATGCTGTCTCCTATATATATATATATATATATATATATATATATACATACGCACACAGATTTTTTTGGGGGGGGCATATGTATTGGGGCTATTGCCCCTGACGTTTTAGGACCTTAGTGACGCCCCTGGCTGCTAGTGCTGCATTGTTGGGTCACTTCGGAGACCCAGCGATGTAGTTGAAAGCTGAATACTATAGGTCATGAGAAGATGATGGGGGGGCCCAAGAAGGACTTTTGTATCAGGCCCATGAGCCTTTAGCTGTGTCCCTGTGGAAAGGGATCAATGTGAGAGATTATAATCTGTATTCATCACAGTAGTATACTGTTTATATACAGTATATACATTGAAGATATAAAATATTATAATTTCTAGAAACTGTATGTTATATATGAACTGCCTAATGATCAGGCCTATTTTGGCCTTTATGACCAAGCATTCTTTTATTTTTTTCATCTTCGCATTCCAAGAGTCATAACTTTTTTATTTTCCTGTTGACATATCCATGAGGGCTTGTTTTTTTGCAGGATGAGTTGTATATTTCAATGGCATAAGAGTATATCTATTAACTTTTATTCACTTTTTTTGGGGAGGGAATTAAAAAATAAAGCTTTTTTAGCATTGTTTTTTGAGTTTTAAAGTTACACCGTTCACTATTGGGCATAAATGTTACCTTTAGTCAAATATGTAGAGGTTTTTTATGTTTTACTACGTTTGCACAATAAAGACCGTTGTAAATATAAATAATTTGTTTTTGCATCGCCTCATTCCAAGAGCCAAAACTTTTTTACTTTTCCGTCGATGTAGCCATATATGAGCTTGTTTTTTGCGGAGCGAAGTGTAGTTTTCAATTCTACTATTTTGAGGTACATTTGACCTATTGATTAACGTCTTTTATATTTTTTGGGGGGTTTTAAAAAAAAAAAAGCAATTTCACCGTTTTTTTTTCTGTACAGCGTTCACCATGCGTTTTAACTAATGCAATAACTTTATTTTCGGGTCGTTACGATTTTGGCGATAACATATATGTGTATTTTCTAGTTCTTTTTATACTTTTATTAAATAAAAACACTTTTATTCAAAAAACTATGGTTTTATTTTATTTTTAAATAAACTTTGACTGTTTGCAATTTTTTATTAGACCCACTAGGGGATTTCACAATGCGTTCTTCTAATATTCTTGGTGAGCTTTAGTATACTTTACACGTCACAATGCAGGAAGGTGACCCTTCCAGTGACAAGAATGTACATGAAAATGTGGAAAGGGGTTAAAGGGGACCTGGCTGCTCATATTTGAGTTTATTTTATTGGCTTTTTATATAGGGTATTATATCCTATACTATATGTAGCCACTTCACTGCAATTACATAGAAAAGTGACTCCCTAGGATTGAGTGTAACTAGTAGCAACTCAGTCATAAAGAAGGAATTGCTGTCCTTTATCAAGGTCCTATTTATTATGCTGAATCCCAGACATCTATTTCTCTTAATGACTACTTAGGAAAGAGCATAATATGAATATAGATGAATCTGACCCAGGCAGGTAACCACGTCTTGGAAGCATCTTGCAGTAAAGCAGCTGTCTAGGATAGAGGTTAACAAATAGACATTTAGCTTCAAACTGGGAATTGCTGTTATTGACAAAGTCCTATTAGTTATGATCAATCCAAGGCAGCCACTTCTCCCTGTGATTTTGGAGGTAAATGGCTACTGGGGAAAGAGTATTATATGAGCGTAGATTGGTTTTACCCAGGCAGGTAGGCACTCCTCTGAGGGATCTTGCATTAAAGCAGCTGCCAGGGATGTAGGCTAACGAATAGGCATTAAGCTACAAACCGGGAATTGTCTCATTGATCAAGGGCCTTTCAGTTACGCCTAATCCCTGGCAGACATTTCCCTTATGACTTTGTAGAGAAATGGCTTCCTGCCTGAGATAGAGGAAAATGTTCAGGTCATATTGTGTTCTCTTAAGGGATAGGTTTTGTCTGAAACCCCATTTCTTTTCTAATATTCTGTAAAAAAATGAAATAAGATAGCGGACAGTATATGCTTACAGTAATACAGATCAAGAATTTTTGCTCTTATGGGTATTGTTGAACTGAGCAGTTGTAATAGAATTTATGAGCATAGATTTCAAATGCCTAAGTATTTCAGTTTAAAGGCACTTCTGAAACATGAAGCGTTTTTTGCTTTGCTTATTTCAAACTCTCCTGCCTAAGCTTTGTTCTCAGGATTTCCACATTGTAATGTTTTCTGCGTCCTGCCATGTGGTTGATCTCTCTCTTTCTCTCTGTGAATTGTCTAATTTTCATGTACTGTGCTTTCATTTCTGTCTCAGACATCTTATATGCATGTGCTATTATAATTGCATTACCTATGGTGAAATCATCTTGTAACAACTTTTTCTAAACCTTCCCTTCTTTTGAATTTGATCCCTTCAGATTTCACTTTTATCATATGATCACTGTCATAAAAAGCTCTGTCTTTTGCTATCAAATGTAATTTTGTAACACATTCATCTATGGCTTGGGTAGCTCCCTGCTGTCTTTCATAAAGTTCTTTCCTTTTTTTTTCTATCAGGATTACAGGATGTTTCAAACATTTCAAATACCATCTAGATTTTTTTTACTTGTCAAAGGAACATTCCCCACTAAAATTGTTAATAGGTCACCTACCTTTGTATTGCTTCCTGTGTTTATCTGTAATAAAATTCATTTTTCAGATGTAAAGTCTACTTAATATTTTAGGATAAAATTATTTGGACGATAAACTAAAAAAGTTTGGATAGTCATACTATTTCAGACTCTATGGAGCAGAGTATATATTTGTGCCCCCCACCCCCGGACAGCTGGACTTCCCATAGAAGGAGACGTTTAATAAAATTTCTGCCTTGCTGATACCTGAACACATGATGCTCAGTCAATTCCCATAATACAGTAAGCCGCAATGCCACTTGCTGTATTAGTCTTAGTGCTCACGGGATAATGCTTAGCAAACCCAGATCAGCCCTGCAATGTTGGCAGATAAGCTGGATTTCCATCTGTAAATGGGGACAACCCCATTTTAAAAATGAGTTTCAATCTTGGGCTAACTCAATCACACTTAGGGTATGTGCACACGATGAGAGGCTTTAACGTATGAAAAGACAGACTGTTTTCAGGAGAAAACAGCTGCCTCGTTTCAGATGTAAATGCTCCTCCTCGCATTTTGCAAGGCTACTCTGACAGCCGTAAATTTTGAGCTGCTCTTCATTGAGTTCAATGAAGAACGGCTCAAATTACGTCTGAAAGAAGTGTCCTGCACTTCTTTTGACGAGGCTGTATTTTTACGCGTCGTCGTTTGACAGCTGTCAAACGACGACACGTAAATGACAGGTTGTCTGCACAGTACGTCGGCAAACCCATTCAAATGAATGGGCAGATGTTTGCCGACGTATTGTAGCCTTATTTTCAGACGTAAAACGAGGCATAATACGCCTCGTTTACGTCAGAAAATAGGTCGTGTGAACCCAGCCTTAATCTTTGGAATGTTTAGATGCCATTAGAATTCATAAGTTTGACAGCTTTTAGAGAGAATGGCTCTTTTGGGTCCAGTACCATAGGACTAATTCTGCTTCTTTTCCTTAGTGTAACATTATTTTTCAAACAGAAATCCCCTTGGCTGTGAATAAACTCCCCTACCGGGGTAGAGCTGGATGGTGTGCTGGTGAGGCATTTGCCCTGTGTTCTGGCTGCAAGGGGACATCAACAAGAATTGGGTTATTGAAATACAGAACTAGAGCAGCACTTTGATTTTTAGCCTAAGGTGACGAAAAGTCTCAGCTATGATGGCTCAGCTGTTGCTCACCTTATTCCTTGCACTTGTTCCTTGCTTATTCAATGTAACCTTTTGTAAAATGCAGAGTACGAAATGGTTACCTACAATTAAGGCTAAATATTCTTACCTTTGTCTTATTGGGGTGTCCATGTTCTTGTTGTTGCTGATTTGAGTTGAATTATTTTGATATATTTTGATATCTATGAATAGTATGCCTTTGACACTTCATCTGTTCACATAACTGCATCACACTGCTTTCTAATGCAGTCAAATTGATATTGTACTTCACTTTGTATTTATTTTTATTATTTTGTAATTGCAAAGCTTAATAAAAATCTTATAATTAACAAAACCTAATTTCAGTACAAATTAAAAATCTTAATTATTACATAGAACAAAATAGCTTTTTGTCATTTACCTAAAAAAATGTTTTAATAAAAAAAGATTGTCAAAAGATAAAACCACAGAATCATAGAAAAAAGGATGCAAAAAATATTTGAATGACCTAACAAGAGAAACGTTATATCTGTCAAACATGTATGTACTAAGGAACACTGATAATACTCTAGTAATAAATTGGTTAAATGAAATAAAGATAGATAGAGATATACAGATGTAGCAATCTTTAAAGGGGTTGTCCAGGCATTTTATATTTATGGCTTATCCTTATCCTTTTACACCGGCTAAGACAGCTTGTTGATTAGTGATAGTTTGCTTCTTTTACAAGGAGCTATTATCAGTAATGAATGGGGACGAGTGCTCATTACTACGATTGCTCGACCTCCATACATTTCTATCATGTTAACAGCATGCCCCCCTGTTTATATAGGGAGATATGCTGCCGACAACAAAAATATTTTCTGCTGCAGAAACGATACGATCAGCCGATGAACGAACGTTTATTTGTTCATCGGCTGATCGTTGCCATGTTTACATAACGCAATTATAAGGAACAAGCGTTCTTTGAACACTCGTTTGCCCGATAATTGGCCCATGTAAAAGGGCCTATAGGATAGGTCATTAATATCAGATCGGTGGAGGTTTGACCGCCGGCACCACAACTGATCAGCTGATTGAACGGGCCACAGCGTTCGTCGCTGCAGCCTCTGCAGTGTTTACCAGGCAAATCGTACACGTCCGTAGCCGCTGTGCCTGGGATTGCAGCTCACTTGAATGAGACCACAACAGCACTCCCAAGCACAGCCGCTACAGAAATGTATGGCAATGTGCCTGTAAACTGGGAAAGGGTGTAGACTACAAGCTCCATGGCTCCATTAATAAGCTGATCGCTGGGGGATGCCGGGAGTTGGACCCTCATTATAAAATGCCTGGACAACCCCTTTTCCATGTCTTAATTTCCTAGGGATCACGCTTGATTCTGACAGGATGGAGTGCAGGCTTCCATATGACAACTTTGAGGATTTGCGTGAAAGGGTGGTCCGTGCCCTGGGTTTGCATAATTCCTCTTCGAGATTTGCAATCCTTGCTGGGAAAACTTAATTTTGCCTGTAGGATTATGCCAATGAAGAGGGTGTTCTGTTGGCGTTTGGCTAATTCTACAGCTGGTGTTAGGGCCCCCCATCATTTTTTTAGTTTGACTCGGGAACATAGAGATGATTTGGGCATTTGGGTGGAATTTTTGAGCCTGTATAACGGTCAGTAGATGCTTATATCGGGGATAGAAGACAGTTTTGACTGGGAATTGTACACTGATGAGTCAGGTGATGTGCGTTTCGGTGTGTACTGTCAGGGGCAATGGTGTGCATCCGGTTGGCCTTCTGCTTGTGTAGAGGGCGATAAGTTGGGTGTAGTGATGACCATCAATAACATCTCAGTGTCATCCCCTCCAGTGGTCCGATTGTTATGTCATTTGGTTCTGTAGTGTCTTTCCATTAATGCCTGGGTTGTGGCTGTTCATGTTCCCAAGGTGAAGAATTAAATTGCCAATTCTCTTTCTCGCTTACAGTGGGAACGGTTTTGGCGATTCGCTCCAAAGTGGATACAAAGGGAACCCCCGTCCTCCTCAACTGTGGCAGGTGGTCTGCGAATGGCGGGAATGCTGTTTTCTTCCTCGCTGGTTGAGAGTACTTAGTCGTCTAATAAAGCTGCTTGGCATGACTGGGAGGTTTGGGTGCGGGGTCTGGGAGATACAGTATGTTAGTTGATTGTGATAAGGTGGTGGCTTTGTTGGATTTTCTGGGGTATGTGGCGGTTGCGGGCTGGTTAGTAGCGAAGGTTAATCGCTCTGTGGCTACTTTGGCATTTGGTTTTAAGCTTCGTGGACTTTTTGATGTCTCAAAAGATTTAGTGGGCCAGGGGTTATAGGAGGGGGAGAGTGCAGCATGTGTGCATCGTTTGTTGTCTTTTCAATTGTTGAAATCGGTTTGTAGTTCCGCTTTTGAAGTGGCTTTGTTCCGATTGGCTTTTAATTGGGCTTTTTTTTGTGTGCTTAGGATTCGTGAATTGGTTGCTCACAGTATGAAGCGCATACAGGGGGTTTGTTGGCAGAGGATGTTTTAATTCTAGATGGGCATGTTGAGTCTTGGATTCGGCGGTCGAAAACGAACAAGAGGGGAGGAGCAGTGGGAAGTGGGTAGTATTGATAGTGGCTCCTGGGACACTGATGTGCCCAGTCAATCGGTTGCTTGCTTATCGCTTACATTGGTCAAGCGGCGCTGGCCCTTTGTTGTGTCATGCAGATGAATCCTGCTATCAATTTACTGTAATTTTTCGTAGGTGTTTAGACGCTTTGGGTTTGAACAGTTCTGGATTCCTTTTACATTGGGGCCGCTAAGGAAGCAGCTGGATGGTCAAGCGCATTGGAAGGTGGGAATCTCAGCATTTTGATTGTTTTGCCTGAATGTTCCCATTTGTTTTGTTCTTTTTATTTTATGTTGCTTTGTGTGGTTCAGGTCCTGCTCCTTGCCTCGTCTGGATCTTGGGACACTCCTATGTTGGGGTGATGTCCGTCCGAATGGCAGGCAACGTGGCCATCCCGCAATGGTTGGGCTGTAGAGGTATGACATGGCACCGAGTACTACCGGAGGTTCATTGCTATGCTTAGCTTGATAGGACCCCAGATGTTTTAGTTCTACATTTTGGTGGAAATGATTTGGGTGTTCGCCCTTACAGGGAATTGGTGAGGGACATTCGCTATGACCTGCTTCACCTCTGGTCCCTATTTCCTGGTGTGACAGTCGTGTAGTCTGACATTATACCGCATAAGACTTTCAGGACGGCACGTTTAGTTGATCGTCTTAACAAGGCGTTGGTGAAATTTAACAGGGATTTATCCGCTTTTGTGGCGTAGAATGGGGGTTTTTGTGTGAGACATTTTGATTTAGAGGGTGGGCAGAGCAATTTGTAGCTGGCTGATGGTGTTCATCTGAATGCAGTACGTATCGACCTGTGGGCCTTAGATATACAGGATAGAGTTGAGCGTGCTCTGTCTGTGTGAGGGAACTCGCATACATGAGGTGTCATGGATCGTGGATCCTTGTAGCTAGTGTCAATTATCGTGGGTATGGTCCCTTCCAAATTAGACAGAATTACTACAGTTGATCTGACTTTGTTTGGGCTCCTGCATGGTGGAGTCCCGAGGAGCAGGCAGAGGTTTTAATTGAACATCTCTAATTGGTCATGGTGCCCCTGAGCCGGTGGTGAACAGCTAGGTGTAAATACAGAAATTGGTTTACTAACTGGTGCCAGATTTTTTGTAGCTCCAAAATCCCCTCAGTTTGATGGTTTACATTGAGGTTAAAAAAATGTTTACATATTTTCTGCAGTGTTTTTACATATGTTATTTAATATGTATGTTTAATAAAATAGCTGCTGTGGCCAATATTATCCAAAGAACCACTGTCTCTGGCTATTATTTGGGGGAGGTTAAGTCAGTGGAATGGATAAGGAAAATTGGTTAAGGGCCTTTTAGATGGGTAAAATTGAATTAATTAAGAGGCGTACTGAACTCTACAATACTAAAGTCATGAGATTTTAATAACATCTGTTTGCTAATGTTTTCAAACTGCGCAAAAATGCAAATTTGAATTCCACATAAAAAAAAAAACATTATATGCAAAACATTATATGAAAAATTATCATATCACCTATTCAATGCTATTTTATATTTATGTGAAACCAGCGACTGTACACATCTAATTGTGCTGTGGTATCCCCCTTCCTCACTGAGCAGTACAAATAGAATTCAAATGAAATTTTTTTTGGGCTGAGTGATGCGCCATTGTGGCGCAAAGACCGTGGCCCTGTGTCATCCATTCCATACTCACCTCATTACTCTGTTCCTCTTCTCTTCTGCCCTTTGCCTTCCTCATCACTCCAGTACCTCTCACACAAGGTCCTGACGCCGAACAGCATCATGGCCTTATATGCTGCGCAGCACTTTAACGTCATCAGTGCTGCATCGCATACAATGTCCTGATGCTGCCCGGCGTCATTACGTTGTATGAGCAGGAATGATGAGGGACCCTGAGGGGAGATAAAGAGCAGTGAATATAATTTATTTATTTTTAATTATTTTTTTTTATTTCATTTTATTTTTTTTTTAAATGTCTAATGTGGGAGCAAGGGTAGTCTTATTGTGTCGGCAAGGTAAGGGTCTAGCACAGACCTTTACCTTGCTATGCCCCATAGAGTGAAGTCTACGCCAGCTAGGCGCTATTGAAGATTTCCACTGTAATTTACACTAGTTTTCTGGCGTAAATTATAAGAAAAATTGTCGGGACTCGGTGGCCATGCCCCTTTCCTCGAAACAATGGCCATTTCCACAAAAGTGGCTAGGATGGCGCAAAATGTAAAAAGTCGCCATTTCCACCGCATATTGCAACTTTTGGACCCTTTGCGACTTTACAAGGTTGACAAAAGTTTCAGGTGTTGCTATCTTTCATGAATGCACCTAAATATACATCCACAAGCCGATGAAATGCATATGCTTTTGCACAGGAGTATGGTGACAACCTAATTTAATGGACATGCAATACTTCTAGATTATATGTATTGTGTTAACTCATCCTATGCTTTTTGCATGGTTGTAAAGCACCAAACTTCTTCTATAATGTGTTTTAACATGCAAAGATCAGGTTAGCACACTACTGGGGTTATTCATTCCACAGTCAAGTCCCTGCATGCTAAACAGATTTTTGGCTTTAAAATAATTAAAAATCACACCATTAGCCATATTTTTCATTGAGTTAGGCTAGATTCAAACAAGCGTTGAATACGTCTGTGTGATGGCCGTTAAAACAACGGCCGTCGCACGGACGCATGTATTTCAATGGGGCCGTTCACACGGCCGTTGTTTCAACGGAGTGTGTGAAGGGTTCGTTGAAAAATAGAACCTGTCCTATTATCTTCCGTTTTCAAGGATACCTCCATAGGGTCAAGTCTATTAGGATCATTGAAAACGGGACCCGCGCAGGGGCACCTCGGACGTGAAAAACGTCACGTTTTTCACGTCTAAGTTTCCCCACGCTCGTGTGAATCTAGCATAATAGTCTTTTGTAGCCAAGCAGTAACTGTTACATCCATGGCTACAAACACCCATTTCTGCCATGACAAACACCTCCGTTTTATAGTGTAAAATTTATCCAGACAATGAGGGATAGATGTATGCACAGTCTTCGAGACATCAAGGGCCAGGCGTAGCCTTACTTGTTTAGACAGGGTGGAAACGTTGCATGTCCTTGTTTTGATAAATTAAAGAAAACAAAAAATGTTCTACTTTGAGTGCTGCAGTCTCTTCTCTCTTTATGGATTTGTAATCTCTTTTGGAGCGGGGATACTTACCTGCGTGCACTCCCCATTAAGTTGGGATAGTGTTGTTCCGTCTCAATTGCTGGTTGTGCTGCTGGATATCCAAGTTTTACAGTATATACTTAGTCATCCAGACATCCAAGGAGGGAAAAGAGGTTACTTGAGAGATTATCTTGTACGGATTTTTACAGAAGTGTGTCTTCTCGCTCAGAGATGAAGCAAGTTGGTCCTGGACTGTGTAAAGCTTTACACTTCCAAGATGGTTGCTGGTTCGAGCTATTTTGCAAGTTATACTGTGTTATATCCATATACTTGTTATTTCGTACACTAGCTGTGCAATTCTGGTAGTTCATCTCCTACTGATGGCGGGAGAGATGTATTGGGGATATTGTCCTGGACTTTGTTTCACATGTCTTTCGATAATAGAACTGCAGCTCTGAGATGTGGTGGTTTTGGCTGCTCTGGTGCTTCCTATTTCTGGATGCTGGTTCATCTGGAATTCTGCAATGTTTAAAATGCATGTTCTCTGGCTATGGCTTTGTTTCAATACCCTCTCATCTGGAAGGCTAAAATTGCTGTCTAATATCTATCTTTGTTTTGTTGGGTTTGTTTGTGGGTAGGGGGGATGGGCAGATGGGTTTGCTAAAGAGTACTATGTACTTGTAAGGGATTCATTGTTTATTTCACTCAGTGATAGAGTTGTCCTCTGATGGCCATTTTCTACTAGTTCATATGGTCCGAAAAGTTAATCTTCTAACGTGGAATGTCCGAGGTTTGAATGACGCTACTAAACGATATGCAATCTTTACTGCCTGCAGGAACATTTGCCTGCTCTGGTATGTTTACAGGAAACACATCTGTTACCTGAATCCGTGCACTTACTTAGGAGGGCATGAATTGCACATTAGTTTCATTCTACGTTCTCCTCTTATTCGAGAGGTGTTAGTATTTTAGTACATAGAAATCTGCCGGAAGTGGACACAGAGGGAATATATGTTTGCTTATATTGTAAACTATATGGTATTCTGTGTATTATCATTGCTATTTATGTCCCACCACCATTTTCTAGTACAGTACTTAAGTCAGCTCTGGGTTTCTTGGTAAATTCTCCGGAGGCTTCATCGGTCATCTTTGGAGTTTTTAATAATTTTATTTACCCGTTATTGGATAAATTCCCAATGGTTGCTGCTAATGCCTCCTCTAGTATTACCAGATTCGGTAATTTCTTACGAGAATTGGACCTGCAAACCTCTGGAGGCTCCGGGCACCAGATCTGAGACAATATTCCTGCTATTCCGCCTCTCATAATTCATTGTCTCGTATAGACCTGTGTTTGGGAAACACTCGCATGTTAGCATATGTTGACTGTGTAAGATACCTCCCCGGCTCTTTATCAGATCACACTCCTGTCTTACTGACTTTGGGGCTACAGTTAGTTGCCCCTAATAGACATCCAGGCTGGAAGCTTAACCCATTCTGGTTGAAATTGGTTGGTTGCGGTGAATTAGATAGATTGAAGGAGTATTTTCAACAGAATGTGGGTTCTACCTCTATACTTGTAGTTTGGGATGCAATGAAATCCTTCCTACAGGGTGTCTTCATACAAGAGGTGTCTTGAGTTAAAAGAAAAATAGGGATTTAGGAGTACTGAAACAATCCAGAATGCAGGAAACGGAGGGGAGATATATATTAGACCCTACGCAGGAAAATTTGAACCATTGGAAGGAAGCGCAGGATGCCCTCACGGCACATGATAAACAAAAAGCGGTAAATAAACACATGTTTATGAGTCAGCGATATTTCGAAGAAGTTAAAACTGCTGGACATTTGTTGGCTACTATTGTTAGAACACAACAGGATGCTCACTTTGTGGCGGGTATTCGAAATGGGCGGGGTGATCTTGTCACTGACACCGAAGGTATTTTAAATCAATATTGCGAGTATTACAGGTCATTATATGCCTCCAGGGATGTGGTCTCTGATGAGGATCTAAATGTTTATCTCAATGGTATTTCCTTACCATCTTTATCGACTGAGCAATGTGATTTCCAGGAGGCGCCACTCACACTGGAGGAGTTAGAGGTGGCAGTACGGCAGATGGCCAATGACAAGGCCCCTGGGACTGATGGGTTCCCTGTTGAGATTTACAAGACATATGGTGACCTATTGTTACCCCAAATGTTGTCAATGCTACAGGTGGCAGAGGAGAGCGGAGACTGCCCTCTTCAATGATGGAAGCACTCATAGTCGTTATTTTGAAGCCGGATAAGGATCCGGAGTGTTCTGATTCCTACCGTCCCATATCTTTACTTCCAACTGATATAAAAATTTTGGCTAATTTCCTGGCGCTCAAATTGGGAAAGGTTGTTACATCTCTTGTGCGTAATGATCAGCTGGGCTTCATGACATCTAAATTAACTGCTGTAAATATTAGGCATTTGTTCCTAAATCTCCAGGAGGTTCCGGATAATCCTTGGGACTCAGGTTGTGTTGTCCCTGGATGCTGCTAAGGCATTTTACAGCATGAAAAGGGCTTATCTGTGGGCCGTCCTGGAGAAAATGGGATTTGGGCCCCGATATATCTTGTGGTTGCGAATAATGTATAATGCACCTAGGGCTAGGGGAAGGGGCAATAATATGGTGTCTGATGTTTTTACTCTGGAAAGAGGTATGAGGCCGGGATGTCCCTTGTCACGCTTACTCTTCACTCTGGCGATAGAACCCCTGTCAATTTAGCTTAGAATGACTGTTGAATGATGATGATCTCCTCTTGTTTCTGGGAGATGCGAAGTAGTCCCTATCTCAGGGTTTGTTTGGTACATATTCTGGTCTCACTATGAATTGGAACAAATCAGCCTTGCTTCCAGTAGATCCGTTAATAGATTCCTTACCATCTAATTTGACTATGGTCCCGGTTACGACACAATTTAAGTATCTGGGGGTACAGATTACACGTAGAGTCATGGACTTTATTCCTCTGAACATCTTGGCACTTCTGGGAAAATTTTAAATGAAGACTGAGGTCTGGGGTAAATTACCATTGGGATTGGTGTGCAGAGTTAATTTACTAAAAATGATCTTGATGCCGCAACTGCTCTATGTCTTGCATAACTCCCCAGTATGGATTTCCAACTCTCTGTTCTACAGAATTAATCAAATATTCAGAGGGTTTATATGGGGACGGGGAACCCCTAGGATTAAGTTGTAAACTTTGCAGTTGACTGCTGATGAGGGAGGTCTGGCGGTCTGTAATCCTCACACATCCTTTTTGGCGGCACAATTGCAACATTTTAAAGGTTGGGGAGTTTCGGATCATGGGAGTTCCAGTGGGGCAATATTAACTCATTTGTTAGGACAGGGTTCCTTGTTTTCTTTGCTTGAAGCACACCGCTTTAGACTCCCACCCAATCCTATGTTGACTGTTTCCTTGATTCATAAGGTTTGGTGGAAGACTCGGGATTTACAAGGCCTCACGGGGATTACTTGGTTCACACCTTTATGGCACAACGTAAGGCTATGGGAGTTGTATCAATTAAGGGGGTTTGAACAGTGGGACAGTATTGGGGTCAAATATATCTTGCAAATATATAAAGATGGCGTACTCAAATCTTTCCAACAGTTGAAGGAGTAGTTTACTCTGTCCAATACCTTCTTTTATCAGTACCTGCAGTTGCAGCATGCATTGACAGCACAATATGGAGAATCCCCCCCAGAGGTACAGACTTCAGTGATTATACACGTGCTTGAGACTGAGGGTAGTGTGAAGGGTGTAATTATATTCTTATACAGTCAACTATTGACCTACGTGTTGAAATCATCTTTGGATCAGGTGAGAGAAAAATGGTCTCGTGATGTGGGAAATATATCTGAGGATGCTTGGAAAAACATCCTGGCACATGTCCCGTTGATTTCACTTAATGTGGCACACTGCAGATCTCAGTTATTTTTACTTCATAGAGTTTATCGTACTCTTAAAGAAAATGGGTCTTCAGACTGATGCGGGGTATCCATGATGTCCAGAAGAACAGGCAGACCTTATTCTTATGATGTAGGGGTGTCCCGTTTTGCAGAGGTATTGGTAAGAGATTTTTGAATTGTTAGATAGGGTATTTGGTCTTCGGGTGTCACGTGATCCGTTAGTGGGTGTTCTGGGTTATATGGAGGATCTTGAAGTCAATAATTTCCAAAAATTGGCGATCCAAAAAGTACTGTATCATGCTCTTCAGCTGATAGCTATGAGATGGTTGGACTCATCTGCACCTGCATATAGTGAATTGGTTAATTATATAAATGGTATTATACAGTTAGAGAGGGCAGTGTACCTCAAACGTGGTGCGCTTAAAAAGTTTGAGGGTCAATGGACAGAGTGATTGATGTCACCAGGGTTACCGTCAGCTTCTCTTATGAACAGTGTATCTGTCAGGCTATTGGATTAGACTCAATACTATCTGGTGCGGCTCGGCGCGTAGGTAGGGAAGTGTTGGGAGGCACGAAATAATCCAGTAGAGTAATATAGTGCATAGTACTCTTTGCAAGTGGGTGGGATGGGAAGGAGGGAGGGATCGGGTGGATGGGATGTTATTGTCTCATATGTTACTTGTTTGTATACTATGAAAACACGTGTCAATAAAAACTATTTGATTTAAAAAAAAAATAACAAATAAAATCCGGAAGCATTTGCAAGATGATAATTCTCCCAGGGCAGGAGACGTGAACCTCTTCCACGTGTTTCTTCATAGCTTTTATTTTTTAATGATATTAAAAAATGTTTGCTCCCTCATATCTGTTATACTGACTGTATCCACACACTGACCTCCAGATAGTGATAGACGCCCTTAACTCAATATCCTTCTACTGGCGCAACATAAAGTGCTCTATACCCCTGCTGAGATAGTCCACTACTCAATACACCTCTTCTTGTAGTATAATATTTGAACATCTTTATTACTCTCTTGCTCAACCTCATAAAGTATTTTACATTCTCCTGCAAATGGATTATTTTATGTCTTGAATGTACTTAAGGTTTGCGATAGATCATCATTGCAAACACTATTTTCTGGCATTTGCATTCTTTGGGCTGCAGCTTCATCAGGATCAAGAATATAGAATTGACCATATTTGCATTGCTCGCTATTATGACGATGATATATTGATTTGTTTATTCTAAAACAATAAGTCCCATAACCAGGCGGGACATGCCATTTGTGCTCCCATCGATGCAAATGCAAGAGACCGTATTTTATCGATAACGTTTTTTAGAATGCCCATGCTGATATTTCATAAGTTGTTCAATTATTGTGGAAATTCAATCTAATTTTGCTAGTCCTTTGGAGCAACATTTAGAAAACTTTCATTTGGACGGTCGTTCTCCTGGAAAGTGTTTAGCATTACAAAATTCACAAATTTGGTTAACTGTGCCACATGAATGTCCTTCAACAGCATTTCATCATGTCTCATTTAAGGCCCTATAGTGTGTAGCATTTTGTCTATCTCGGAGAGCTCTGACATCTCTGTTATTGTAGTTTTGAGACCTTCGAATAGTTTCTTCAGGCCGTTCTTGTTTGTTTCTGAGTTGTCTTTGTGCCTTTTGATTGATGAGACATGCCTTTTTTTAGGGGTCATGTTATGTGCTTCTGCAATATTCACATTACGCATGCGCTACGATTCAGCTTAAATGTTTTGTGATATCATTTCATTCTAATGATCACGCAAATGCTGAAGCTCAGCTTTTCTCTCATCTGCAGATTTTTGTTGCTGCCTTGTTCTATCATAATTGGCTTTGCTGCGTTTAGCATCACCTTGTTCTTTTGCCGTTAACTGCCCTTTTGTGAATGGCATTGTCTATAAAAGTAAAGTAATGTTGTTGCCTGCAGTGCATTCACCCTCCACACGCACATAACATGTGACCTTTGGCATTCAGTTAACAGGGTTACATGACATCCATTGGCTAACTGAATAGGAATAATGGAGGAATTATTCTCTGTCTGTGTATGTACTTGTATTACATTGCTGTCTGTCTCTAGGTAATGTTGTCATGCCCATAGCAACCAATCAGAGCTCAGCATTCCTTTAATTAAACTGCTCTGGTAAAATTAAAGCTGTGCTGCAATTGGTTGTTATGAGCAACAAACTGTTTTTCTTTTTGACAGTTTTGATAAATCTGCTCACTAAACAATACATTTATTAACGGAACCAGACACCAGCATTTTCACCACTAAACCCTCAGCACCCTACCTGAGGGTGAAAATGCTGGTGACAAGTTCCCTTTGGAATAGTGCATGCAGGGAGATGAGAGGAAGTTACAGTTAGCACTATGTATGTCTGATACAACCTGACACTGATTGGTTAAAGTGGTTACACCATGTGACAGCTGCAGCCAATCAGAGAGGAAGTGAGTCATTGGCAACACGGCTTGTCTTTTATATGAAGGGTAATTCAAAAAGGATGGTGCAAAATTATAGCCTCGATATTCATAACCGCGAGAACATAACACAAATTTTATAATATTAAAAGACACACTATCTATCCAAGTTTAATCTATACACTATAAATGTTCAAAGTGATTTCCATTGGTGACACGGCACATGTCTAGGCGATAGTCCAGTTCTGTACAGACGTGTGCAGCATATCCTCGGATATTGACTCCACTGTTTCAGTGATGCATTGCTTCAGGTCGTTCAGATCCTGTGGATGGGGGGACAAATGCATTGAGTCCTTGATTTAGCCCCACAGAAAGAAGTCGCAGGGTGTTATATCTGGAGATCATGGAGGCCAGCGCAACATTGGTGAATCGTTGTTTCCAGCATGGCCGATCCAACGTTCGTGTACAGTTTCATTCAGGTATCGGTAAAAATCCAAATGGAAATATGGAGGTGCACCAACCTGACATTCCTTTAACATGTCCAGGTAAGAGTGGCCAGTGACAGTATCCTCGGCAAAAAAGAAGGGACCGTAGACTTTGCGCCTGCTCATTTCACAGAACATGTTTACTTTGGGTGAGTCCCTCATGTGCTCGACAAGGGCACATGGTTTTTCTGAGTCCCGAATTCTAACATTGTGGCGATTGACCTTCCCACTGAGGGGAAAGATAGCCTCATCGCTAAACACCAGCCTGTCAGCGAATTCGTCCCCTTCCAATCGGCCCTGAAAGTCAATGCAAAAATCACAGCGTTTTGGTTTGTTGTCTGGTTTAATCTCCTGAAGAAGATGTAATCTGTATGGTTTATAACACAGATGATTTAGTAAAATATGCCATACCGTGGTTTGTGGCACCTGTAGTTCCATACTAGTCAGCCTGGTCGATTTTCTACGACTACGCTCGTACACGGATCAAATCCTATTCACTGCCTGTTACAAAGTTTTTGGGCGGCCCAGACGTTTCCCATGACATGAACACCCAGTGGTTTCAAATTGCTTCACCAAACGCAAAATACAGTTTCTGTGCGGAGCACATTTCCCATATTTATTCTGAAAGCTTCGCTGTACTGTCACAATATACCCGGTTCTTGCAAATATTTTTCTTGCTTCGATGTCATCATCTTACGTCACACGATGTAAGCACATTTAAAATTTGGCTCTTGAAAATGAAAGCTGTGCTGTGATTGGTTGCTATGGGCAACTAAGCCAGGTTTGCTTTGATTTTCACTGGCCTTTACTTTTGTACCATCCTTTTTGAATCACCCTGTAGTAGTATGATGAGTCTAAGCTTCCTAGAGGAGTGATTGATGTCTCCTTTCAAGCATTGCAGAGGAAACATAATAGATTGAGGCAGCATTCATGTTGGCAATGTGGGAGGTTTTCCCAGACACAATTAACCAAAAATGTTGCCTGACACTCCATTTTACATCCTGCCATCCCCTGTGGACAATGATCTGAAGCATGCAAATAAAACTGGCTATACACATAAGAAAGCAGTGCGTTTTTAGTAATTCCCCCTTACCGCACACACACACACTGTAAAAAAAGGCGCTACCAGATAGATTCAGCAGTGACCTTCTTCCCTGCAGTAGTGATGAGTGAAACTTTTTAAATTTTTTACAATTTTTAAGCAAATTTCCTGTTCCAGAGCTGTAATTCCATAATATAAAACAATGAAGTTTTAAATACTTTAATATGTATATCTCTGCTTCCATTGTGTTATAGAAGGAAAATGGCTCCATAATAGGAAATGTATATGTTGTCGAAACTCCGGCAAGGCAAATTTTAGCTGGTTTGCTTATTTCTGGCCAGCAGAACAAAGGATTGCGCATGTTGAAGTCATACATGCTGATCCTTGTTTTCCTACAACTCTGCCGTTGGTAAAAATTCCCCGAAGATGTACTTTAATTCGGCACAGTAACTGTATTGACTATAAATTGACCATCAATTCACATCAATTTACTGATACTTGATAAAAAAATTAAACAACATTTCTTAGTGATTAATAAATAACTTTTGCTTTCTAGTGTGTTACAGAGTTGCATAGATAGAAATTACCCAAAATGGTTGTTTTTATAAGATCAAAAACATTTCCTTATATATGTGTAAGTGATCCAGTAATAAAGTATAGGGCTGCAGGGAATTTCAGATTGCCCACACTTGTCCTGTGGGAGCTGTCAGCAGTATACGGGTTGCCATTAATACAAACCTGCATTCTATTCATGCAGTTTAGGCACAGGCTTTTCTAGCGTAGATAATAACTAAACCTGATGTAACTACAGATTGTATAAGAAAATATCATGATACTTTGCATATCTGTGCTATATAGCAATTCGTTTTGGGACTGTGTGTGTGTGTGTGTGTGTGTGTGTGTGTGTGTGTGTTATTTTGTTTGTTATAAAGAAAGGCTTTGTATTTCATAATGTAATTTTTAATAGCAATAAGAGTTCAAAATTACTGGATGACATGGAAAAAAAACAATCTCTCCAGCAATACCATCTGCTGCACTGAGAGGTGTTTTTTGCACTTGGGAAATTTGAACCATCTGTTGGTCTGATGCCTATTTTCAGTCTGGTGCATAAAAGGCATTGTCACAATTTTGTGACAGTGTGTAGCTGCCACGTTTTTGTTTTTTTTTGCTTTTTATAAATCTTCGCTTAGTATACTATATTCGATTTCTTTGAAAAGCAGAATTTCTGAGACTATGTCTCATAACGGGGACACAGTAAATAGATTATCACAAGACAACTAAAATTGTATATTGTAAATATTTATTTTAATTTCATTACATACAATTCCAGATCTGTTCTACACAATCTTAGTGCTGAGATAACATAATATCTGAGAGGGATTTTCTGTTTATTTTGATCAAAGTATGTGCATGTACTTGATGATTTTTTTTCACTTGGTGAAATTGCATGGTTGTCTATAAAAGTACACTATTGTTATTAAAAAGTGGTTGTCTCACCAGGACAACCTCTTTTCAGATGCAAAATAAACGCATATGGCTGTCATTAACCCCTTAGTGTCTAAGCCTGTTTTGGCCTTCAGGACCAGCCCCATTTTTGCAAATCTGACATGTGTCACTTTATGTGGTAATAACTCCAGAATGCTTTTACCTATCCAAGCGATTCTGGGATTGTTTTCTCGTGACATGTTGTACTTTATGATACTGAAAAAATGTTGGCATTAAATTCAATATTTATTTGTAAGAAACGCCAAGATTTAGAGAAAATTTGCAAAAATTAGCATTTTTCTAAATTTTAATGTATTTACTTGTAAAACAGATAGTAATACCACACAAAATACATACTAGTTTATATTTCCCATATGTCTACTTTATGTTTGCGTCATTTTTTGAACATTCTTTTATTTTTCTAGGCCGTTACAACGCTTAGAACTTTAGCAGCAATTTCTCATATTTTCAAGAAAATTTCAAAAGGCTATTTTTTCAGGGACCAGTTCAGTTCTGAAATGGCTTTGAGGGTCTTATATATTAGAAAGTCACCATAAATCACCCCATTTTGAAAACTGCACCCATCAAAGTATTCAAAACAGCATTCACAAAGTATTTTAGCCCTTTAGGCGTTTCACAGGAATTAAAGCAAAGTAGAGGTGAAATTTACAAATTTCATTTTTTTTCTTCAAAAATTCATTTGTAATAAATTTTTTCTGTACCACAGAAGGTTTTACCCAAGAAATGCAACTCAATATTTATTGCCCAGATTCTGCAGTTTTTAGAAATACCCCACATGTGGCCCTAGCGCGGTCATGGACTGAAACACAGGCCTCAGAAGCAAAGGAGCACCTAGTGGATTTTGGGCCTCTATTTTATTAGAATATATTTTAGGTACCATGTCAGGTGTGAATAGGTCTTGTGCTGCCAAAACAGTGGAAACACCCCAAAAGTGACCCCATTTTGGAAACTATACCCCTCAAGGAATTTATCTATGGGTATAGTTAGCATTTTGAACCCACAGTTTTTTTGCTAAATTTATTTGAATTAGTATGTGAAGGTGAAAATCTACTTTTTTTGTGAAAAAATTAGGAAATTTTAAATTTTTACAAGGAATAAAGTAGAAAAAACACCCCAACATATGTAAAGCAATGTCTTCCGATTATAGCAATACCCCATATGTGGTAATAAATTGCTGTTTGGACCCACAGCAGGCCTCAGAAGAGAAGGAGCACCATTTGGATTTTGGATTTCTGATTTTGCTGGAATAGTTTTCAGTGCCGTGTCGCGTTTGCAATGCACTGGAGGGAAGAAAACCGTGGAAACCCCCCAATAGTGACCCCATTTTGGAAACTATACCCCTCAAGGAATTTATCTATGGGTATAGTTAGCATTTTGAACCCAGAGTATTTTTGCTAAATTTATTTGAATTAGTATGTGAAGATGAAAATCTACTTTTTTTCTGAAAAAAGGTAGCCATTTTTAATTTTTACAAGGAATAAAGGAGAAAAAGCGCCCCAACATTTGTAAAACAATTTCTCCTGATTACGTAAATACCCCATATGTGGTAATAAACTACTGTTTGGACCCACACCGGGACTTAGAAGGGAAAGAGCGCTATTTGGCTTTTGGAGCTCAAATTTAGCTGGAATGTTTTTGGGTGTCATGTCGAATTTGCAAAGCCCCTGAGAGACCGAAACAGTGGAAGCCCCCCAAAAGTAACCCCATTTGGGAAACTACACCACTTAAGGAATCTATCTAGGGGTATAGTGAGCATTTAGGCCCCACACGTCTTTTGCAGAATTTATTAGAATTAGGCCGTGAAAATTAATATCAACATTATTTCCACTAAAATGTTGAATTTTTTCAATTTCACAAAGGATAAACGAGAAAATGCACCCCAACGTTTGTAAAGCAATTTCTCCAGAGTACGGCAATACCCCACATGTGGTCATAAATGTTTTTTCATTAGAAAGTAATTAACCCTTTACGAACTGATTCATGTTTTGCTTTTTCGTTTTTCCTCCCCGCTTTCCAAGAGCCACTACTTTTTTATTTTTCTGTCAATAGAGCGGTGTGGGGGCTTATTTTTTGCGGGACGAGCTGTCGTTTTTATTGGTACCATTTTTTGGTACGATGCCATATCGGTGGACATAAACGGCTGTTTGGGCACGCTGTAGGGCTCAGAAGGGAGGGACGCCATTTGGCTTTTGGAGCGCATATTTTGCTTGGTAGTAGCTCTGGCGTTTTGCTGGTATTTCAGTTTATAATGTTGGGGCACATGTAGGCTGGGCAGAGTACATCAGGGGCATAATAAGAGGGTATAATAATGGGGTAAATAAATAATAATCCACAGATATGTGGCCAGTGTCGCACTGATAAATGGTGCCCGATCTTATCCACTTTTGGAACAGTCTGCACATTTTGCATCGCCATAATCTGGGAGCCGGAACTTTTTTTATTTTTTCACCACCGGAGCCGTGTGAGGGCTTATTTGTTGCGGGACAATCTGTAATTTTCATTGGTACCATTTTGGGGTACATGCGATTTTGTTGATCACTTTTTATTCAATTTTTCGGCAAGCCAGGTGACCAAAAACCATCAATTCTGACAATGATTTTTATTTATTTTTGACGGCGTTTACCCTGGGCTATAAATGACTATTATACTTTATTCTGCGGGTCGGTACGATTACGGTGATACCATTTGTATATACGTTTTTTTATGTTTTGCAGCGTTTGAGCAATAAAATAACTTATTTAGAAAATAATGTATTTTCTGTGTCACCGTATTCTGAGAGCCATAACTTTTTTATTTTTCAGTCAAAAAAGCTGTGTAAGGGCTTGTTTTTTGTGGGACGGGTTGTAGTTTGTATGGGTACTATTTTGGCGTACATGCGAATTTTTGATCACTTTTTATTACATATTTTGTGAGGGGTGGTGACCAAAAAATAGTGATTCTGGCATTGTTTTTCGTTTATTTTTTTTGCGGCGTTCACTGTGCGGGAAAAATAATATTATAGTTTTATAGTTGGGGTCGTTACAAACGCGGTGATACCAAATATGTGTACTTTTTTTTTACGTGTTCATTTTTTTTCCTATAATGAAAGACTTATTATAGGAAAAAAAGCAGTTCTTGTTTATATCACTTATAACTTTTATTTTTACACTTTTTTTAAAACATTTTTATTCTTTTTTTTACTTTTTTCACTTGTCCCACTAGGGGACACTTAGACTTGCAGCTCTGATCGCTGCTGGAATACATTACACTACACACGTAGTGTAATGCATTTCAACTGTCATTGTGACGTGACAGTCACACTGACAGGAAGCCTACGACGACCACCCTCGGGGTGGTCCTCATAGGCTTCTGTACATGGCAACCCGGAAGCCATTGTCTGGCGTCCGGTTGCCATGGGTACCATCGCCAGCCCCCGTGATTTCACATGGGGGCTGCCGATCGGCGCTAAACACCTTAATTGTGGCGTTCAAAATCGAGCGCCGCAATTAAGGGGTTAACTGCCGATATCAGCGGCGACAGGCCGCTGATCGGCAACGGGGAGAGCAGGGCTGACACCCTGCACAGTTAACCGCCGCTGCGGTGCAGCGCCGCGCGGCGGTTAACTGTCAAAGCACTGACGTAACTGTACGTCAAGGTGCGCGAACTTACTGCTCACCATGACGTACAGTTACGTCATGGTGCGTTAAGGGGTTAAGGGTGAGAGGCCTCCTGCTTGGGAACGCCATCCATCAGATAGAGCAGAGTGTCATTATTAAAGAGCAGCTCTCACTTTGATGGTCCCAGCACATCCATGTATTACATGGTCCAGTGGCGAAACTACCGTTATAGCAGCCCACATCATGAGTGAGCCCGTGCCTCCCGGCGCATAACATAACATAACATTTAGCCTGCAGACTATAAGGCACTGGAACAGGATCCCTACTCAGGCCGGCGCGATGACGTCACTGGAACGTCACTGGAACAATGGGGCTGCGTGTGGCACTATTTATAAGGGCGTGTGTGTGGCACTATCTCCAAAGGGGTGTGTGTGGCCCTATCTTATAGGGGTGGTTATGGCATTATCTACAAAGGGCTTTGTGTGGCACGATCTACATGGGGTGTGTGTGGCACTCTCTACTGGGGGATGTGTGGCACTATCCACAGGGGGCTAACAATTTTTATAACCCTGTAACTAAAGGTTATAGGAGTAGACTTGCTGGCCTAGCTGTATGTTAACTTTGCACATAGAATTGATAAATGTGCATTGTCAGGAGGGTGGGATTTTTGGGGATAGGGGGCATTGTTTGCAGGGGAGGGTGGACCAGTGTTTCTTTGTTACACCAAGGACATGGTCGGTTATTCACTTGGACAATAGGTATGTAATATTATATTGTTACTGCAGTTGGCTGTAATTTAAAAAGGGGTTGTCTTGCTTTTTAATGGTTTTGATGCCATCACATATTCAGGGTTAGACTTTAAAGCTAGAGGCCCAGCTGAGCATAGTGCCACCTAATAAGAACGATAATAAGTAAATGTTCTATAAAAATAAAGGTATACAACGATTTTATGTTTTATTATTTTTATTACAACTCAAACGGAATTAAATAAGCTAATTACGAACTACAGCATTAAATTATAACATAATTGACTTAGGTTAATTCACTCAGTATTCAGTCAATATGCAGTTCTTAAAAATAAGCATAGATTTTCTTTTATTAATAATAGAAAAATGGAAAAAGATTACTAGCTCAGGAGTCTGTATAATTGTGTCTTCCAGAAGAGACTTACAGTTCGGGTATGTGCACACACACTAATTACGTCCGTAATTGACGGACGTATTTCGGCCGCAAGTCCCGGACCGAACACAGTGCAGGGAGCCGGGCTCCTAGCATCATAGTTATGTACGACGCTAGGAGTCCCTGCCTCTCTGCAGGACAACTGTCCCATACTGTAATCATGTATTCAGTACGGGACAGTAGTTCCACGGAGAGGCAGGGACTCCTAGCATCGTACATAAGTATGATGCTAGGAGCCCGGCTCCCTGCACTGTGTTCGGTCCACTACTTGCGGCCGAAATACGTCCGTCAATTACGGACGTAATTAGTGTGTGTGCACATACCCTTACACTGAATCTCCAAATAATAGTTATCAAACAAATAGCAAAACTTTGAAATCAGTGTTTTGCCAAACCCAACAGTTCAGTTTGATTCACAGCAAAAATAATCAGTAATACATGCACATTTTTTTAAAAGTTTTTTTGCATTTAATTGCATTTATTAATTCTTCTAGATTTAATTAATTATTGCCATGCAATACAATCTACCCATGTCAAGAAAGGAAAAAAGTTTGGAATGTTTTATGTATAACATAAATGTGCAACAATTAACCAAATTAACAAACATAGCTATACAATTAGACAGCAACATTTGGACCTTCCAGTGACCAAGCACTTTACTGAAGCTAAACAAAATGAAAAACAACTACGGTTCGATATCATAGATCAGGAACCCCCACTCAGGCATGGTGAGGACAGAGTTAAAGAGGCTCTGTCACCAGATTTAGCAACCCCTATCTGCTATTGCAGCAGATAGGTGCTGCAATGTAGATTACAGTAACGTTTTTATTTTTAAAAAACGAGCATTTTTGGCCAAGTTATGACCATTTTTGTAGTTATGCAAATGAGGCTTGCAAAAGTCCAAGTGGGTGTGTTTAAAAGTAAAAGTCCAAGTGGGTGTGTATTAGGTGCGTACATCGGGGCGTTTTTAATACTTTTACTAGCTGGGCGGTCTGATGAGAAGTATCATCCACTTCTCTTCAGAACGCCCAGCTTCTGGAAGTGCAGACACAGCCGTGTTCTCGAGAGATCACGCTGTGACGTCATTCACAGGTCCTGCATCGTGTCAGACGAGCGAGGACACCGGCACCAGAGGCTTCAGTTGATTCTGCAGCAGCATCGGCGTTAGCAGGTAAGTCGATGTAGCTACTGTGAGTGACGTCACAGGATGATCTCTCAAGAACACGCTGTGTCTGCACTGCCAGAAGCTGGGCGTTCTGAAGAGAAGTGGATGATACTTCTCATCAGAGCGCCCAGCTAGTAAAAGTATTAAAAACGCCCCGATGTACGCACCTAATACACGCCCACTTGGACTTTTACTTTTAAACACACCCACTTGGACTTTTGCAAGCCTCATTTGCATAACTACAAAAATGGTCATAACTTGGCCAAAAATGCTCGTTTTTTAAAAATAAAAACGTTACTGTAATCTACATTGCAGCGCCTATCTGCTGCAATAGCAGATAGGGGTTGCAAAATCTGGTGACAGAGCCTCTTTAAGGCCTTAAAAAAAGGAACTGGAATGGATCTATACATTAAATGTCTTGAAACCTAATGGCCTGAATGTGGACTTCAAAGCTTTTGATGTTATATGAGAAATAGTTTGCACTGATCCCTGTACTATACTACTGCTTCTTTCTTCTTTGTAGTTAGGTAGTTGTACTCAGGGGCGTAACTAGGAAAGACTGGGCCCCATAGCAAACTTTTGACTGGGGCCCCTCCTCCCCTGGGTGTCACACAACCCCCCCTTGTAGATAGTGCCTTTTTTACAGCCCCCCCTGTAGATAGCGCCATACATCCCCCTGTAGAGAACGCCATACAGCCCCCCTGTAGATAACGCCATACAGCCCCCCTGCAGAGAACGCCATACAGCCCCCCCTGTAGAGAACGCCATACAGCCCCCCCCCTGTAGAGAACGCCATACAACAGCCCCCCCTGTAGGGAACTCCATACAGCCCCCCCCTGTAGGGAACGCCATACAGCCACCCCCCCCTGTAGGGAACACCATACAGCGTTCCCCCCCCTGTAGGGAACGCCATACAGCGTCCCCCCATCCAAAAAAATGCGACCTACAGTGTGTCCTACAAAATACATGTATCCCCTCTCCACAGGATCTCCACAGGATAGGTGATACATGAGTGATCGCTGGCAGCGATAGGGAGAACGGGGGACTGAAAGTCCCCTGAACTTCTCCATGACAAACCTCTGACTTCCGGCGTCTGCGCAGCTCAATAAAAATGAAAGGAGCGCTGGTCACGCATGCGCACAAGCACCACCGGCGCTCCATTCATTTCTACGGAGCTGCCGACACAGACCCCGGAAGTCTGAGGTTAGTCATGGAGAACTTCATGTATCCCCTGTCCTGTGGAGATCCTGTGGAGAGGGGATACATGTCCTGTGGAGATCCTGTGGAGAGGGGATACATGTCCTGTGGAGAGGGGATACATGTCCTGTGGAGAGGGGATACATGTCCTGTGGAGAGGGGATACATGTCTTTTGCGCCTTCAGGACCAGACACCGTTTAGCCATTTTTAGCACGTGTTAGTTAAATGGCTATAACTTTTTTATTTGTTGGGCTAACGACGTGAATTTTGCGATGTTTTTTTCCGTAGATAATGCAGGTTTCTTTTTTTTTTATCATTTGTATACACACCTTTTTTGCTATTTTAGAATTTTTATTCATAAAGTTTGAAAATAATAGTAAAAAAATAAGCTTTTTTACATTTCAGCTATTTTTTTTTGGTAATAACATAGTTTTACCCTAAAATAGACCTTTTATTTGTGATCGCCATTGTCTACCGTAAATCTTTATATATTACATGTCTATATTAGGGTAATTGGGTCAGCGCTAGCGTTACAACAATGATTGGCGGGGGGAATGTTTTTTTTGGGGTGGGTATTTTATGTGTATTTATTATTTACATTTTTTTTTGCACTTTACTTTATTATTTTTTTATTACTATGGTCTGTCCCCCAAAGGTCTTCTTTATATATATTTTTTCTTTCTTTTACACCATGTTTTTCCTCTGTAACTGGAGCTGCACAGCAGCCCCAGTTACAGGGGAAATCAGCCCTCTCATAGTGACGATTGTCACTAATAGGGCTGTGCTGGGTCTAGTAAGACCCAGCAGCAGCCTGCCACTAACGGCACCCGGCGATCATGTGACCTGTCACATGATCACCGGGAGGAATAGAGACAGCGCCGCTGCTGCTGTCTCTATTCCAGTACACAGCGCGCATTCAGCGCTGTGTACAAGTGATCAGAGAAGACAGAAGCAGCGAAAGCTGCTTCTATCCTCTCCTCAGGGTCCCCGGCAGTCACTGACAGCCGGAGACCCGACATTCAGCTGCCCGATCGCGCGGGCAACAAGTTAAAACCCGAGCCGTAGAAAGTCTATGGCTCGGGTTTTAAGGACCCTGACCGCTGGCCGTAAAAATACAGCCAGCGGTCGGGAACCAGTTAATGGCAGAGCGGGGAGATACCTCCCTGCTCTGCCGTAGTGTTCAGTGGCGTCCCGCTGTAGCAGCCATAGCGGCTGCTAGCGGAGCCTCCGGCCATGGTGGGGGCCCGTCCCGGCGGGCGACTCGGGCCCCCTCATGCCGCGGGCCCCGTAGCAGCCGCTACTGCTGCTACGGCGGTAGTTACGCCACTGGTTGTACTATATATATATATATATATCCAAGAAATAAATCCTGCAGCACTGCAGTAATCAAGATGGCCAGTGCAACGTTTCTGTCCCACATTAGGACCTTTAGGCATAGTGGTACATACATAGTCAGTGGTTTATATAGCGTGTAGCCAATGTACATAATCAATCCCATTAAGATAATAAGACTAGCATATAAATCTTATTATAGCGTGTTAAAAACATTGTAAGGAATCAAAACAATCCAAGTTGATACAAAAAGTGAAAGAGTGATATTTAAAAATAACATATAACAATACATAAAATAATAAATAAAACAATTGACATAATTACAAAAAATACAATAATCAACACCTGTGTAGAGACTAAAGACTGCATGACCACTAACCATTCACGAGCCAAGCGCTCAATTAGTGTACGACGATGCTGTAAGTACGATTGTTGTCATCCATACTCGGCGTCCGCCGAAATCCAATGCGCATGTGCTGGATCAACCGAGACCGGAAGTGACACATCTATCCAGTTGCTTGGTTACCACACACAGGTAAACAAACCATCGTGAGGAGATATTCAAGAGATCACGTAATATATATGTATGTAATCAATAGTACTAAACCGGAATCACCACCAATAGAATGTGGAGAAATCATAATCCTATGTAGCAGAAAATAAGTCAGAAGTCAGCGAAAAACACGATGTCCACGATCAGTATAACAAAGGTAAATATACCAAAACATACAGACACAGGTAGGGAAATATAAAAATACCAAGAATCATCATAGGTACCATTATACACCGTGTTCCAAATTATTATGCACATTGGATTTAAGTGTCATAAACATTTAATTAATAGTTTTTCAATTAAACTCATGGGTGGTATTGTGTCTTAGGGCTCTTTGGATCATTGTAATCAATCTCAGACACCTGTGATAATTAGTTTGCCAGGTGTGCCCAATCAAAGGAAAACTACTTAAGAAGGACGTTCCACATTATTAAGCAGGCCACAGGTTTCAAGCAATATGGGAAAGAAAAAGGACCTCTCTGCTGCCGAAAAGCGTGAAATAGTGCAATACCTTGGACAAGGTATGAAAACATTGGATATTTCAAGAAAACGTAAGCGTGATCCTCGTACTATGAAAAGATTTGTGGCTGATTCAGAGCACAGACGGGTTCGTTCAGATAAAGGCATAATGAGAAAGGTTTCTGCCAGACAAATTAATAGGATTAGGAGAGCAGCTGCTAAAATGCCATTGCAAAGCAGCAAACAGGTATTTGAAGCCGCTGGTGCCTCTGGAGTCCCGCGAACCTCAAGGTGTAGGATCCTCCAGAGGTTTGCAAGTGTACATAAAGCTATTATTCGGCCACCCCTAAAAAATGCACACAAGCAGAAACGGTTGCAGTGGGCTCAGAAATACGTGAAGACTAATTTTCAAACCGTGTTGTTTACTGATGAGTGCCGTGCAACCCTGGATGATCCAGATGGATGGAGTAGTGGTTGGTTGGTGAATGGCCACCATGTCCCAACAAGGCTGCAACGTCAGCAAGGAGGTGGCGGAGTCATGTTTTGGGCTGGAATCATGGGGAGAGAGCTGGTAGGCCCCTTTAGAGTCCCTGACGGTGTGAAAAGTACGTACAGTTTATGACTGACCACTTTCTTCCGTGGTACAAAAAGAACCGTGCCTTCCGTAGCAAAATTTTCTTCATACATGAGAATGCACCATCTCATGCTGCAAAGAATACCTCTGTGTCATTGGCTGCTATGGGCATAAAAGGTGAGAAACTCATGGTGTGGCCCACATGTTCCCCTGACCTCAACCCCATTGAGAACCCTTGGAGCATCCTCAAGCAAAATATCTATGAGTGTGGGAGGCAGTTCACATCAAAACAGAAGCTCTGGGAGGCTATTCTGACATCCTGCAAAGACATTCAAGCAGAAACTGTCCAAATACTCACAAATTCAATGAATGCAAGAATTGTGAAGGTGATATTAAAGAAGGGGTCCTATGTTAACATGTAACTTGGCCTGTTAAGTTTTTTTTGATTGAAAGAGCTTTTGATTTCTGTAAATATGACCTCCTGATGCTGCAAATGCAACAAATTACCATTTTAGTTCTCTTTACAACCTTTAAAATGTTTTGATCTCTGTTGTGCATAATAATTTGAAACAGTGCATTTTGAGTTTTTTACTTCTAAAAAAAATCTGTTATCATTAGGAGATTTGTTCAATAAAATTTGCATTATACTCCAATGGTTGATGGCTTGAAGATTATACTGACTGTCATTTGCATCGACTATTTAAGAAAATCAGCGGAAACATAACATTTGCATAATAATTTGGAATGCGGTGTAGGTGTCATAATCTCATGATTTAGGAAAGTAAAATATTTTTTAATTGATATTACCAAATAGGTGCAAAGGCATAAGGTCCACACGAGGGAGGAGGACCCATGATCACTATACGTGATCAATGGTAACCACCATCCAGGTTAGTGGAAAAAACGTGCAACACTTTCGTGTACCCGGCCAAACACACAAAACCCATAACTCGTGTATCGGACCAATGAAATAGTTCAATATAAGACATCCCCAAAATCTTGCATATATTTTTACTATAGCCCCACCATATGTCAAAAACAAAATAATAACATAATATTTTATATAGCGATCACCGGACATGGTGAATGAAATACCAGCTTCTTCTTTTATTACATCCAGATCATATTTATGTATTCGATGTCATATTTATAAATTCGATCTGGAGTGGTCTTGCAGTCCCATTATAATCTACAAAAGATAAATATTGTTCTATATACCAATGAATAAAGATAATGAAACAGTATCAATGTACATGTATCACAAATCCTATTAATAGATGAGAACATAGCTAGAGGTCAAAATATAACTGGAGGAGAGGATCATCAAAGAATGGCCCTGGCTACATTGAATTCAACATTTTAGACCATTCGGCCTCAAAGAGTTCAATACAAAAATCCACTTCAATTTGCATTTATGCAGCAACGTGTGTCGATCCCCACCTTTGTAGGGTATTGGAATGTAATCAAGAATTATAAACTTAATGTCCCTATCTGTGTGTCCCTGCTCTGCAAAATGTTTTGCTACAGGCAAATCACACTTTTTTCCCGAATGGAATATCGGTGAATATTCTATCTAGTTTTAAAATCGCACGTGGTTTCACCCACATATAATAGGTGGCAGGGGCACCATAGTACGTAGACAACCCAATCTGTGTCACAGGTCACATGATGGCTAATTTTATATTGTTTATTTGTCACAGGATGCATTGTCCAGACTTGAATAACGGTTCTGACCTTGTTCCTGTTGTCGGTTTTCACCGTTTAAATTCTTTTTTTATTTCTTGTGTTCTATAATCCCTCCTTGGTGGTTTTATAGTCCAGTTGATCTCTGTACCATTTTCTCTTCTTGATATCGTCCATTTCAGCTCTTGTTCTTGCCAATGTAACATGCCATTTTTTTATATGCAATCTGAAGATCAGTAGATATGAGTGTTTGTAACGTATTCTCCAACTCATATACCTTATTTTTCAATTTAACAAGATCCTTTTGCAAAAAATCCATGTTTAACAAAATAGTATCAGGGGCATAATTATTAGACAATTGTTCATGTTTAGATCGATATTCGTCATGTTGTACATGCATAGTAGGTTTTATTTGTGGGTGCATCCCCCGAGGGACCATTTTGTTTCTATAGTATTGGCCAAGCGTGAGTAGGTGTAATTCCACATTAATCAATCTCTTGGACTCAAACTCTAGATTACGTTTCACATCCGGTAATGACGGTATGCTCAAAAAAGAGACATCTCCTTCCGTTCCACTCAAAATTCTAGCAAATTATCGACTTGCTCCATAGTAAAAATAATAATTCATTGATCGGTGCCAGCTGATTAGATCCAAATACACACCAACAAAAGAAAGGCAGCAGTACTCAATTCCAGGCAAGAAGTCCTAAAGCAAACGGGTGCCAGCAAGTAGTCTCGATCTAAAAGACCATACAGATATCCAAGAAATAAATCCTGCTGCACTCCAGTAATCAAGATGAAAAAAACTGTGGTTTATTGAGCCAACATGGCCAGTGCAACGTCTCTGTCCCACATTAGGACATTTATAAAGCATAGTGATACATACATAGTCAGTGGTTTATATAGCGTGTTCAATATACATAATCAATCCCATTAAGATAATAAGACCAGCATATAAATCTTATTATAGCGTGTTAAAAACATTGTAAGGTATCAAAACAATCCAAGTTGATACAAAATGTGAAAGAGTGATATTTAAAAATAACATATAACAATACATAAAATAATAAACAAAACAATTAACATAATTACAAAAAATACAATAAGCAACATCTTTGTAGAGATTAAAGACTGCATGACCACTAACCAATCACGAGCCAAGCGCTCAATTAGTGTACTACGATGCTGTAAGTACGATCGTTGTCATCCATATTCGGCGTCCGCCGAAATCCAATGCGCATGCGCAAGTGACACATTTATCCAGTTGCTTGGTTAGCACCCACAGGTAAACAAACCATCGTGAGCATATATTCAAGAGATCACGTAATATATATGTATGTAATCAATAGTACTAAACCGGATACTTATATCGATCTCACCCGTTTAACCCCTCAGGTGCGGCGCTCAGCAGCGAGCGCCGCATCTGAGTGGTTTTGGAGAGAGGGAGGGAGCTCCTTCTCATCCCACCGACACCCGGTGATAAGATCACCAAGTGTCTGTGTCTCCGATGGCAGCCGAGGGCCTAACAAAGGCCCCCAGGTCTGTCTGTAGTGAATGCCTGGCCTAGCAGATGCCTGTCCATTTTAAACGGACAGGCAGTAATACACTGCAATACAAAAGTATTGCAGTGTATTATAATAGCGATCGGATGATCGCATATTAAAGTCCCCTAGTGGGACTAGTAAAAAGTAAAAAATGTTTTAATAAAGTTAATTAAAAAAAATAATTGAAAAAAAAAAAATGAAAAACCCACGTTTTCCCCCTTACAAACTGCTTTACTATTAAAAAAAGAAAATAAAGTAAAAAAGTTACGCATATTTGATATCGCCACATCCATAATGACCCGACTATAAAACTATTACATTATTTAACCCGCACGGTGAACATTCTAAAAATGTAATAAGAAACTATGGAAAAATTGCTGTTTTCTGTGAATCCTGACTTAAAAAAAATGTGATAAAAAGTGATCAAAAAGTTGCATTTACTCCAAAGTCTTCCCGCAAAAATAAAAAGCCATCATACAACTGCATCGACGGAACAATAAAAAAAGTTATGTCTCTTCAAATATGGAGACACAAAAATTTTTGAAAAAAATTTGTTTTTACTGTGTAAAAGTAGTAAAACATACAAAACCTTTACAAATTTGGTATCGTTGCAATTGTAACAACCCGCTGAATAAAGTTATTGTGTTATTTATACCACATGGTAAACGGCGTAGATTTAGGATGCGAAAAAGAGTGGCAAAATTTCAGTTTTTTTTCTATTCCCCCCCAAAGAAAAGTTAATAAAGTTAATCAATAAATAATATGTACCTCAAAATAGTGCTATTAAAAAATACAACTTATCCCGCAATAAACAAGACCTTATACAGCTATGTGGACGCAAAAATAAAAAAGTTATAGCTCTTGGAATGCGACGATGGAAAAACGTAAAAAATACCTTGGTCATTAAGGTTTAAAATAGGCTGGTCATTAAGGGGTTAAATATCACTCTTTCACTTTTTGTATCAACTTGGATTGTTTTTATACCTTACAATGTTTTTAACAAGCTATAATAAGATTTATATGCTGGTCTTATTATCTTAATGGGATTGATTATGTATATTGGACACACGCTATATAAACCACTGACTATGTATGTATCACTATGCTTGATAAAGGTCCTAATGTGGGACAGAAACGTTGAACTGGCCATGTTGGCTCAATAAACCACAGTTTTTTTTAATTGATTACTGGAGTGCTGCAGGATTTATTGCTTGGATATCTGTATGGTCTTTTGGATCAAGACTACTCGCCGGCACCCGTTTGCTTTAGGACTTCTTGACTGGAATTGAGTGTTGCTGCCTTTCTTTTGCTGGTGTGTACATATATATGTATGTATATATATATATATATATATATATATATATATATATATATATATATATATGAAAAAAGAATTTTAGATGTTTTTGCAAATTTATTAAAAATGAAAAGCTCTAATTTCGCATGGACAAAAGTATTCAGACCCTTTGCTATGACACTTATAATTTAGCTCTTGGGGCCTCCCATTTCTCTAGATCATCTCTGAAATGTTTCTACACCTTGATTGGAGTCCACCTGTGGTAAATTTATTGGATTGGACATAATTTGGAAAGACACACCCTTATAAGGTCTCACAGCTGACAATGCATATCAGAGCAAAAAACAAGCCATGAGGAGGAAAAAACTGGCTATAGAGCTCAGGGACAGGATGGTGTGGAAGCACAGATCTGGAGAAGGATAGAAATATATTTCTGCTGCACTGAAAGTTCCTAAGAGCACAGTGGGCTTTATGGCAGAGTTGCCAGAAAAAAGCCTCTCCTCAGTAAAAGACACATGAAAGCCCATCTGGTGTTTGCAAAAAAAGCACCTAAAGGACACTCAGAATGTGAGAAACAAGATCATGTGAACTGATGAATCCAAGATTTACTTTTTGGTCTCAATTCTAAGCATCATGTCTGGATCAAACCAGGCATTGCTCATCACCTGCCCAATACCACCCATACAGTGAAACATGGTGGTGGCAGCATCATGCTGTGGGGGTGTTCTTTAGCAGTGGGGACAGCTAGACTGGTCTGCGTTGAGGAAAACATGAGTGTAGCAAAGTACAGAGATATTATTAATGGAAACCTGATCCAATGTGCTCTGGACCTTAGACTGGGCGAAAGGTTCACATTCCAGCAAGACAATGACCCTAAGCACACAGCAAGACAACACAGACGTGGCTTAAGGACAATTTTGTGAATGTCCTTGAGTGTCCCAGCCAGAACTCTAACCCAATCAAACATCTCTGGAGAGACCTGAAAGAGCTTGAGAGGATCTGCAAAAAAGAATGGCAGAAAATCCCCAAATCCAGGTGTGCAAACCTCGTGGCATCATACCTAAAAAGACTGGAGGCTGGTATCACTGCCAAAGGTGCTTCAGTAAGTACTGAGTACAGGGTCTGAATACTTATGTCAATGAAATATTTTAGTTTTTCCTTTTAAATAAATTAGCAAAGATTACTAACATTCTATCTTCACTTTGTCATTATTCGGTGTTTAGTCCAGAATGATGGGGAAAAACTGCATTTTTATTTTATTTTAGCAAATTATATAATAATGGGCTTTACTAAATAATGACAGACATGTCTTTTTCTGTATGTCCAATGCCAGGAATGTTTTCTGTCAATATGGGGGTATCTTGGTTTCCAGAGTGCTGTTGACATGATGTTGCAAATCATATACACTAGAACATTACGTAGGTGGATGTCAGTGCCTTCAGTGGGAAGAAATAACTTCCCAGACAAATTTAAAAGAATATTTACTTTAGATAATCTATTTATTCTCTAGTAAGAGTTAATTATCTGTCTGTTTGCCCATTTGTATAGATTAATACAGTCTAATTCAACTCCTACCTTATATCTTATTGATTATCCCTTCTCAGGCACAATATTTTCCAACTAATACAATCTGTCTGCTTTGTTGCAAACTGCATGTATGAATAAGGTGTTGGCAAATTTGCCCATTAGCAAGATGACCACTATAATGTCTCTATTTCATTATGCGCATGCACAGTTTTGAGCTGTTTCCTTCAATGTGTGTGGGTGTTCTTCTCTCCTTTTCCTCTTCTGCTATAGCAGTATTTGAGTTCCTGACATGCGCAGCTAGCAATGCAGGATGCCATGCGTTCACAGAAGCATGTTGCCATAATGTATCTATGTTGATGAGGCATGGATTAACTCATTATGCACTTGTGTCATCATTGGGATTAATTATTGCACTATGCACTTTTTGTCTATTACTGATGGATAAACACTTAGTGATATTTATAATGCACATTGATGTTAATACAGATATTAACCAGGTTTATTTATACACTTTTGTTTCGGAATATAAATTATGTGTAATTGATTATGTATTGGATAAGGTTTATGTAGCCACTCTGTCTACCTATTCATTGCTTGAGAAAGACTCCATTGGGAGAGCAATCTTTACTGCTTGTAAATATATATTGGGTGTATTTTACAACAACAGGGAATGGTATAAGCCTGGGTCAACATCTGGGATGGGAAGTTGGGCTTTCTTTTGCAGAGATTAGCAAAACATTTTAGCATTAGTATTTTTAGGTCTTTAAAAATGGCCTTGTGGAGGGTGCTGCAATGATTTGGGGGTAAGGGGGTTCAAAATGTGTCACATGATTAGACACAACACTTCTGTTCAATTTTTCAACAAATTGCAGGGCCCATTTTATATAGATATATAAATAATATATAGATAAAATGTATTTAGGAAAGTTGGTTAACATATACATTTTATTAAGCATTCATTATTGAGTTACATGCTGTATTCACAATTCTGTTGGTTGTTATTGGAAACAGATGACAAGATTGTTGAAAGCTAGAGTTTTAACAGCTTATCTGAGCTCCCATACAATAGTGGAAAATATAGTGGACATGCTGCAATAAGTGCCTGGGCAAAAGGTAGGCAACCAAAGCAGTAGCCTATGGTGGAGTGATGAAAACGGGCCATGTTAATTAACAAAAGGAAAACAATGTTATATTAAACACCACCAATATTATTTTGTCACTTTATTATAGTAATGTTTGGGCAATATATTTTAGAGATTTATTACAGATAATACAGATTTATTACACCTCTAAACGCCCTGAAAAATGGCTGGAAAAATGGAAGCCGAATGCCTTCAAACATCTGCCCATTGATTTCAATGGGAAAAACTGTGGTTCGTTCCGACGGAGCGTTTTTTTACACGGCCGTTTGAAAGAAAGGTGCATAAAAAAGCGCCCTGTAAAAAGAAGTGCATGTCATTTCTTGAGCCGTTATTGAAGCCGTTTTTCTTAAAAAACAGCTATGTATTTTACAGCCGTTTTTTGATTAGCGTCTGAACATACCCTAAATGGCACTTTTAAGCATTTTAGCAGCTTTTGCCGTGAGCTCCAAATAGAACACGTCTCTACACTTACTTTAACTCTGATTCAACAGTACAAAAAACGTAAAGCAGTATATTTTCAAAGCCAAGTCATCTTTCATTTCTACACTATGATTAAAGGCTATGTACACCTTTGGAAGGATTTTTTTTTTATTCAATCAATGTGTTATGTGTTTTTAAGCAATTTTCTAGTTGACTATTATTTATTTTTTTACTTTCAGCTGAACTGACGGCTCGAGTGAGAGCAGGTCATGTGTGTCTCGGACACACAGGATCCTTCTAATACAGATAACATCTAAGGTATGGACTTATATGTGATCAATATTAGTTGGAACCTGTGTGTCAGAGACATGCAGGACCCACTCTCAGCTGAACTGTCAGTTCAGCTGAACTGACGGATTCGGCTGAGCGAGAATGTTACAGCATCTAATGTATACAGGATACATATAAGCTGTATCGTTACAAAGTAAAAAAATAATAATACAAAAGTCAAATGGAAAATTGCCTAAAGAAACAAAATTCCTTCCAAGGATGTACATAACCTTAAAGTGCTGCTTACCCTTCATTTCTTCTTGCTCACTGTGAATCGTCCACACATGTAGGAGGCGATTCACAGGTGTTGCAGCCTCCTGCTCCCATTGAAGTGAATGGGAGAAGAAAGCTAAAATACCTGTGAATCGCTGCTACATCCGTATCGACAAGTCACAGTGAGCAAGTAGAAATGAAGGTGAAGCACCCCCTCAAAACAGCCGATCGGTGAGGGTCCCGGGAGTCAGACCCCGACCCATCAGCTATTGATGGCCTATCCCGAGGATAGGTCATCAATTTTTAGGGAATGGACAACCCCTTTAAAGGCATTATTAAGACACTATATGAAAGCCTAATTATGGGTGCAACTGCAGGCTTAAAGGAACAGTGTCATCACAAATTATTTTTTTATATGTTAAAGATGTTATTAAAAACGTTTATATTTATTTGTGTGTTTGTGTTTTACTTTTTCTTATTTTTACACTTTTTCTTCCCTATGGGGGCTGCCATTTTTTGTTCCATTTCTGTATGTGTCGATTAACGACACATACAGACATGGAATACGGCAGCCACAGTCCCATAGGGACTGTGAACGGGTCCCGTCCCATTCACTTCTGTGTACGGCGTCTGTGTGGGAACTGCGCATGCGCCGCTCCCACACAGTCCAATTTGAAATTGGCGCCGTCCGGCGCCATTTTCCTGTGGACCGGAAGTCGCGGCCGGACAGTAATATTACTACTTCCGGTCGCGGCTTCCGGACTTGTGCACTTGGACCAGCGGCAGCAGACGGAGCGGACGGGCCGGAGGGAGCCGCGGCGGCAGGAGCAGGTAAGAGAATTCAATGTATGTTCGTGTTTGTTTGTGTTTACTACTGTATGTAAACCTACTACACTATGTGTTAGCTCAAAAAATGGCGACACACAGTGTAGGAGGTTACACCGTTCAAACCCCTCGTTTATCCCGGCACTAGCCAGGATAAAGGAGGGGGGGGGATGCTGAGAGCTCACTAGAGCGAGGGCTTTTTACCCAATTTTGCAATGCTGCAATTTTGGGAATAGCTCCATCTAGTGACCAGAAATGGGAAATATTATAAATTAGAATTAATTTATAATATTTCCTGACTCGTGAAAAAAATAAAAAAAATTTGAACAATGTTTAATCACCCACACACTAAATGTTTAATTAAAAAAAACAAAACATGTTTTTCTAGCAACACATTCCCTTTAAACTGTGATCTGATTACAGATAAGTACTTACCTGTACTTATGTCTCTGTAGAAACATGTAAATTCATCTTGAAATAAGTTTTAGAGTAGAGAACCATGGGAAATTGAGTCTCCTAGCAGAGTATAGCAGAAAAGGCTCATGGAGAGTTCCATTAATTTTATCCTGTAAGAGTATAAAAATCTCTTGCGTTCTGATCTTCACCTAAGCCTGATGAGTAAACTGCCAAGATTTATCAAAGTCTAATTAGAAATGAAGGAACCTATTATGTTTTATTTTTATATTGGACAGTGTCAGATGTCTAAATTCTGAAAACTAAATCAGCTGTAAATTGTCATGCCCTCCAAGTATTACTTCCATTGCAAAGCAGTCAGTACAATATATTTATCCTGCCTTACACTAAATCCATTCTTAAGTGAATTTATAATATACTGCAAGCTCTCACAATAGAAGAAGAAAAGTATGCAAATCACTTTATTGGAAGCATAGTTAAAAGAAAAAGATCAAATGTGTAGTAATGTCTTTGAAATGATTTTTTATTAAATCAGCTTTTCCCACATTATAGAAAATAATTCTATAAGAATTAATACAAAGCATAAGCTAACATCTAAGAACTTAAAATGTATGATACATTACACTATAAACAGCATTACATGTAAAGTAAGTCCCAAGTTCCTTAGCAATTGTCAACTGAAATAACAGTAACTTTGATAATAATCAATTTGCAGAATTATTAAACAAATAGAAGTAAACTTCTAGGGCGGAATTTACCAAATATTTGCAAAATTGTGACTTGTGGTTAGTTTCCACCACTTTCATCACCTTTTGTTTTTTTTAAAGAGGGTGGAATGAGGCAGAATGCGCGTGGCTACTCGCATTTACTATAATTTATGCCAAAAACTGTACTCTAGCTCCTGGCTGGCATGAATTTCATACAGTGGTCCATGCACAGCCAAAGATGCGACAAAGTTATTAAGGCATGTGCTTCTTAATACATTTGTTGCATCTCACTCCAGCTTGAGTCTTATTAAGATTGGCTCAGTCTTAATAAATCTCCCGCATTGAATAACATGTCTCCGACATAAATTATCAGTATTCACAGCAAAAAGGTAAAGGTTCTGTTTGACATAAGAATTAGACTATGAGGACTTCATGCTATAGACTTTCACAGGTAAAATTCCAATTCTTTACAAATTTTCTTGTTTGTAACATACGGTTTAATGGGAACCTGCCACAAGATTAGAGTCCCTTTAGATCAGGGCTAGTGGCAGATAATCATAGGGACGTTTAGGGTGGCTGCCCAGGGCCCGGGGCTACCGGTGATCCTATGGCTGCCCAAAGTACATACAAGTTTGGTCGCATTTTTTTTGACCCGAGTCACAGCAAAAACCATGACAAAACTGCATTATGTATGCACTGCAAAAGGAGCTGCAAACATAAGGTCGGATGACCTCATATTTTCAGTTTGAAAGTCCTGCAGGTCACATGACCATGTAGGCAGAAAGACTCCACAGGGAAGATTTTGAACTGCTATGTAAGTATATGGGTCTGTATTAGTTTAAATGGTCTGGGGTCTGGCCTGGGGTCTGAATTAGTTTAAGGGTTATGGTGTCTGTATTTAGAGGGGTCTGGTCTGGGGTCTGTATTAGTTTAGGGGGTCTGTATTTAGGGGGTCTGTATTAGTTTAGGGTGTCTGAAGTCGTATTTAGGGGTCTTGGGTCTGTATTAGTTTAGAGGTCTATATTTAGGGGTCTGTATCAGTTTAGGGGGTTTGGAGTCTGTATTTAGAGGTCCAGGTCTGTATCTGTTTAGGGGGTCATGTCTGGGGGTCTTTAGGGCTCTGGTCCAAGGTCTGTATTTAGAGGTTCTGGTGTATGGTCTATATTTATTTAGGGGTGCTTGTTCTGGCGTCTGTATTTGTTAAGAAGGTCTGGGGTCTGTATGTATTCTATGATCTGGTCTGGGGTCCGAATTTATAATTCTTGGATAATGCATTGGCCGGGGGTCGGAATTTTCTTAATGATCTGGTGTGGGGTATGGAACAATTTAGGCGATTTGGTGTCTGAATTTTTGTGTTTCTATAGAGGCTGGAAATGACTGAAGAAGGGAGGGGCAAATAGGTCCCGGCAAGAGACTCTGCAGTGGTCATGAGAAGTTGCTATAACGGCCTATGTCAGATGGAGCAGAAAAGAAAAGAGAACGACTCCATCAGAGAAGACGTCATCTGTGAGTTACTGGATTTATAGAGGATCTGTCCCCTCTCCAGACATGTCTGTTATAGGAAATCCTTGTACTCCATAAAAAGTATTTGTGTAGCCCAGGACTAATAGACAAATGGGTGTTACCATTCTCATTGTCAGGAGGATATGTACCTACACAATGTGATGCTGCCAGTGATGGTTGGAGACTGTCAGTATGTAGGGACATAGCCATGGCTAGCCTTAGATACGTTTGACCAGTGCGCACAGGGCGCCAGCCACCACATTGCAAGAGGGGTGCCAGCGGGTGTGTGTATCCCCGCGCCATTGCAACTACCAGCAGGTCAGGTGCCACTCACTAACTGCACCCAGGGCCGGCCTTAGGCAGTCGCCTTTCCGCCCGCTGGCACTAGAGCAGAGCAGAGAGGTATCTCCCTGCTCTGATATCTATTAGCACTTCTGTAGCTCCCATGTGGCTGGGGATTCCGCTCCTGGAGTGCTCCTTGATGTCTCTGTCCATATATGGACAGTGACATCAGGGGAAAGTCCTGCAGCGGAAACCCTGTCCACAGCGTTGCAGATGCTAGGACCGGGGATTCCACTCCAGGAGGAGCCAATGACGTCATGGACACAGACGACAGGAGCTTCTCCTGGAGTTGAATCGACGGTCACAGCGTCGGCAACGCTGTAGACGGGGATTCCGCTTCAGGAGTTTCCCCTGATGTCACTGTCCATATATGGACATAGACATCAAGGAGCGCTCCAGGAGTGGAATCCCCGGCCACGCGGGAATTCCGCTCCTTCAGGGAGCTACAGTGGTGCTATCTATATGGGAAGGGGGGGTTTGCTATCTACAAGGAGGCTGTGGGCTGTGTGGCACTACCTACCCCCTGGTAGGTAGTGCCACACTGTCCACAGCTCCATTGCTGGCGGGCAATAGACATTCAAAAAAGGGACAACTGTGCAGGAGCACACAAAATACCCAGCTTTCCCGGCAATCAAATTAATGTGTGGAAATAAACTAAGATATAACTTTTATTTAATCTAGCTAAAAGGATTAATCCTTTAGCTAGACTAAGTAAAAGTTATATCTTAGTTTATTTCCACACATTTATTTGATAGCTGGGAAAGCAAGGTATTTTGTGTGCTCCTGCACAGTTGTCCTTTTTTGAATGTCTATTGCCCGCCAGCAAGGGGGCTGTGGGCAGTGTGGCACTACCTACCAGGGGGCTGTAGGCAGTGTGGCACTACCTACAAGGAAGCTGTTGGTAGTGTGGCACTACCTATAAGGGGGCTGTGGGCAGTGTGGCACTACCTACCAGGGGGATGTGGGCTGAGTGGCACTACCAACCAGGGGGCTGTGGGCTGTGTGGCACTACCAACCAGGGGGCTGTGTGGCACTCTCTACCAGGGGGCTGTGGGCTGTGTGGTACTACCAACCAGGGGGCTGTGTGGCACTACCAACCAGGGGGCTGTGGGCCGTGTGGCACTACCAACCAGGAGGCTGTGTGCTGTGGGGCACTACCAACCAGGGGGCTGTGTGGCACGCCCTACCAGGGGCCTGTGGGCTGTGTGGTACTCCCTACCAGGGGTCTGTGCGGCACTCCCTACCAGGGGGCTGAGCGACACTCAATAGCAGGGGGCTGTGCGGCACTTCCTACCAGGAGGCTGTGTGGCACTCCCTACAGGGGGCTGTGGGGCGCACTCTACAGGGGTCTGTGTGGCGCTCTTTACAGGGGGCTGTGTGGCACTATCTACAAGGGGGCTGTGTGGCACTATCTACAAGGGGGCTGTGTGGCGTTACCTACAAGGGGCTGTCTGGTGCTACCTACAAGGGGGCTGATGGTCATTTTTCTGTGAGTGGGGGGCTGATGGTAATTTTACTGTGAGTGAAGGGGCTGATGGTCATTTTACTGTGAGTGGGGGGCTGATGGTCTTCAAGTGGTTTCCGCCTCTGACCTCCAATTGAAATTAATAGGAGGCAGAAAATACCTGCGGAGCTCGTTTGGAGCTTTTTTTCCAGCGTCTTTTGCATTCGCTTCAACAGCTTAAGAAAAAACACCAAAAAAGGTCACACAACGCTGTCAGTTGCTGAAGCAATTTTGAGGCAGATTACTTTTGCCTTACAGAAAACGTGTGTGAATGTACCCTACGAGTGTAGTGCTTGCTCTTAGCCATTTTCTGTCTTTCTCAAAACAATTTTTGGTAGGGGTGCTGTGAGGAAATTTTATTTTTCCAGTGCTGCCTCGAGTCTGAAAAGGTTGGGAACTCTGTACTAGGCTACAGGATCCTGTCATGGAGCAGCACAGTTTGTAATGGGAACGGGGCCTAGGTGAGTAAAATTTTTGTTTTTGTTTGGGGGCATTGTCTACAAGGGGGAGGTGGGAGACTGTATGGCACTGTCTGCAAGGGGATGTGGGGGGGGGGCTGTATGGCACTATCTACATAAAGAAGGTGGGGGATTATGGCACTGTCTACAGTGAGGTTATATGGCAAAATCTACAGGGGGGCACTATACTGTGTGGGTGCCACTAAGCGGACATTATACTGTGTAGGGGTACTACAGGTGCCATAATACTGTGGGCACAATTAGAGGACGAAATACTGTGTCCTTGAAGGGGTTGTAATATATTATATTATTACATATTATTATTATTATTATAATGTATGGGGGCACTAAAGGGGCATTATAATTTTTTTATGGGGCGTTTTTTTAATGATAGGGTGGGGCGCCGAAAGATCATTTCGCACAGGGCGCCATCTATCCTAGGGCCGGCCCTGGACACAGTCCATTGACAAGGGAATCGTAACATCCATTTATCAATGCTCACACAGAAAGGTAATGTTGATTATAGACAAGGCACAGCAGAGCAGCAATGTAGGGGGCCCAAGTTTGGGGATCAGCCCAGGGGGCTGTGAGCTGTGTGGTACTCCCTACCAGGGATCTGTGCAGCACTCCCTACCAGGGGACTGTGTGGCACTCCATAGCAGGAGGCTGTGCAGCACTTCCTACCAGGGTGCTGTGTGGAACTCACTACAGGGGGCTGTGCAGCACTACTTACAGGGGGCTGTGTGGCACACTCTACAGGGGGCTGTGTGGCGCTCTTTACAGGGGGCTGTGTGGCGCTATCTACAAGGGGGCTGTGTGGCGCTATCTACAAGGGGGCTGTGTGGCGCTCTTTACAGGGGGCTGTATGGTGCTACCTGCAAGGGGCTGTGTGGTGCTACCCACAAGGGGGCTGTGTGGCGCTACCCACAAGGGGCTGTGTGGCGCTACCCACAAGGGGCTGTGTGGCGCTACCCACAAGGGGCTGTGTGGCGCTACCTACAGGGAGAATCTGTGAGTGGGGGGCTGATGGTCATTTTACTGTGAGTGAAGGGGCTGATGGTCATTTTACTGTGAGTGGGCGCTGATGGTCATTTTACTGTGAGTGGGGGGCTGATGGTCTTCAAGTGGTTTCCGCCTCTGACCTCCAATTGAAATTAATAGGAGGCAGAAAATACCTTCGGAGCTCGTTTGGAGCCTTTTTTCCAGCATCTTTTGCATTCGCTTCAACAGCTTAAGAAAAAACACAAAAAAAAGGTCACACAACGTTGTCAGTTGCTGAAGGAATTTTGAGGCAGATTATTTTTGCCTTACAAAAAACGTGTGTGAACGTACCCTACGAGTGTAGTGCTTGTTCTTAGCCGTTTTCTGTCTTTCTCGAAACAATTTTGGTAGGGGTGCCGTGAGGAAATTTTATTTTTCCAGTGCTGCCTCAAGTCCAAAAAGGTTGGGAAACTCTGTACTAGGCTACAGGATCCTGTCATGGAGCAGCTCAGTTCATCATGGGAACGGGGCCTAGGTGAGTACAATCTTTGTTTTTGTTTGGGGACACTGTCTACAAGGGGGAGGTGGGAGACTGTATTCCACTGTCTACAAGGGAGTATGGCATGATCTACAAAAAGGAGGTGGGGGATTATGGCACTGTCTACAGGGAGGCTATATGGCAAAATCTACAGGGGGCACCAGAGGCGTAGCTAGGTTCTCCTGCACCCAGGGCAAAAATTCAGATTGGCGCCCCCCCAACTTATTTCCCGACATCTACTTCCCCCTCACCATGTTTTATTTCCCTACCAATAAATGAGGTGTAATTTTTTTTCACAATTTTTTTAATGTAACGCGAGTATAAAAGCATTTCTACATTTTACAAGCGATATAGTTCTATAATGTAATTAACATAAAAATAAATTAAACGAAAAAAAATTAAAGAGGCCACACACGACCCCCTGTAGATAGCGCCACACACAGCCTCCCTTGTAGATAGTGCCACACACAGCCCCACCTTGTAGATAGTGCCACACACAGCCCCCTCTTGTAGATAGTGCCACACAGCCCCACTTGTAGATAGTGCCACACACGGCCCCCTTGTTAATAGTGCCACACACAGCCCGCTTCTTCCCTTGTAGATAGCAGCACATTCCCCCCCCCTTGTAGATAGTGCCACACACAGCCCGCTGCCCCTTTGTAAATAGCGCCACACTCCCCCCCCCTTGTACTTAGCGCCACACTGTGAACAGACCGGTGAGCGGTAGCCTACCTCTACCACTCTCCGCTCTGCCTGGTGTGACTTACCGGATGAGCCGAGGAGGTCATGCGGCGCAGGCAGCGGCTGAGTTTTCTGAATAGGGTCGGTGACAACCAGGGCCAGCCTTAGCTTGGATGGCGCCCTGTGCGGGACTCTCTATTGCATCATCAGGAGGTCATATTTACAGAAATCAAAAGCTCTTTCAATCAAAAAAAACTTAACAGGCCAAGTTACATGTTCACATAGGACCCCTTCTTTGATATCACCTTCACAATTCTTGCATCCATTGAATTTGTGAGTATTTGGACAGTTTCTGCTTGAATACCTTTGCGGGATGTCAGAATAACCTCCCAGAGCTTCTGTTTTGATGTGAACTGCCTCCCACCCTCATAGATATTTTGCTTGAGGATGCTCCAAAGGTTATCAATTGGGTTGAGGTCAGGGGAACATGGGGGCCACACCACGAGTTTCTCTCCTTTTATGCCGATAGCAGCCAATGACACAGAGGTATTCTTTGCAGCATAAGATGGTGCATTGTCATGCATGAAGATAATTTTGCTACGGAAGGCACGGTTCTTCTTTTTGTACCACGGAAGAAAGTGGTCAGTCATAAACTCTACGTACTTTGCAGAGGTAATTTTCACACCGTCATGGACCCTAAAGGGGCCTACCAGCTCTCTCCCAATGATTCCAGCCCAAAACATGACTCCGCCACCTCCTTGCTGACGTCGCAGCCTTGTTGGGACATGGTGGCCATTCACCAACCATCCACTACTCCATCCAGGGTTGCTCGGCACTCATCAGTAAACAACACGGTTTGAAAATTAGTCTTCATGTATTTCTGAGCCCACTGCAACCGTTTCTGCTTATGAGCATTGTTTAGGGGTGGCCGAATAATAGCTTTATGCACACTTGCAAACCTCTGGAGGATCCTACACCTTGAGGTTCGCGGGACTTTAGAGGCACCAGCGGCTTCAAATACCTGTTTGCTGCTTTGCAATGGCATTTTAGCAGCTGCTCTCCTAATCCTATTAATTTGTCTGGCAGAAACCTTCCTCATTATGCCTTTATCTGAACGAACCCGTCTGTGCTCTAAATCAGCCACAAATCTTTTCACAGTACGATGATCATGCTTAAGTTTTCTTGAAATATCCAATGTTTTCATACCTTGTCCAAGGTATTGCACTATTTCACGCTTTTCGGCAGCAGAGAGATCATTTTTCTTTCCCATATTGCTTGAAACCTGTGGCCTTCTTAATAATGTGGAACGTCCTTCTTAAGTAGTTTTCCTTTGATTGGGCACACCTGGCAAACTAATTATCACAGGTGTCTGAGATTGATTACAATGATCCAAAGAGCCCTAAGACACAATATTATCCATGAGTTTAATTGAAAAACTAATAATTAAATGTTTATGACACTTAAATCCAATGTGCATAATAATTTGGAACACAGTGTAGAGGAAATGACTTACTTCACAGAACATCTCACATGCCCGTAGATAAGGGGATTAGAGAATTTGGACCTACAGCAATCATCTGTGTGACGAGGCAGGTTCATCCTAAGGGCACGGCCAGACATGGCGTATTTCTGCAGACACTGTCTGCATCAATGGCGCACATAATTTGCAGATTCCTTTGCGCCTTTGCCTAAAATGTGAAGTAAATTGCTGCGGATTAGTCGTTGCGGATTCAGGTGAAGAGTTCAAACTGCTCTCTTTTAAAACATTCCATTTCAGTCTGGCTATAGACCTCGAAACACATAGGTCCAGCCAGAATGAAGAAATATACTGTTCGTAAAACCAATCCTCAACGCAAAACACATAACATCTGCGTATTTCATTGCAGAATTTTGAAACTCCATTGAAGTCAATGGAGAAATTCCGCAACAAGTCCGCAACAAGTCCGCAACAGCCAGTGTAGGCTGCGGACACCAAATTCTGCACCGCAGCCTATGGTCCGCAGCGGAGTTTTCTGCCACGTCTGCACGGACATAATTAATAAGGTGTGGAAACCAATGGAGAAACTGTCCGCATCGGAATTCCACAACAATTCCGCCATGTCTGGCCGTGCCCTAAGAATGAGTTCCGAAGTAGTAGAGGCAAGTTTTAATTAGCTTGAAGCAGCGTTTATCACATACAGTATAAGACAATGGAGGCTGAAATTATGAAATATGGAATTTTAGATTCCATTGTCTTCTGTGGGGAAATACAGCCCTGTAATTGAAAATTGATCCAGCAAAACAAGGAGTGTTTTGCACCTGTCCTTCCAATTTAGAATTAGGAAATATTCATCTTCAATGTAGTTATGGGGGAGGAAGTCATGGACATGCTGCCCTCCTGACATTAAAAACTAGCAGATAAGTCTAATATAGGGGGAAGAAAGTCAATCAGGAACATGCAATTATTTTTTTTACTAATTTGCTTTTGCATATTGTGCAAGATAATTATATTTTTCTGTTCTTTTAATATTGCTTTTTATTGACTTATACATTTAGATTGGTGATTGACTATATGTTTCTACAACAAGTTTTCAATATTGTACCATTTTACATTATTGCTTACACTGTTGAGTTTATCCCGTTAGTGACCGCCAATATGCCTTTTCACGGCTGCCACTAATGGGCTTTTTTCTGATGCATAAGCCTTTTTACGGCGCTGCATCAGCATAAATAAACAGAGCAGGGAGCCGTTAAATCTCCCTGCTCTCAGCTACCAGAGGTAGCTGAGGGCTGGAGGCATCCCTGCTCGAACGGGTGAGATCGATATAAGTATCGATCTCACCCGTTTAACCCCTCAGATGCGGCGCTCAATAGCGAGCGCCGCATCTGAGTGGTTTTAGAGAGAGAGAGAGGGAGCTCCCTCTCATCCCACTGACACCCGGCGATAAAATCGCCGAGTTTCTGTGTCTCCAATGGCAGCCGCCTGCCTAATAAAGGCCCCCAGGTCTGCCTGTAGTGAATGCCTGCTAGGTCATGCTGGAGTCATGGCCTAGCAGATGCCTGTCCGTTTTATACGGACAGGCAGGAATACACTGCAATACAAAAGTAGTGCAGTGTATTATAAATGTGATCGGATGATCGCATGTTAAAGTCCCCTAGTGGGAATAGTTAAAAAGTTTAAAAAAAAGTAGAATAAAGTTAATAAAAAAAATGTGAAAAAAAATGAAAAACCCACTTTTTCCCCTTATAAACTGCTTTACTAATAAAAAAAAAAAATTAAGCAAAAAAGTTACACATATTTGGTATTGCCGCATCTGTAACGACCCCGACTATAAAGATATTACATTATTTAACCAGCACGGTGAACGCTGTAAAAAAAATAAAATAAAAAACTATGGAAAAATTGCTGTTTTCTGTGAATCCTGACTTAAAAAAAATTTGATAAAAAGTGATCAAAAAGTCACATCTACTCCAAAATGATAGCAATAAAAACTACAAGTCGTCCCGCAAAAAAAAAAGTCCTCATACAACTGCATCGGCGAAAAAAGAAAAAAGTTATGGCTCTTAAAATATGGAGACACAAAAGCAAATATTTTTGAAAAAAAAGCGTTTTAACTGAGTAAAAGTAGTAAAACATACAAAATCTATACAAATTTGGTATCGTTGCAATCGTAACAATCCGCTGAATAAAGTTATTGTGTTATTTATACCACGCGGTAAATGGCGTAGATTTAGGACGCAAAAAAGAGTGGCAAAATGTCTGTTTTTTTTCTATTCCCCCCCAAAAAAAGGTAATAAAAGTTAATCAATAAATAATATGTACCCCAAAATGGTGCTATTTAAAAATACAACTTGTCCCGCAAAAAACAAGACCTTATACAGCTATATGTGGACGCAAAAATAAAAAAGTTATCTCTTGGAATGCAACGATGGAAAAACGTAAAAAATAGGCTGGTCATTAAGGGGTTATTCTTTGTACATTAGCCATAAATAACATCCATGATTTTCATATTATTTTGAATTTTGTGCGGATGAAGTGAGCAAATTGAAGCTCTGCTTAGCATATTTTTTTTTCTGCTTAAATGTCAATATATTAAATAGAATGTCTGTGGATATCAGATATTCATACATATGATCTATTAACTCTAAATAATTTATCTATGAGTATAATGTTTTTCTGACATTCAAGTAGGAAAATAATTATAATAGAAAAAAAAAATCACATTACATTTGAGTGTCTGCAATGTCTTTTTACATATTTCATGTATTCAAACTCTGGGGTACTGCTGTTGATTTGTTCTCTACTGAAGAATACTTGTTATTTGAAGGTAAAATGTGTTGTGGCAAATAGTGCATTAATGACATTAAAAGAAAGTAATTTAGAAAAGATTGGAAATTAGTACTTCAGTTTAATTGCCCATGAAAATATCATTAAATTAGCCAATGAGTAAATTGGGCTTCAACTTTTGCCTTCTTTTTTTCTCATATAAGCTCTAAGGTGGAAGTCTTGAAAAATACACCACTAAGAAGAATCATAGTATTAAAGTTGTAAAAATGTAATTGTGCATTATATTTGTAATTGGTAGGTCAACATCATGCTAACATCACAAATGGTCTGTAACGTTTAGCATACTGTGTTTTCATGCAGAGAATTTAGAATATAGGATTCATTATCAAAACGATAAAAACACAGAATGTACTAAAATAAGTTACAGAATATCCTACTAAAAGAGTTATATTAGTCTGGTGCCATAATTACCCCCAATTAGCCATAAGATTAAAACCTCTAACATGTGAAATGAGTAATATTGATTATCTCAGTACAATGGCACCTTTTAAGGGGTGGGATATATTAGGCAGCATGTGAACAGTTCTTGAAGTTGATGTGTTGGAAGCAGAAAAAAATTAGCAAACATAAGGATATGAGCGACTAACAACTGCCAAATTGTGATGGCTAGACAACTGGGTAAGAGCATCTCTAAAATGGCAGGTTTTGTAGGGTGTTCCCAGTTTGCAATGGATAGTACCTACTAAAAGTGGTGCATGAGCATTAGAACTGGACCATGGAGCAATGAAAGTAGGTGGCCTGGTCTGGTAAATCATATTTTCTTTTACATCATTTGGACGGCCAGGTGCATGTACATTGCTTACCTGGAAGAGAAATGGCACCAGGATGCACTATGGTAAGAAGACACGCAGTGTAATGCTTTGTGCAATGTTCTGCTAGGAAACCTTGGGTCTAGGCATGCATGTGAACATTACTGGATGATTATGCCTCACTAGACACTTTTTAAAAGTGTCTAGAAAGGATTGCATGGTTTAGTGAGAGTGGACAAGGCTTAACCCGTTAGTGACCGGCCCATCGTGTTTCTACGTCGGTCACTAACGGGCCTTATTCCGATGCCATAGACTTTTTACGTCGCGGCATCGGAATAAGTAAACAGAGCAGGGAGCTGTCAAATCTCCCTGCTCTCAGCTGCCAGAGGCAGCTGAGGGCTGGGAGCGACCCTGCTCTGCCGGGTGAGATCGATATTAGTATCGATCTCACCCGTTTAACCCCTCAGATGCGGTGCACAATAGCGTGCACCGCATCTGAGTGGTTTTGGAGAGAGGGAGGGAGCTCCCTCTCATCCCACCGACACCCGGCGATAAGATCGCCGAGTGTCAGTGTCTCCGATGGCAGCCGGGGGCCTAATAAAGGCCCCCAGGTCTGCCTGGAGTGAATGCCTGCTAGATCATGCCGCAGGCATGACCTAGCAGATGCCTGTCCGTGTTAAACGGACAGGCAGTAATACACTGCAATACAAAAGTATTGCAGTGTATTATAAATGCGATTGCAGAATCGCATATTATAGTCCCCTAGTGGGACTAGTAAAAAAGTGAAAAAAAAGTTTAATAAAGTTAATTAAAAAAAAATTTGAAAAAAAATGAAAAACCCAGCTTTTCCCCTTACAAAATGCTTTACTATTAAAAAAACAAAATAAAGTAAAAAAGTTAAACATATTTGGTATCACCGCGTCCGTAACGACCCCGACTATAAATTTATTACATTATTTAACCCGCATGGTGAACGCTGTAAAAATTTTAATAAAAAACTATGGAAAAATTGCTGTTTTCTGTGAATACTGACTTTAAAAAAATTTGATAAAAAGTGATCAAAAAGTCGCATCTACTCCAAAATGGTACCAATAAAAACTACAAGTCTTCCCGAAAAAAAAAGCCCTCATACAACCACATCGGCGAAAAAATAAAAACTTTACGGCTCTTCAAATATGGAGACACAAAAACAAATAATTTTGAAAAAAAAAGTTTTTACTGTGTAAAAGTAGTAAAACATACAAAAACTATACAAATTTGGTATCGTTGCAATCGTAACAACCCGTTGAATAAAGTTATTGTGTTATTTATATCACACGGTAAACGGCGTAGATTTAAGACGTGAAAAAAAGTGGCAAAAGTTCAGATTTTTTTCTTTTTCCCCCCAAATAAAAGTTAATAAAAGTTCATCAATAAATAATATGTCCCCCAAAATGGTGCTATTAAAAAATACAACTTGTCCCGCAAAAAACAAGACCTTATACAGCTATGTCGACGCAAAAATAAAAAGGTTATAGCTCTTGGAATGCGACGATGGAAAAACTTAAAAATGGCTTGGTCATTAAGGTTTAAAATAGGCTGGTCATTAAGAGGTTAAAATGTGCCACCGTGCATAAAAATAACGCTAAGTGTGAACTGAGCCAATGAAGAGGTGATATAAGGGAAAGAAAAATGTCTAGCAAGATGTGCAAAATGTATCATACAGCATACACCACTGTGATAAATTTGGCGCATCTTCTGACTGCCCGGTCTAAGTTTTTGGTGTCTAAGTCTTAGAAGGCATTAGTAAACCTGCCCCGAAATGTGTATAAACATCACATACATTATACAGAGCTTAGCATAGCTGGATTGGTCGCATTACAGATATCAGCATCGCCCAACAGACCCTATTGACTTACAAAAGTGTCTGCTGTTTAGGTGAAAAAAAGAGCACTGCATGCAGCACTATTTTTCCCGTCAAATTTGATTGCATTTGCAACACTGGCTCTGATTGAGAAGTGAACCTAGCCTTTCACTATAGACATTACTATCACATACATTAAACAGGGATTAGTGGCGCTACATATACGTATCTGTTCCTGCAGAAATGTTCTGTTGCAGAACACTTTGTGTAGGATACTCCTTCTGTGCTCAACCACTGATTGACTGACATCTCGCTCTCTGTGGTGCTTTTATATGGTTCTGTTAGCTTAAATAATTGATTAATAATACAGGATGGGCCATTTATATGGATACACCTAAATAAAATGGGAATGGTTGGTAATATTAACTTCCTGTTTGTGGCACATTAGTATATGGGAGGGGGAAACTTTTCAAGCTGGGTGTTGACCATTTGAAGTCGGCCATTTTGTATCCAACTTTAGTTTTTTCAATGGGAAGAGGGTCATGTGACACATCAAACTTATCGAGAATTTCACAAGAAAAACAATGGTGTGCTTGGTTTTAACGTTACTTTATTCTTTCATGAGTTATTTATGTCATTATGGGTGTCAGTTCCGAGCATTCCTATATGAACAGTTTCCTGGAAAGTGGATTGGTCGTCGTGGGCCAGTTGAATGGCCCCCTAGGTCTCCCGATCTGACCCCCTTAGACTTTTATCTTTGGGGTCATCTGAAGGCAATTGTCTATGCTGTGAAGATACGAGATGTGCAGCAACTGAAACTACGGATACTGGAAGCCTGTGCTAGCATTTCTTCTGCGGTGTTGCTATCAGTGTGTGAAGAGTGGGAGAAGAGGGTTGCATTGACAATCCAACACAATGGGCAGCACTTTGAAAACATTTTATAAGTGGTCAGAAACTTGTAAATAACTCATGAAAGAATAAAGTTACGTTAAAACCAAGCACACCATTGTTTTTCTTGTGAAATTCTCGATAAGTGGTTGAGCACAGAAGGAGTATCCTACACAAAGTGTTCTGCAACAGAACATTTCTGCAGGAACAGATACGTATATGTAGCGCCACTAATCCCTGTTTAATGTATGTGATAGTAATGTCTATAGTGAAAGGCAAGGTTCACTTCTGAATCAGAGCCAGTGTTGCAAATGCAATCAAATTTGACAGGAAAAATAGTGCTGCATGCAGTGCACTTATTTTCACCAAAACAGCAGACACTTTTGTAAGTCAATAGGGTCTGTTGGGCGATGCTGATATCTGTCATGCGACCAATCCAGCTATGCTAAGCTCTGTATAATGTATGTGATGTTTATACACATTTCGGGGCAGGTTTACTAATGCCTTCTAAGACTTAGACACCGAAAACTTAGACCAGGCAGTCAGAAGATGTGCCAAATTTATCACAGTGGTGTATGCTGTATGATACATTTTGCACATCTTGCTAGACATTTTATTTAGTTGTATCCATATAAATGGCCCACCCTGTATATTAGATAGCTCTGTGTCAAAGTTGCTTAATTGCAATATAATACACTTCTCAGATACAGTAGCTTATAACAGGACACCGCATGCTATACACAGTGCCTTAGCTGACAACCCTCTCCGCAACCTAGGCATACCCCCATGAGGGGCATTTTAAGGTGAAGAATGAATTATTCCTCAGACCCCCCACTCCCCCGGCTTAGCCCTAAGCCAAATCTAGTATCAAAGCAATGATACGATTCTCTGTCCACTGGCTGTGATACAGACCTTTTTTAAAAGAATAAGGTTGATTAATAATCATCAATCAATCAATCAATCAATCAATGGTGGATAAAGAGAGGTTCTGCAAAAAAAAAGTTCTATGTTGTAAGGAAAAATATATCCCCTACTATATTTCTTAAAGGTATTCCAACAATTTATGTTTCTGTCATGTCCCTTATAATGGAAGTCACAACGCAGTTCTGGGTCCATTGACTTACAATGGTGTCCATAAGGTACCGCCCTGGTGGGCAGCCTTTTTGATGGAAAAAATAGCACTGCATGCAGTGCTATTTTTTCTGTAGCATTTGATGGAATCTGCAACTGAGGCTCTGACGCAGGTATGAATATAGCCTTAAACTGTTGCACGGTCATGTTTTACCATTTTTGTACTAAGGATAAAAAAAAGCATTCTATTAGGGTGTGTTCACACGCAGAGTTTTCAGGTGAATTTCGGGGCGTAAGCGCCTCAAAATACGCCTGAAAAAACGCTAGCTAAATGCCTACAAACATCTGCCCATTGAATTCAATGGGAAAAACTGTGTTTTCTTCAGACAAGACTTTTTCTACCCAGTCAATTAAAAAAACGGAGCAACCGCTCCAAAAACGTCTAGAAAAGACACCTCTGAAAACAGTTCTGTAATTTTCAGCTGTTTTTGACCCTGCATGTGAACATACCCTAATGCAGTATTGTATTTACATGGGGCCTTAGAAGAGCAGAAATACAAATTCTATGACCAGTATATGAAAATTGTCACTAGAGTTGCTTAGCCAGAGGCGTAGCTAGGTTCTCCAGCACCCGGGGCAAAGATTCAGTTTGGCGCCCGCCCCCCCCAACCTCTTTCCCGACATCTCCTTCCCCCTCGCCGTGTTTGTTTTCTCTACCAATCGACGTGTCATTTCTTTTCCACATTTCTTTTTATGTAATGCTAGCATAAAAACATTTGTACATTTTACAAGCAATATGGTTCTATACACAAAACCAGAACCAGGCTCAGTACATATATACAGCACCAGCACAAATGCAGCTCAATTTAGTGCAACCCCTGCCGTATAGGTATGTACGGCGTAAAACTACAGCTCCCAGCATGACCCGAACAATGGTAAGGATATGCTGGGAGATGCTGTTTCACAAAAAGAAATCCTATCAATCATACCACCATCTCGCTGCAGATCATACAGTGACTACATTACTGATTAGAGGCAGAATGAACATTTACATTAAGTGACTCACCGGTGACGTCTCAGATTCTAGTTATTTTTCTCCATCCGGTCCAGACCTCTATGATGACTTCTCCCGGTCACAGCCCATTTCTGCCGTTCACATGTCTTCAGCTTCTGACTTTTCCAACATTTCTGCACCTATAAATAAAGATAAAGTTCTCATTATACCACACACTACGCCCCTAAATATAATAGCGCCATACACTGCACCTCTAATTATAATAGCACCATACACTGTGTCCCACACACACACTGTGCCCCCTGTAGATAGTGCTTGCCATAGAGCCCCCTGTATATAGTGCCTGCCATAGAGCCCACCCCTGTATATAGTGTCCCACAAATAACTCCCCCTATAGTGCTCTACAGATAGCTCACCCCTGTATATAGCCCCCTGGATATATAGCCCAGCCCTGTATATAGTGCTCCACGTATAGCCCAACCCTGTATATAGCCCCCTGTAGATATAGCCCACCCCTGTATATAGTGCTCTACAGATAGCCCACCCCTGTATATAGCCCCCTGTAGATATAGCCCAGCCCTGTATATAGTGCTCCACAGATAGCCCAACCCTGTATGTAGCCCCCCTGTAGATATAGCCCACCCCTGTATATAGTGCTCCACATATAGTCCACCCCTGTATATAGTGCTCCACATATAGTCCACCCCTGTATATATATACAGGGGTGGGCTATTCTACAGGGGGACTATATCTACAGGGGGACTATATCTACAGGGGGACTATATCTACAGGGGTGGGCTATATCTACAGGGGTGGGCTATATTTACAGGGGGGATATACAGGGGTGGGCTATATATACAGGGGGGCTATATACTATATAGCCCCCCCTGTAGTTATAGCCCATCCCTGTATATGGTGCTCCATAGATAGCCCATCCCAGTATATAGCCCCCTGTAGATAGACACCTCCGTAGATAAAGTCCCCCCATAGATAAAGCCCCCCCCCCGTGTAGACAAAGTCCCCCCTCCATAGATATAGTCCCCCCATGTAGACAAAGTCCCCCCTCCGTAGATAAAGCCCCCATGTAGATAAAGTCCCCCCGTTGATAAAGTCCCCCTTGTAGATAAAGGTCCCCCCGTGTAGACAAAAGCCCCCCCCCCCCGTAGATAAAGTCCTCCCTGTAGATAATGCCACACACTTTAATTACAATTAAAAACAAAAAACAAAAAAAGACTATTCAAACTCACCTTAATCCCGCTCCCACGCCGTCCGGCAGCCAAGGAGACCTGCTCTCTTCTGCGCAGGTCTCCTGGGGGTTGAATGCAGCGTCTATGAAAGGCGCTGATTGGCTGGGCAGGATGACTTTCCCTGTCAGTCAGCGCCTTTCATCGACGGAAGCTTCACTAGTACAAAAGGCACCAGTCGCTTCACTCGTGGAAAGGCGCTGAATGGCCGGGCACGGAATGTGCCCGGTCATTCATTGCTTCTAATTGTACCTGTGTCCTTGCGACACAGGTACAATTATAGTGCAGGAGGAGGTGGCGCTGGCGCCCCCCTCTAAGTTGCGCCCGGGGCACATGCCCCACCTGCCCCCCCCCCCCCTAGCTACGCCCCTGGCTTAGCATCTGTGGTAGTAAAATGGAATGGTGAAAATGAAACAAGTTACCAAAAAGTAACAACAGAATATGATTAGAACCTAAATGTAAGCTCAAGACATGTAAGCTCAAGCATATGTTTCATGAGGACTTAAGTATGTATGATACTAAAACAAATGATTGTCTGCCCAGTGAATGCCAGAGTTTAGCATTCACCATTATTATAGCTGATAAAATTCAACTGGTTCAGAGAACTGAAAAAAAATAATGACAAGTTTCTGCAAATGAACTGCGCTAAAAGTGTCATATTAATAAGATATGTTGTGCTAAAACATACACAGAAGTTAAATAAAATCAAAATGTAAATGTAGTTATTCATAATAATAATATGTCATTGCAGTTTGTACATTGCCACCAAGAATAGCTGGTACTGACTATAGTTAAAGGCTAGGTACAGCTTTGTAGGAATTTATTCTTTATTTTATTAATTATTTTTTTGATTGTTTACGATACAGCTTCTATGTATCCTATATACATATAAGCACTATCGTTCTCTCGCAGCCAAATCTGTCAGTCCAGCTGAACTGTGTCTGACACACAGGATCAATCTAATATTGACCACATCTGAGTTGTGCAGGATACATAGCAGCTGTAATGTAAAAATTAAATTTTTTAATAAAAGCAAATTTAAAAGTTGCTTAAAAACACATAACACATTCATTAAAAAAAAACAACTTGCTTCGAAAGGTGTACATGGCCTTTAAGTACTACTTGATTGACACAATATGCAGGACAGGACATGCTGTTTATTTAAAAAGGGGGGCATCACATTTGTAACTGATAGTTTGTTCACCAAGGTTTTATTCTGGTTTCTTTATTTGGAATCGGGAAGGAATTTTTCTCTCTAATATGAGGGAATTGGCAACTGCTTTATACAAGTTTTTGCCTTCCTCTGGAATAACGCTGTAGGATAATAGTTACTATGTAACTACAACATATGAATACTTGTTTTGTTCGAATCTCCTCAAAATTAAACTAATGTGGATTTCATTTGTTTGCATAAGTGTTTAACATAGGCACCCTCAGTTATAGGGTTTTTCTTATGTTTCCAATAGTGATGTTCATCAAAGTCTAGGAAATTGTTCAAAATGCAATTTGGTCAAATTCAAGCAAAGGAACTTTTGCTTTGACATTAGTTGAAGAAAAAAGCAGTCATAGAACAATAATCTGACTGCCCTCACTGGTAACTAAGAGTTTGCCTTAGTTGGTAGATCGTTCTTGAGGGTATGTGCACACGCTAGCTGGCTTTTACGGCTGAAATGACAGACTGTTTTCAGGAGAAAACAGCTACCTCGTTTCAGCCGTAAAAGCTGCTCCTCGTATTATGCGAGGCGTCTTTGACGCCTGTAATCTTGAGCTGCTCTTCATTGACATCAATGAAGAATGGCTCAAATTACATTGCAAAGAAGTGTCCTGCACTTCTTTGCCGAGGCAGTTTATTTACGCTTTGTCGTTTGACAGCTGTCAAACGACGACGCGTAAATTACAGGTCGTCGGCACAGTACGTCGGCAAACCCATTCAAATGAATGGGCAGATGTTTGCCGACGTATTGTAGCCCTATTTTCAGACGTTTACGTCTGAAAATAGGTCGTGTGAACCCAGCCTAAACTGTCTAAAGTTGGTAAAGGGGTTTTCCAGTTTATAAAATTCATTTTCAAGTAGATCAAAATTAAAAAAAAAGTAATATATTCGTTTTTGTGCAACAGTCCTGCGTTCTCAGTCAATGTGGTCCCTCGCTGCCTCCTGTTTGTAATTATTGCACTTTGATATGTCATCCAGCCACATGTGACTAGTTTTTCAACAAACTTTGCATACATCAATAGTACAGGTGAATATAAGAAACTTTGTATGATATCTTATTAGGACAAAAATGTCCCTTTCTCCACTTATCAGGCTCCCCTCTGCCCCAACTGAGAGAACAGGTAACGTAGAAGTCCAATGTGATGGGAGGCGGGAGAGAGCAGGAGCAGAGTCTGTGAGAGGCAGAGAGAGACACAGAGATGCTGCTGCAACAGTATATAACAAGTATTATATCTCACACCACTGCTTAACTCCTTAATGACCGCTCACAGTCTTTTGATGGCAGGAGGTGCAGGTCCCCAGCCTACAACGACATATTTTGACGTCACTGTAGATCAGGCAGATGAGCACTCGTGTGAGCGCTCATCCTCTAAGCAGGAGCTGTAATAAACAGCTCCTGATCTCAGAGGAGCCTCCTGAACACAGCTGGGGTCGGAAAACATTTGGACCCCAGCTGTTTAACCCTTTGATTCCGAGGTGTTCCGGTGATGCGATCAAACACCAGGAATCCCTCTGCAGTCAGCCCTGGGGACCTACAAAGGACCCCAGGGCTGTCTGTTCCGTTTGCCTGCTTTTCGGGCACACTATGTGCTGCCTGATCAGCAGCCTGTGTCATAGTGACACAGTGTAATGTATTAGCATACAGGAGTATGCTATTAGTAAAAAATAAAGTTATAAATAAAGTTATCCCTTAATCGGATTTAAAAAAAAGTAACAAAAAAATAAATAAATAAAAAATTTCCCCCAAAAAAGTCATTATTTTGAATAAAATACATTTTATTGCCCCTACACTAAATAAAAACAAAAAACCTACACATATTAGGTATCTACACGACCGCAATAACCTGAAGAATTAATCTAATGGATTATTTCGCATGAAACTTAAACGGGATAAAAAATAAACATGAAAAACAATGCCAAGAATCGTTTTTTCTATATTACGCCGTACATTTTTTTTAAAAATACCCACAAACTGTGGGGGAAAAAAATACTATTTCTCTTGCATAAAACAAGGCCTCATATAGCCACGTCAATGAAAAAATAAAAAAGTTATGGCTGCTGAAAGGCAGAGAAGCAAAGACTGAAAAATGTAGCTGGTCGTTAAGGTCTTTTCAGGCCCGGTCACTAAGGGGTTAATTCTTAGCTACACTTCTCATTACTTCTGTATAATCTCTTTCATGCTGCTACAGCTACTATACTTATGTAATAGATAGTGATAGAGAGCAGGATTTTCCTCTCCTATGTGTGTGCAGTGAATAGAAGACATAATAGCAGTTAAGCGCCACCGTCTAGCTCTGTGAACATTTAGAATTAATCCTGTATAGGGGAAAACTACTAAAAAATAAACAAAGCAAGTCAAATAATAGCCGTAAATAGTGTTTTTCCACATGTACACACATAAAACAGATTATTATGACACCCTTACATGGTTTTATTATGGATGATGTAGTAATTGTTATTTAAAGCTTTCTGGGTCTTAAATATTGCTGACCTATCATCAAAATAGTTTTGTGTGGCCCCGAGCTGCACTGTGTGGCCGACACTGTTATAGAGAACACTGTAGTGAAGCTGCTGGAGATCACTGCGTGGCTGACACTTTTATGCGGACATAAATTGTTACTGTGTTATTTCTAGTACACACCTGAGGGGGCAGTGCATTACTGGTTTTCTCTCACTAGGGTCCTTTAAATCCTTCTGTCTTTCACTGCCCCCTGAAGCCCTGCACTTGGCATAATTCAGTGTGTCAGAATTACCCTGAGTGATCCTTTAAAGGGGTATTCCAATCTGAAATATTTATGCCTATGTTTTGATTGGCACTTCAGAGAGAATGACATGAGGTGGAAATGTGGCCATGCATGTATGCTGCTCTCTCCTTTTAAGTTTATGGGAGTTGCAAAATGACCCTGAAATGAGAACACCACCTCCCAGACATTTATGGCATATACAGTCAATATGCCATAAAAGTCCCAGATGGAGATACCACTTTAAGCTTTATTGCGGCAGTACAATCTAACAATCTAACAATGTGGCCCTTGGACCAGAAAAAGTAGGGCACTTGATCTAGTCTAGATTCATGTAAGAACGAGCATTTGGAAATCAAAATATAGACAGAGAAATCCTTAAGATCTTGTCCGAGGGACAAAATTGATCTAGACCCTAAAAATTGATGGCCTATCCTCAGGATAGGCCATCAATAGCCGATCGCTCATGGTCTGACTGCAGGGACCCCTAGCGATCAGCTGTTTTGAAGGGGCCGCTTCCCCTTCATTCCAATCACTGCTTGTATTCTGAATCGCCGATAAAGCAGTAGCGATGATTCAGAGTATTACAACCTTCCCCCATTGAAGTGAATAGGAGAAGGCTGTAATACCATGAACCACCGCTACTGCTGTTTCGGCAATTCACAGTACGAGCAGCTGCATCCCCTTCAAAACAGCTGATCGGTGGGGGTCCCGGCAGTCGGACCCGAGCTATCAGCTATTGATGGCCTCTCCTGAGGATAGGCCATCAATTTTTAAGGACTGGAAAACCCTTTAAGGCTTAACCTACTCTTAAAGAGGCTCTGTCACCAGATTTTGCAACCCCTATCTGCTATTGCAGCAGATAGGCGCTGCAATGTAGATTACAGTAACGTTTTTATTTAAAAAAAACGAGCATTTTTGGCCAAGTTATGACCATTTTTGTAGTTATGCAAATGAGGCTTGCAAAAGTCCAAGTGGGTGTGTTTAAAAGTAAAAGTCCAAGTGGGTGTGTATTATGTGCGTACATCGGGGCGTTTTTAATACTTTCACTAGCTGGGCGCTCTGATGAGAAGTAACATCCTCTTCTCTTCAGAACGCCCAGCTTGTGACAGTGCAGATCTGTGACGTCACTCACAGGTCCTGCATCGTGACGGCCACATCGGCACCAGAGGCTACAGTTGATTCTGCAGCAGCAACAGCGTTTGCAGGTAAGTCGATCTTACCTGCAAACGCTGATGCTGCTGCAGAATCAACTGTAGCCTCTGCTGCCGATGTGGCCGTCACGATGCAGGACCTGTGAGTGACGTCACAGATCTGCACTGTCACAAGCTGGGCGTTCTGAAGAGAAGAGGATGTTACTTCTCATCAGAGCGCCCAGCTAGTGAAAGTATTAAAAACGCCCCGATGTACGCACATAATACACACCCACTTGGACTTTTACTTTTAAACACACCCACTTGGACTTTTGCAAGCCTCATTTGCATAATTACAAAAATGGTCATAACTTGGCCAAAAATGCTCGTTTTTTAAAAATAAAAACGTTACTGTAATCTACATTGCAGCGCCTATCTGCTGCAATAGCAGATAGGGGTTGCAAAATCTGGTGACAGAGCCTCTTTAAGTTCAGGATATTACCTTCAACTTTTGCATCTTGTTCTTCAACAACACAAAAAAAAAAAATAGCCTGCATGGTTTTTTGTGTCCTATTGCATCCCGTTTAAAATGTAAATATGAGAAAAGAAAAAACAATACAGCAATGGTGTGAACGTAGTGAAACACTTTCTACCATGTCATTGTAATCACTTAAGTAAATAATTACTCATTTAAACATAATAAGTTTTTTAGTCTTGACGAGAGTTATGGGAAAAGTAGTAAATTTATTACGAAAATTAAAATACTTCTCACTTCATTTTCTAAAAGCAACTATATTTTATCTGTTAACAATATTTAATATGTTTTAATTTAGGGAAAGAAGATCGTTTCCGGATAGTAAATATTTGTTTATCAGAAGAGTTTCATAAGAAATCATGCTTAATGAATTGATGCTTTTTTGCCACTTACAAGATGCATATTAAAAATATTTATCCAAATAAAGAAGAGCACTGGGAATAAATCCACAATCCATTAATTTATAAATTTAGTCAAATATCATTAGACAGACTAAAGTACCTTGTTTAGAGCCATAGTGAAACTGCTTGGCCTCTCATTTAGAATATTTAATGAATCTGGGGAGGAGGCTATTTATTTGCATAATAGAGAATAATTTGCAGTGGTGGAGTTTTAATTATTTATAGACCATCTGAAAATTTTTAAATGGCATCACTAAGGAGCATAAACTCTTAGATAATGCCTTCATTTTAGCTTTCCTGCTATTTTCTTTATAGACCAAATGATTTATATTTAATTGGAATACCAGGTACTTGTACTAAGACATACGGTAAGTAAACCTATTTAAATTAAGTTGCAGCAGGAGTGTTTCAGACTGTCAGGGGTCAATAAATAAATCCTATAATACAGCCTAGAAGAACGTTTAAAAAATGATCTTTTTTGATTTAGTAATATAAAACTGGCTAATAAGCCCATTAATGTCTATGTATAGACAAAAGCAAGTGGTCAGAGAATGAGAAGAGCCAGCAGGTGATCGTTATGCATCCTCCCACAAATCACTGGCTCTGACTTATGATATACGGTTACTCTTAGACCCTTGCCACTAATGCAGTAATCCTACGCGTTTCTGTGTCCCCTAGTTTATGGGGTACGTCATCAGGGATTATAATGCAATCTCATTTAAGCCGGTAAGCACTATTTCTGTGCTTATTACATCTCCCAGCGTGTGCAAGCTCTGATATATTGGCCGCACACGCGGCGAGGAGATGCCGGATATTTACAGGCTCAAGCCCTCCCACCGACTGACGTCAGTGCGGCCGCCAACCAATCCGAATTCGGCACGTCATTGCTGATGTCCCGGATTGTGACATCCCGCAATGCAATCGTGGGGGGGCGATGATTGGTATGGCTGCCTGGGGGCTTAATGAATGCCCCCAGGTCCGCCATCTTTGTACACCTATTAAACCTTGCCTCCAGCAGGGCTTAATGGATGCCTGTCAGAATCACGATATACCTCAATACATTAGTATTGCAGTATATCGTGCAAGCGATCTAACGATTGCTGGTTGAAGTCCCCTAGGGGGACTAATAAATAAAGTAAAAATTAGTTAAATAAAGTTTTTTTTATATTTTTTTTAATTAAAAGTTCAAAAAAAAAAACTTTTTCCATTTTCCCCCTAGAGCATAGTAAAAAAATAAATAAATAAACATAATTGATATGGCCGCGTCTGTAAAAGTCTGAACTATTACAATATATCATTATTTAACCCGCACGGTGAACGCCGTAAAAAAAAAAATTGGAAATGCCAGAATCTCACCTAATCTCCCACAAAAAATGAAATAAAAAGTGATCAAACCATCGCATGTACACCAAGGCTGGGTTCACACGACCTATTTTCAGGCATAAACGAGGCGTATTATGCCTCGTTTTACGCCTGAAAATAGGGCTACAATACGTCGGCAAACATCTTCCCATTCATTTGAATGGGTTTGCCGACGTACTGTGCAGACGACCTGTAATTTACGCGTCGTCGTTTGACAGCTGTCAAACGATGACGCGTAAATTGACTGCCTCGGCAAAGAAGTGCAGGGCACTTCTTTGCAACGTAATTTGAGCCGTTCTTCATTGAACTCAATGAAGAGCAGCTCAAGATTTACGAGCGTCACAGACGCCTCGTATATTACGAGGAGGAGCATTTACGTGTGAAACGAGGCAGCTGTTTTCTCTTGAAAACAGTCTGTCTTTTCACACGTAAATGCCTGCTGTCGTGTGCACATACCCCAAAATGGTATTATTAAAAACTACAGCTTATCCCGCAAAAAATAAGCCCTCATATCACTTAATCAACTGAAAAATAAATAAGTTATGGCTCTCAGAATTTGGCGTCACAAAATAAATTTTCTTTTTTACACTTAGGTTTTTACTTGTAAAAGTAGTAAAATATACAAAAAAACTATATATATCTGGTATCGCCGTAATCGTATTGACCCACAGAATAAAGTTAACATGTTGTTTTAATTTCACAGTGAATTCCATAAAAACGTCGCGCAAAAAAGCATGGAGGAAACGCTGTTTTTTTAATTTTCTATCCCACAAATCATTTTTTTCCTGTTTCTTAGTACATTATATGGCAAAATAAATGGTGCTATGAAAAACTACAACTCGTCCCGCAAAAATCAAGCCCTCATAGTACTATATTGACGGAAAAATAAAGACGTTATGGCTTTTGGAAGGTGGGGAGGAAAAAACGAAAATGAAAATCTGAAAAAGGGCTGCGGCGGGAAGGGGTTAAATGTCTCCCCAGTCTTAGAGCTACTAAAGTTGTTACTGCATGCAATAGATGTACACGCTCTGCACGAGCCACATCTAAAGGTACCATGTAAGCCACTATTTAACCATGTAGTGGATGTGACCTGTGGACTGAGGTGGCTATGAGTCAAGCGATCTCTAAGGTTACAACCCCTCCTATAGGTAATCATGGGATATTGCCCTACCAGATCCCCTATATCTGGGTCAGCTCCCAAGATCCCCCAGTGTCGTTGTAGAATTTACCTAACCTCATTATTGGCCGAGTAATAAGTCCCAATGAGCCGAATACACTCGTCTATGGGTTCCTTCGGTTTAGGGTTCAATAATTCATTCCTATTACAACTGAGGGCATTCTGGTATGCCATTTTGAGAACACCCTGAGGGTAAGCCCTCCGCTTGAACCCATCTCTTAGTTCCTGTACAGATGTCTTAAAGTCAGGGATACTCGAGCAATTGCGACGTACCCTCAGATATTGGCCCTTGGGGATGCCTCGCCTTAGAGCTATCGGGTGCCAACTTTACCACCGCAATAGGCTATTAGTTGCTGTCTTTTTGCTATGTATGTTGGTTTGAATGGCTCCTGAAGCTGTCTTGGAGATCATCACATCTAAACATGTGATCTGATGTTCATGGATTTCGGACGTAAAGAATAAACCTAATTCCTTTATATTCAAGATGCCAACAAACTCCTCAAATTCAACCTTGGTTCCAGTCCATAGGATCAGAACATAATCTATGAATCTTATCCACAGGAGGATATAAGGTGTCCATTTGTCCATGATTTCACTAAAGACTATCTCTTTTTCCCACCAGCCCAGGTATAAGTTAGCATACGTGGGAGCAACTGGACTTCCCATCGCTACTCCCCTGAGCTGGTGAAAGATCTTTTGGTAAAAAAGGAAAAAATTATGCTCCAGAATAAATTTGAGCAATTTAATGACGAATTTATTATGGGCCAGATATTGTAGGCATTTCCCGGTCAAAAGATGTTCCACAGCTTTACATCCCTGATCATGGGGGATGGAGCTATATAGGGCCTCAATGTCAAGTGAGGCCAGGTGAACGTTCGCATCACACCGTATATCGTCCAACTTCCTCAACACATCCATGGTGTCCCTCACATAAGATTGGCCCTGGAGGAGTGGAGACATCTACTAGATGTCCCATCCTGATATGTACTGACCACAAGAACCTCACCTATCTCCAGACGGCCCAACGACTGAACCCCGTCAAGCCAGGTGGTCGCTGTTCTTTGCCCGGTTCCAGTTATGAGCTCCAACCCTGCTGACAAGAATGTGAGGGTCGATGCCTTGTCCAGGTCGGTCAAGACAGAGGACACCATGGAGTCTTCACAAAATATCCTTGATCCGTCCTGCATTATCTCTGTCAACCCTCTACAAGTAAGAGACATCCCTCCGGGGAGGACTTTTGTGCGCTTGGCAGACAGAAGGAGAATCATTCGCTGGGGACACAGCTCCAGATTGGCAGGTCAGGTGGGTGCCCGTTAAACCCGAGACCTGATTGCCCATCATTTCTGGTGTCCCACGCTGCCCAAAGATATCATAGACTTTGTCTCGTCCTGCACGGTGTGCGCGGCTAACAAGGTTGCTCACCCCAAGCCTGCTGGCCTGTTCCAGCCTGCTCCAGCCGCTGCCTGTGCCCAATGCTCCCTGGCAGTATATTGCAGTGGACATTGTCATGGACCTGCCTCCCTCTGTGGATGCAGTGCAGTCTGGGTGGTGGTGGACCAATTTTTGAAGATAGCTCATTTCGTTCCACTGACCGGTCTACTTTCTGCTTCTCGACTGGCCGACCTCTTCATCCAACGTATCTTCCGCCTGCATGGCTTACCTCTGCATATCGTGTCGGATCGGTGGGATCAATTCACCTCAAAATTTTGGAGAGCCCTCTGCAAACTCCTTGATGTAAAGTTGGACTTTTTCTCAGCCTACCATCCCCAGTCCAATGGCCAAGTCGAGAGGATCAACCAAATCATGGAGAACTATCTACGACACCATCTTCAGGCACCATCTTCCTTGGGTCGAGTTCTCCTATAGCAACCACACAAGTGAGTCCACTGCTTCTACACCATTCTTTATTGTCTACGGCCAACATCCACAAATTCCTCTCCCTGTGTCCGCTATGTCTCAGGTGCCTGCAGCTGACTCTGCAATCAGGGACTTCCTACAGATCTGGCAGCAAACCCGATCCTCTATTCTGCTGGCGGTCGACCGCACAAAGCGAAAGGCAGACACAAGGAGAAGAGAGCCTCCCCAGTTTCCTCCGGGTACCAAGGTCTGGCTGTGCTCAAGGAATATCCGGCTGAGGGGCCCGTCGTGAAAATTCGCTCCCCGGTTCCACGGACCCTTTGAGATCCACCAGCTGATCAACCCGGTCTCTTATAAGCTTTGGCTGCCCGCTACCCTCAGAATCCCCAACTCCTTTCACGTGTTCCTTCTGAAGCCTGTGGTCCTGAACCGCTACTCTAAGACTCTTAGCCCTGCAGTTGCCCCCAGCGGTTCTGCCGATGTATTCGAGGTCAAGGAGCTCTTAGACTTCAAGAGGATAGGAGGAAAAGCCCTTTACTTGGTGGATTGGAAGGGGTTTGGTTCAGAAGAGAGGTCCTGGGAGCCAGAGGAGAACATCAAGGTTCCTTACCTCATTAAGAAGTTCCTTTTCTCGTTCTGGCCCCTAGAAGAGGGGGAATAAGAGGGGGGATACTGTAACATTCGCGGTTGCAGACCGTAGACTCCTATCATCCTGCAGACATCTTCCTCTCCAGAGATGCCAGCATATGCGGCCGTCCTGTACTGCAGTGACCAATAGGGTACATGCTCAAGCTCATTCCCGGCTTTATTGGGCCAGAGCACACACATTATTTAGATTGACTGATTGCTCCCATGATCACCCTGGACTATAAGAAGGGCCCTGCCCCTTCCTTCATTGCCTGAGCTTTGTTGTGTATACCCGTGTTAGTCTTTGCAAATGGTCCCCTAGTGTTTCCCATTTCCCAGTGTTCCCGTTCCTGCTACCTGTATCCTGTATCCTGTGCTACCTTGTTCCTGTGCCGTAGAGAGTTGGAGTCTTGTTTGCCTGCTGCCAAGGTCCCATCTGAGCCTGCTATCGCTACTGTCTGTATTGCCACAGGTACCCTTATTTGAACTATTGACTTTGCCTTGGTATCCTGTTTGGCCAGCTGCTGTCCCGCTATGGCAGTATGTCCCAGTGGGTCCACACACCCACCGTGACAGCTGCAATTCATATAAACATGATTTCATCTGAGTTTTGACTTATACCTGTATGTCAAACAATTAACATTTTCATTATTTAACCCCTTCCCGACATCCGCCGTATATATACGGTGCACGCGGGGTGGGGGAATATGGAGCAGGCTCACGGGCTGAGACCGCTCCATAGAGCGAGTGTGTCGGCCTCCGGCAGGGTTTCATAGGAGACTGTCAGAATCGCGATATACTGCAATACATTAGTATTACAGTATATCGTGCAAGCGATCTAACGATCGCTGGTTAAAGTCCCCTAGGGGGACAAGTAAAAAAAGAAAAAAACAATAAAAAAATTAAAAGCTCAAAAAAAAAACCTTTTCCCATTTTCCCTCAAGCACAATGTAAAAAAAATTAAAAAGCTAACATAACTGGTATTGACGTGTCCGTAAAAGTCTGAGCTATTACAATATATCACTATTTAGTACGCACGGTTAACGCCATAAAAAATTAAAAATTAAAAAACATCAGAATTGCTGTTTTTTGGTCCCTTCTTCTCCTACAAAAAATGAAATAAAAAGTGATCAAAAATTCTCACATACCCCAAAATGGTACCAATATAAACTGCAGCTCGCCCCACAGAAAATAAGCCCTCACACAGCTAAATAGACAGAAAAATAAAAACGTTATGGTCCTCAGAATGTGGCGACATAACTAAAATGTTATTTTAACAATCAGTTTTTTCCTTGTAAAAGTAGTAAAACATAAAAAAACTATATAAATTTTGTATCGCTGTAATTGTATTGACCCGTAGAATAAAGTTATCATGCCGTTTTTACAATACGGTGAACGCCGTAAAAACAAAACCACCCAAAAGTTTGAGGAATCACTGTTTTTTTCCTATTCCACCCCACATATATTTTTTTCTCATTTCCCACTACTTTATATGGTACAAAAAAATGGTGCTGTGAAAATCTAAAACTCGTCCCGCAAAAAACAAGCCCTCATACAGCAATATTTATGGAAAAATAAAAGAGGTATGGCTTTTGGAAGGTGGGGAGGAAAAAACAAAAGTGAAAATCCGAAAAATGGCTACGGAGGGAAGGGGTTAAAACAGATTTAATAACAATAATACTTTACCAATTGTGTCTTCTTTGCGTGCATGTGTGTATATATATATATATATATATATATATATACATATATATATACATATACATATATATTTATATATACCGATCAGCCATAACATTAAAACCACCTGCCCAGCTTTGTGTTGGTCCTCCTCGTGTCACCAAAACAGCTCTGACTTGTCAAGGCATGGATTCCACAAGACCTCTGAAGTGGTCCTGCGGTATGTGGCACCAAGACGTTGGCCGCAGATCATTTAAATCAAGTAAATTCAGAGGTGGATCAAATTTGTTTTTCCAAAATATTTCACAGATGCTCGATCAGATTGAGATCTAGGGAATTTAGAGGCCATTTTAACACCTTGAACTCTTTTTCATGTTCCTCAAACCATCCCTGAATAAGTCTGGCAGTGTGGCACATGATCCTGCTGAAAGAGACCATAGTACATCCTGGTGCCATCTCTTCCCCAGGTGAGCGACGCACACACACTCAGCTATCCTCATGATGTAAATGAAAATATAAATTATCAGACCCGGCCACCTTCTTCCATTGCCCCATGGTCTAGTTCTGGTGCTCACATGCCCATTGTAGTCACTTTAGGCGGTGGACAGGGGTTAGTATGGGTACTCTGTCTGGTCTACTGCTATAAACTGCAGCTCGCCCCACAGAAAATAAGCCCTCACACAGCTAAATAGAAAGAAAAATAAAAACGTTATGGTCCTCAGAATGTGGCGACATAACTAAAATGTTATTTTAACAATCAGTTTTTTCCTTGTAAAAGTAGTAAAACATAAAAAAAACTATATAAATTTTGTATCGCTGTAATTGTATTGACCCGTAGAATAAAGTTATCATGCCGTTTTTACAATACGGTGAACGCCGTAAAAACAAAACCACCCAAAAGTTTGAGGAATCACTGTTTTTTTCCTATTCCACCCCACATATATTTTTTTCTCATTTCCCACTACTTTATATGGTACAAAAAAATGGTGCTGTGAAAATCTAAAACTCGTTCCGCAAAAAACAAGCCCTCATACGGCAATATTTATGGAAAAATAAAAGAGGTATGGCTTTTGGAAGGTGGGGAGGAAAAAACAAAAGTGAAAATCCGAAAAATGGCTGCGGAGGGAAGGGGTTAAAACAGTTTTAATAACAATAATACTTTACCAATTGTGTCTTCTTTGCGTGCATGTGTGTATATATATATATATATATATATATATATATATATATACATATATATATACATATACATATATATTTATATATACCGATCAGCCATAACATTAAAACCACCTGCCCAGCTTTGTGTTGGTCCTCCTCGTGTCACCAAAACAGCTCTGACTTGTCAAGGCATGGATTCCACAAGACCTCTGAAGTGGTCCTGCGGTATGTGGCACCAAGACGTTGGCCGCAGATCATTTAAATCGAGTAAATTCAGAGGTGGATCAAATTTGTTTTTCCAAAATATTTCACAGATGCTCCATCAGATTGAGATCTAAGGAATTTAGAGGCCATTTTAACACCTTGAACTCTTTTTCATGTTCCTCAAACCATCCCTGAATAAGTCTGGCAGTGTGGCACATGATCCTGCTGAAAGAGACCATAGTACATCCTGGTGCCATCTCTTCCCCAGGTGAGCGACGCACACACACTCAGCTATCCTCATGATGTAAATGAAAATATAAATTATCAGACCCGGCCACCTTCTTCCATTGCCCCATGGTCTAGTTCTGGTGCTCACATGCCCATTGTAGTCACTTTCGGCGGTGGACAGGGGTTAGTATGGGTACTCTGTCTGGTCTACTGCTATGCAGCCCCAAATGCAGCAAGCTGCAGTGTACTGTTTTATTCTTACACCTTTATTTTATCCAGATTTGGAGCGCTTTTGCAAGGAAGAGTGGGCAACAATTGCCAAGTCAAGATGTGCCATGCTGATAGACTTCAAAAAGACTGAATGCTGTCATAAAGTCAAAGGGTAATTCAACAAAGTATTATTTTAAGGGTGTGCATATTTATGCAACCACATTATTTTTGTTTTTTATTTTTATTTTACCACTCTAAAAGATTTCAGTTTGTTTTTCAATGGAATTGTACAGATTATGGGTCACATTAAAGGTGGAAAAAGTTCTGAAATGACTAATCCTGTCCCAATACATACATTCATCTTGTACCATACATGTACATTCAGATATAGCCATCTTTATCTTCACTCTTAACGTATCAAATACACAATGGCAGAAACTTTGAAACTTATTCAAAACTGTTAATAAAAATGTCCATCAGTATCATGATTGGTGCAACTTTCAAAATACTTTTTATTAAAAATGCTTTTTATTTTTTAAGATACTGCTGCTTTGTATGCTGTATACAGAGCAGCTGTATATAGCTCTAAAAACCTGTATCTGTCAGGTCCGCGGGACTGTAGCTGCTGATTCGTTGCATAATTTGCCGCGAATTTGCAGCAACATGTGCAGCTCAAAAATTCTGCCACGTCTGAACATGCCCTTAGCACTTCTTGTTCAATTTTGCACAAAAGGGAAATGACTATCCTTTGATAACTGCGTTCTACCGTGGTTCCAAAGATGTATAGGTACCCTGGATGATGATATTTTGGGAAACATTGTGATTCACCACAGAAAGGCAGATGCTCTCTAGAGAACTGTTTCCCATAACCATTCTGTCACTACAATTAAAAAGTATTTAGGACTGTTCTCGCCAGGAAGCCTTTGAGTCACAATCAGTTTGTCGCAAGATCAAACTAAGGCTACATTCACACGAGCATATCAAATTCACGTGCGTGTAATACATGCGTAAATCTGGTCTGTTATGCATCAGGGTATGTTCACACGAGGGCGTCCGTGACGCCTGAAATTACGGGGATGTTTCAGCCTGAAAACATCCCCGTAATTTCAGCCGTACCGGCATGTGCAGGCGCTTGAGCGCCGCGTCAATTACTGACGTAATTGGCGCTGCTATTCATTGGAGTCAATGAATAATGGCTCCGATTACGGCCAAAGAAGTGACAGGTCACTTCTTTGACGCGGGCGTCTATTTACGCGCCGTCATTTGACAGCGGCGCGTAAATTACGCCGCGTGTGAACAGACAAACGTTTGCCCATTGCTTTCAATGGGCAGATGTTTGTCAGCGCTATTGAGGCGCTATTTTCGGACGTAATTCGGGGCAAAAACGCCCGAATTACGTCCGTAAATAGGCCGTGTGAACATACCCTCAGTGTGCTATGCGAATGGCATGCATTATTCACGCACTCGCAAAGCACATATATTTTTTTTGTATTATTATTTTCAATTGAATTGATACGCAAATCACGCATCACACACGGATGTGCATCACTGGGCGCGTTGGTGCGTGATAACGCACCAATGAAAAACATGCAGTGAGTTTCACGCAACGGACTCTCGCTGCGTGAAAACTCTTGCATGTGTGAACGGCCCCATTGAAATCAATGGGTCCGTGCTTTGTGCCTGATTTCCATGCGCAGCACACGGACATTATTCACGTTCGTCTGACTGAGCCCTTAGAAACAATACAAAAGTAAAGGATGTACCTTAACTCACAGGCAAGAAATTACTGGATCCTCTTAAAATAGTCCGCCAGGCCTGACATCATTGGTGGGTACTTGTTGTCACGGCAACCCAACATGGCCAGCGGCTGGAAGCAGGGAGTCGCAGCCATGAGCATGAGGACAATGCTGGATAGCGGCATTGTGAGTTAGGTTGCTTAGCAACTTGACATGACTAACTAATGAAGGCAGGAGATCAGCAGCTGCCAGGGGGGACCAGCTGCTGGAACGAGGAGAGGTGAGTAACAAGGACAACTTATTCTTTATTGAGTCTATCCCTAGTGCTGTGCATTTTTCTGGTACTAGCGTTGCTGGGTTTAGAAATATACATTATGAGGATAAATCAGTGTACTGACAAAAAAAAATTTTAATATAGCAAAACCATAAAGGTTGCAGAATAATGTGCCAAGTTTTACAGCTAAAAGATGAATAGATAATAGTGGCACTATCGTTTTTATTTAAGCTCGGCTTACATCTAGAAGGAGGGTTTGCATACATGCAAGGCACTGTTCTGTATTATTCTTTTAGATACAAATTTGACACTTTCCTTTTGTAAAGACAGGGAAAAAAAATGCTAAGTACTTAAAGTGTTAGGGTATGTTCACACATAGTGACTAAAAATGTCTGAAAATACGGAGCTGTTTTCAGGCGAAAACAGCTCCTGATTTTCAGAAGTTTTTTTAACAACTCGCGTTTTTCGCTGCCTTTTTTACGGCCATTTTTGGAGCTGTTTTTCAATGGAGTCAATGAAAAACGCCTCCAAAAACGTCCCAAGAAGTGTCCTGCACTTCTTTTGACGAGCTGTCATTTTACCCGCCGTATTTTGACAGTGATGCACAAAATAAAGGCTCGTGGGAACAGAACATCGTAATTCCCATTGAAAGCAATGGGAAGATGTTTGTAGGCGTATTAGGGGCGTTTTTTCATGCGTAATTTGAGGCGTAAAACGCCCAAATTACGTCTGAAACCACTACGTGTGAACATACCCTTATTCCCAAGTGGAGTCATTTTTTTAAATAAAAAAATAAATATAGTGCTTTAAAAAAAAAATATTCATATTAATTTCCTAACTCCCTTTTTTTTTTAGCTAGTGCTGGTTATATTTTCGAAAAGAGGGCGTGAGCGTCAATCACGTTGCTCTGCTCTGTTAGTGAGCGTTCCCGACGTTGCTAGCTAATCTAGTTCTAGCTACATCCCCCCCCCCCCGGGATTCCTATCATGGAGGATTCGTGCCGTAAGCTGCACATAAATCAGCTGTATGAGACAGCGTCCTGCTCTGTCTCCTGTGCTCCCGTCGGCAGTACAGAAGCCCGCACTGATACAGTGACACTACAGCCAGGACTAAGGACGCTAGAGTCTCAACTTCGGGACCCATATTCCCCTATTCTTTTGCACACAAGGACTCCATACCATTGGATCTTTTTAACTAAGACCATTAAACTTGGAAACAATTTCCATTTTACTTTAACCACAGCGCTGGATCCAACCTCCTTGTTACCCCAGACAATGTAACATACCTAGTCCTGATAAGGGCTCAGCTAACTCGGCTGGCCTTTACTCATGTGCCGAGTACAGGACGGCTCCAGGACTACATTGCATGCCTGGGGGCTGTCCTACATATTTGAATACAACTCAAGAGAGGTGGTCTGGCACGGAGCTACTGTGCATGCTCTAATATGCGCGTTCCCGAAATCCCGGCCATCCTTACTGCAAAATAAAGAGGTAGAACGGCGAATGTGCGACCATCGCTGCTGAGCCAAGGCAGTGGTCGTAAACCATAAGTAACAGGTTACAAACAATGAAGGGAAGCCTGGCTGGAGAATAATTAATATCTGCAAAACAGTACAGATTTCAAAAATGAATGTATTTACTAAAATACATATATTGACATTATCTAACATTGTAAATATTATTGCTGATTTGGGAATACCCCTTTAACCCCTTAACGATGCAGCCTAGTTTGCGCCTTAAGGCTCAGAGCCCATTTTTCAAGCTGACATGTGTCAATTTATCTGGTAATAACTCTGAAATGCTTATACCTATCCTAGCGATTCTGAGAATGTTTTTTCGTGACGCACTGGACATTATGTTAGTGGTAAAATTTGGTCAATATATTCAGTGTTTATTTGTGAAAAATAGCAAAATTAGAGAAAAAATTGCATTTGTTTGAATTTAAATGTGTCTGCTTGTAAGACAGATAGTAATACCACACAACATAGTTACTAGTTAACATTTCCCATATGTCTATTATATGTTGCCATAATTTTTTTAATTATTATTTTTTTTTTCTTGGATGTTACAAGACTTAGAACATAAGCAACAATTTCTCATATTTTGAAGACAATTTCAAAAGCCTCTTTTTTTAGGTACCAGTTCAACTCTGAAGTGGCTTTGAGCACCTTCTATATTAGAAACCCCCATAAAACACCCCATTTTAAAAACTAGATCCCTCAAAGTATACAAAACAGCATTTAGAAAGTTTCTTAACCCATTTGACGCTTCACAGGAATTTAAAGCAAAGTAGTGGTAAAATTTACAAATTTCTTTTTTTTTGTCAGAAAATCCTATCTATTCAAATTTTTTCGGTAAAACTGTAGGTTTTAGCAGAGAAACACAACTCAATATTTATGGCCCAGATTATGCAGTTTTTAGAAATATCCCACACGTGGCCCTAGTGTGGTAATGGACTGAAACTCAGGAATCAAAGCAGCACCTAGAGGATTTTGAGGCCTTCTTTTTATTAGACACCATGTCTGGTTTGAAGAGGTCGTGTGGTGGCAAAACAGTGGAAACCCCCCAAATGCGTAGTGCAGTGTATTAGATCTGTCAGCTACTCACTGACAGCAAGCATAGGTGCCCGCGATGATGTTGCGGGTCGTCAATGGTGGTTTAACCTTTAAGAAGCAGCGATCGCTATTGAACACTGCTTCTAAGGGGTAATCAGCGGAGACCACCGTGATTGGTGCCTGCTGAATGAGCTGCGGCAACTGCTGTATGAGACAACAGTTGTCACAGCTCCTGTATGTGTCGGGAGGATGGCCGAAATGGCCATTCCTCCAGTGATGTACTATTCCGTCATGGAGCACGAACGATGCGCTCATCATGACGGAAAAGTACATCAAGGAGCGGAAAAGGGTTAATTTCTCCAAGTAATTGAAAAAAATCCAAGTAACAATTGAAAAGTCTGCTTTTGTTTTAAATTATGGACTTTTAACACATCCATAGGGCTTGTCCACACGTAATGGAATTGTGGACGGAAAATCCGCAGCAGAATACAGTAGCAGCATAGTGGAGGAGATTTAACAAATCTCATCCACTATGCATAAAATTTCCAAGCAGAAATTCACCTGCGGTGCATATTTTTCGTACCGCAGAAAGTCAATTCCTGCTGCGGAAAGTGGACTGAATTGCTGCATTTTTCAGAGGAGATTCCAAGCAAAATTGCCAAGTTGGGTGATGATGCGAGGGTGTCAGTCTCAGAAATGGCAGCCCTAGTGGATACTGATCTCCCTAACAGCCGGGAGAACAGCCCAGCTAGTAGTCGGCGGGATGGTAATGCAGGTAAGCCAAGACAATTGATAGTCGTAGGGGATTCTATAATCAGGAAGACGGATAGAATAATTTGTCGCCAAGACCACCTCAACCGAATGGTTTGCTGTCTCCCTGGTGCCAGGGTTCGGCATGTGGTGGAACGGGTGGACAAATTGCTGGGAGGGGCTGGTGATGATCCAGCTGTCGTGGTCCATGTCGGTACCAACAACAGAATAAATGGTAGGTGGAGGAGCCTTAAGAATAATTAGAACTAGGCTACAAACTGAAGGGAAGGACCTCCAAAGTGGTATTCTCAGGAATACTGCCTGTGCCATGCGCATCACAGGAAAGACAGCGGGAGCTCAGGGAGTTAAATGCATTGCTAAAGTCTTGGTGTAGAGGAGAAGGATTTGGGTTCCTAGAGCACTGGGCTGACTTTTCATTGGGGTACAAACTGTATTCTGCAGATGATTTGCACCTAAATGGAAGGGGGTCCGCTGTGCTGGGGGAGAGAATTCTAGCTGGGGTGGCAGAGTATTTAAACTAGGGCTGAGGAGGGAGGTCAATGTAGAAAAAAAAAAAGGGGTAGCCAGGTTAGAGAGGGGTCAGACTATATTGGTGGGGGGAGAAACAGAATGTGGGGAGAGGACTAGACAACAAGATAAGGAGATCCTTTCGTTACAAAACATCAGTGTAAATAAAAAGGCCCGATTAATGTCAAATCACATTTCTGATAATAAAAGTGAAAAACTGACAGGCAAGTTAAAGTGTATGTTCACAAATGCCAGAAGTCTAGCAAGCAAAATGGGGGAGCTGGAGGCCTTGATACTGGAAGAAAATATAGATATAGTTGGTGTTGCTGAAACATGGCTGGACTCTTCACATGACTGGGCTGTAAATCTACAGGGTTTTACACTTTTTCGGAAAGACAGGACAAATAGGAAAGGCGGTGGTGTATGTCTGTATGTGAGAAATGATATGAAGGCGAGTGTGAAAGAGACAATAGTGGGTGAAGACTGTGAGGAGGTTGAAACCTTGTGGGTGGAACTAGAAAGGGAGGTAAACACTGAAAAAATTACTTTTGGTGTAATCTATAGACCCCCCCAATATAACTGAGGAGATGGAAGTTCAGCTATATAAACAGATGGAGCGGGCTGCACAGGAGGGTACTGTAGTGATAATGGGAGATTTTAATTTCCGGGATATTAATTGGTGTCATGGTTCGGCTTCAACTGCAAAGGGGAGACATTTCCTCAACCTGTTGCAGGAAAATTTTATGGGCCAGTTTGTGGAAGACCCGACTAGAGGTGAAGCTCTGTTGGATCTGGTCATTTCTAATAATGCAGATCTTGTTGGGAATGTCAATGTTCGTGAAAACCTCGGTAACAGTGATCATAATATAGTTACATTTTACCTATACTGTAAAAAACAAACGCAGGCTGGGAGGGCAAAAACATTTAATTTTAAGAAAGCCAATGTCCCCAGGATGAGGGCTGCAATTCAGGATATAGACTGGGAAGAACTAATGTCAAATAATGGAACAAATGATAAATGGGAGATTTTCAAATCTACTTTGAGTTATTATAGTGCAAAATTTATTCCTACAGGTAACAAGTATAAACGACTCAAATTAAACCCCACATGGCTTACACCTTCTGTGAAAGGGGCAATACATGACAAAAAAAGGGCATTTAAAAAATACAAATCTGAGGGTACAGCTGTAGCCTTTGTAAAATATAAGGAGCTTAATAAAATCTGTAAAAATGTAATAAAATTAGCAAAAATACAAAATGAAAGGCAGGTGGCCAAGGATAGTAAAACAAATCCCAAAAAATTCTTCAAGCATATAAATGCAAAAAAACCCAGGTCTGAACATGTAGGACCCCTAGATAATGGTAATGGGGAGTTGATCACAGGGGATCAAGAGAAGGCAGAGTTACTAAATGGGTTCTTTAGCTCTGTATATACAACTGAAGAAGGAGCAGCTGATGTAGCCGGTGCCAGTGCTGTTAATATATCAGTTGATATACTGAATTGGATGAATGTAGAGATGGTCCAAGCTAAATTAAATAAAATAAATGTGCACAAGGCCCCGGGACCAGATGGGTTACACCCTAGAATTCTTAAAGAGCTTAGTTCAGTTATTTCTGTCCCCCTTTTCATAATATTCAGAGAATCTCTAGTGACTGGTATAGTGCCAAGGGACTGGCGCAGGGCAAATGTGGTGCCTATTTTCAAAAAGGGCTCTAGGTCTTCCCCGGGTAATTATAGACCAGTAAGCTTAACATCCATCGTGGGGAAAATGTTTGAGGGGCTATTGAGGGACTATATACAGGATTATGTGACAATAAATAGCATTATAAGTGACAGCCAGCACGGTTTTACTAAGGACAGAAGTTGTCAAACTAACCTAATCTGTTTTTATGAAGAGGTGAGCAGAAGTCTAGACAGAGGGGCCGCTGTGGATTTAGTGTTTTTGGACTTTGCAAAGGCATTTGACACTGTCCCCCATAGACGCCTAATGGGTAAATTAAGGACTATAGGTTTAGAAAATATAGTTTGTAATTGGATTGAGAATTGGCTCAAGGACCGTATCCAGAGAGTTGTGGTCAATGATTCCTACTCTGAATGGTCACCGGTTATAAGTGGTGTACCCCAGGGTTCAGTGCTGGGACCCCTATTATTCAACTTATTTATTAATGATATAGAGGATGGGATTAATAGCACTATTTCTATTTTTGCAGATGACACCAAGCTATGCAATATAGTTCGGACTATGGAAGATGTTCATGAATTACAGGCAGATTTAAACAAACTAAGTGTTTGGGCATCCACTTGGCAGATGAAGTTTAATGTAGATAAATGTAAAGTTATGCATCTGGGTACCAACAACCTGCATGCATCATATGTCCTAGGGGGAGCTACACTGGCGGATTCACTTGTTGAGAAGGATCTGGGTGTACTTGTAAATCATAAACTCAATAACAGCATGCAGTGTCAATCAGCTGCTTCAAAGGCCAGTAGGATATTGTCGTGTATTAAAAGAGGCATGGACTCGCGGGACAGGGATGTAATATTACCACTTTACAAAGCATTAGTGAGGCCTCATCTAGAATATGCAGTTCAGTTCTGGGCTCCAGTTCATAGAAAGGATGCCCTGGAGTTGGAAAAAATACAAAGAAGAGCAACGAAGCTAATTAGGGGCATGGAGAATTTAAGTTATGAGGAAAGATTGAAAGAATTAAACCTATTTAGCCTTGAAAAAAGACGACTAAGGGGGGACATGATTAACTTATATAAAAAAGGTTCAAGCTGCAGAGGCGACAAGGCTTCTTTACAGTGAGAACGGTGAATTTATGGAATAGCCTACCGCAGGAGCTGGTCACAGCAGGGACAGTAGATGGCTTTAAAAAAGGGTTAGATAATTTCCTAGAACAAAAAAATATTAGCTCCTATGTGTAGAAATTTTTCCTTCCCTTTTCCCTTCCCTTGGTTGAACTTGATGGACATGTGTCTTTTTTCAGCCGTACTAACTATGTAACTATGTAAATATATCAGTATCTCCCAGCATTAAAAAAACACAGAAAAATCCGCAACATTTTCTGCAGTAAAAAACGCAGGAAATGTTGTGGTTTTTCCACAGCGAAATTTCTGCCAGTTACTGCGGATTTGCTGCAGAAATTTTGTGTGGACAAGCCCTTAAGGTTTAATTTCCCAGAAAGTGGAGTTTTTATAGGACCACTCTAACTAACACTGTAGATGTCTAAGAGACTTGCTTTGCTGACTCCCAAGTAGATCACGACAGTGCTATTTGGTTCTCCTGTTGTCATGGTCAGCACAGAATTCCACTGTGGCCCTGAAGAGCAAAGAGGGAGATCCCATGAAGCTGATCCATTCAGTGAAATTTTGGTACCATGAAAATCACCATAATTTTTTTAACATGAACTAAGCTTTATTTTCTTTTGTAGTAATACTCTAACTCCACATCTTGATTGTGGCCATTCTTTCAAGATTTTTTGATGATGCTTGGACTTTGAAAAATGCATTTGGTCCACCAGTTTTAGAAATTTTATTGTGTAGACTAGTAGAGCACCAGATTAAGGAAAGACTACCTTGCAAACACATATTCAGCGATAAAATTTATAAGATAAAACAATTGATGTCATCTTAATTATAGGTATTTCATATTTTGTACATTTTTAAGACATGTAAGCCTCATTATATATGAAAAAAATCATATAAAATTAAAAAACATAATTTTCTCTAGAAGATACCTTTATATTTTACTCTAATCCTCCTTGGCAAGAAAAAGCATGGTATCCTGTAGGCTTTTGCACAACAATTGCTAGGTTATATTCCATTAAAACTGCTGTACATATTAAGCAGATGTTGTTACGGTAGGTGATAGAATTTTTTTTCTAGTCGTTTTCTCAAATCAGATATGACCTTGCAGTGAAAGAGCTAGATGACTTTTATTGCAGTTTAATAAACATGTTTATTTTTTTAGTTTAGGAACACAACATAGGTTGGGACGAATATTAAAATTTCCATCAGAGTAGAATGCATTTACAAAATGACTGTGAGACACATGGTTTTCTAATTGAAATTTGCATTTATATAGAGTGTTTCAGGAAAACGATATCCCACTGCACATACAGACAGAAGTTGTATCTACCTTCTGATTGTTTTACAGCTGTCCAATAATTATCAAATTACTTCCTTATGTCAGAGAGATTTCGATTTTTTTTTTGTCCTTTTTGTTAGGTGTTTAGGTGTTTTCGTTTTTGTTTCTTTCAATGCACAATAAACCATGAAAGGTTTATAGTGATTTGGAGCAAAGACAAATAGCCATACATGCCATACTGTATCCATTGTAAATGTAATTCATATGTTTATAAAATAACATTGTGAGGACGCATTTGCACAAGCATTTTCTGCCTGCATGTTTTTATGTAAGGGATTAGACAACTGGTAGTTGTTGTTTTTTTGTATCAGTTTTTAAATGTATACTCCATTGACTTCAATGTAAAAAATAAATAAAGGGGTATTCCCAAGATTACATTGGTGGCTCAGTGTGTTCTACTCAGTAATTCAATAAACTTATCAAATACATTTAGTTATCGAAAATGCTGTGTTACATAATACTTCTACCCGTTAATACCACATGATATTTATTTATATTGCTACTGGACATGTCCTCCATTAGTTCGTCTCCCCTTGGTCTAGCCTGCGCAGTAGTCTCCCTCTCATTTCAACGACATCTCCTTAACTCTCCTCTGCATTCACACTGTGCATGTGCAGTAGTTATTCTGTCATTTGCATCTATGTAGCTCCACTCTTGGGCAAAACTGTACATTCAAATTGCTATTTTTTGGTCACTTTGTCTTCCAAAATTTTAAATAAACAGTGATCAAAAAGTCGCAAGTACCCAAAAATGGTACCTATAAAATCTATAACTCGTCTCGCTAAAAATAAGTCCTACAGCTCCGTTGACGAAAAAATTAAAACCGTTATGGCTCTCACAACTTGGCGACAGAAAAAATCCATTATCTTTACAAAAGTTATTTTATTGTGCAAAAAGTTGTAAAACATAAAAAAGTGCTATAAATTAGGTATCACCGGAATCGGAGTGACCCGCAGAATAAAGGTAACATGTAATTTATAACGCATGGTGAATGCTGTATAAAAAGAACTAAAAAAATATGCCAGAATTGCTGGTTTTTGGTCACCTTGCCTCCTAAAAAAAAAGGATAACAAGTGATTAAAAAGTCGTATGTACCCCAAAATGGTACCAATAAAAACTACAGCTCGTCCTGCAAAAAAAACAGTCCTCATACCACTCTGTCTATGAAAAATTTAAATGATGTATTCGTGGTGTTGTATATCCCCCACCTGGATAGAGATAAATTCGTTCTCCGTAATATTGAAAGAAATGAAAATAGATCCGGAGTAATAAAATATAACTTTTACTGAGCTTGTTTAAAATGGATAACAAACATGTATCAAAAAGTAAGGATATCATATGCCAATACTGCATGCCAATTCTTATGTATATTCAGTGATTTATATCAAAATCAAAAACTTCTGTAATGGCAGGAAGGAGGTGAAGGGAAAGTGAGCCCTAATCTACCCACCGCCCTGTCCCTGCCTACTTGCAACGACCCGCCCTAGGCGACGGGGTACTACTGGGCGGCGGTCCCTACGCTGTCTAAGTGCACGGGAAAACAAACAGGGAACACGCAAGGGAAGGGGCAGTAGCCCACGGAACGCCACGAGGAAACGGAGCGGTGAATGAGTAGTCAGGACCAGGATAAGGTGGAGTATACCCAAGTGAGCACGGAGGAGGAAGCAAGCCGGAGGCAAAGCAAAGCAGGTTAAGCAGAACAGCAGCAAGGCAGAAGCACGGCAGGAGCAGGCTGGAGCAAGCAGCAGTGGGGCCAGGAATCCAAAAGAATTACAAGCACTGAGGAGAACACAGCAGGTAATAAAGGACAGGGGGCGGAGCTAACTCCGACTGACCAGGCCGCGATAGGCTCTCCCACTCCTGAGCCTGCCACCCTGGTTGGTGGGAGATGGTGTCAGACGAACAGGTCTGGCCTCAGGTGTGGATTGATTAATCCCAGGAGTATACCTAGACGTAGTACCTGGCAGATCCCTAACAGTACTCCCCCTTTTATGAGGGGCCACCGGACCCTTACTAAGAGGACCCGGTTTAGTAGGGAAGAGAAGGTGGAACCTCCTGATCAATACCCCAGCGTGAACATCACGGGCAGGTACCCAAGTCCTCTCCTCCGGCCCGTACCCTCTCCAATGGACCAGGTACTGGAGGGAGCCCTGGACCATCCTACTGTCCATAATTTTGGCCACCTCGAATTCCACCCCCTCAGGGGTGAGAACGGGAACAGGAGGTTTCCTCGAGGGGGACCAGGACGGGGAGCAGCGTTTAAGGAGGGAGGCATGGAAGACGTCATGTATGCGAAAGGATGGGGGCAGCTCCAGACGGAAGGATACAGGGTTGAGGACTTCAATGATCTTATAAGGCCCAATAAATCGGGGAGCAAACTTCCTGGACGGGACCTTAAGGCGCAAGTTCCTGGACGACAACCAGACCAAATCCCCGACGACAAACCGGGGGTTAGCAGAACGTCTACTATCCGCCTGAATCTTTTGTGCGCTCTGGGACGCCTCTAGGTTCTTCTGAACCTGGGCCCAGACAGCGCACAGTTCCCGATGAACATCCTCTACCTCAGGATTATTGGAACAACCAGGGGAAACGGAGCAGAACCTTGGGTTAAACCCGAAATTACAGAAAAACGGGGAGACCCCTGACGAGTTACTGACCCGGTTATTCAGGGAAAATTCAGCAAGGGGAAGGAATGAGACCCAATCGAATTGACAGTCAGAGATGAAACACCTTAAATATTGTTCCAGGGACTGGTTAGTCCTCTCCGTTTGGCCATTAGTTTCGGGATGGAAGGCGGAGGAGAAGGACAGATCAATCTCCAACTTTTTACAAAAGGCTCTCCAAAATAAGGAAACAAATTGTACCCCTCTGTCAGAAACGATATTGACTGGGGCCCCATGGAGACGCAGGATGTGTTTCACAAACAAAGAAGCTAACGTCTTGGCGTTAGGTAGCTTCTTAAGGGGCACAAAGTGGCACATCTTGCTGAAGCGGTCTACTACCACCCACACCACCGACGTGCCCTGAGATGGAGGCAAATCGGTGATAAAATCCATGGAGATATCGGTCCAAGGTCTCTGGGGAATGGGCAAGGAACGTAGTAGGCCCGCAGGTCGGGACCTAGGGGTTTTGGACCTAGCGCAAACCTCACAAGCGGCGACGTAAGCCCTAACGTCTTTAGGCAACCCAGGCCACCAATAGTTTCTGGTAATGAGGTGTTTGGTGCCCAAGATGCCAGGATGACCAGATAGAGCGGAGTCATGGTTTTCCCTGAGTACCCTTAGCCGGTATTGCAGGGGAACAAACAGTTTGTCCCCAGGGACGTTCCCGGGAGCTGCACCCTGATCAGCCGCGATATCAGAAGCTAAATCAGAATCCGTGGCAGAAATGATTATACCAGGGGGTAAAATACAAGCAGGATTTTTCTCGGAAGGAGGATTGGCCATGAAACTACGTGACAGGGCATCAGCCTTAATATTCTTGGACCCAGCCCTATAGGTAACCAAGAAATTAAATCTGGTAAAGAATAGTGCCCACCGAGCTTGTCTAGGATTAAGCCTCCGGGCCGATTCTAGGAAAACCAGATTCTTGTGATCCGTAAGGTCCGTTACCTGGTGTCTGGCCCCCTCCAGGAAGTGCCGCCACTCTTCAAAAGCCCATTTAATGGCTAAGAGTTCGCGGTTGCCAATATCATAGTTACTCTCCGTGGGCGAAAACTTCCTAGAGAAGTAAGCACAGGGGCGGAGATGGGTGAGGGAGCCGGTACCCTGGGACAAGATGGCCCCCACTCCCACCTCGGATGCGTCAACCTCCACAATAAATGGCTCCTCTTGGTTGGGCTGAATCAGCACGGGGGCCGAGATAAAGCACTTCTTGAGGGTCTAAAAGGCCTGGACGGCCTCAGGGGGCCAATGGAGGACATCAGCACCCTTGCGAGTAAGGTCCGTAAGAGGCTTAGCGACGACCGAGAAGCCGGCAATAAATCTCCTGTAATAGTTGGCGAACCCTAAAAAACACTGTAATGCCTTAAGGGAGGCAGGTTGGACCCATTCCGCCACAGCCTGAACCTTGGCAGGGTCCATGCGGAATTCATGAGGAGTGAGGATTTGCCCTAAAAATTGTATCTCCTGTACCCCAAAGACACATTTTTCAGTCTTAGCAAACAGATTATTCTCCCGAAGGACCTGGAGCACCTTCCTGACATGCTCCACGTGGGAGGACCAGTCCTTGGAAAACACCAGTATGTCATCAAGGTACACAACAAGAAAATTACCCAGGTAATCTCTCAGGATTTCATTAATAAAATTCTGGAAGACAGCAGGGGCATTACACAACCCAAAGGGCATGACCAGGTATTCGAAATGACCCTCGGGTGTGTTGAATGCAGTTTTCCACTCATCCCCCTCTTTGATGCGGATAAGGTTATATGCCCCCCGTAGATCGAACTTAGAAAACCATTGGGCTCCCTGAACCTGATTAAAAAGATCCGGAATCAAAGGAAGTGGGTACTGGTTCCTTACGGTGACCTTATTCAGGTTACGATAATCAATGCACGGCCTAAGACCACCATCCTTCTTCCCCACAAAGAAGAAGCCAGCACCTACAGGAGAAGTCGAGGGGCGAATGAAACCCTTGGCCAGGCATTCTTGGATATACACCCTCATAGCTTCACGTTCAGGACATGAAAGATTAAATATCCTACCCTTAGGAAGCTTGGCACCAGGCACCAAATCGATGGCGCAATCGTAATCTCTATGGGGGGGCAACACCTCGGAGGCCTCCTTAGAAAACACATCGGCGAAGTCCTGAACAAACTCAGGAAGCGTGTTTACCTCCTCCCGGGGAGAAACAGAATTAACAGAAAGACATGACATAAGACATTCACTACCCCATTTGGTAAGCTCCCCAGTATTCCAATCAAACGTGGGATTATGCAACTGCAACCAGGGAAGACCTAACACCAGATCAGACGATAATCCCTGCATCACCAGTACAGAGCACTGCTCCAAATGCATGGAGCCAACACGTAGTTCAAAAACAGGAGTATGCTGAGTAAAATAACCATTAGCAAGGGGGGTTGAGTCGATACCTACTACAGGGATAGGATAAGGTAAATCAATAAAAGGCATTTTTAGAGACATAGCAAATTCCACAGACATGATATTAGCAGATGAGCCAGAATCCATGAAGGCACTGCCAGTGGCAGACCGGCCAGCAAACGAGACCTGAAAGGGAAGCAAAATTTTATTGCGTTTGACATTAACGGGAAATACCTGTGCGCCCAAGTGACCTCCCCGATGATCACTTAGGCGCGGAAGTTTTCCGGCTTTTTATTCTTGCGCCTGGGACAGGTGTTCAGAAGATGCTTGTCGTCCCCACAGTAGAAGCAGAGACCCTTCATTCTGCGAAACTCCCTACGTTGTCGAGGGGACATGGAGGCCCCGAGTTGCATAGGTACCTCCGAGTCCTCCGTGGAGGGGCGAGGAGACGGGACCTCGGGGGGATCGCAGAAAAGTCAGAGGGGAGCACATTGAAGCGTTCAAGCTGACGTTCCCTGAGACGTCGGTCAAGTCGTACTGCTAGGGCCATAACCTGGTCAAGGGAGTCAGAAGAGGGGTAGCTAACCAGCAGATCCTTCAGGGCGTCAGATAATCCTAACCTAAACTGGCACCTTAGGGCCGGGTCATTCCACCGAGAAGCTACGCACCACTTTCTAAAATCAGAACAGTACTCCTCAACCGGTCTCCTACCCTGACGTAAGGTCACCAGCTGACTCTCGGCTAAAGCAGTCCTGTCAGTCTCGTCGTAAATGAGTCCGAGGGCAGAGAAAAAGCGATCAACAGAGGAAAGTTCAGGGGCGTCAGGAGCCAAGGAGAAGGCCCACTCTTGGGGCCCTTCCTGGAGTCGGGATATGATGATACCCACCCGCTGGTTCTCGGAACCTGAGAAGTGGGGTTTAAGGCGGAAATACAGTCTGCAACTCTCCCGGAAGGAGAGAAACGTCTTACAGTCCCCTGAGAACCGGTCAGGTAACTTGAGGTCGGGTTCTAGAGGTGAGGTGAGGGGAACTACTACGGCAGCGTCACCCTGGTTGACCCTCTGGTCCAGGGCCTGGACCTGTAGGGAGAGGCCCTGCATCTGCTGGGTCAGGGTCTCAAGGGGGTCCATGATAGCGTCAGCGTAGGGGAAATGGTAGACTAGGTAAGGGGCTTGTAATTATGTAATGGCAGGAAGGAGGTGAAGGGAAAGTGAGCCCTAATCTACCCACCGCCCTGTCCCTGCCTACTTGCAACGACTCGCCCTAGGCGACGAGGTACAACTGGGCGGCGGTCCCTACGCTGTCTAAGGGCACAGGAAAACAAACAGGGAACATGCAAGGGAAGGGGCAGTAGCCACGGAACGCCACGAGGAAACGGAGCAGCGAACGGACAGTCAGGACCAGGACGAAGTGAGTACACCCAAGCGGGCAAGGAGACAGAAGCAAGCCAGGGGCAAAGCAAAGAAGGTCAAGCAGAACAGCAGCAAGGCAGAAGCACGGCAGGAGCAGGCTGGAGCAAGCAGCAGTGGGGCCAGGAATCCAAAAGAATTACAAGCACTGAGGAGGAGAACACAGCAGGTAATAAAGGACAGGGGGCGGAGCTAACTCCGACTGACCAGGCCGCGATAGGCTCTCCCACTCCTGAGCCTGCCACCCTGGTTGGTGGGAGATGGTGTCAGACGAACAGGTCTGGCCTCAGGTGTGGATTGATTAATCCCAGGAGTATACCTAGATGTAGTACCTGGCAGATCCCTAACAACTTCTGAAGACAGCAAAAAATCAGTCCGCCTTGATAAGGTTTCCTAATATTATGATGTGTTATAATTACTTTCATCAGGAGATTTATCCAAGATCCTTTCCTCTTGCAAGGACCACATGTACAGGTAAAGTAAAAGGCCTGGGGCGATTGCCCTCCTACCCCTTATTTTCAGTTGGTAGTCCTTTTGGTCAATGTGTCCGAGGATAGTTATATGGCTTCTCCTGAGTTGGTAGATGATAGATATTTCTCCCAACACGTTTCCTTGCTGACAAAGCAGTTCCTCAGGGGAGATGGGTCAGAACAGCAGCTGCATCCAAATTTGAGGTTTAGCTGCCTAAAGATCAGTATTGCTGTCGATTAGTGTAAAGAAAAAAGCTCATAGGTTTGAGCATGCTTGCAGTGGCAAGGGGTATCCTGTTTAAAACATTCTTGCAGTGGCAAGAAGTTTTGTCCTTCCAAGTTGGAGGTAAACAAAAGACGCCTGTCAGGAAAGAAAAAATATGCAGTTATGTCGACCCGAGGGGAACATTTCTTCTGTTTCAAGTGGGGAATTATCAAGGCCCCTAAAATTAGGGAACCAGGAAGGGTAGGGCCCAAACATATCTGCTGGAAGTGAGGGTGCCCGTATTATACCAGGACAACACTTCCCAGCAAAATTCCTCAAACTGAAAAGATGCCGAGTTTGGACCAAAAGGGGAATAAGTAAGGACCATTTATAAGTGCGACACCAGCCTGTGCAGAACCACATTATTATACCACCTGACTATGCCCCTTATATACTCCGCCCGGCTTACATGTACCCCCACATTATAAACGGAAACACCAGTAAGACTCCAAACAAAACTAGTACCAAGCAAAATCCACGCTCCAAAAGCCAAATGTCAGCTACCTCCCTTCTGAACACTACAGTGTGCCCAAACAGCAGTTTACTTCCACATAACTGGCATCGCCATACCCTGGAGAACCCTTTTAACAATTTTTAGGGTGTGTGTCTCCAGTGGCACAAGCTGGGCATGACATATTTGCCACTGAAATAGCATATCTAGGGAAAAATTTAAATTTTTACTTTGCACCTTCCGCAGCGTAATCATTCATGGAAAAGGCCTGTGAGGTGAAAATGCTCACTACACCCCTTAATAGATGCCTTGAGGGGTGCAGTTTCCAAAATGGGGTCACTTCTCAGCAGTTTCTTTTATTATTTCATATCAGAGCCCTGTAATGGTGATCCAACACTTTGTAAATTGCCAAATTAGGCCTTAATTTTACATGGTACTCTTTCACTCCTGAGCCTGGTCGAATGTCCAGGCAACAGATTAGGGCCACACGTAGGGTGATTCTAAAACCGGGAAACACAGCATAATAATTAGAGAGCTGACTTGTTATGGTGGCACAAGCTGGGCACCACATATTGGCATAACTCGGGAAAAAATCCAATTTTCACTCTCCAACATCGAGTGCACACCAATTTCTGCTAATCACCTGTGGGGTTAATATGCTCACTACACTCACTAATATCTCACTAAGGTGAATACCTTGAGCGGTGTAGTTTCCAAAATGGGGTCACTTCTGGGGGGATCCACTGTTTTGGTCCCACAGGGACTTTGCAAATGCGACATAGCGCCCAGAAACCAATCCAGCAAAATCTGTACTCCAAAAGCAAATGGCGCTCCTTCCCTTCTGAGCTCTACTTTGTGCCCAGACAGCAGTTTATGACCACATATATGGTATTGCCGTACACAGGAGAAGTTGCTTTACAAGTGTTGGGGTGCTTTTTTTCATTTATTTGTTGAGAAAATGAAAAATGTTTCAGCTAAAACTACGTCTTATTGAAGAAAAAGTTTTTTTTTTTAAATTTTCACTGCCCAATTCTAATAAAATCTATGAAACACCTGTGGGGTCAAAATGCTCACTACACCCCTAGATGAATTCCTCATGGGGTGTAGTTTAGTGAATCGAGTCACTTTTGGGGAGTTTCCTCTGTACTGGTACCTTAGGAGCTTTGCAATAGTGACATGGTGTCAAGAAACCAATCCAGCAAAATCTGTGCTCCAAAAGCCAAATGGCCCTCCTTCTCTTCTGATCCTTGCCATGTGCCCAAGCAGCAGTTTATGACCACAAATGGCGTATTGCTGTACTCCAGAGAAGTTGCTTTACAAATGTTGGGGTTCTTTTATTCCTTTATTTGTTGAGAAAATTAAAAATTTTGTGCTAAAGCTACGTCTTTTTGGAAAAAAAGGATTTATTTTATCTTCACTGCCCAATTCTAATAAAATCTATGAAACACCTGTGGGGTCAAAATGCTCACTACACCCCTAGATGGATTCTTCCAGGGGTGTAGTTTCCTAAATGGAGTCACTTTTTTGGTGTTTTTCACTGTTTTGGTCCCTTAGGGACTTTGCAAATGCGACGTGGTCTCCGCAAACCATTCCAGCTAAATTTGAGCTCCAAAAGCCAAATTGCGCTCTTTCCCTTCTAAGCCCTGCCGTGTGTCCAAACAGCCATTTATGACCACATGTGGGGTTTGGTTTTACTCGGGAGAAATTGATTTACAAATGTAGTGGTGTATTTTCTCCTTTAGTCCTTGTGGAAAAATTAGCTAAACCTACATTTTCTTTGAAAGAATGTAGATTTTCATTTTCACGGCCTACTTCCAATAATTTCTGCAAAAAACCTGCGGTGTCAAAATGCTCAGTATACCCCTAGATAATTTCCTCAAGGGGTATAGTTTCCAAAATGGGGTCACTTGTGGTGGATTTCCACTGTTTTGGCACTGCAAGAGCCTTTCAAACCTGATATGGTGCCTAAAATATTTTCTAATAAAAAGGAGGCCCCTAAATCCTCTAGGTGCTCCTTTGCTTCTGAGGCCTGTGCTTCAGTTAATAAGAGCACTAGGGCCACATGTGGGGTATTTATAAAAACTGCAGAATCTGCGCAATAGATACTGAGTTGCGTTTCTCTGGTAAAACTTTCTGTGTTACAAAAAAAATAGATGAAAAATGAATTTCTGCAAAGAAAAAAAAGAAATGTAAAAATGTCACATCTATTTTGCCTTAATTCCTGTGAAACGTCTAAAGGGTTAAGAAACTTTCTAAATGCTGTTTTGAATACTTTGAGGGGTAACGTTTTTAAAATGGGGTGACTTATTGGGGGTTTCTAATATATAAGGCCATAAAATCTGCTTCACAACTGAACTGGTCCCTGTTAAAATAGCCTGTTGAAATTTTCTTGAAAATATGAGAAATTGCTTCGAAAGCCTCGTAACGTCCTAGAAAAAGATAAGGATGTTCAAAAAACAATTCCAATCTAAAATAGACATATGTGTGATGTTAATTAGCAACAATTTTGTGTGGTATTACTATCTGTCTTACAAGCAGATATATTTAAATTTAGAAAAATGCAAATTTTTGCAATTTTTCGCTAAATTTTGGTGTTTTTCACAATTAAATACTTAATGTATCAAGCAAATTTTTCCAGTAACATAAAGTCCAATGTGTCACGAGAAAACAATCTCAGAATCGCTTGGATAGGTAAAAGCATTCCGAAGTTATTACCACATAAATTGAAAAATTTCAGATTTGAAAAAATTGGCTGTGTCCTGAAGGCCAAAACAGGCTGCATCCTTAAGGGGTTAATGACCAACTGGGTGTGTTTTTACTTTTTACCTACTGGGCATTGTAAAGAGAAGTGTATGACGCTGACCAATCAGTGACCAATCTGCGTCATACACTTCTCATTGTTCCAGCCCAGCTTCTTTCACTACACAATCACGCTGTGCACAATCACACTGTGTGTGCAGTGAAATAAGCTGGGCTGGAACAATGAGAAGTGTATGACGCAGATTGGTCACTGATTGGTCAGCGTCATACACTCCTCTTCACAACGCCCAGTTGGTAAAAAGTAAAAGAACGCCCAGTTGTCTATTAAGAAACAAATTAGCATAAATCTAAAATTGCTCATAACTTGCTCAAAAATGATTGTTTTCCAAAATTAAAACCACTGTTATCTACATTACAGCGCAGATCAGATTTATGTAGGAAATAGGGCACTTATAATCTGGTGACAGAGCCTCTTTAAGCTTACAAGTACTCAAGCAAAATACTATGGAAAAAACTGCAAAGTGAAATAGGCCTTAGGGCATTAATTTACTGCATATTTCTGAGCATAAAACACTTGTATTACACTCTGAAATACACTTTGAAAATGCCAGTAAACAGCCTTCCATTGTTTTTAATGGTAAAAAGCTGTGTATTTCCTTTGAAGCTTCATTTTATGCCGCTATTTGAAAAAACGCTGTGTAAGAATATGCCTAGAAAAGAAAAAGGTTATGTCACTTCCTGACGCGTTTTTCTATCAGATTTTTAACACAAAATCTGCATGTAACATACAGTAAGTGGGTTTTATTACAGATTAATTTCTGATTTGCCCTAAAATTTTTGGCAAAATCTGCAGCAGAAATTGTAGACGCACCCAAAGACCATTTTCACAGTATTTTGGACAGTATTTTGGATCAATATTTGTAAGCTAAAACTAGGAGTGGAACCTACACAGAGAAAAAGTATGATGGAAGGATTTGTACCTCTTCCGTGTTTTGAACCTGCTGCTAGTTTTGGCATAAAAATACTGATGCAAAATACTGATTAAAATACTGCCACGTGAAAGTGGTAAAAGGCCACATCTAGTATTGGTTTCCAAATACTGATGCAACAAACTTGCATTTTACTGTAAGTTGCTGCAGATTTGCGAGGCGGAATTCACACCACAAATTCACAGAAAATCCATCACGTCTGGATGCACCCTTAGAGCATGTCCAAATGGCTAATTTTCTGGCAGAAAAATATAAGGATGATTTCAAGAGAAATCAGCCTTTGAAAACCAGGCGTTCTTGGAGCAGAATTTCAAAGAGTTTTTGAAGTGTATTTTCAAATTGCTTTTGGTTGTAAAGGATCTGCCAGGCACTACGTCTGGGTATACTCCCAGGATTAATCAGTCGACACCTGAGGCCAGACCTCTGAGACTGACACCGGCTCCCACCAATCAGGGTGGCAGGCTCAGGAGTGGGAAAGCCTATCGCGGCCTGGTCAGTCGGAGTTAGCTCCTCCCCCTGTCCATTTATACCTGCCGTTTTCTCTTCCTCTTTGCTTGTTATTCTTCTTGGATTCCTGGCCCCACTGCTGCCTTGCTCCAGCCTGCTTCTGCCGTGCTTCTGCCTTGCTTCAGTTCCGTTTATCCTGCTTCGCTCTGCCCCTGGCTTGCTTCCTGCTCCGTGCTCCCGTTTGTATACTCCACTACATCCTGATCCTGACTGGCTCGTTCGCCGCTCCGTTTCCTCGCGGCGTTCCGTGGGCTACTGCCCCTTCCCTGTTTGTATTCCCTTGCACTTAGACAGCGTGGGGGCCGCCGCCGGGTTGTGCCCCGTCGCCTGGGGCGGGTCGATGCGGGTGGGCGGGGACGGGGCGGTGGGTAGATTGGGGCTCACTTGTTCCCTTCACCTCCTTCCTGCCATAACATAATAACAAGCCCATACCTAGTCTACTATTTCTTCTATGCTGACGCTATCATGGACCCCCTTGAGACCCTGACCCAGCAGATGCAGGGCCTCTCCCTACAGGTCCAGACCCTGGCTCAGAGGGTCAACAAGTCTGACGCTGCCTTAGTAGTACCCCTCACCTCACCTCTAGAACCTGACCTCAAGTTACCTGACCGGTTCTCAGGGGACCGTAAGACTTTTCTCTCCTTCCGGGAGAGTTGCAGAGTTCATTTCCGCCTAAGACCTCACTCCTCAGGTTCCGAGAACCAGCGGGGGGGTATCATTATATCCCGACTCCAGGAAGGGCCCCAAGAGTGGGCCTTCTCCTTGGCTCCTGACGCCCCTGAACTTTCCTCCGTTGATCGTTTTTTCTCTGCCCTCGGACTCATTTACGACGAGACTGACAGGACTGCCTTAGCCGAGAGTCAGCTGGTGACCTTACGTCAGGGTAGGAGACCTGTTGAGAAATACTGTTCTGATTTTAGAAAGTGGTGCGTAGCTTCTCGGTGGAACGACCCGGCCCTAAGGTGCCAGTTTAGGTTAGGATTATCTGACGCCCCGAAGGATCTGCTGGTTAGCTACCCCTCTTCTGACTCCCTAGACCAGGTTATGGCCCTAGCAGTACGACTTGACCGACATCTCAGGGAACGTCAGCTTGAACGTTTCAATGTTTTCCCCTCTGACTTCCCTGCGATTCCCCCCGAGGTCCCGTCTCCTCGCTCTTCCACGGAGGACTCGGAGGTACCTATGCAACTCGGGGCCTCCATGTCCCCTCGACAACGTAGAGAGTTTCGCAGGAAGAATGGTCTCTGCTTCTGTTGTGGGGACGACAAGCATCTACTGAACACCTGTCCCAGGCGCAAGAATAAGCAGCCGGAAAACTTCCGCGCCTAAGTGATCATCGGGGAGGTCACTTGGGCGCACAGGTATTTCCCGTTAATACGAAACGAAATTAAATTTTGCTTCCCTTTCAGGTCTCGTTTGCTGGCCGGTCTGCCACTGGCAGTGCCTTCGTGGATTCTGGCTCATCTGCTAATATCATGTCTGTGGAATTTGCTATGTCTCTAAAAATGCCTTTTATTGATTTACCTTATCCTATCCTGGTAGTGGGTATCGACTCCACTCCTTTTGCTAATGGTTATTTTACTCAGCATACTCCTGTTTTTGAACTCCTTGTTGGCTCCATGCATTTGGAGCAGTGCTCTGTACTGGTGATGCAGGGATTATCGTCCGATCTGGTATTAGGTCTTCCCTGGTTGCAGCTGCATAATCCCACGTTTGATTGGAATACTGGGGATCTCACCAAATGGGGTAGTGATTGCCTGATGTCATGTCTTTCGGTTAACTCTATTTCTCCCCGGAGGAGCTAAACACGCTTCCTGAGTTTGTTCAGGACTTCGCTGATGTGTTTTCTAAGGAGGCCTCCGAGGTGTTGCCCCCTCATAGAGATTACGATTGCGCCATCGATTTGGTGCCTTCTTCGTGGTGCCTTCTTCGTGGGGAAGAAGGATGGTGGTCTTAGGCCGTGCATTGATTATCGGAACTTGAATAAGGTCACAGTAAGGAACCAGTATCCCCTTCCTTTGATTCCGGATCTTTTTAATCAGGTTCAGGGGGCCCAATGGTTCTCTAAGTTCGATCTACGGGGGGCATATAACTTTATCCGCATCAAAGAGGGGGATGAGTGGAAAACTGCGTTCAACACGCCCGAAGGTCATTTCGAATACCTAGTCATGCCCTTTGGGTTGTGTAATGCCCCTGCCGTCTTCCAGAATTTTATTAATGAAATTCTGAGAGATTACCTGGGTAATTTTCTTGTTGTGTACCTTGATGACATACTGGTGTTCTCCAAGGACTGGTCCTCCCACGTGGAGCATGTCAGGAAGGTCCTCCAGGTCCTCCGGGAAAATAATCTGTTTGCGAAGACCGAAAAATGTGTGTTTGGGGTACAGGAGATACCATTTTTAGGTCAAATCCTCACTCCTCATGAATTCCCATGGACCCTGCCAAGGTTCAGGCTGTGGCGGAATGGGTCCAACCTGCCTCCCTGAAGGCGCTACAGTATTTTTTGGGGTTCGCTAACTATTACAGGAGATTTATTGCCAACTTCTCGGTCGTCGCTAAGGGTGCTGATGTCCTCCATTGGCCCCCTGAGGCCGTCCAGGCTTTTGAGACCCTCAAGAAGTGCTTTATCTCGGCTCCCGTGCTAGTTCAGCCCAACCAAAGGGAGCCATTTATTGTGGAGGTTGACGCGTCCGAGGTGGGAGTGGGGGCCGTCTTGTCCCAGGGTACCAGCTCCCTCACCCATCTCCGCCCCTGTGCTTACTTCTCTAGGAAGTTTTCGCCCACGGAGAGTAACTATGATATTGGCAACCGCAAACTTTTAGCCATTAAATGGGCTTTTGAAGAGTGGCGTCACTTCCTGGAGGGGGCCAGACACCAGGTAACGGTCCTTACTGACCACAAGAATCTGGTTTTCCTAGAATCTGCCCGGAGGCTTAATCCTAGACAAGCTCATTGGGCACTATTCTTTACCAGATTTAATTTCTTGGTTACCTATAGGGCTGGGTCCAAAAATATTAAGGCTGATGCACTGTCACGTAGTTTCATGGCCAATCCTCCTTCTGAGAAGGATCCTGCTTGTATTTTACCCCCTGGTATAATTGTTTCTGCCACTGATTCTGATTTAGCCTCTGACATCGCGGCTGATCAAGGTTCAGCTCCCGGGAACCTCCCTGGGGACAAACTGTTTGTCCCCCTGCAATACCGGCTAAGGGTACTCAGGGAAAACCATGACTCCGCACTATCTGGTCATCCTGGCATCTTGGGTACCAAACTCCTCATTACCAGAAACTATTGGTGGCCTGGGTTGCCTAAAGACATTAGGGCTTACGTCGCCGCTTGTGAGGTCTTTGCTAGGTCCAAGACCCCTAGGTCCCGACCTGTGGGCTTACTATGTTCCTTGCCCATTCCCCAGAGACCTTGGACCCATATCTCCATGGATTTTATCACCGATTTGCCTCCATCTCAGGGCAAGTCGTGGTGTGGGTGGTAGTAGACCGCTTCAGCAAGATGTGCCACTTTGTGCCCCTTAAGAAACTACCTAACGCCAAGACGTTAGCTTCTTTGTTTGTTAAACACATTCTGCATCTCCATGGGGCCCCAGTCAATATCGTTTCTGACAGAGGGGTACAATTTGTTTCCTTATAAAAAGTTGGAGATTGATCTGTCCTTCTCCTCCGCCTTCCATCCCGAAACTAATGGCCAAACGGAAAGGACTAACCAATCCCTGGAACAATATTTAAGGTGTTTCATCTCTGACTGTCAATTTGATTGGGTCTCATTCCTTCCCCTCGCCAAATTTTCCCTAAATAACCGGGTCAGTAACTCGTCAGGGGTCTCCCCGTTTTTCTGTAATTTTGGGTTTAATCCAAGGTTCTCCTCCGTTTCCCCTGGTTGTTCCAATAATCCCGAGGTAGAGGACGTTCATCGGGAACTGTGCACAGTCTGGGCCCAGGTTCAGAAGAACCTAGAGTCATCCCAGAGCGTACAAAAGATTCAGGCTGATTGTAGACGTTCTGCTAACCCCCGGTTTGTCGCGGGGATCTGGTGTGGTTGTCGTCGAGGAACTTGCGCCTTAAGGTCCCGTCCAGGAAGTTTGCTCCCCGATTTATTGGACCTTATAAGGTCATTGAAGCCCTCAACCCTGTATCCTTCTGTCTGGTGCTGCCCCCATCCTTTCGCATACACGACGTCTTCCATGCCTCCCTCCTTAAACGCTGCTCCCCGTCCTGGTCCCCCTCGAGGAAACCTCCTGTTCCCGTTCTCACCCCTGAGGGGGTGGAATTCGAGGTGGCCAAGATTGTGGACAGTAGGATGATCCAGGGCTCCCTCCAGTACCTCGTCCATTGGAGAGGATACGGGCCGGAGGAGAGGACTTGGGTACCTGCTCGAGATGTTCACTCTGGGGTATTGATCAGGAGGTTGCACCTTCTCTTCCCCACTAAACCGGGTCCTCTTAGTAAGGGTCCGGTGGCCCCTCATAAAAGGGGGAGTACTGTAAAGGATCTGCCAGGCACTACGTCTGGGTATACTCCCAGGATTAATCAGTCGACACCTGAGGCCAGACCTCTGAGACTGACACCGGCTCCTACCAATCAGGGTGGCAGGCTCAGGAGTGGGAGAGCCTATCACGGCCTGGTCAGTCGGAGTTAGCTCCGCCCCCTGTCCATTTATACCTGCCGCTTTCTCTTCCTCTTTGCTTGTTATTCTTCTTGGATTCCTGGCCCCACTGCTGCCTTGCTCCAGCCTGCTTCTGCCGTGCTTCTGCCTTGCTTCAGTTCCGTTTATCCTGCTTCGCTCTGCTCCTGGCTTGCTTCCTGCTCCGTGCTCCCGTTTGTATACTCCACTACATCCTGATCCTGACTGGCTCGTTCGCCGCTCCGTTTCCTCGCGGCGTTCCGTGGGCTACTGCCCCTTCCCTTGCTTGTTCCCTGTTTGTATTCCCTTGCACTTATACAGCGTGGGGGCCGCCGCCGGGTTGTGCCCCGCCGCCTGGGGCGGGTCGTTGCGGGTGGGCGGGGATGGGGCAGTGGGTAGATTGGGGCTCACTTGTTCCCTTCACCTCCTTCCTGCCATAACATTGGTATTGTCAATGGAAAATGTTAAAAATCTGCTTAGAAACCCCTCAAGAAGTGACAAGCGCTACTTTTTTTTCAAGACATTTATATGTAACATGCATTTTCTGGCGTTTTTTTGTGTCATTTTTGGAGGCATTTTTCATTTAGTGTCGTTTTAGACTTTTTTTCTGGCGTTTTTTTAGATTCTATAGAGAAGACTAAGGGAAATACGCCTGAAAAACATAATACTCAGAGCTTTCTGCATTTAAATAAAATCACAGCCGACTAAAAAATTGCCTCAGAAACGTCACAAACCAAAACGCAGTTGTATATAGTGCCTTTTATATTTTACTATAGACTTTAATGTAACATCTGGCCACACCAAAAAACTCAATAAAAACCTCATTAAAGAAAAAAGATCAGAAGTGTTCTTTATAGAACAATAAGTCCTTCTCCATTTGGAAGTAATTGAAGATAATATTTCTTTGCAGAGATAGAGCAATTTTCTACTTACATTGGCACCCCCTGCTATTACTAGTATAGGCCTCTCTGCACATCCCCCCAGTGATGCTTTAGCTGGAGGACACGCATGCACAGATTCAATGTGTCTGGGGCAGCGAGAATACAGGTGCATTGATTCACCTTATAAGCGAGGTCGCCTTGTCGTAGGCAGGTGGGCACACACAATTTGATCAAAATGTGCGCTAAGAACCTCACTATTGTAAGTAGATTCAGCAGCAATGAATATTTATTTTTTTATAGTGTTTAGGTGGCATGGGTGTTCGCAGGGTGCTGTCGCCATTTTCTTGTGTATTGTCCTGTCCATATATGGATAGTGACACCAGTGCAATCCCCGGCCAGAATGCCGGCAACACTCTGTTCGGGGATTCCGTTTTTAAAGTAGCCCCTGATGTCGCTGTCCATATATTGACAGTGATGTCAGGGGCTCCCTCTAGGAACGGAATCCCAGGCCAGAACACGGCAACGCTCTGGCTGGGAACTACGCTCCAGTTGGAGTCTCTGACGTCACTGTCCATATATGGACAGTAATGTTAGGGGCTTTGAGATTATGGAATCCCCAGCCAGAGGATCGGCAATGCTCCGGTCGGGGATTATGGAAGAGCCACTGACGTCAATGTCCGTATATGAACAGAGACGTCAAGGGCTTCCCTCGGCTCAGTGCTTAAAGTAGCGCTGTGCCCGGCGAGTCCTCGATGAGTGGACAGAGAATGCAGAAGCAGGGAGCTGACGGTTCCCTGCTTCATCATTGGATTCAACTGTATCTGCATCCTGAGGACGCAGATACAGTTGACACCAGGACATACCACCGGCTGCCCGGGACGTTGCCCGGAATCCGTGACTGTCCTGCTGAATCCAGGCTGGTTGGGAGGTATGTGTACATGCAAATACTATTAAATACTTACTATATTCAAGACAGCAGGGGGAAGAAGACTATAGAGTTAGCAGTGCTGCAGCTGGGGGAGAACAAGTGAAGGGGAGACACAAGCAAGAATTCATGGGGCTCATGGGGCTTGTAGTAAACAGCCAGCGCCGAACTGGGACTTAAATTCCATCCTGGCATTTGAAAGCACACAAGCCCATTTGCCACATTGTTCACTCACAAATATTGGCCGGGACAAAAAGGGGTGAGGTTTCAGGGGACGTGGCGTCACACGGAGTATGATTAGCCATTTATACCTGATATTTCATTGTCATCAAGATGAGTGTTCTCTCAGTTACTTTACATGTGATCTCAGGGATAAATGGATATTTTCAGCCCTGGCATCCTATTTAGAGATGAGCGAACCGGGACAACCGAACCCGGTTTCGGTCCGAACATCGTGAAAAGTTCGGTTCGCAGCGAATCCGAACTTCACCGGGTTCGGCAGAACCAGTTTTGACCGAACCCGGCAACATTTTGGCGCCTGCCACATGTTAGATGTAAAATGGAGGATTTCAAAACATCACCTGACATCAGGCTACCCCATAATGCCGCGCAAACGGCTCTCGCAAACGGCTCTCCCAGCCAATCGGGAGGCAGCATAGGGGCGGGCTCAAGCCTGCAATAAAAGTTTATGCACGGAGCTCAGCGGCCATTTTAGAGACAGGAGCTGTAGGGATAGCATCTCTGTGCAGTAAGGGAAAGCTTTAGGAATCCAGCAATCGAAGGGGCTCATCCACTACAGCGGGAGTCTACTCTACTCTCAACAATCAACATCCAAATTGCAATACAAATTCTGCATTTGCCAAGCCAGTCTGTAAATAAGCTTTTAGAAGGGGCTCATCCCCGTTGCATGAGTTAACATAACAATCCAACTTGCAATACAAGCAGCCTTTGTAGTACTACAACGCCCAGCATTCCCTGAGTGCACCGTCCGTGGCTGATATAAATTCTCATTCATTGCCATTTGCCAAGCCAGTGTGTGAATAAGATTTTAGAAGGGGCTCATCCCAGTTGCATGGGTTAACATAACAATCCAACTTGCAATACAGGCAGCCTTTGTAGTACTACAACGCCCAGCATTCCCTGAGTGCACCGTCCGTGGCTGATAGAAATTCTCATTCATTGCCATTTGCCAAGCCAGTGTGTGAATAAGCTTTTAGAAGGGGCTCATCCCCGTTGCATGGGTTAACATAACAATCCAACTTGATATACAGGCAGCCTTTGTAGTACTACAATGCCCAGCTTTCCCTGAGTGCACCGTCCGTGGCTGATAGAAATTCTCATTCATTGCCATTTGCCAAGCCAGTGTGTGAATAAGCTTTTAGAAGGGGCTCATCCCCGTTGCATGGGTTAACATAACAATCCAACTTGCAATACAGGCAGCCTTTGTAGTACTACAACGCCCAGCATTCCTTGAGTGCACCGTCCGTGGCTGATAGAAATTCTCATTCATTGCCATTTGCCAAGCCAGTGTGTGAATAAGCTTTTAGAAGGGGCTCATCCCCGTTGCATGGGTTAACATAACAATCCAACTTGCAATACAGGCAGCCTTTGTAGTACTACAACGCCCAGCATTCCCTGAGTGCACCGTCCGTGGCTGATAGAAATTCTCATTCATTGCCATTTACCAAGCCAGTGTGTGAATAAGCTTTTAGAAGGGGCTCATCCCCGTTGCATGGGTTAACATAACAATCCAACTTGCAATACAGGCAGCTTTTGTAGTACTACAACTCCCAGCATTCCCTGAGTGCACCGTCCGTGGCTGATCGAAATTCTCATTCATTGCCATTTGCCAAGCCAGTGTGTGAATAAGCTTTTAGAAGGGGCTCATCCCCGTTGCATGGGTTAACATCCAACTTGTAATCCAGGCAGCCTTTGTAGTACTATAACGCCCAGCATTCCCCGACTGACTGGCACCTTATGAGTCACTGATTTTCCGCCAGTCCGAATAACAATTTAAAAGGGCCTCATTTCTGTCTAAGGGTTTAATTCAACGTGCTAATTAAGTACAGCCGGTGCCTTTGGTGCTATTATACAAGTCACAGCATACACTGACTGCCACCTATTCACAGTCACTCATTTTCAGCCAGTCCAATAATATTTTATAAGGGCCTCATTCCTCTAGTAGGGGAAAGGGGTTTTGATTAAACTTGCTGCACTCCAGCACAGCAGTGAAATGTCTGGTAAAAAAAGGTTGTGAAAGGACGGGGTAGAGGAAAAAACACCCATGCCATGTCCTCTACCAGTCCAAATGTTGGATCTGTTGGTGCCAGACCCAGTACCAGCATTTGTGGCACAAGACATGTACCCAGTTCTACTAGTAGTAGCAGCCATGTGCCTGCTGGTAGTAGTAGCAGTATCAGCAAGCCAGACTTGTCCATCTTCTCCGGTGGGCGGGTTACTTTAGACAATACGGCCATTGTGGACTCGTTGGCTGGCTCGCGGTCATCTCAGCAGGAAGACTCTGACGATCTGGCTTCAAGCCAGGTTTCGTTGGATTCCAGATCCTCTACAGTTCCTTGGCACAGTGACAGTAGTAATATGGGTATTTCTAGCGTTTCCATTCCATCATCTATGTCTTCACTCCCCCTTCCTAGCGGGAAGCCATCTTTCCTGAGAGTCCTAAGAGACATCTCCTTGGGTGCGAAGGAAGATACTGAACAACATAGTGATGATGATTTGTTTTCCGCGAGTCAGCCAACGGAGTGTGTTGCAGCGGTGGTGGAGGTGGAAACGGTGTCCGAGACGCATAGCTGTGGTAGTGGGGGTGTTGGTGGTTGCCGTGGTGGCAGACACAGTAATGAGGGGGGGTATGGAGCCCGCCATGATGTCACATCATATTCACAACACAGTGACAGAAGTGGCGGGGATGATGAGGAGGGCTATGATGATGTTGTTTTAGACAGGACGTGGGAACCAGGTGACGAGGTGATGACGGCGTCAGAGGAGGAGGGTAGTAGTGGCGGCACTGGCAGTGATAAACAGCCAAGCCGAGGTAGGGGCAGAAGTCAATCTGCAAAACGTTGCAGCGGTAGGGTCAGCTCAGGAGCCGGTGACGGCGACACTGATGCTACTGGTGTAGGCTCCCAAAAAAAGCCTGCCAGACAAGGGGCAAGCTCGGGTGGTGGTGGTGGTGGACGACGTGGTACTACCTCTTTACGGTACTCTGCCGTGTGGCAATTTTTCTGTGCATTCCCGGAGGACGAAAACATGGCACAGTGCCGTATCTGCAAGCAGAAAGTAAGGCGTGGGCAGGACAGCAATGTAGGAACTACCGCTCTACGTAAACACATGGAGCGGCATAACAAGGACATGTGGGACAATCGACATGCCCCACCATCATGTACATCTAATGAAGACCCCTGCTGCTGCTCCGAGTCCCTGTCATCTAAGTAGTAGCCAGGCCTTATCCACCATGTCGTTGTCATCATCATCATCACTGTCATCTAGTGCTCCTCCTACGTCCCGTCAGTTATCCATTACGGAATCGTTGTCCAATAAGCAACAATATATACCTGCAAACGCCGATGCTGCTGCAGAATCATCTGTAGCCTCTGGTGCCGACACGATGCAGGACCTGTGAGTGACGTCACAGATCTGCACTGCCAGAAGCTGGGCGTTCTGAAGAGAAGTGGATGATACTTCTCTTCAGAGCGCCCAGCTAGTAAAAGTAGTAAACACGCCCCGATATACGCACACAATACACGCCCAGTTGTACTTTTGCAAGCCTCATTTGCATAAATACAAAAATGGTCATAACTTGGCCAAAAATGCTCGTTTTTTAAAAATAAAAACGTTACTGTAATCTACATTGCAGCGCCTATCTGCTGCAATAGCAGATAGGGGTTGCAATATCTGGTGACAGAGCCTCTTTAACAATGCATTAAGCATATAACATGCACAAGTGCAGTGGTTTCTGTTAGTTATCACCGTGTCCCATCCGTTTTCCTATAGCCATACATGTTGGTGTAACGTTGACACTAACTTTGCCTTAAAGAGGCTCTGTCACCAGATTTTGCAACCCCTATCTGCTATTGCAGCAGATAGGCGCTGCAATGTAGATTACAGTAACGTTTTTATTTTTAAAAAACGAGCATTTTTGGCCAAGTTATGACCATTTTTGTAATTATGCAAATGAGGCTTGCTAAAGTCCAAGTGGGTGTGTTTAAAAGTACAAGTCCAAGTGGGCGTGTATTAGGTGCGTACATCGGGGCGTTTTTAATACTTTTACTAGCTGGGCGCTGTGAAGAGAAGTAACATCCTCTTCTCTTCAGAACGCCCAGCTTCTGACAGTGCAGACCTGTGACGTCACTCACAGGTCCTGCATCGTGACGGCCACATCGGCAGCAGAGGCTACAGTTGATTCTGCAGCAGCATCAGCGTTTGCAGGTAAGATCGACTTACCTGCAAACGCTGATGCTGCTGCAGAATCAGCTGTAGCCTCTGGTGCCGATGTGGCCGTCACGATGCAGGACCTGTGAGTGACGTCACAGATCTGCACTGTCACAAGCTGGGCGTTCTGAAGAGAAGAGGATGTTACTTCTCATCAGAGCGCCCAGCTAGTAAAAGTATTAAAAACGCCCCGATGTACGCACCTAATACACACCCACTTGGACTTGTACTTTTAAACACACCCACTTGGACTTTTGCAAGCCTCATTTGCATAAATACAAAAATGGTCATAACTTGGCCAAAAATGCTCGTTTTTTTAAAATAAAAACGTTACTGTAATCTACATTGCAGCGCCGATCTGCTGCAATAGCAGATAGGGGTTGCAAAATCTGGTGACAGAGCCTCTTTAAAGACAGCTCAAAAGTACTTGGATACACTCATGGGTGACCTAAGAGTGTTATACAGGGCTTCTAGGGCTTTTAAACAGTGTTATAAATGGTTCTTAGGGGCTTTCTTGAATTACAGGTTCGGTCAGGACTAGTTCGGTCTGAATCAAACTTTTTCATGAAATTCGGCGAACCAGCCGAACCGAACTTTTCATAAGTTTGCTCATCTCTAATCCTATCATCAAAGGAGTATTCCCATCTTTGATATTTATGGCCTATCCACAGGACCCTGTCCCATCTGGTGAGGATGTTACTGACTGATGCATCCCAGCAGAGAATCAGTAAAGGGGTGGCTAGTAATTCTGGGAACAGCCAAACTCGCTGAGCCAGCATTGGACTGGCCCACCGGAGGATCAGAGGATCCTCCAGGGGGCCCAGGCAGCGAGTTGCTTTTATCCAGCATTGTCATTGTCTCCCTGCCCCGTTGCTTACTTTTGTAGGCAGGGCCAGCGTTAGGGCCCCCTTCCTGACTATAGCAGCCATTGTGGCTGCTATGGGGCCCGTGCCATGAGGAGACCCAGGCCACCCGGCACATAAATGTTAAGTGCAGGGCAGCACGGGCCCCCTCATGCCCGGTGGCATCACTAACATCGGAGGGAGCCCCGGTTCTAACGACTGCCAGATTCACTTGTATTTGCGTCCTCAGGATGCAGATACAGATGAATACTGTAGGCTGCAGGAAATGTTAGGCCTGCAGCCTATAAAACGCTGGGACGGAGTCCCTGCCCAGTCCCGCACAATGATGTCATCGCATCACACTGGCCTACGCCATCTGAGACGGTGGAGCATTCTATCTGTCGCGGGAACGGAGCTTGCTAAGTACAAATGTTTTTGGGGCTGGGCTGTGTGACGCTGTATACAAAGAGTTGTGTGGCACTATCTACTTGGGGGGTTGTGTGGCAATATCTACAAAGGGGGAGAGCTGTGTGTCGCTATATACTGAGGGGCTGTGTGACGCTATCTACTGAGGGGGCTGTGTGACGCTATCTACTGAGGGGGCTGTCTGATGCTATTTACTGAGGGGGCTGTCTGACGCTATTTACTGAGGGGGCTATGTGACGCTATCTACTGAGGGGGCTTTGTGGCGCTATCTACTAGGGGGCTGTGTGGCACCATACGGGTGAGGACTGTGTGGCACTATATGGGGACGGCTGTGTGGCACTGTCTACTAGGGGGCCGTGTGTGGCACTGTCTACAAGAGGGTGGCTGTGTATGTGGCACTGTCTACAAGGGGGGCTGTGTGTGGCAGTATCTACAGGGGGCAGTGTGTGTGTGTGGTAATATCTACGGGGTGCAGTATGTGGTAATATTTACAGGGAGCAGTGTCTGGCAATATTTACAGGAAGCGGTGTGTGGCAATATCTACAGGGAGCAGTGTCTGGCAATATCTACAGGGAGCAATGTGTGGCATCATCTACCAGGAGCAGTGTGTGGTAATATATACAGGGAGCTGTGTGTGGTAATATCTACAGGGCGCAGTGTGCGGCAATATCTGCGGGGAGCAGTATGTGGCATCTACATGGAGCAGTGTGTGGTAATATCTACAAGGAGCAGTGTGTGGCAATATCTACAGGTAGCAGTGTGTGGCAATATCTACAGGGAGCAGTGTGTGGTATTATCTACAGTGAGCAGTATGTGGCATCTACAGGGAGCAGTGTGTGGTAATATCCACAGAGAGCAGTGTGTGGCATTATCTACAGGGAGCAGATTGTGGCATTATCTACAGGTAGCAGTGTGTGGTAATATCTACAGGGGGCAGTGTGTCATATTATCTACAGGAGCAGTGTGTGGCATTATCTACAAGGAGCAGTGTGTGGTAATATATACAGGGAGCTGTCTGCGGTAATATCTACAGGGAGCAGTGTGTGGCATCATCTACAAGGAGCAGTGTGTGGTAATATATACAGGGAGCTGTGTGTGGTAATATCTACAGGGTGCAGCGTGCGGCAATATCTGCAGGGAACAGAATGTGGCATCTACATGGAGCAGTATGTGGTAATATCTACAGGGAGCAGTGTGTGGCAATATCTACAGGGAGCAGTGTGTGGCAATATCTACAGGGAGCAGTGTGTGGTATTATCTACAGTGAGCAGTATGTGGCATCTACAGGGAGCAGTGTGTGGTAATATCCACAGGGAGCAGTGTGTGGCATTATCTACAGGGAGCAGTGTGTGGCATTATCTACAGGTAGCAGTGTGTGGTAATATCTACAGGGGGCAGTGTGTCATATTATCTACAGGAGCAGTGCGTGGCATTATCAACAGGGAGCAGTGTGTGGTAATATCTACAGGGAGCAGTGTGTGGCATTATCTACAGGGAGCAGGGTGTGGTAATATCTACAGGGAGCAGTGTGTGGTAATATCTACAGGGAGCAGTGTGTAACACTACCTATAGGGAGCAGTGTGTGGCAATATATACAGGAAGCAGTGTGTGGTAATATCGACAGGGAGCAGTGTGTGATATTACCTACAGGGAGCAGTGTGTGGTATTATCTACAGGGGGCTGTGTGTGGCATTATCTACAGGTAGCAGTGTGTGGTAATATCTACAGGAGGCAGTGTGTCATATTATCTACAGGAGCAGTGTGTGGCATTATCTACAGGGAGCAGTGTGTGGTAATATCTACAGGGAGCAGTGTGTGGCATTATCTACAGGGAGCAGGGTGTGGTAATATCTACAGGGAGCAGTGTGTGGCAATATATACAGGGAGCAGTGTGTGGTAATATCGACAGGGAGCAGTGTGTCGTATTACCTACAGGGAGCAGTGTGTGGCATCATCTACAGGGGGCTGTGTGTAGCACAGGGGGCCATTATTTCCATCTGGGGTACTATAAATGGTGAGGTTTTTGTAGAGGGTGAGGAGGTGCTAGAAAAGCGAGAAGCCAAAAATATTTGTTTCAAATTCTACAGAGGCAATTCATAGTGGGGAGAAGACTTCAGGGCAATTTGGGCCGGATGAAGAAGAAAAGGAAAAGTGAGCGACTCCAATCTGAGAAGACATCACCCATGAGTCACTGGATTTCACTCTGTTGTATTAAAGGAGTTTTTGCATATTAGACATTTATGGCATATCCATAGGAAATGCTAAAAAATGTCTGATAGATGCGTGTCCCAGACCAGTGGAGAGAGGGTCACGGGTGCCTGCAGCTCTCTCTATTCTGTTGTTTGGTTGTCATATAAACAGCCGAGCAGCTCTTGCTTGGCTGTTTCCCTAACTCCCAGTGAACAGAATGGAGAGAGCTGCGCGCAGGCATGAGCCTCTCTCCACTGGTCTCCGTCTGGATTCTGCGGCCAGTTCTAGATATAGGTGCGGGTCCCAGAGCTGTGACCTGCATCTATCAGACATTTTTGGCATTTCTTATGGATATGTCATAAATGTCTAAGATGGGAAAACTCCTTTCAGTTATATGGTCTGCAGATCGCTTGTGTAGGACTAGTGTCTACCACTATATGGTCACTAGGTGGTGGTAATATTGGACTTTGGTTTACTACACAAGTTTTACTACACAATTAAGAATGGTCACATTATTTCTATATATCTGATGGGTAGGCCCCAAGAATTATTTCCTCTGGTGGGCCCAAGGTACTCCAGTCCGACACTGCGCTGAGCTATGCTGTTTCTGTAAGTTCCGTAGAAGCGAATAGGAGTTATGGAAACAGTATTTATGAATTTAAACATACAGGAATACTGAGGCACAATAAGTCCCAGCATAACCTAGTAATACATAAATACGCAGTGGAGAACTGAAGCACTATAATTCACAGAATAACTAGTAATAAATACATATACAGTGGAGCAATGATGAACTACAAGTCCCAGCATAGCCAACAAATAAATACGCAGTGGAGTAGAACAGCAGGGCTCGCCTATCCTAGGGATGACGTATGGTCATATAGGTAGGCTGTGCAGGAGGGCAGACGTAAGAATCCATCAGTAGCTAGCCAGCACTAGGGACATATTTCAGACTGCTGCATGTGACCATCTCTTGTCTCTGAAGCCACAGCACACTCCACCCTTGTGCTGATGATGCAGGATGCAGAGTATTGGCAAACACAGACAGTAATGTCCTGTGCAAGAAGTTTATCCCCCCTTCAATGCCAACAAATACGCATTTTTTGTTCTTTATATATAAAATTTATGTATATAATTAAAGAATGCATATGTGCCACTCACAACACTGTACACATGCTGCACATGCACCATTCACATGCTGCATACATGCCACCTATACGCTCATTACAAGCCACCCACAACCTGGACCCATGCTGTACATGTGCCACTCATAACCAGAACACATGCTGCCTATGCACCACTTACAAATTGGACAAATGACGCACATGCACGACTCACAAATAGGACACAGAACGCATATGCACCACTCACACATAGAACGCACAAGCGTCATTTAAACATCACTCACATGTTAGACACAAGCCACACACATGTATGGATGTAGCCATCTTTAACTTGATTCTGATAACTTGCTGCAGCGTGATATCACACAACAAAAGCTATTGAAAAGTCATTGAAAAAGTCAAGATAAGAGATCTTGCCATTGTTTATTTAATGCATTAAAAGTCAAGGTAAAGATGACTACATCTGTAGGACACATGCAGCACGTGCGCATTGGACACATACAGCACACATGATGCATAAGCGCCATGCGCATACCACACATACACAGGTACGTACCACACACTTACCACTTGCATTACACATTAATCAATCAAAGCTGCAACAAAACCTTGCCCTCGAGTCAGTTTAGCCCTGTCCACTTTGCAATTAATCTTGGGGTTGCTGTGTACCTGCTGCATTGGTGGTATGTCTGCCGCTGATGCAGGGAGAGGTCAGAGGACGAGTAGACTGCATTGGCTGAGTAACTGACCATGTAGCATTCACAGACATTTCAGAGAGGAGGGGGAAAAGCCACAGAAGCCATTCGAGGATGAACAGGAGAGCGTCCCACTGCAGACACCAGCCCATCTGGAATTTGCCAGAATTGCCAGATGGGCAGTCCGGTCCTGTAAACAGCCTTTACATTGCGAACCCGTGTGTCTCCTCTCAAACCCTACTACAATAGCTCCCATTCAGTGTTTTTAGGTGGGGGAAACTGAAGGCAGAAAAATAAAAACAGTTTAGATGCATATGTATCCATGTTTCCAAATGATTTTTAAAACCCTTTTAAAAATGCCACAGAAAATGCACAAAAATGCAGCAAAACCCTATGTGTGAATCCAGCCTTAGGCTAGTTTCAGGCCAATTCTGTGCTAGGCATTTGGACAGTATAATAGTAAGGATACTATTGCAAAAATTAACGACATTAAAAATAAATTTTTACCACACGGTATACATTTTTTAGTGGGATTCAATGCCGGATGTATGCAACTATTAAGTCATACAGTTACATATGTCTGTGACATGTCCCTATACACTCTGACAATGTCAGTACTTCTTGGACTGTGCATGGACACGTCCAATTGACAAGGAGAATGGTAACATCCAGTTGTCAATTTATTCTTACATTTCCAGCAGGAATAACAAAGGAACGGCACAATGCAGAGTTCTAAATTGCTACAAGTATACAATGGTGGATCTTAAGTTAAAGTTTTGTCTTATGTCATAAAATAAAAAATAAAAAGAAAAGTTCTCTTAGCTACTCGTGAATCTCTAGTTACAAGATTTATTGGATGTAAAAGTACATAGGGATTTTTTCTGTCTCCAACCTTCTGTTTACACACCTGTGCAGTAAATATGCTTCATTGTTTTTCGGTTCTGCCTTAGAGGACCAAGGCAATTTTCTTATTTAAAATGCATACAAGCAAAACAGCACTGAGATTCTTCTAATTATTTCTCTCGCTATGACTTTTAGAAAGAGGACTTAACAATTGTTTCTTTAGAGACTGAAATCATTTTACATTTAATTCACATGTCAAAATCACTGTTCCTGCATTGTGGTCTATATTTATTATTATTATCATTCATAATAATATTAATAATAATAATAATAATACCAATAATAAGAATACTATTACAAATACTATTTTGACTATTTCCGTTTGACTTTCCGTTGAGGGTTTCACCCGATGGAAACCTCAGACGGAAACCCCTCAACGGAAAGCCAACGCTGATGTGAACCGGCCCTTAGTGTTAAATTAGGGCATTTGCATTGTTTATTTTGTGTCTAATAGGTGCTAGTGTGTAATTATTTTTTTATCACTATAGTCTACACTGCAGAAGCTCTTCTCTCACAATTTCCAGTGTTAACTGCCACCTCATATTTGTAGTACCACTAATCTTCTGAAATTGTTAGTTTATAGGAAGTGACTCACAGCAAAACTTCTCCCTTGCGTGATCTAATTATGATTACATTAGCAGAGAAGAAGTGTAAGCAGCAGCCCAAACTTGGAGGTGTCTTGTTCTTCAGCATCTCTCCAGTTTAAAGCAACATCGTTTTCAAAAATAAGCTTTAAGAAACAAAAAGTTAAACGGACACAAACTTTTCAACAAACTTTGCATACATCAACACTATATGCGATTATAAGAAACTTTGTAATATATCTTATTAGAGAAAAATGCTTATCTCTACATGTATCATGCCCCCCCCCCCTAACTATAGACTTACTATGAATTTACTGCTTTATTTTAGAGTCGAATTTACAGCTCACTGAAGGATCAGGTTACAGCTACTCATAGAAGTCTATGGAGAGGGCAGGGGGAGGAGGGAACAGGTTGAGAGAGGGGCAAAAGAGAGAGACATAGACGCTGCAGCTGCTCATAGTAAGATTTATATCTCACCCCGGTGCTGGATTCATTGCTACATTGCTCATTACTCCTGTGTAATATTCTACATTTTGCTGCTGTTTCTACATGTATGTGATAGACATTAGGGAGCAGGATTCTTCTCTTCTCTGTGTTCAGTGTATAGACTGCACATGTACTAATAGAAGGGGATTGCACACAGAAATGGTTTATCACCTATCCACAGAATAGGTGATAAATGTATGATCTCTGAAAGTCACACTGCTGGGAGCCCCATCTATCATGAGAACGAGGGTCCCGTGTCCCGTATTTCAATGAAGCAGTGGTCACATGTGCGCACTACCGCTCCATTCAATATCTAGGGGACTGACGGAGTTACTGTAGTCGAGCGCTGTACTTGGCTATTTCTTTAGAGCCCCAAGCGATCATATATTTATTACAGATCCTGTTTACAGAATGAAGTAAATTTGTCACTTATTTTTGTGACCAAAGCAAATATAACTATATATATATATTTTATTTTTTTCCATCTGGCACAAGAAACATATACTTTTCTTATGAAACTATATCTATGGGAACTAAGTAAATCAATTTATGTTCTCAATATAGTTAATTTAAACAATGTGGCTTCCAGATTTATCTACTTGTTCGTAGCAATGCCATAATGTGTACTTTTTAATATTTTAATGTAGCTATTATGACCAGTAATTACATTTTCTGCAATAGTTAACTAACAAGATTTAAGGGTATGTGCAACTTTACATATATTTGGTATCTTTTCATTAACTACTGTAGGGGACAGATATAGGGGAATATAATAGTAAAATCAGACTACAAACATGGTTTATATATAGTCTGCAAAATTGGAGACACATTGGTCTACATAGGAGCTGTAAACAGAAAATGATCAGGTATTTTAATCAAGACTATCTACAAAGTTGCTTTTATATTTAAGATGCATTGGAGCAATTAAAAAAAAAGGTTGCAAAGGCTCACATAGCCTTTAAGTAAGTTGTTTCCAAAGCTTTCACTTCGCTAAACACATCAGCTCTATATCTAGTCAGTATATCACCTACGGTGATGATACTTCTCTTGTATTCAATATGTTTGTTTTTACAAGGCTGCGTTACAATAACTTATAATAAAGTCCATTATTTATTTATTAAAATTGTAACTTTTTGTTACAAATTTGATGTATACAGTAGTTATATTATATATTTTTTGCTTTTTCCTCAGTCTAGAGAAAATTATTGTCACAGCCATTTACCCCTGGATAAAATAATCAGTATGTCATACAACATACTAGGAACTTGATTTCATAGAGCTTACCTAAATTACGTGTTTTAGCCATGGTTGATTTTTACACAAAAGGAATAGACACTGGAGATGGTGATGATTTGTTGGCTTATCCTAATCTTTTGGCATCAGGAATATTAATGTTTTTGAACCCATTATTAAACTTTAAACTGCTGGCACATCATATACTTAAGGCCCCATGCACACAAACGTATTTTTGCGGCCGCAATTCACCCTCAAGTATGTGGGTGAATTGTGGCCCCATTCATTTCTAAGGGCCCATGCACACGGCCATGGTTTCCACGGTCCGTGCATTGCCCAGGAGCCTGGACCGCAAAAAGATAGGACATGTCTTATTACAGCTGTATTTTGCGGTCCCGGCTCATAGATAGGAATGTGCACGGCCCATGATATGCGGGCAGACGCAGATGACAGTCCGCGGCCGTCCAGGCCGCAAATCACGGCCATGCACACAACTATGATCGTGTGCATGAGGCCTGAGTAATATGTTTCTCTTTTATCTCTCTGCCATTGCAAGTAAAAGTAAACCCCTTGGAAGTACCTGGATTTAACTAACTAAATCAATAATACACAGTGTTCTTGTCTTTTTTTAAGCACATTGAGTAAAAAGTAGGGAGAACACGTAAGTGAAACCTTGAATATAATAGCCTCCAAATGTTTCTTGTAGCTGCAATAAGATTTGCACAACGTTGAGGAGGAATTTTATACCATTCCTTACTGCAAATATGTTTCAGTTCATCAATATTTCTGGGACATCTTGCCTGCACCGGCCCTCTTCAGGTCATGTCACAGCATCTTGAGAGGGTCAGGAGCCCCACACACGAGCGTGTTCAGTCCGTGATATACGGCCCGTATGTCAGCCACATTTCCCGGACCAAATACAATGCAGGGAGCCGAGCTCCTAGCATCATAGTTATCTATGATGCTAGATGTCACTGCCTCACTGCAGGAGAACTGTCCCGTACTGAAAGCATAATTACAGTACGGGGCAGTTGTCCCACAATGACACTATGACACCTAGCGTCATAGATAACTATGTTCGTTTTGGGAAATGCGGCCGACGTACGGACCATATATCATGGACTGAACACACTCGTGTGAATCCGGCCTTAAGGTCAGAACTCGGCCATTTAAAATACAAATGTTCTACTTTTTCATCCATTCTTTAGTTGATTTACTTGTGTGCTTTGGGTAATTGTCTTGTTGCATCACCCAACGTGTCTTCAACTTGAGGTCGTGGACTTCTGCCTTTAGATTCAACTCTAAAATGTTTTGATGCACCTTTGAATTCATTATTCCCTCAATGATCGCAAGACACCGAGGCCCTGAGTCATCAAAGCAGCCCTAAATCATAATGCTTCCTCCACCATGCATCACAATTGGGATGAGGTTTTTGTGTTAGTACGCTGTGTTTTTCTGTTCATAGAAAATTTTCCAAGAAGCATTGTGGAACATCTAGGTGGTCTCGGGAAGAATTGAGATGCAATGTTTTTTTGTTTTTTTTGGGACAGCAGCATCTTTTTTTTGGGTGTCCTTCTATGAACATCATTCTTGTTTAGTGTTTTTCTAATAGTTGACACATAAACAGAGGCTTTTGCGGTTAGTAGAGTCTGCATTAGGTCTTTTAAAGTTACCCTTGGGTTCTTTCTCACCTCTTTCCAGATTGCGTGTTATGCTTTTAAAGTGATAGCAGTACGCAAACTCCTAGGGAGAGTAGCTATTAGGCCAGATTCACACGATCGTGGGGAAACTCGGACATGAAAAACGTTCTGTTTTCATGGATCCCCGTAGACTTGAGTCTGTGGAGGGATCCGTGAAAACTGAACAAAATAGGACATGTTCTAGTTTTCAACGGACCTTTCACACGGTCCATTGAAACAACGGCCGTGTGAATGGCCCCATTGAAATACATGCATCCATGTGACGGCCGTTGTTTTAACGGCCATCACACGGACGTACTCTACGTTCATCTGAATTTGGCTGAACACATCTTCTGAAGTCCTCTGAAACCTGTTTGCCTTGTGGCATGGTTCACACTAAACAATCTTTCCTGACAAGAGCAGATTTGTCAGTACCCAGATTTTGTGCGTGCTTATTTATTAGGCAAACCTACATTAATCTTATCTCGTTAATTGAAAATCCTTTTGCCAATTGACTTTTAGTGAACTCATTAACACAAAGGTTGGAATGTGTTTTCCTATAATGGTGAGTTAGATAAAAATAAGACCACATTTTACTAGTAATTACTGAAGAAATCCAGGGAATTCCAAAGGTCCACTTACTTTTTATTGCAACTGTATCATTTCCTTCCTTCCCTCCAATCCAAAAAGAAGCAGCACTGTGTATCCACTATTCGGGTGCAAGCCTGTGGCCCTCAACGCAGTGTCCAACTAGGAAATACATAGTACGACAACGGCAGCATGTCAAACTATAAGGGCTCATCCACACGCTGCAGAATTGCTGCGTTTTTTTCATCCGGAATTGCAGACGGAAAAAATGTAGCAGAATACAGTAGCAGCATAGTGAATGAGATTTAACTGCGGTGCGTAATTTTCAGACTGCAGCATGTCAGTTCCTGCTGCGGAAAGTGGACAAAATTGCTGCATTTTTCAGAGATGTCAGATCTCCTTGAATTGTGAAAAACGCGGTAAAATACGCAGGGTGCGTTTTTGCTGCAGCGGAATGTATCATCTATCTCATATCTATCTGTCTGTCTGTCTATCTATCTCTATCATTTTACCCTGAACAGCCAGACATAATGTTGGAAGATAACTTCTCTGGTTGTCTGGGCAGTTAGATTTTTTAACTTGTGTGAATCCTTTTTAAACACATAAAAGGATGTTTGTGAAGTCAACATAATGTTTCCCCAAATGTCACGACACCAACACATCTATAACAGTCCCATTCAAGGATGAAACCTGGACTTATCTGTAAAAAGTATACAGTCTCACTGTGTCCAAGCCAAATGCTCTGTGCACTGAGCTACATGGGCACTTCTGTGGGCCGCAGTCAATGGCATGCATACTGAAGACCCCTTCTTATGTAAAGCCTGTAGACAGTATAACTGTAAACAATCATTCCTGTGACTACTTTTAAGTCACTTGAAATGTCCACTGTTCAACTCTACTTTGTTGTCTCGCAGTTAGGGCTTATTCAGACGAATGTATAATACGTCCGTGTAACGCGCGTGATTTTCACGTGCCTCGCACGGACCTATGTTAGACTGTCCGTGATTTTCACGCAGCGTATGTCCGCTGCGTAAAACTCACGACATGTCCTATAATTGCCCGTTTTTCACACATCACGCACCCATTGAAGTCAATGGGTGCGTGAAAACCGCGCACAGCACACGGAAGCACGATATGCGCGCTACAGTACTCAAAACTATGAATGAAAACAGAAAAGCACCACGTGATTTTCTATTTACAAACATACAAACAGAGTGTCATAATGATGGCGACTGCGCGAAAATCACGCAGCCACGCATCATATGCTGCTGACACACGGAACTGTTATGGACCTTTTGCGCTCATGTGAATCCGGCCTCAGAAACAAACAGCAGTGTTCTTGTGACCTTGTAAGCTTTGGATGTCGACTGTTAAAAGATTGACTGATAACTTTACTAACATGTGCCAAACGATACAAATTACATTTTCTGGCATGTGAGGTTCCCTTGGACATCTGGGTTTAACAAGTCTACAGGTCTACGTGCACCCTATTCTCTGCATAAAATCCTTAATATGGGTTAGCTTAACATAATTAATATGGTAATGACCACTTTCACCTCATGAGAAAGCCCGTTATACTCTCTGTTTTGCAGTTCCCATTATTCAGCTGCTAGAGAAACAAATTATACCAGGTTGTTCAGAAGCTACGTGGCACAGTTGTAATGCAGGGTCAAGAACTTTGGTATAACATTTCTCTATCATTTGAAATACTCCCTAATTTTTAACTACCAGTGCAGTAAAATAGTTAAGTATCTTGCACCATTTTTACAGTAGGGCGCAATAAACTTGGTGGTTGCACTTCACGCAAAGTGGCGCAGTTGCTGATAGGCTACTGGTGATTCCGGAGGGTAAGGGCACTGGAACGTACTGGAACCTAACACATACTTTTTGAACTTTACTATACAGATGAACTTTTTACAACAAACTATTCCCGTTTGCAGGTATCTGTCTGTGTTACCCCACACAACCCTACGCCTCCGCAACAACTTCCTGCCTTTTTTCAGACTTAACTCTATTTCTATTTGCACCCTTTAAAACTTAAAATGTAATGAGGAAATTCCAGCATAATGACATCCATATTTTTATTAGCAAGAGGTGTAAAAAAAAAAAAACAGATATAGTACACCACTGACATGTTTTAAGCAAATATACTTATAATCTTGCTAGTACCGCTCATTTCCTACTGGTCTCTACTTCTGGGCTGACTATCTCCACAGCCCCCCGCAGACTCCACCAGAGCTATCACACCAAAACACTGCCATGTTACTGCTTCTTTGTTTTGTCACCTGCACTCACCAGGCAATCTTCCTACATGGCCTGCCTCTCCATACTAGACTATATGTGTATTTTGATAGCTCAGCATCTGCCCCATGATGCCTACTATTAACTCCATTTGGATAAGTAGCGATACTGCTTCCCTCCAAAGTACTCACACACTGCAATCTCAATCCCTGATTTAATCTTCACATAGGCTCGCGTCGCATCTCCTGGCCTCCATCCCCTGACCTCTCCCGCCCGTTATGCCAATAACAGGTTCCAAAAGCGCGTCCCAGTTTTCTCTCCCTGGTGCCAAAATCACTTCAGCATTTCGGCGTGTACACAACCTACCACTCAACCAACATGCACACATCACACACAGCATGACAAGCACACTCCATACACACAGCACACACACACACACCAAACGGTAACATCCCAGCACAGACAAATACATCCAGTATGTCACTCGCACTGCAGCCCACCATTCACATCGTTATTTTCTTCCTGTGCTATCACTTCCCATCGACAGGGGCTGAGTTATAGCCTGCTGCAACCACTTAATCTCTGAAATTTCCATCTTCAGCATTCATCCAGACTCCAATGAAGATTCCACTTTATCAGGCCCCTTTCTAGAAGACCTCTTCATGCCTCTGGTCTAATTCTTGTTCTCTCTCGGCACAGGGGACTTCTGCTTGCCATGTGGCCTGGCCACACACTAGTTACTTCCTGAAAGACAGCATGTCTTAAAACTTCAGCAAAATCTAGTGACAGCAAACAATATGACATCAAATGTCCTACACAATTAACTACATTCAAACATCGTGGAGCACAGCATGACAAAGCACATTTACAAGCTATTTCTATAGTCTTTTATGTAAGGGTAGAATATAGGTTTACCCCTCTTACGGACTAGTAACTGTAATTTTTTTTTTTATATTTTACCATCACTCAACAAGAAAAAGAAACGACCCCTGATTTGCCACTATCCTAAGGTTGAGTAGAAGTCTCACTAACTGTGACATTTGACTGTGTATGGCCTTCCATTGCATAATCCATGACATGTGGACCCAGAAGGGAGGGGAAAGCAGTTTTCTCTGTGCAACACGCAAGCAGAATAACAAAAACTACCCAACCTTCGGCCCCTACTGACTTTGAATAGATTTTTGAGAAGCTGTGGATATTTTGTTTTACTAGAAGTAAATTATGAGAAGATTTACTTTTTGATGATAAGTTAAGAGAAATTTCATTTTTAGTGGCCAGAAAACCCCTTTAATCTAGTGCTTGTGTGTAGTGAGCTGTTAGAGTTGCTCAAAGCTCATTAGCTTTTGATTAATCAGTTGCGCAGATGGAAAAATTGTCTCCACTCCGGAATCTGCATCCCTCCTGTACACTTTTTACACAGTTTGTATTCGTGTTTTGAGTAGATAATTTTTTGCTTGACAACTCTTAAGGGATTTGTAATAACATCATTAGAAATGTATGTGCAGCTCTCCTTATGGTGTCATTATACAGAAGTGTATTCTGGATTGTTTATGTACAATTTACATTCTAGAAAGTTGTCTGTGTTAGCTATGCATACATGTCAATATTAGTGAAATTCTTAATTTCAAGCACATCCAGTATAAAGACTTTGTACAGGTTTCATGTGTGATTGGGATCAATATTATTTTCCACTCCTTCCAGGTGCTATGAATGAAGGTATGCCCATATTTTCTAAAGGAAATATGGAGTAGTGTAATGTGGAGATGGGGGGGGGGGGGTTCTCTCACAACTGCATGGTACCTCCTCGAAGTCTCTAACACTATCTTATGTGCGGTGGCCCTCTCCAGCTAATCAGTTGTAGCTTACTCCGAACAACTTCTACTCATGATCGTGGTATTAAGCCTCCATCATTCTGTCTCTCAGGTCACACGGCGCATCTTTCAATGCCATGGCCTCAGATGCTCAGACCTCATTCATGTCACAATATCTCTGGCACACTTTTGTCCTGCTCCACTGTCTCTTGCAACCTGGTCCAGTCACTGACAGATCCCGACTCCTCAACATGCAAGCGCGGCAAAACCCTTGCCTCCATGTTCCGTTCATCATACGGTGCCGCTATTGGTCACAGCAAGGCTTTTTAAAAGCACAGCCTGTCCCACCTTCGCGTAAACTGTGGGGTTGCATCAGCCACTTTAGGTGCTTTCTTGTGGTTGCTTCACTATTACCTTATACGGAACAGGTGTGAACATGCAACATACAGAACACACAACACTCCACGCAATAAGAGTGTTCCAGCCGCAGCCATTTTTCAGGTTTTCACTTTCGTTTTTTCATCCCCACCTTCCAAAAGCCATAACTTTTTTTTTTAATTTGTCGATCTAGCCATATGAGGGCTTGTTTTTTTGCGGTATAAGTTGTAGATTTTCACGGCTTCATTTATTGTACCGTATAATGTAGTGGGAAACCCAAAAATATTTATTTGTGGGCTGGAATGGGAAAAAACCCCACGTGTTCAGGGCATGTTAAATTAAATCTGCATGTCAATACAATTTTGGCAATACAAAATATACATAGTTTTTTATGTTTTAGTACTTTTACAAGGAAAAAAATAATAGTTAAAAATAAAATGTGTGTTTTTTTCACCATATTTTCTGAAAGCCATAACTTTTTTTTATTCCATCGACTGAGCCGTATGAGAAATTATTTTTTACGGGGCGAGCTGTAGTTTCTATTGATACCATTTTGGGGGGAAATTAGGTTTATTGATCACTTTTTATTCCATTTTTTGTGAGAGATTAAGTAACCAAAAAAAGTTTTTGTTTTTTTCTAACAATATTGTCTTTAACGATATATCAGTAATTGTTATCCATAAACTTATTGAGCTCATGAATTTACATGCAATCTATTAGACAGATGAAAACTGATTTAAGGTGACAGTGGGCCCCCTTACCTACTGGGCCCCTGTGCAGCTGCACAAGCTGCACCAATGTTATGTCCGCCACTGAGTCGCACCCTCTAAATGGTGGCAAATCTCCCCATAATATATCTTTCCTAACTCCCACTCACCCCTCCTACATTTCATAGCCAGTAGGTCAGTGTCGGGCTCTGTGTAGGTCCACACTGACGTCCAGCACTTCCTACGGCAGTAATGGCCCCCGAGCTCTTCATCACCAGTGAAAAACATGGTGCGGAGCATGAACAAACATGTTGCCAAAGACATTACATTATGTATATGGCGTGGCAACATGAAACAATTAAAGCCTATATACACAGATTTAAAGGAATATAGACATAATTTTACGTAAGTTATCCCCTAAAAGTACAGGAATGGATCTTTAAATGTTACCTATATTTGACAGGAATTAATTACTATATGTTAATGTCCTTAGAGGCAAATGTCTAGTTATAGTGTTAGTTATGTAAAGGCCTCGAGACTTTTGGTTTTGTCTGCAAACTTTTCATGAAATTATTTAGTCAGATGGAAATCAGAAGTTGGTAACTTTTACTTATAGATGTGAATTTGTCAACGGAAACAGCTGGTATCCAAGAGGATAAATTCAACAAGTATATTAATCAGATAGCATACCAAGTTCATATTTTATCAAGAAACAGCAAGAAAAAAACAGTCATGGGCCTATGACTTCCTCTTTTAAAGTCTTGCACATACACAATACACTGTAAAAAAAATATATATTTTGTATATTCATACATTAAATTATCCTTAATAGATTGGTAAATGTTACCTATGAACTTTGAACAACATGTGCTTTACCCCTTAAGTACACAGCCTGTTTTGGCCTACAGGAGACAGACAATTTTTTCAAATCTCACATGTTTCACTTTATGTGGTAATAACTTCGGAATGCTTTTTACCTATCCAAGCGATTCTGAGATTGTTCTCTCGTGACACATTGGACTTTATGTTACTGGCAAAATTTGCTTGATACATTAAGTATTTAATTGTGAAAAACACCAAAATTTTGCGAAAAATTGCAAAAATGTGCATTTTTATAAATTTAAATATATATGCTTGTAAGACAGATGGTAATACCACACAAAATTGTTGCTAATTAACATCACCCATATGTCTACTTTAGATTGGCATTGTTTTTTGAACATCCTTTTATTTTTCTAGAACTTTACACGGCTTAGAACTTTAGCAGCAATTTCTCACATTTTCAAGAAAATTTCAAAAGTCTATTTTTAAGGGGGCCAGTTCAGTTGTGAAGCGGATTTTAGGGCCTTATATATTAGAAACCCCCGATAAGTCACCCCATTTTAAAAACTTCACCGCTCAAAGTATTCAAAACCGCATTTAGAAAGTTTCTTAACCCTTTAGATGTTTCACAGGAATTAAGGCAAAGTAGATGGGAAATTTTTACATTTCTTTTTATTTTTTTGCAGAAATTCATTTTTCATCTATTTTTTTTGTAACACAGAAAGTTTTACCAGAGAAACACAACTCAGTATCTATTGCCCAGATTCTGCAGTTTTTAGTAACACCCCACATGTGGCCCTAGTGCACTTATTAACTGAAGCACAGGCCTCAGAAGCAAAGGAACACCTAGAGGGTTTTGGGGCCTCCTTTTTATTAGAAAATATTTTAGCCACCATGTCGGGTCTGAAAGGCTCTTGCGGCGCCAAAACAGTGGAAATCCCCCAAAAGTGACCCCATTTTGGAAACTATACCCCTTGAGGAAATTATCTAGGGGTATAGTGAACGTTTTGACCCCGCAGGTTTTTTGCAGAAATTATTGGAAGTAGGCCGTGAAAATGAAAATCTACATTCTTTCAAAGAAAATGTAGGTTTAGCTAATTTTTTCTAGTTTCCACAAGGACTAAAGGAGAAAATGCACCACTACATTTGTAAAGCAATTTCTCCAGAGTAAAACAAGACCCCACATGTGGTCATAAACGGCAGGGCTTAGAAGGGAGAGAGAGCGCCCTTTGGCTTTTGGAGCTCAAATTTAGCAGGAATGGTTTGTGGAGACCACGTCGCATTTGAAAAGCCCCTGAAGGACCAATATAGTGAAAACGCAAAAAAAGTGACGCCATTTAGAAAACTACACTCCTTGAAGAATCCATCTAGGGGTGTAGTGAGCATTTTGAACCCACAGGGGTTTCATAGATTTTATTAGAATTGGACAATGAAGATAAAAAAATCCCCTTTTTTCCAATAAGACGTAGCTTTAGCTCAAAATGTTTAATTTTCTCCAAAAATAAAGGAATAAAAGAACCCCAACATTTGTAAAGCAACTTCTCTCGAGTACGGAAATACCCCATTTGTGGTCATAAACTGCTGTTTGGGCACACGGGAAGGATCAGAAGGGAAGTAGCGCTGGAATTTTGCTGGATTGGTTTCTTGACACCATGTCACATTTTCAAAGCTCCTAAGGTACCAGTACAGTGGAAACTCCCCAAAAGTGACTCGATTCACAAAACTACACCCCTTGAGGAATTCATCTAGGGGTGTAGTGAGCATTTTGACCCCACAGGTGTTTCATAGATTTTATTAGAATTGGACAAAAATCCTTTTTCTTCAATAAGACATAGTTTTAGCTGAAAGTTTTACATTTTCTCAACAAATAAATGAAAAAAAAAGCACCCCAACAATTGTAAAGCAACTTCTCCTGTGTACAAAAATACCCCATATGTGGTCATAAACTGCTGTTTGGGCACAGAGAAGGGCTCAGAAGTGAAGGAGCGCCATTTGCTTTTGGAGTACAGATTTTGCTGGATTGGTTTCTGGGCGCTATGTCACATTTGCAAAGTCCCTGTGGGACCAAAACAGTGGATCCCCCCAGAAGTGACCCCATTTTGGAAACTACACCCCTCAAGGTATTCAACTAGGTGTGTAGTGAGCATATTAACCCCACAGGTGATTGGCAGAAATTGGTGTGCACTCGATGTTGCAGAGTGAAAATGGGATTTTTTCCATAGATATGCCAATATGTGGTGCCCAGCTTGTGCCACCATAACAAGACCGCTCTCTTATTATTATGCTGTGTTTCCCGGTTTTAGAAACACCCTACATGTGGCCCTAATCTTTTGCCTGGACATTCGACCAGGCTCAGGAGTGAAAGAGTACAATGTAAAATTAAGACCTAATTTGGCAATTTACAAAGTATTATAATTCGCCACTTGAAACAGAAGAAATGTTCCCCTCGGGTCGGCACAACTGGATATTTTTCTTTCCTGACTTATTTGAGCCTTAACTAATTTTATTTTTTCATAGACGTAGTGGTATGAACGCTGTTTTTTTTGCGGGACGAGCTGTAGTTTTTATTGGTACCATTTTGGGGTACATGCGACTTTTTGATCACTTGTTATCCTTTTTTTTTTGGGAGGCAAGGTGACCAAAAACAGCAATTCTGGCATATTTTTTTAGTTCTTTTTATACAGCGTTCACCACGCGTTATAAATTACATGTTACCTTTATTCTGCGGGTCAGTCCGATTCTGGCGATACCTAATTTATAGCACTTTTTTATGATTTACAACTTTTTGCACAATAAAATTACTTTTGTTTAGAGAATGGATTTTTTTCTGTAGCCAAGTTATCAGAGCCATAACTTTTTAATTTTTTCGTTTACTGAGCTGTATGAGGGCTTGTTTTTTGCGAGACGAGTTATAGTTTTTATTGGTACCATTTTTTGGTACATGCGAATTTTTGATCACTTTTTATTTTAATTTTTGGAAGACAAAGTGACCAAAAATAGCAATTATGTCAGTATTTTTTAGTTGTTTTTTTTACGGCGTTCACTGTGCGGAATAAATAACATAATATATTTATAGTTCAGGATGTTACGGTCGCAGCGATACCAAATATGTATGGCTTTATTATTTTTTTCAATAATAAATGACTTGATAAAGGAAAAAGGGCTATTGTGTTTTATGTTGTTATTTGAATCTTTTATTGTATTTTTGACAACTTTTATTGTTACTTTTTTTACACTTTTTCTTTACACTTTACTTTAGTCCCACTAGGTGACTTGAAGGTCCAACTGTTTGATTGTTGTTCTAATACATTGCACTACCTATGTAGTGCAATGTATTAGAACTGTCAGTTGTTCACTGACAGCAAGCCAATTAGGCTCCGCCTCTGGATGGGGCCTAATCAGCTTCCGTAATGGCAGATAGGAAGCCATTGTTAGGCCTCCTGTTGCCATAGTAGCAGTCGCTGCCGATTTGATACAAACCACTTTGATGCAGTGATCGCATTGGATCATTGCATTGAAGGGGTTAATGGCAGGAATCGGAGCTAGCTCCGGTTCCTGTTTTTACAGTGGGATGTCCGCTGTAACGTATGGTGGACACCCACTGCTGATGACGGCGGCTCAGCTTCTGCGTCGGAAGCTGAGCCGGCGCCATCTTGCCGATGGTACCGGAAGCCTTTTGGGCCCCGCCGACGTGGCATAGGAGGATTTCATTGCTGGCAGACCAGGAGGTAAGTATTAGGCCTCCGATCACCTTTGCAGCCACCGGAAACCCAGCAATCACGTTGCTGGGGTGCCAGTGGCTATAAACTCCTCACATGCTGTGATCTCTATTGAACGCAGCATGTGAGGGGTTAATCGGTCGGATCGGAGGCTATCTCCGGTCCTGGCCGATACATTATGGTGCCAGCTGTAACATACAGCTGTCACCCGGCGGTTATGTCGCTGGCTCAGCTCCTGAGCCAGCTCCATCTCCTTCACGTACGCGCTTCGATTCCGGCAGTTGCAGCAGGAGCCAGGCTGTGTATAACAGCCGGGCTCCTGCCGCTGATCGCATGGGTACGCTGTCAGTACCCGCGCAATCACAGGACGGATATATCCGTCCTCCTGCACGAACTAGCAGCTGCTGAGGACGGATATATCCGTCCTTCGGCGTTAAGGAGTTAAGGCTGGGTTCACACGACCTATTTTCAGGCGTAAACGAGGCGTATTATGCCTCGATTTATGCCTGAAAATAGGGCTACAATACGTCGGCAAACATCTGCCCATTCATTTGAATGTGTTTGCCGACGTACTGTGCAGACGACCTGTAATTTACGCGTCATCGTTTGACAGCTGTCAAACGACGACGCGTAAATTGACTGCCTCGGCAAAGAAGTGCAGGGCATTTCTTTGCAACGTAATTTGAGCCGTTCTTCATTGAACTCAATGAAGAGCAGCTCAAGATTTACGAGCGTCACAGACGCCTCGCATAATACGAGGAGGAGCATTTACGGCTGAAACGAGGCAGCTGTTTTCTCCTGAAAACAGTCTGTCATTTCAGCCGTAAAAGCCTCTCATCGTGTGCACATACCCTTAGTATTAATTGAACAGGTTATTTATCATGAAACATTCACGGTATAAAAAATAAGCAAAAAAAAAAAACAATGCTGAAAATTGCTTTTTCCTTTATTCAAAAATTAATTATATAATTTACACAATGATTATTTTCTACCCCCAAACTGCACAAAAAAAACAAAACAATTTCTCCCACATAAAACAAGGCCTCATAAGCCACATCAATGAAAAATCAAAATAAATTAGCTGGTCATTAACCCCTTAGCGCATTATCACGTAACTGTACGTGATCAGGGTTAAGGGGAAGTATGGAGCAAGCTCACAGGCTGAGCTTGCTCCATACAAAGCGGGTGACGACTGTGTTATGCAGCCGACACCTCACTGCAACGGGTGGAATCAAAGATCACTTTGATTCTGCCCATTTAACACCTTAAATGCTGCAGTCAATCGTGACTGCGGCATTTAAAGTGTTAGAATCAGGGGGGCGCCCCCTCAAAAAAGCCATCACCACCGTCGGTCGGTAACAACGGTTGTTATGGCAGCCTGGGGGCCTAACAAATGCCCCCAGGTCTGCCATCTTTGTACTCCTTTGAAGCTCTGCCTCCGGCAGGGCTTTAAAGGAGACTGTCAGAATCACGATATCCTGCAATACATTAGTATTGCAGTATGTCATGCAAGCGATTCAACGATTGCCGCTTCAAGTTCCCTTAGGGGGACTATTAAAAAAAGTAAAAAGAATAACGTTTTTTTTTATGTTCCGAAAAATAAATAAAGTATTAAAAGTTAAAAAAAAAAACTTTTCACATTTTTTGCCTAAATCAATGTCCAAAGAAAAAAGTTAACATAACTGGTATTGCCGTGTCCGTAAAAGTCCAAACTATCAGAATATAGCATTGTTTAAACCGCTATAAAAAATAAAAAAAATATGACGTAAAATATGCCGTAAAAAAAAATATAAATAAAACACGCAATTTGCAGGTTTATGGTCACCTTAGCGCTCCAAGAAAATTAAATAAATAGTGATCAAAAAGTTGCATATACTATAAAATGTTATCAGTGAAAACTACAGCTCGCCTTGCAAAAATTAAGCCCTCACGTCGCTAAATTTATGGAAAAATGAAAAAGTTATGCCTTACAGAATATGGCGTCACAAAAGATTTTTTTTAATTTAGCAAATAGTTTTATTTTTTTTAAAAGTGGTAAGACATAAAACAAAACATATAAATTTAGTATCTCCGTAATCGTATCAACCTGTGGAATAAGGTGAATATGTAGTTTTTACTGCCTGATGGACGCCATAAAAATAACCCCCCCCCCCCCAAATGGCTTAACCGCTGTTTTTTGCCCATTTCCCCCTACAAATAAAAAAAATTCAGCTTCCTGGTACATTATGTGGTACAATAAATGATGTCATGAAAAACTACAACTTGTCTCGCAAAAAGCAAGCACTCATATGGCTATATAGACGGAAAAATAATAAAAATTATAGCTTTTGGAAGGTGAGGAGGAAAAAATAATAGTTAAAATCCCAAAAATAGCTGTGGAGGGAAGGGGTTAAGGCCTTTTGCAGGCCTGGTTATTAAGGGGTTAAAAGGGAAGTTTCTATGCAAGTACGGCTAGGGGATTTAAGTGTGAGCGCACTCAATCCCAGCAGGCCGTGAGAAAGTGTATGGAGGACGCGAAACGGATGTAGGTGCAGCAGTCTTACCTTTGTCTCCCGTATTTTGTCTTCCTCTAACTTATGAATTAACCCCTTAATGACCAGCCTATTTTAGACATTAATGACCAAGCAATTTTTTACGTGTTTCCATCGTCGCATTCCAAGAGCTATAACTTTTTTATTTTTGTGTCGACATAGCTTTATAACGTCTTGTTTTTTGCGTGACAAGTTGTATTTTTTAATAGCACCATTTTGAGGTACATATTATTTATTGATTAACTTTTCTTAACTTTTTTTTGGGGGGGAATAGAAAGAAATCTGAAATTTCGCCACACTTTTTTGCATCCTAAATCTACGCCGTTTACTGTGCGGTATAAATAACACAATAACTTTATTCAGCGGGTTGTTACGATTGCAACGATCCAAAATTTGTATCGATTTTGTATGTTTTACTACTTTTACACAGTAAAAACTCATTTTTTTCAAAATTATTTGTTTTTGTGTCTCCATATTTGAAGAGCCGTAATGTTTTTATTTTGTCGCCGATGCAGTTGTATGAGGGTTTTTTTTTTGCGGGAAGACTTGTAGTTATTATTGGTAGCATTTTGGAGTAGATGCGATTTTTTGATAACTTTTTAATCACATTTTTTTAAAGACAGGATTCACAGAAAACAGCAATTTTTCAGTCGTTTTTTTATTTAATTTTTTACAGCCTTCACCGTGTGGGTTAAGTAATGTAATAGCTTTATAGTCGGGGTCGTTACAGATTCGGCGATACCAAATATGTGTAACTTTTTTACTTTATTTTGGTTTTTAATACTAAAGCAGTTTGTAAGTGGAAAAAGTGGATTTTCTCATTTTTTTTTCACATTTTTTTTATTATCTTTATTAAACTTTTTTTTTTACTTTTTACTATTCCCACTTGGGGACTTTAATATGCGATTCTCCGATCGCTATTATAATACACTGCAATACTTTTGTATTGCAGTGTATTACTGCCTGTCCGTTTAACACGGACAAGCATCTGCTAGGTCATGTCTCCGGCATGATCTAGCAGGCATTCGCTACAGGCAGACCTGGGTGCCTTTATTAGGCCCCCGGCTGCCATCAGAGACACAGACACTTGGCGATCTTATCGCCGGGTGTCAGTGGGATGAGAGGGAGCTCCCTGCCGCTCTCCAAAAACCACTCATATGCGGTGCACGCTATTGAGCACCGCATCTGAAGGGTTAAACGGGTGAGATCGATACTAATATCGATCTCATCCGGTCGAGCAGGGACGCCCCCAGCCCTCAGCTACGTCTGGCAGCTGAGAGCAGAGAGATTTGACAGCTCCCTGCTCTGTTTACTTTATTCTGATGCAGTGCCGTAAAAAGGTATATGCATCAGAATAAAGCCTGTTAGTGGCTGCCATGAAAAGGCGTATTGGCGGTCACTAACGGGTTAAGTAACAGTTTACAAAATACAAACATTTAAATATAAAGAATGTTAGATACCATGTTAGGGGTCAAATAGAAACAATGTCAATTTGTTAGAGTATTTTAGAAAAGCAGATAGATCGTTCCTATCATTCGGGCACAGGGGTCCTAATGCCTCCGTTTTGATTATCCAATTGGCCTCACAGCGTAGCAACTTTACATGTCGGTCACTACCGTCAATTGGGGCAAACACTCATTGTAGCCTTAAATTCACTGAGTGTTTGAAATACCTAGTTTGTTTTCCCTAGTAAGTTTTTGATTTGTCACTCGTTTATGTCTTTAGGGATATCTTTAGGGATAAACAAGACAAGAGGGGGATAGCTAGCTTTCTCTGCCAGATCCATATTGGCATCTATAATGTGCCAATGTCTCCTAATGGCACTATTAATAAGACCTGCTAGGGGGCTATATTGGAAAGAAAACACAAAACCTTTGGATCTATCATATTCAAACCTCTCCTCAAATTTTATTGGGGTGCCTGACAATATTATTAGATCGTCGTCAATAAATCATGACCAATGTCTTATATATTGGACATAAGGCTTCCTAATGTTGTAAATGTATTTCTCCTCCCAAATAGCTAGAAATAAATTTGCGTATGTTGGTGTAACAGGTGTCCCCATGGCAGTACCGTTTCATTGTACGAATCAATCAATATTTAATATAATAATTGTGACCCTGGTTACAATCTTGCCAATATTGATGTGACAAGTCTGTATACCAGGATTTGTAACAGTGATTGTATAATGGCATCTAAGTAAACAACTTGACAGAGCCCAGTTTTGCAGTGACGTGGAGGAATACTTCCGCTGAAAGAATTCTTTTCTGACAAAACAGATATGACATCACAAGCCGGGATGGGAAAAGAAACATCAAGAAAGAAGAAGACGACAAACTGGACCCCACAACCTGGATACAATCAAACTCTGGATTACTACATAGACTGCTTCAGAAAAAAAGTTAAATCTGAGATCTTGGACCAACAACACAAAGTAACACACAATCTCAGCATGGAGGAAAGGAATGCAACAAAATCACTAAAATCCAACAGAGACATCATCATCAAACCAGCTGATAAAGGAGGTGCTGTAGTGATTCTGAATACATCCGATTATATCCAGGAGGCACACAGACAACTCTCAGACAGAAAATACTACACCCTGCTTAATGAAGACCCCACCAAACAATACACAGTAGAACTTGTCCGTATCATCAATAATTTCAACGCTATATCAGACAGTTTAATGGACCTTATACCGGACAATCCCATAATGGGAACATTCTACATGTTACCTAAAATACATAAAGAAGGCAATCCAGGGAGACCAATCATTTCAGGTGTTGGGACTTTAACTGAGAATATTTCTGGCTGGGTGGAAAATCTTCTAAAGCCCTTGGTGAGGTGCACACCCAGTTATGTCCAGGACACCACAGACGTCCTCTGCAAACTCTCAGCTCTAGGTCCACTACCAGAGGGAACAATATTGGCAACTATGGATGTGGAATCTTTATATTCTAACATCCCCCATGAGGATGGCATAGCCGCATGCCAACACTTTCTTCAAAAGAACAATCTAGCGACAGAGCCAGCCCTACAACTCATCAGGTTCGTACTCCATCACAATTATTTTTTATATGACAAAGATATATATCTGCAATGTATGGGAAGCGCTATGGGTAGCAGAATGTCCCCACAATATGCTAACCTGTTCATGGCCAAACTAGAGGAAGAGTTTTTATCAACCTGCGCAACTAAACCTCTAGCATATTTCCGGTACATTGATGACCTGCTGATAATCTGGACAGGCTCTGAACATGAACTGCTTTCTTTCCATAAAAACTTCAACAAGTTCCATCCTACCATCAAACTCACTCTCAACTACTCTACATCTCAAATACATTTTCTGGACATGACCATATACATGAGAGACAATACCATACAAACAACAATTTACCATAAACCTACAGGCCGTCCAGCATATCTGCGATGGAACAGCTTCCATCCGAGACACATAAAGAAATCCATCATCTACAGCCAGGCTCTGCGATACATACGGATCTGTTCAGACTGTGAAGACACAAAACAACACCTGCTATCACTGAGGAATACATTCTTACAACAGGGATACCATCCAAGGATTATAGATGATCAGATCTACAGAACAACAAGAATTCCAAGGAGCAATCTTCTGGAGTACAAAAAGAAGGAAGACAACAGCAGGGTTCCCCTAGTGGTCATATACAACCCCCAAATGAACATCTTGAGGAAAATTGCTGCTGATCTCCAACCTATATTTAACAAAGACAATAAACTGAAGGAAATATTCCCAGATTTACCACTCCTTGCCTACAAACAGCCACCAAACCTAAGGAATCTCCTGGTCAGAAGTGCCCTCTCACCACCATCAGAGACTGGCACTTTTCCTTGCAACAGTAGAAAATGCAAGACCTGTACCAACATCTTGTCATCTAACACCATCCAGATACCAAACACGCAGAAGGACTATAAAATCACTGGCACGTTCTCCTGTACATCCTCCAATGTAGTGTACATGATCCTGTGTACAAGGTGCATCAATAAAGGAATCTACATTGGAGAAACAATACAAAAACTACAAACCAGGATGAATCTTCACAGACATACAATAAAACAGGAGGTGGATACACCCAGTGGGAAAACACTTCTCTGGACCAGACCACAGTTTGGCAGATTTAAAGGTACTCATTCTGAAGGGTCATTTTAAAAACAACAGAGAAAGAAAAATTTGGGAATTCAAGATGATGATAAAATTCCAGTCATTGACACAAGGCCTCAATCTAACACCAGGATTTATGAGCCACTACATGGACACACGTCACGTCCCCATCAGACTGACTCCAGATGCCTTAACTCCTAAGTCATCACCCCTATAACCTCAGTTTTATTGCCCCGGCTTATCTTAATGATGTATCACCTCATGTACTAATTGTCGTTGTGTAACATCTAAATGTTGTGCTTTTTTCTAAGTCATTCATTTGTAAACTGCCTGAAGAAGGGGCCTCTGTGCTCTGAAAGCTTGCATATAGAACTTTTATGGTTAGCCAATAAAGGTATCATACCTATTATACTTTTGTCTTTTTTGACACAAAAGTATTTAACATTTCAAGTAATTCCTGGAAAGGACAGATAAAAGCAGGGTGTGTAAAGCATTGGACATCGTCTTGAGCCATAATTCTTTTAGCTTTGGGGATGATTGATTCGTATAACGGATACAATTTGAGAAGTTCATTCAGTATATTAATACGGATGATCTTAACATGGAATTCACTGCAAATTTTGGGGGTGATAGTGTCGAATTTCTGTATTTTCAAATTAACGTAGATGAGAGAGGTTTGAATACGAGTGGGTCTCACAAACCCACAGCAACCAATGCAATTTTGCATCATGCTAACTTCCATCCTCCACATGTTAAGAGATCTTTGCCATATGACCAGTTTTTAAGGTTAAAACATATTAACAGTGACCACAGTATATTTTTGGAACAATCAAAAGAATTGATGGATCAACTGAGAGCAAGAGGGAACAGTGAGGGACTACTGTCAGAATCTTTTTCAATACTTCGGTGCAATCGCAACAATTTACTCTTTGTGAATCGGAGAAAAGATAGATCCAAAGGTTTTGTGTTTTCTTTCCAATATAGCCCCCTAGCAGGTCTCATTAATAGTGCTATTAGGAGACATTGGCACATTATAGAGGCCAATATGGATCTGGCAGAGAAAGCTAGCTATCCCCCTCTTGTCTCGTTTAGAAGATGTAAAAATCTACGGGATGAATTAGTAAAAGGTTGCTTTTTGAATAGAAATAGAGATTTGTTGAGAGATATTGCACCAACAGTGAATTATAAATGTGGTAAATGTTCCTTTTGTGGATACATTAACACTGGCCAAAAAGTCAGAATGGGTGCAGTAAAAAAGGACATCCTGCATCTTATCATTTGCAAATCTAACTTTCAAGTCTATGTGGTATTTTGCCCTTGCAGATTCTTCTACATAGGCAAAACAATACGCCCCCTATTTAAATGCTTTCACGAACATACATATTCAATCGGTACAGGAAAGGCATCCCCAAGAATTAAAAATCACATACGAGAGGTACATGGAGGTGAAATGTATGTCTTTTGCTGGGCTACAACGAGTGTTTGCCCCAATTGACGGTAGTGACCGACATGTAAAGTTGCTACTCTGCGAGGCCAATTGGATAATCAACATGGAGGCATTAGGACCTCTGGACCCGAACGATAGGAATGATCTATCTGCTTTTCTAAAATAGTCTAATAAATTTACTGTACATTTTTCTATTTGACTCCTAACATGGTATCTGATTTTAACATTGTTTATATTTAAATGTTTGTATTTTGTAAAATGTTACTTAACCCCTTAACGCCGAAGGACGGATATATCCGTCCTCAGCAGCTGCTAGTTCGCGCAGGAGGACGGATATATCCGTCCTGTGATCGCGCGGGTACTGACAGTTTACCCACGCGATCAGCGGCAGGAGCACGGCTGTTATACACAGCCTGGCTCCTGCTGCAACTGCCGGAATCGAAGCACGCACCGATTCCGGCAGTTTAACCCATTAAATGCCGCTGTCAACAGTGACAGCGGCATTTAATGTGTTTGACAGAAGGGGGAACTCCCTCTGTCTCCCGATCGGCGCCCCCGCAAACAAATCGCGGGTCGCCGTCGGGTTTCCATGACAGCCGGGGGTCTAACAAAGACCCCCAGGTCTGTCTTCAGCATCTGCCTGTTAGGCGATGCCAGAGGCATGACCTAACAGGTTGCCTGTCAGTTTTACACTGACAGGCAATAATGCTTTGGTATACGAAGTATACCAAAGCATTATATATGCGATCGGCACATCGCATAGTGAAGTCCCCTGGTGGGACAAAAAAAAAAATGTAAAACCGTTAAATAAAGTTTGTGAAAAAAAAAATAAAAAAAATTACAGTCAAAGTCAAATAAAACTACTGTTTTGCCCCAAAAAGTGGTTTTATTTAATAAAACGGTCAAAACAAATCACACATACACATATATGGTATCCCCGCGATCGTAACAACTTGACCAATAAAATGAACACATTAATTAAACCGCCGGATGAACGGCGTCCAAAGAAAACGCAAAAAACAACGGCAAAATTCTCTCTTTTCTCCCATTCCCCCCATAAAAAATAAAATAAAAGTTCATCTATAAGTCCTATGTACCCCAAAATAGTACTAATGAAAACTACACATTGTCCCGCAAAAATCAAGCCCACGTACGGCCACATCGACGGAAAAATAAAAAAAATGACGGCTCTTGGAACGCGGCGATGCAAAAACAAGTAATTTTTTTCTAAAAGGCTTTTTATTGTGCAAACGTAGAAAAAACATATAAAACCTTTACATATTTGGTATCCCTGTAATCGTGCCGACCCATAGAATAAAGTTAACATGTTATTTACGCTGCATAGTAAACGGCGTAAATTTATAGCGTGAAAATCAATTCTGGAATTTCTGCTTATTTTCAATTCTCTCCTAAAATAAAGTTAATAAAAGTTAATCAATATGTTATAAGCATCTAAAAATGGTACAATTACAAAATACAACTCGTCCCGGAAAAAACAAGCCCTTATACGGCTATGTCGACGGAATAAAAAAAGAGTTACGACTCTTGGAATGCGACCGTGGAAAAACAAAAAATAATCCTTGGTCATTAACGTGCAAAATGGCCCGGTCATTAAGGGGTTAAAAGGAAAGTTGCTACGCAAGTACTGCTAGGGGATTAAGTGCGAGCGCACTCAATCCCAGCAGGCCTTGAGAAAGCGTCTGGAGGAAGCGAAATGGCCATAGGCCAGCAGTCTTACCTGTGTCTCCCGTGTTTTGTCTGCCTCTAACTTATGAATTAAAGAACGGAGATCAATTTGAATATGGTGAGTGCCGTGTGAGCTTTTCTCTTCAAGTTACTGTATATATATGCTGAATTTACCTATATAACACTGAGCACCATCAAGTCCCAGCAGGTGCGTCATCCTGGATAGCCACAGTTAAGGTAGTGCCAAACATTTACTTTTCTCAATATTGTGTATAAAATAAATTGTACTAACTAACTTACTGACCCATTAGGTCAAATCCCTTTTTTTAACATTTTAACAATTTTTTATTGATCTTAAGTGGGTTCCTGCATTTGTGAAAATTAATTATATAAGAAATATGTTTTTGTTCATTTTTGAAAGCTCTCTTCATCATAGATGTGATGGCTTAATGTAATTTCAGATAAACTATTTCCATATTTCTGGTAATAACTAGAGATGAGCGAATTTCCCGAGATTAATTTTGGGTCTGATTTGAACAATCGGCCACCTAATTTGATTTGGTTCGATTAAATTAGCTACGAATCGAAAGTGCTCCTATTGCCCTGAAAACTTGTATCTGACTCTATGTTGTCTTTTAAGACTGGATTGAAAAACTTTCAAGCTCTGAATGCCAAAACAGCATTAGTAATGTCAAAGTGACAGTAACATACAGTATGTTGGTAGAGGGAAGGATAACCACAGTGCATTTTGGGAAGGTTGCCTGCAAGGCATTATATGTAATCTGTAAAATGGCAATGGCACTCGCCAACAGCCACTACTTTGCCTCGATTTCTGCTCTGAGAACCCCATAAATGTCAGAGTTTTCCGAATCTGAAACTTTTGGGAAATTCGGACCAGATCCGAAAAGTGTACAATCGATTCGCTCATCTCTAGTAATAACACTTGGACATATGTTTTCAAAAAATAGCAGGGGAAATGAGTCTTTATTAAGGCAGGACAGAAGATTCTTTGTTGATGCATGAGGCAGGTTGAGAAAAGTTTTATCTTATAAATTTAGATATGCATTTTTATGAGTTACCTTGAATGTTTTTTTTCTTTTCATTACTTCTACAAAATGATGCACTGCAAGATTTGTTGTTAATTTGCATTCTGGTCAAAAGTTCAGCTTTGTGAGCTCCTTACCCAAAATTAATAGCATCATCAGTGTACTTATGGGTACTATCTGTATGCACCTTTACTATACAAGAGTCACAAATATTTAACACTACTAAACAAAAAAAAATTCAGCACTTTCTTTCAGGTTCTTACATGTTAGAAAACTCGGTTAATTTGATATATTAAAGAGGAGCTTCTCTTTTGAAATCGTATAACTATTCTATTAATAAACTTTTATGAGTAATTCCCTGATATACATAAAATATTCAAATTACTCCCTTCATGGGAGGGAACAATTTTGGTAGCAGAATGTAACGTCCGTGGTCGCTGACCACAAACTCCTTCCATCCGGTCGACACCCTTCTCTCCAGAGATGTCTGCACATGCGGCCGTCCTGTTCCACAGTGACCACCAGGGTGCGCACGCAAGCTCAGTCTAGACAAGGAGCCAGGTCACACACAGGTTGGAGATTGAGCTGATTGCTCCCAGAGCACCCTGGACTATAAGAAGGGCGGTGTCCCTCCCTATAACGCTTGAGCCTTGTTGTCGTTATCCTAGTATGTCTATGCAAATGGTCTCCTAGTGTTTTCCAGTTCCCAGTGTTTCCCGTTCCTGCTACCTGTAATCTGTATCCCATGCTATCCTGGTCAAGTGCCGTGTTGAGCTGAAGTCATGCTGTGCTGTGTGCCATGCCTTTCCTGCTCACCACGCCTGGCGCCTGCCTGCTGCCTAGTCCCAGCTGAGCCTGCCTTGCTACTGTCAGAGCTACCACATGTACACTATACAAACGATAGACTGTGACCTGTGTCCTGTTGGCTAGCTGCCATACCGTCAAGGCGGTACGGTCCAGTGGGTCCACATATCCAACGTGACACAGAAGTGAACCACAGCCATTTTCCCACAGTAATTATATAAATTGTATTCTGACATTGGAGAAGGCTTTTTCGAGACCTGTGCTCTCTTAAAACCAAGTTTTTAACACTGCCTGTTTTATACTGATCTTGAATTCACTGCTGCTTTCCATGCTATGAATCATACTTGTATACAGGGGGTAATATATATATCAAGGATTTGATTCCTTTTTTACATTTGGTCTTAATTTTTTTGTAAAGGTCCTCATGAAGCGTTACTGAATTTGCACTATAGAATATATATGTTGCTTGGCTTGGTTTATGTAGTTTTTTTAAGTCTCTGCCACCTAAGCAATTGCATGTGTGCCATACATGCCGACCATGCGACTGTTTTGGGGTTGGGGCCCTGAAGAGATGGGGCCCATACCAGGTAGGTCTTGTCCCCATTTTAATAGGTGGTAAGCACCTGCATAGTGGTGTGGGGCACTGTAACCTCTTGTTGAGGTAGGTACATAGTCTAGTAGTGTCATGCAGCACCTGAAAGTAAACTTTGCAATGAGGACACCCATCTTATGTATACACCAATGGACTTAACCCCTTAATGACCGGGCATGTTTGTACCTTAATGACCAAGCCAGATTTGTCAAATCTGGTATGTCTGACTTTATCAGAGAATAACTCTGTGAAAGTTTTGAATATCAAAGTAATTCTGACATTGTTTTTTCATCACATGTTGTACTTTATTTTAGTGGTAAAAGTAGACTGATACGATTTGCGGAAATTAATTAAAAAATAGAAAAATGGAAGAAATTTTGTAAAAATTACCATTTTCCCCTATTTTTAACTGCAATATGTCACATATGTACACACATACTGTACAATTTTTTTAATTAAATATATATTTCTATCTCTTTACTCCATTTTGGCAGCACTTTTGAAAAAATAAAATAAATTTTCAGCAATTTAGAGGACTTACAAATTGAATAATAATTTTATAAATTTTGAAGTACATTTTGTTTTCCTGCACCAAGCCAGGTTTTCAGAGGCTCATAGGTGTCAGAATGGTGGAAACCCCCACAAATGACCCCATTTAGAAAACTAGACCCCTTAAGGTATTTACCTAAGGGTATAGTAAGTATTTTGACCCCACAGTTTTTTGCTAAATTTAATACATAGCAGGTGAAAAAAAAAAATTTAACTTTTTTTTATAAAAGTATCAGTTTGAAGACCAATTTCTTTGTAAAGCGACCATGAGAATGAAGAAACACACCACAAAATCTATCACCCTGTTTCTCCTGTTTTCAAAAATACCAACATTGTGGCCCTAATGCGCTGCCTGTACACACGGCAGGACCCAAAAGGAAGGGAGCACCCGGAGGCTTTCAGGACTCCTATTTTGCTTGAAAATGTTTTAGGCCCCACTGTACATTTGGAGAGGCTTTGAGCTGCCAGAACGATAGAAACTCCCCATAAACGACCCCATTTAGAAAACTAGACCCCATAACGTAATTATTTAGGTGTATAGTAAGTGTTTTGACCCCACAGTTCTTTGCTAAATTTAATGCATATCAGGTGAAAAAAATAATAATTTCACTTTTTTCATAAAAGTATTAGTTTGAAGACCGATTTCTTTGTAAAGCGAACATGAAAATGAAGAAACACACCCCAAAATCTATCACCCTCTTTCTCCTGTTTTCAAAAATACCCACATTGTGGCCCTAATGCGTTGTTTGGACACACGGCAGGGCCCCAAAGGAAGGGAACACCCGGAGGCTTTCAGGACTCATATTTTGCTTGAAAATGTTTTAGGCCCCAATGTACATTTGGAGAAGCTTTGAGCTGCCAGAATGATAGAAACTCCCCATAAACGACCCCATTTCGAAAACTAGACCCCTTAAGGTATTTATTTAGGGGAATAGTTAGCATTTTGACCACACAGGTTTTTCGCTAAATATATTGAAATTAGTCTGTAAAAATTAAAATGTACTTTTTTTCTGAAACAACATAGAAATTTTTATTATTTACAAGGAATAACGAAGAAAATGCACCCCAACATTTGTAAAGCAATGTCTCACGATTATGACAATACCCCATATGTGGTAATAAACTGCTGTTTGTACCCACAGCAGGGCTCAGAAGGAAAGGAGCGCCATTTGGATTTATGATTTTGCTGGAATGGTTTTCGGTGCCATGTCGCATTTGCAATGCACTGGAGGGACCAAAACAGTAGAAACCCACCAAAAGTGACCCCATTTTGGAAAAACCTTCAAGGAATTTTTCTAGGGGTATAGTGAGCATTTACACCCCACGGGTCTTTTGCAGAGTTTATTGGAATTAGGGTGCGAAAATTAATATCAACATTTTTTCCACTAAAATGTTGCATTTTCTCATTTTCACAAGGGATAAAGGAGGAAAAAAACAACCATTTTTTATAAAGCAATTTCTCCCGAGTACGGAAATACCCAACATGTTGTCATACGTTTTTTCATTAGAAATGAATTAACCCTTTCAGGACTGATCCATTTTTTGCTTTCATATTTTAGATTTTCACTCCCCGCTTTCCAAGAGCCATAACTTTTTTATTTTTCCATCAATAGAGCGGTGTGAGGGCTTATTTCTTGCGGGAGGAGCTGCAGTTTTTATTGGTAACATTTTTTGGTACATAAAAAGTGATTCAAAAGTTGTATTACATTTTTTTTTTAGAGCGAAGGTGACAAAAAAAAAAAATAGCGATTTTGGCGGTTTCAATTATTAAATTTTTTTATGGTGTTCACTGTACAAATTAAATATTGGTATATTGTAATAGTTCGGACTTTTACGGACGTAGCGATACCAATTTTGTTCATTTTTTTACATTACTTTAGAAGAAAAATGCAAAAAGGTGTTTTGTTTTTTTAACTTAAAAAAAAAAAATTCTCACTACTAATAACTATAATTCTTCTACACATTTTATTAATCAATCCCCTTAGGGGACTTGATCCAGCGATCATTGGATCACTGGTACAATATACTGCAATACTAATGTATTGCAGTATATTGTTATTCTTACAGGCTTCTGTAACAGAGCGATCGCTGTACCTGTCCGTTAGTACCGAGGGGGCCTGCTGTAATACACAGCTGACACCCGCAGCGTATGGAGCGGGCTCAGCACGTGAGCCGGCTCCATACATCAACTGCCGCATCATGACGGGCAATTAAGTCATAGTGCGCAAAGGGGTTAATGCGCAGCGGATGCTTCAAAGTGAAAATTGCAATTTTCCACTGATACGCCATTTTAGTGCATAATATGTTGTGCCCAGTTTGTGCCACAGAAGACAAATACCTCATAAAACGTTAAGCGGGTTCTCTCGGGTATGGCGACGCCATATGTGTGGGCGCAAACTGCTGCTTGGGCACACTGTAGGGATCAGAAGGGACGCCATTTTGCTTTTGGAGCGCAGATTTTGCTTGGTAGGTTTCTGTTTTGGGTTTCGCTGGTATTTCAGTTTATAATGTGGGGGGCATATGTATGTAATCTGTGCGGAGTACATCAGGGCATAATAAGAGGGTATAATAATGGGGTAAATAAATAATAATCCGCAGATATGTGGCCGGTGTCGCACTGATAAATGGCGCCCGATCTTATCCACTTTTGGAACACTCTGCACATTTTGCATCGCGATATTCTGAGAGCCAGAACATTTTTATTTTTTCACCACCGGAGCCCTGTGAGGGCTTATTTGTTGCGGGACAATCTGTAGTTTTCATTGGTACCATTTTGGGGTACATGCGATTTTTTTTGATCACTTTTTATTCAATTTTTTTGCAATCCTGAGCAAAAAACAGGAATTCTGACACCGTTTTTTAGGTTTTCTTTTTGCGGCGCTCACCGTACGCTATAGGTGACATTTTTACTTTATTCTGCGGGTTGGTACGATTACGGCGATACCATATGTATATAGGTTTGGTCCTTTTTTTTAGCGTTTGCGCAATAAAATGACTTATTTATAAAAAAAAAAAATTCTGTGTCACCATATTCTGAGAGCCGTAATTTTTAAATTTTTTAGTCAAAAAAGCTGTGTAAGGGCTTGTTTTTTGCGGGACGGATAGAAGTTTTTATTGGTACTATTTTCGGGTACATGCGACTTTTTGATCACTGTTTATTCTTTATTTAGGGAGCGGTGGTGACCAAAAAAATTGTGATTCTGTCGTAGTTTTTTATTGATTTTTTTTGGGGTGTTCATCGTGCGGGAAAAATAACATTATAGTTTTATAGTTGGGTTCGTTACGAACGCGGTGATACCAAATATGTGTACTTTTTTTAAGGTGTTCATTTTTTTTCTATAATAAAAGTCTTATTATAGGAAAAAAAGCATTTAGTGTTTATAGAACTTATAACTTTTATTTTTACACTTTTTTTAAAACATTTTTATTACTTTTTTTTACTTTTTTAACTTGTCCCACTAGGGGACACTTAGTCTTGCAGCTTTGATCGCTGCTGGAGTACATTACACTACACACGTAGTGTAATGTAATCTAACTGTCATTGTGACGTGACTGTCACACTGACAGGAAGCACAGGAGGAACGGCCGGAGGCTGTTCCTCTGAGGCTTCCGTGCATGGCAACCCGGAGGTCATTATCTGACCTCCGATTGCCGTGACAAGCATCGGTAGCCCCCACGATCACTTCGTGGGGGCTGCTGATGTGCTTCAAACCACTTAAATGCGGCGACGGCAATCCGTCGCCGCACTTAAGGGGTTAACTGCCGAAATCAGCGGCGATGGTCCGCTGTCCGGCAAGACTGATGTCTCAGCTGTCGGGGACAACTGTCAGCGCGGGTCTTTCACTCTGTGTTTACACAGAGTGACAGTTTGAAATGCGGACGAAGATGAACGTCATGGTGCGGGAACTAGCAGCCGACCATGACGTTCATTTTCGTCCTTGGTCGTTAAGGGGTTAAGATACTACTAAAGCATAATGTACCATTTGACAATATAATAATATTATCCTTATAGATAATGCAATAATTTTAGTTGCTTCTATTTAAACATATGAACAAGTGTATCTAAGTGTACCACTTTGAAGAACTTGGCCTGTACATAATAAGTCTAAAATTATGCAGCATGTAAACTGCTGAAATAAATATTCTGGTCATGGACCTGCAAATGTGCATGTAAAATAATGTATGTCTTATAAGTCAGTAGTTTACTGCATTAAGTAGTTTACACGGTTTTGGAATTGGTTAAAGAAGTTGATCAAGAAAATGATATCCACTGTAGCAAATATTATTCATTGGAATACTTACAAATCCTGTGATTCTTAATGCAAGTTAATAGAACTTACTGAACTCCAGGGAACATCACATTTCACACATATTGCTTATTTAGTGAAATAAAAGTGTACATTGATAATGAATGTGCACTAATATGTAACAACATGATGAGTAAATTGCAGTGTCAGAAGTTCTTAAATGAACACATGAGTAACTATTGGTAACACAAGAATTTACAGGATTGCCCCACCATGGCATTTTATTATACAGTTTACTTGTATGATTCTTTAATGGAGGGTAACTGTGACTGTGCAGCCAACTCTCTCCTGAAAGCAGGGGACACATTTCCCCAGTTCTCGGTATACGTGAGTTCTCGGTATACGTGGGAGTTTTTTTTATTAGATTACCACCATTTAAACATCTATGGAAAAACCAATTGAAATTCTATAAACTGAGGTATAAAATGACAGTCTTAAAAAATGTCCCCATAGTGTTCCCAAGCATTATTGCCTGTCAGTATATCACACACAGGCAAACTATTAGGCCCTGCGTCTGGAACAGCCTAATAAGCAGATAACTATGTCAGGCTTTGTAGGCTTTTATGAGGCCCCCAGTTGCCCTGAGTTCCATTGGCACCTCGCATTTGCATCGCAGGGCACCGATGGGCAGAAAGAGGGATCCTTCTCCCCTGTCAATCTTTTTAGATGCAGCGGTCACGTGGCATCTAACGGCTTTTCGAGCGGGATCATTTGATTGCATGAGCGCACTTCTTTGCCTGCGCAATGACCATGGTGTACATGAGGTTCACTAAGTCTTTAGTTAAAGGAAACCCGTCACCAGCATTTCACCTATTAAACCTGAAATACCTGCTGGTAGTGGTTGAAAAATCATGTTGATGTAACCTATAATTATGTTCTAAGTAGGCTCTGTACCTTTAGTATTCCGTTTTTTACTGTTCCTGCGCCGTTTGCTTTTGAGCATAAAAGTGTCATATGTTTGTACGAAAAAAGTCATATTTTCATTCCTCAAGACACCCAGAGTTGACCCTGCATCCTTACTCTTAAAGTACAGCTCCTTGCCTCCTCCCAGCACACATGAAATGCCGCACTTGCGCATCGATGTCCTGTTCTAGTTTGTACGGGACACCATAGTGAAGCATTCGCAGTAACTAGATTTGAGGCACCGACGAAGCAGGGAAGGGCTTTGGACCATACATGATGGGCACATGCACGCTATCTCAGACGAGATTTCGGCATTCAGGACGGGCCAGTTTTCGCCAGTGGGCTTATTATGCATAAGAGGAACGAACAAGACTCATGGATTATTACCATAAAAGGTGAAAAATCTTTGCAGACCGTTATTTACAGTAGGAGGAGTTTAGGAAAGGGGATAACGCCAATAAACTTTTGACAGCAGCGACCAGTGAGGGGGTAAGTAGAATTCAATAGGTGAAATGCTGGTGACAGGTTCCCTTTAAGGCAATCCATTAAGAAATATACGTGATGTTGGCTTAAGGAAAACACCAATCCTGTGACATTTTCTGGAAATAAATGGTAATTTAAAGGAGTGCTAAAGTTAAAGTGAAAGAGCACAAATATATTCCACATACGTGTGTGAAAATGATGTTTTACAATTATGATAGTTATATATAGGGATCTTCCAACTCATCAGCACAATAAAACGGAGAGCAGAATCACCAGCAGGGAATGAGCAGAATTTAGGATTAAGTAGTCTACAGCCTTTGAATAGACATTATACTTGGATACAAGATGACAAATTGTTTTCGAGCATCTCCTGAAGCAGCCTCATAGTCAATAAATAGTTTATATCTAGAGCGCATTGAGGGAGATTTATCAAACTAGTGAAAAAAGGAAAAGTGAAGTATCTCAAAACAGATCACTACTTTTTTAAATCCAAATGCCTTGAGGACCGAAAAAAAGAAAATTTGAAACTGATTGGTTGCTATGGGCAGGGCTGGCCTTAGGGGTGTGTGACCTGTGTGAGTGCACAGGGCGCTGCACCCTCCCAGCCACTGGGCTCTGCCTCTACACTGTGCTCTGCTCTTAGTTACAAACACGGAGTAAATAGGAGCCATGGAGCAAGAGCAGAGGAGGAAGTTCTGCCCACAGCCCGTACTGCAAGAAACCTGTGATCCTGTCAGCAAGGAAAGATGGTAAGTGTCTCTATGTGTATATGTGTCTCTGTGTGTATATGTTCCAGTATGTGTGTGTATATGTGTCTCTGTGTTTGTATGTGTAAATGTTACAGTATGTGTATGTGTCTATATATGTGTCTGCTTGTGTTTGTCTCTTTGTAAATGTGTGTGTTCAATATTAAAGTAGAACTGATAAAATGAAGATATCTGCCCCTTATATTCCCTGCTGCCTCTTATATACCCTGCTGCCCCTATATACCCTCCTGCCCCTTATAAACTCTGCTGCCTCTTACATACCCTGCTGTCCCTTATATACCTTGCTGCCTCTTAGATACCCTTCTGCCCCTATATACCCTGCTACCCCTTATGTACCCTGCTGCCCCTTATATACCCGGCTGCCCCTTATATACTCTGCTGCCCCTTATATACCCTGCTGCCCCTTATATACCCTGTTACCCCTTGTATACCCTGCTGCCCCTTATATACCCTGCTGCACTTATATACTCTGCTGACTTAAGCGAAACACCACATTTTCATATATAGTAATCTATAACACTTTAATAGGCAATTAATTCATGGAAATGAACTTTGTAAAGTGAAGTACACTGCATGATATATACGTACGTACGTACGTACGTACGTACGTACGTACGTACGTACGTACACACACACACACGCACACATACATATATATATATATATATATATATGCCCCTGTGTGTTTATATGTGCTAGCGTCTATGGTTACTACTACATTACCTGTACTCAGAGAGTTATCACTGTGTTATCAGCAGTGTTATGGAGGACTGCAGGTAACATCTACTACATTATCTTTACTCAGAGAGTTATCACTGTGTTATCTCTGGTGTTACATAGGTCTGCAGGTAACATCTACTGCATTATCTGTACTGTGTCTGTATATATATATATATATATATATATATATATATATATATATGTGTGTGCCTGTGTGGGTATACATGGGTCTGTTTTGGAATTTGTCTTTGTGCTAGTATATATGCGCCTTCTATATATTTGGATATTTATCTGCCGGTGTGTGTGTGTGTGTGTGTGTGTGTGTGTGTGTGTGTGTGTGTGTATATGTCTCTGTATGTCTATATATTTACCTGTATGTATATATTCCAGAATGTGTGTATATATATTTGCCTGTATGTGTAAATATCTACCTTTATGTATGTACAGTATATATGTTCCAGTATGTGTGTCTATATATGTGGTTAATTTTTGGTTTGTGTAGGGCAGCAATAGAGAGTCCTGCACAGGGCACAATCCAACCTAAGGCCAGCCTTATAGGCAACACGTCCACTTTCCGTTGCACTTGTTTTGTTTAAATATCCCCCATGGTATATAAGTAATTTTTTTTTTACGGTTTACAGTTTGTGAATATGAAATCGCTTGAATATCCACAGTAGCCTGACAATAAATCATTTTGCTAGAATTTGCAGATAACTTCCTCCCATGTCTAGTTCACTAAAAAGTCCCTTGTTTCCTAAGTAATTTGCAGTAGTTTTATTTTTGCCAATTTGAAGCAAATCATTAGAGAATCAATTTAGTACATACGTTAATATGTTTAGCAAAACTGCAAATAATTATGGATGCTCCTAATTAAACTTAAGAACTATCTTTAACCAAAAATCCTTCCTCCTAAATGAATACTATTTGGAACCTCTGTCAAGAGGCACACATGTAAAGTGATTAATTATTGAATCTCCATAATTTAGGGTAGAGCAAAAAAGTGCTATTATAGGAAAGATTAGCTTAGAGATTTATTTATTTTTTTTTAAACATTAGTTTTTTATTAGTATATCAAAGAAACCACAGGTTACAGATTATACCATGGTACATAGTATCCTTGCAAGGAAGTACCTATACGATGCAAATCAACATTTGAGAAGTGACCTGTGGAGGGGGGGAAGGGAATACAGAAGGGAAAAGCAACCGGGGAGGGTAGGGAAACCAGGATACACACCAAGTATACATTAATCCATACATCTTTGTAGTATTTTTGACAATACATTTCCCAATAATCCCCTATTTTTCTCTGGGCTTTTATTTTTTCAGCAAGAGAACCTATCTATCCACGAGCGCCATTGGGATTTGAAGCGTTCCATTTTATTAAGACGAAGTGCAAAGAGCCTCTCGTACCCACAATGAGATGAAACATTGTCAATCACTTCCCGTATAGAGGGAGCTACATTAGTTTTCCACCGTTTAGCCATTAAAAGTTTAACTGAGAGACAAATGTGGGACACAATAACTCTTTGGGATGGTTCTACTACATCTATATCCAAGGAGAGAAGGGCTAGAGCTGCACTGAGTTCCATCTGGGTACCCACTAAAATGGACAATAAGTCAAACACCTCTTTCCACAATGAAGCAATAACTGGGCATTCCCAAAAGATGTGAAATAATGACCCAACCATCCCACATCTTCTCCAACACAAGGGGCTAGAGGACGGGTAAATTTTGGCCAATTTGCATGGAGTATAGTACCATCTCAAAAGTAGTTTGTGGAAAACTTCCAGGAGATTCGAGTCCATAGTGGACCTCAATGTCCATTTAATCGCTTTTTCCCATGTCTCAATGTCATATGTGTACCCCAAGTCTGCTTCCCATTTTGCCATTTGTGGGGTTTTTGAAATTGCCCCGTCCCCCAGGATTTTATCATATAAAGCTCGGGTTAGCTTAGACTCCCCCGTATCATTCTTCATAATCAAGTCATGTAGCCCAGATGGAATCTGTACCTGTGCCTGCGATTTAGATGGAAGAAGATGTCTAACCTGCCTGTATTTAAAAAGATCTGCCTGTGAAATTCCAAATTCCGTACGTAGCTCTGAGAAAGTTTTTATATTGTCACTATTAGGCCTCATTTACACGAGCGTATTATACGCGCGTGCGACGCGCGTGCTTTTCACGCGTGTCGTACGCACCTATAATAGTCTATGGGGCTGTTTAGACGATGCGTGAATTTTGCGCAGTGCGCGTGCGTTGCGTAAAACTCACGACATGTTCTAAAATCGTGCGTTTTTCGCGCATCACGCACCCATTGAAGTCAATGGGTGCGTGAAAACCACGCATGCCGCACGGAAGCACTTCCGTGCGAACTGCGTGATTCGCGCAAGAGCTGTCAAACTCCTGAATGTAAACAGAAAAGCACCACGTGCTTTTCTGTTTACAAACATCCAAACGGAGTGTCAAATTCGAGATGAGCGCACCGAACTTCACCGGGTTCGGCCAAACTCGTTTTGACCGAAACCGGTAAAAAATGTTCGGGTACGCGACGTCAGGAGACAGTCTCTGTCCACGGTGCTGAAAGCGTTAAACTGGTTCAGCACCATGGACAGTGACTTCCGCTCCGAAAATCCATGAACCTGTAAAAAAAAAAAGACGTTCTGACTTACCGATAACTCCGGTCCGACCTCCCGGGATGACAGTTAAGTCCAAGTGACAGCTGCAGCCAATCACAGGCCAAGCACAGGCTGCAGCCAATCACAGGCTGCAGCGGTCTCATGGACTGCGGCGTCATCCTGGGAGGTGGGGCCGGATGACGAGAGAGGGACGCGTCACCAAGGCAACGGCCGGGAGACCGGACTGGGGGAAGCAGGCAGTTCATGGTAAGTTTGAACATCTTTTTTTATTCACAGGTTGGTGTATATTGTGATCGGCATTCACTGTCGAGGGTGCTGAAAGAGTTACTGCCGATCAGTTAGCTCTTTCAGCACCTTGGACAGTGACGGGCGTCGACTAGCCTCATCTCTATGATGGCGGCTGCGCGAAAATCACGCAGCCGCGCATCATACACGGATGACACACGGAGCTGCCAAGTGCCTTTTGCGCGCGGAAAACGCAGCGTTTTTTGCGCGCGCAAAACGCACACGCTCGTGTAAATGAGGCCTTAAACAAATCGGATAGTGTCACAATCCCCCGGGCTTCCCAGTTTTTCAATTTTAGGTTAGGAACCAAAAGTTCCAGGGTGTCCACCGGTAGAGGGATCTTGCGGGTAAGAGCGTCAGGGGGTGTTGCCTTTAGAGCTGCTTTCCATGCCTGGATAGAAGCTATCACCGTAGGAAATCTTGGAATCAAACTTGTAGGGAACTTCGCTTGAGCTAGCAGTAGCGAGGAGAGAGGGATATCTCCAATCAGATGTCGTTCTATCATAGGCCAACTAGAGCCTGTGAATGGAAAACACCAGTGTCTCAACTGGCGCATCACTATAGCTGCGTGATACGCTTCAAGATTCGGAACTCCCATTCCTCCCCTCTGTCTATGGACATAGAGACGCTGCCGTGCCACCCGTGGTTTCCCCTTGTTCCAAATAAATCCCATCAACTGGTCTTGTAGCTTACTAAGAAGGGGTCTAGGAATAGGAACTACAACTGTTCTGAAAATATATAGTATTTTGGGCAAAATTAACATTTTATATAGGACCATGCGTCCCATCCAGGACGGTTCAGTGCATGATAATCGCTGAAGGTCTCCCTGTAGTTTATCGAATAAAGGAAGCAGATTAATATGTGCCAGTTTAGAAGTATTGGCACATAAGTTAATACCTAGATAAGGGATCGACCCTTCCTCCCAACCATACGAGAATTCTTTCTGAATGTCCTGTCGCAGTCTTGTGGAAATTGATAATCCCAGTATCTGAGATTTGGATACATTAACTTTATAATACGAGACCCTACTGAACCATTCCAGAATTTCCGATACCCTTCTGAGAGATGTCAATGGATCCGTAAGGGTCAAAATTACGTCATCAGCGAATAAGCCTATCTTATGCTGTCTATGCCCTACTGAAATCCCTCGCACTCCCAAATCCATTCGAATCATTTCCGCCAATGGTTCCATAACCATAGTGAACAGTAAGGGCGAGAGAGGGCATCCCTGACGGGTACCATTGGTGATATGAAATGGTCTGGACATCATCCCGTTAGTCAAGACCCTAGCTGAAGGTGAGGAATATAGAGCACCTATCGCAGTGAGAATGGAACCAGAGAAACCGAACATTCGCATGGTAGCAAAGGCAAAGTCCCAATGAATCCTATCGAACGCCTTCTCCGCATCCAGCGTGAGGAGAAGAGAAGGCGTCCGGCTAATCTCTGCCTTAGATATCAGATTGATGATGCGTCTGGTGCCATCTGGGGCTTGGCGGCCCTTCGTAAATCCCACCTGGTCATTATGAATAATGGTAGGGAGTATGGTCAATAGACGTTGGGCCAGTATCTTTGCATAAAGTTTGGTGTCGCAGTTCAACAAGGATATGGGCCTGAAATTAGCTGGTAGCGTAGGAGATTTCCCCTGTTTAGGGATGGTAACTATGGTTGCTTGGAGCATTTCCTCAGGAAGGTTACCCTTGACCATTGCAGCGGTGAAAATTCGCGCCAAGTATGGGGCCAATACCTTCTCATTTAGTTTATAATATTCGGAGGAGAACCCATCCGGTCCCGGGGCCTTGTGTTGTTTACCCATCCGAATTACTCTGGTCACTTCCTCTGTCAGAATAGGGGCATTAAGTTGGTCTAGCTGTAAAGGGGTTATCTTGGGCAGCTGTAGCTTGTCCAAAAACCCACCTATAGTCTCCAAAGTTGGGTGAGACGTAGCAGGGTCTTCTTTCAAATTATAAAGTTTAGCGTAGAACGAACTAAATCTGTCCGCGATGCCTTGCGGGTTCGAAACCCTAGAATCCTCCCCCTCCGCCTCCAAAAATGGAATCCTACTTTTTTGTTGTTTCAGTTTAACCCTTGTCGCCATATATTTGCCCGCTTTATTATGTGAGGTGTAATAGGTCATGCGAAGCGAGGTTAAATGTTTATCAAAGTCCGCTATAAGCAGCCTCCTAAGTTCCTGTCTAAGTTTGGTCAGCGCATCATTTAGTGTGACCGAAGGGGAGGACTTCTGTTGGGTCTCTAGAGCTTTGATCTGTTCCAATACCTTGTCCGTATTTACCCGTTTCTGTTTATAATAGTGCGAGCTCTGCTGGATCAGGAGACCACGCATAACTGCTTTATGGGCATTCCATAGGACAAAGGGTTCAACCTCTGGGGTGTCATTAAGATCAAAGTATTCTTGCAATTGAGAGGAAATATGCTCTTTATATTTAGGAAGGGCCATCAGAAAGGTATTATTGCGCCAATTCCTAAAGGGACGGGACCAGGGTGCCAATGCTATCTGCATGGATATAGGAGCATGGTCTGACCACGTGATCACCCCTACCTCTGCTTTTTGTACTGCTTGCAGCAACCATTTATCTACTAGGTATACATCAATCCGTGAGAAAGTATGATGGCAGGAAGAATAGAAAGTGAATTCCCTGGACGAAGCATTATGGCATCTAAACACATCATAAAGGTCTTCCCTTTGAGCCCATGGTGAGAGTGTAAGGAGAGACCTCCTGCTCTTGCTGGTGGTGTCCATAACCCTGTCTGGAACTACATTAAAATCTCCACAAAGTATGAGTTGACCCTTTTGGATCTTGCGAATTTTCCGCATGGTTTTGTTCAGAAAGCGAATCTGTGAGGCGTTAGGAGCATAGATATTGACTAACGTTATCAAAGAGTCATTGATAGAACACACCAGAGCAAGAAATCTCCCCCCCACATCGATCAGAGAATCCACCAGCTTAAAATCCAAAGAATCACTGACTGCAATCAATACCCCTGCTTTTTTCCTGTCAGAATTGGCCATAAAAACATGAGGGAAATTTGGATTTATAAAAGAAGGGCACTGCTCCCTCTGGAAATGTGTCTCCTGTAGACACAAGATATCTGCTCTAGAACTTCGGGCCTCTTTCCAGGCGGAGGATCTTTTAAATGGACTATTCAATCCCTTTACATTCAGTGAAACTATTTTAACCGCCATTATCATAATTCCTAATGAGCATTATACCATATGCAGTCTGCCTCATCCTGGACTCATCAACATTTGTAGACATATCAGAGAATATACACTTGGTGTAACATGTTTGGGAGAAAAACAGGGAATATTTGAACCACAACTTTAACCACATGTATCAGAGATATAACAGTCCCTGAAGCACTATGAAAAACCACAGGATCTAGAAGATCTCAACGACCCTGTAAAGATACTGGGGACGAAAGTTCGGCCTGAAGAGACACAACCTCATAATCTCACGCATAAAGTACCTTCAGCGAGAGTCAGCCTGACTCCGCCACTCTGGAGAAATTCTGGACGGGGCTCTGATTGAGGGTTTCACAGGTATGTCGGACATCCGGACCCCCCACTCCTTCAGCAATTGAATACCATCCGCAGGCTTGTGAAGAACATGTGTACGATCCTCTTTTCGGACCAGAAGCTTCGTAGGGAACCCCCACTTATACGGTATCTTGCTGCTCCGTAGCGAGAGTGTAACAGGCAGGAAATTCCTTCTAGCTTGAAGAGTGGCTTGTGAGAGGTCCGCATAAAGATGTACCCCTTCATATGGGTCTGGGAGTTTCTGAGCTTTTCGCGCTGCGAACATTAGGGCCTCCTTGACATGAAAAAAATGTATGCGAGAAAGTACATCTCTTGGTATTTCTGATGGTAAAGCCTTAGGTTTCGGCAAACGGTGTGCCCGGTCTATGATCAGATCCTGAGGCGTGGAGTGTGGCAAGAGGGATTTAATCAGCTTTTGCAAGAACAGTGGGAGCTCAGACGGAGACACAGATTCAGGAATGCCCCGAAATTTAACATTGTTCCTCCTATTCCTATCCTCCATATCCGCCATCTTAGATTTCATGCTTTCCACCTCTTCTTCTAAAGTATAGTGTGCATCCACTAAATCATTGTGCGCTTGAGTGAACTCCCCCATTTTCCTCTCCACATGATCCACTCTGGAGCCTAACTCTTCCATATTAGTGTGTAGCGTAGCAGAGATTTTTGCTAAGTCCTTTTGCAGGGACCCCCTAAGGGCCATCACCAGGCCTTTAATAAAAGTTTCCGACGCCGCCTGGTCTGTAGTGGGGAGGCTAGAGATCGGGTCCCCCTCCTCAAGTGATGTATCCTCTTGCAAGGAATCAGTAGTTGGGATTAGGTCCCTTTGGGAAACCTGACGTTCAGGGGGGAGATCTTCCTCCTCTTGCTGCCGACTCTCAGCCGCCATTTGCCCGTGGCTTCTCTCCGGTGTCAGTGGGGCGCTAGGGCCAAAGATCAGCTTACTTCCCGGGCTGGCCGCTATTGGGCATTCAGGGGAGTGTATAGACTCACCGGGAGATTCCGAGGGCGACGCCAGTCTCGATCCTCTGTCACACATCTCTCCAGAGAAGCTGCTGCCGGCGCCATCTTGGAAATCCTCCTTCCTCGCGCTGCGGGTCGAAAAGAAGTCTGTTAGCCGCTTCGGGCCAGACTTATTCCCCTTTCTCCTTGTCATCATCGTTGTCCCCGGGTTGAGTGACGAAGAGCAGTCAAACCCCGGCTTCGGGCACGCTTAAATATACCGTCGCTTGAGGTTTTAAGACGGAGCTCACTCTGAAGCGTCCGTCCCGGTCTGCATCCAAGCCACGCCCCCAGCTTAGAGAATTTTAATTGCAGATTGCATATTAGAACTTAACTTATGTTACTGTAACAGGATTATTCACATTCAACTGATCTTAAAGATCAGAGTTTATCACTTTGTCTACAATTAAACAACACAGAAAGTACAATTTATACATTCACAAAACTGCTGTTATAAGTAAATTATTCTGGAAACACATGACCAGCTAAGAAGAAATAAAAATGTGAATGTGACAGTTATTCAAATAATAAATACACTCTTAAGGGCCTGTTCACATCAGCGTTTGCCTTCTGTTTAGGCTTTCCATTCACCTGTTCCGGCAGCCTAGTGTGCTGTGCTATTGTTTCCGTTTTGCAAACGGAAACGATACTTTCCGTTTGTCTTTCCGTCCATCTGTTCCTCTGATGGAACAGATGAACGAAAATCCCAAACGGAAGGCATAAGCTGATGTGAACAGGTCCTAAGTCAGGTTCACACATGCAATTTTGAAACAATTAGTTTACTCAAACACAGAAGTGGACATAAGGGAAAGGAGATGCATCATTCTTCTCTTTATACCTTCCTTTTGGATCCTCATCTGTGTTTGCCTAAAAAAAATCAGAGCCAAAAACTGCACTAAAAACTGCATCAAAACACTGTGTGTGATCCTAACCTTAGGGTTCATGCATGTGGCAGTTTTATGGCCGTGTGTTACGAACTGTGATACGGTGCCGTTAAGAATTCTATGGGTTCATAGTCTACCTCTGTGTGACCTCAACACAAATGCCCCCTCTGACACATAAAACACCGGTATTATAAATAACATATGACAGGTGGCCATGTTAAAGATTTTGCATTAGGGCCCAGGAGCTTCAAGCCCTGGCTTTCACTAAGAACGCCGTTGGCGTTTGAAACGCGTAAGCATACTGGTCCTTTGTCATTTTGTGCTGGGTGGATTTTTAATGTTTATGCAATAAAATCCTGGGATAGTTTCATTAAGTGCTGGATCATACCTTTTGTTTGCTGCTGTGGAAGATGCCTGAGCCATGGCAAAATCCGTGCACTGGATCCCTGAAGACTCTGGACACTGGTGAGATGGTAAAATCTTTTCATTTTACTTCAAGCTGTGTGCCTGAGCACTCATTCTTAAACATTATTTGTTTAATAAATTCTGGCAATGCTCTTCTTCCTTCAGCTGCAAACTGAAATTTACATTTTATAGCAGTCTGCCGTCAACCAGTTCCAGCTACAGTCAGTCGTAAAATTGTCTGTGAGTAGTGGAAAGATCATAGGCTGCAAATTAAGAAATCCTCAAGATGATGAGTCCGAATATTCTTTACAATTGTGCTTCATTATACTAGGAGTGTATTAAGTAATTTATTTAGCATCTACTCTAAATAATACTTTAAATATGTGGATATTGCTGAAATGTTGTACTGTGCACTGTGAATTGACTCACTTCCCAAGCCGAAATCTCAGGGCATGGCATTTAATTTGTGTACTCTTTTAGATTGCATACATAGAATTCTGTTTAGCAGATATGATTTATTGTGGAGACCCAGAGAAGTATTATTACTCAAAGATGCTTTTCAACTCATTTGCATAATCTGATTTATTTCTAGCAAATTTCACATTGTGACATATGCCTAAAAATACATATAATTCCTAAATATGTTACACTTTTACATTATTTATATGGCCCTGCATTTTTAATAAAAAAAAAATAGAAAGATGTTTGAAGTTGACACAGTTTAAGTAAACATAATGGGAGTTCCTTTCACTGGGTGGATACCAATGGAACTTTATTGGTTAGAACCTAACCTTTAATGTGAGGTTTGTTTCACTTTATAGCAGTCTGTGATAGTGATACAATTGTATCTATATAATTCATTCACTAGTGCTTGCACACTTTACATTGACAGATGTAATAGATTCAGATAGGACAAGGATGGATTATGACATCTTAATGGTTAATACCATCACACTCTAGTATTTATATTTTTATTTTAAATTATATATTTTTTCTTAGATTTTTCATACTTTTATATTTTTATTGTATTTTGATTTTGTTATCTCCAAGTTGGGACCGGTAACCCCCCTTGTCACAAACCTAACACTCGGGTTCCAAATGCTGAATCCGCTGCTGTTTCCAAGCACAATGAGTGCCATAAACTGATATAGTATCAGCAGCTGCTTTAGATTACTCTGTGTGACCCTCGTGTTAGCAAAACACTCTCCCTGCCTATCTACAATCAACTAGCCCTACGCGTTTCTTCACTCATAGATAACTCTGCAGTGGTTTGTCTGGGGCTCGCAAAGTTGATAAATTAGACCCTCTGGCATTCCAGAGGTCTGTGTAAACAATGCAAAGATTCTGTAATCATAACATGGACATGATTGCTAGCTGCTGTCAGCGGCAAAATGCTCCGTCTTCTAAAGACCGAGTACCCTCCGCCTCATGAGCTCACTGTCATCTTCAACCAATGAACTGGAATCACGTCTTTGCTGGAGTCCCGCCCCAATTTTTGGGGGCTTGGCTGTGCTGGCTAATCAATGGTCTGCACTATTACAGCCTCCCTTCGTGACATGAGGGGGCGTGGTCGGAGTTCCAGAGTCAGCCCTGTTGGAAATGGGCATGCAATGTCTCTCCACATAGAGCTGCAAGAATGTGCTGTTCAGAATGTTCCTCCACGTCGGAGCAGAAAGGCAGCATCGGTACTCGCTGTATCCATGGTGAGCGATGCCAGACCTGTCTGAATCTGTCTATCCAATACATGTTTTATGACAGTATGGGGAAATGAATAAACGTGAGTCAGGCTGTCAGCACATATAAGTAATGACACATTCCAATTCACTGTGTGTGTGTGTGTGTGTGTGTGTGTGTGTGTGTGTGTGTGTGTGTGTGTGTGTGTAGTAAATATTTAAGGGAATGATGTTCAGTGGCAAGTAAATGTATCCCTTATCTAGTTGCATTTGATGCAGACACAGAGTTGTATTATTAGTAGTAATCCCTTATCTAGTTGTATATGAGGCGGATATAAAGTTATATATCATATACTAAACTGAGGTTTAGATGAAACTTACATATGACATATAGTCATTAATTCCATGTGGATGTAGTGTTTTCAATCGATAAATCCACCTACCTTCCTTCTGTAAAAGTAACCTGTCTAGGTTACCTCCTCTAATGGAGGGTCTGATCACTTCTATGACTTTAAATGTAATTTCATCCTGTTTATCTGGATGTTTTTCTCTCATATGTCTTGCTAGGCAAGTATCATCTTTCCTGCGTATGTTAGCGATATGGTCCAAAATTCTCCTCCGGAATTCCCGAATTGTGTAGCCTATATAGTTTTGCTTACAGACACAGATAGCCATGTAGATGACCCCTTTAGTTGTGCAATTGGCAAATTCCCTATTCTCATAGATTTTTCCAGTCACGGCACTGGTGAATGTGTTGCTTTTGGTGATATATCTGCACGCCTTGCAGGAACCGCATTTAAAGGTGACTGGATGGTTTATTAGGGAGCCATGTCGGTAGGGAGAGAGGTTCGTTGAAGTGACTATGCACCAAACGGTCTTGAAGATTTTTTCCCCTCCTAAAAATGATTAATGGATGGGAAGGTACTGCTTTATTTAAATCTTGATCGGCAGTTAAAATCCCCCTATACTTACACAGGATGTTTCTAACCTCCCTGTGATCAAAGGTACCTACTATTCTGATTGGCAAGGGTGTCTCCACCTCTTTTAATTTAGGGACCAATAGGCTGAGTCTGTTCACAGATAATGCATTTTGATATGCATCCCTCAATGTCTTATCTGGGTAGCCTCTACTCCCAAATCGTTTACGAAGTTGTTGGGATTTCTCCATAAAGTCCCCCAGATTGGAACAATTTTGCCTAAATCTTAAATACTGTCCTTTAGGAATCCCCCTTTTGAGAGGTATTGGGTGATGGCTCCCATGCGAGTAAGTTATTGGTGGCCGTAGGTTTATGGAATAGACTCGTTGTCAAATTTCCCATTATGGTCTTAGTCACCGTAATATCCAGGAAGTTGATTGACGTTTCCTCTATCTCTGATGTGAAATATAGGCCTAATTCGTTCACATTCAGATTGTCGACCAATTGATTGAAACGGTCGACAGAATTGTCCCACAGTATCAAAATGTCATCTATGAAATGGGAGAGTATAAAAACTGTATATGAAAAGTGGATGAGTTACATTTTTCAATGGGTTTTAGAAAAAAGACCTGTAATCTGATTGGTTTCTTAGGACAACTTCAGCACTCTTACATTGTACTAGCTTTTGATAAACCTCCCCTATGCATTACCTGCATGGTTACTACATTTTCAATGCAATTATGACAGAGTTCTTACATAATTGTACTTAAAAAAAAATCTAAATGTTTTTATCAAAGAATATCACAAGAGTTTAAAACTTAAAAACAAGAGTAGGAAACAGATAATCCAATAACTAAGTGAAGAGTAGCAATGGTCATAATTTCCGACCAAACAACGTCCTTTTGGCCATTAGTTCAATGATTATGTCCATATATATGCAGCAATTGTTTACCTAGTTTGTGGGATGGAATTCAACAGGAATGGGATGAGAAGAAAAAAAAAAACTAAAAATAATTTTATCAAGTCCCTAACACTTTTTTCCAACACCAATAACATGTTTGTAGTTGCCAAACAAAAAAAAAATATCTGCCACTTTTGCATGCTAAAAAGTGATGGTAAAGTATTGTATGTCAGATACAAGTTTACATAGTATAGTAGCTGTGCTGTGTTCCTTAATCGACGGGTTCAGTGACAGCGGGTCCTGCTTGTCTCTGATATGCAGGATCCACCTGTTATTCATCACATCTAAGTTATGAACTTAGATGTGATAGATTACAAGTGGATCCTGTGTGACCCGCTGTCACTGAACCCGTCAGTCCCGCAAACGGGAGCAGGATTTAGTAAAAGATACAGCTGCTCTATATAGAGAATACAGAGCAGCTGTATCTCAAAAAATGTAAATAATTTTTAATAAAAACTATTTATAAAGTTGCACTAATCATACTAACTGCTCTTTTTATTAAAAAAAATGGCTTTCAAAGAATTACATTGCCATAAAGGTATCATTTGCTACACTTATTCGTTACTCAGCAATGTGCTCAACCAATGGTCCTTCATCTGGCTTTGAAAAAGTACACATGAATACAAAAATAAGTGTCATGACATACAGGTGAAAAAAAGATGAAGAGAACATAAAAGTAGTAGGAAATAATGCTGTATAGATGATGTGTATTAACGCATGGATAATATGCATAGCCTATTTTTAGCAAGAGTTTGACATACATGATGTTTCTCAGGTAATGTTGAATAAAGATTGGCTACAGGACAATGAGAAGGAAGAATGAAATTGTATAAGAGCATCCTGCCATTGTAAAATACGGATATAAGATAAAGCATACATATACATACATATACTGTATACAGCATAAATATAATCTGAATATGGAAGAATACCTCTGAATCAAGACAGGATAAGACATGATTTGTATGAAAATGTCCAAAAATGTTAAAGGGTTTATCACAGAATCTTCCATTTCCTCCAAAACCCCTGTCCCTTTCTAAGTTTAGAAAGTATACAGAAACATGCCCTAATAAACATACTATGTAGTTTTCTTCAATCCTTTCTGCCTCTGGTTCCTCCTTTCATCTTTCTCTATTTACTGACATGACTGTCGTTTACTCGTAGGAAACGACATTTCCTATAATTGCCATTTCATCTGCTCCCAGCTCCTCGGTGCGCTGAGCTGAGGACTACATTTATAAGGCAAGCACTGTGGTGTACATTGTACTCCTTTGCAGTGAGACAGCGCACGTACAGTTTTGCTGTCCTTAATGCACAGGGATATCATGCACATTGTGAGGAACAAAGCAACTCCGCTCCAGCGAACCTCACGCATGTGCCCTCCATAACTAAACGTTTAAAAAACGTTTGACATGTCAGAAGTTGTGATCGGTGGGAGTCCAAGCATTGAGACCCCATTGATCGCTAAAACAAAGCGGCATAAGCGCTTGGCTAAGTGCTGTGCCACTTCGTTTCTGATCGGCTTTCCGCGGAGCGGTTTACGGGCTCAATAGTAAGTGTATGAGTCCGTACACCGCTTCCTTGGCTTTCAGGGGAAAGACTATCAGAAACACAGTGGCACAGCACTCGTCTGAGCGCTTCTGCCGCTTCATTTTACCGATTGGTGGGGTCTCAGTGATTAAAACGATCAAAAATTCTAACATGTCACTATGACATTTTAAAAGTCTTTTTTAAAGTTTAGTTACCATTTAAGTTTATTTTGGAACTTCTCAACTTGATAATAATTATTTTCTCTTTGAAGACACATATTATCAGCATATATCTGGGACTAAAATGGCTTGTAACATAGCACCTACATATGCTGTAATCGTTATGAACATGTTTAAAAATACCAACTATTTTTAGATCCAAACTTTCTGTACAATTTTGTTTAATACTTGTTTGATGAACAAATAAATAAAATTGCTTCTGCTTGTGTTTGCAAACAAGTCATGTATAGTGATTCTTATTTCAAAACAACTGTAAAAATGACAAGTTATTATTATTTAAGCATGCTGAAAGTAATTCTCAGATGTACATGGTTTTCTTCAAGACAGATATTTAATTAACTTTATAGTCTTTTTGTGTTTTATAATTCACCTGTGATATTATTAGGAATGCACTTTCCTCATTTATAAAGCGGAAGTTGTTATAAAGAATTGTACTGAGCATATACGTCCCTTATGAGTTAATTAAAGCAGGAAGAAGTGCAGAAAAAGGTGATAATTCATTAAAATGCATGGCACAATGCTATACAACTTTTACAATGTATTATTTTAATTAATGGAGAAAAGAAGCGTTAACGTCAATAGTTTGATAAGTGAAAGCTAAAAGGGACTATGTATCAAACAATTTGTACAATTGAATTTTGCCAAACATTATTACAAGAAATGACTTTAATGATCAAGCTGTAAATACAATTGAACAATTCTGGAAGCGAACAAAGGAAACACATAGGTGTAGGGATTTTTCTTTCTAGTGCAAATGAAGTCATTCAGTATACGTAGTTCAAGGCCACTTTGAGCCTTTCTGATGCCAGAGACCTTTTCTCTCTGAATTGGTAATAGAAAAATGCATATAGTTTTGCCCAGAGCATACCATGACAAAACACATGTTATTTAATAGTTAAAGGGGTTTTCCCATTAGGAACATTTATGACATATCCACAGGTTATTTCATAAATGTCAGAAAGATGCGGGTCCCACCTCTGGAACCGGCACTTATCTCTAGAACGGGGCCCCCTAAACCCCGCTCTACCGCTCTGTGTTGCGGCTGAATCATGTGATGTCCAATCATGAAAAAGAAAACAGCATAGCTCGCTGTTCTACACTGTTTCCGTAAGTCCCTTAGAACTGAATGGTAGTTACGGAAACAGCGTAGCTCGCATGATACGCTGCTTCCATAACTGCCGTTCACTACTATGAGAGTTACGGAAACAGCATAGCTAACCGGGCTGCGTTGTTTCCGTAACTCCCGACCATATAGTCAGGAAGTGGCCAGGAGGCAGCGGGAGCAGAAAAAGGTAAAACAGGGGTTTAGGGTGCCCCGTTATAGAGATAGGAGAAGGTCCCAGAGATGGGACCTGCATCTATCTGGCATTTATGTCATAAATGTCCCTGATGGGAAAACCCCTTTAAATCATGGATAGTGCACTACTTTTATACATTTTATAAATTTTTCATCTAATTTCTCAAAAGGCAGAAAAAAAATTATATTCCAATAATACAGTATACTAAGTTGCAGCTCAGCTTCAATAAAGTGAATGTGGCTGAGCTACAACACCACACATACCCCTTGGATAGATGTGGTGCTGTTTTTTGACGAAAGCAGACATGTACAACTCCTTTAAATAAACAGCAACATATTTACTGGGAATGTGCTACATTCTAAGTTAAAGTCTAAGACTATTACATAAATTCATGAAATTTGTGACCCAGTAGATATTAAAAGATCCATGTTATTTGTGCAATTTCTGTATCTAATGTTAGTAAGCAATATAAGGGCACATTCAGACGTGGCAGAATTGCTGTTGAATTCCGCTGCGGACAGTCCGCAGTGGAATTCTGCAGCAGTCGTTTTTTACATTTGCTTCTGCTTCTTCACATTTTTAGGAAACTTAGTTCAGACATTGCAGAAAATAACTGTGCGGAATTTAGGCTACGGTGCAGAATTTTCCCTCCGCAGCATGCTCATTATGTTGCAGAGAAGCAGCAGGATTTCAGCATTTGCATTTGCAGCAAGTCCGCTGTGATATCCACAACATCAGAATAACCTGTCAAATATGGAAATGTTGCTGCAAATTCGCAATGAATCTGCAGCAACATTTTCAGCAGAACAATTCTGCCACGTCTGAACATGGCCTAAATGTTGCATTGCACAAATAGTATAAAGAAAAAAGTATCCCACACCGTTTAAATAAATGTTGCATAGTAAATATAGTATAAAGTAAAAAAAATAAGTATAAAAAAATTTACCTGTAAAAGTTTAAAAAACGTAATATTTACATGGATTTTTTTTTATAAATGAATGGTGGAAAGTATCCCTGGACTATTTTATATTATTCAGTTTTTTTAAGCTAAAAGTATTTTCTTAGAACACCGAAAAAGATACAAATTTGCATAACAAATCGTACTACACTGACTCATCTTTTTGCAGATCAGTAACATTATTTGTTATGCATAGAGATTTTTTTTTTATTCCTTATTATAGATGCAATACATCTACATAAAATTAGTCGGCTGATCTCTCCACAGCAATAAAGAGAATAGAATTTTAGCATAAATACAGTATGTACATATGTCTTAGAAACATAAATGATTTAAGCAGAAAACTTTTCATACAAGTAATACATTTTTGGTTGTAACTTGTAAATATTGGAGTTTAGAATATCTGTGTTTGAATAGATGATAAATTCAGCATGAAAAGTGTGACATGTTACTTACACCTATATTGGCCTGAAATCTAATTGTCATTTGCAGTTAAAAAGGTCTCTGAAATGACAAGTGACGAGTTTTCATTATTGTATTTCATTGTCATATAAAGTCACATAAGTATTATACACTGTATAATGGGAATCATTTTAAGTGGATCTGCCAGCATTCCTATAAATTGTCATGTAGTGAAAAATTCTGCACTATAAACCTATTGCCATACTGTAAAATAACCTTTCTACAGATTTTTCGAGATTTTCACTTTCGCACAGCATATCTCCAGCATTACATTTACGTCAGGGTAAAAGTTGCTAGGAGAAGCCGCAGAGAGAAGATAGGGGGTGTTGGGTACAATATAGCAGACATCATTACTACTGCCTATGTTTGTACAATAGATAGAAAAGGACTAGCACTCCAACTTGGTTTGGTTCACACTGGAAAGGACTGCTGCGTCCAATGGTAATGTGAAAATAATTCATGGCACACTATTGATTGTTTTTGCATTTAATGGTTTACTTTATTAAGTTATAAAAAAAAATAGTCAGTATTTAAAAAAATTATATTTATATTATATATATTTTTTAGATTTTGTCCTACCAGTACCGTCTTTGTAGTTTCTGAGTATTCAAATGAAAGAGATTAGGTGAGCGTCAGCCGCCAATAAAGTTGCACAGTGGAGAATGTCTCTTTTAAAAAAGAAAGGTCCAGGTAGCACCGAAATATGGATCTAAATGTTTTGAAGAAGCATATGGGCATATGGACGGGGCTTATGGATAGGGATTGTCCTTGTGAGACAACTGCTTTAAAGGGTTTTCTCTGGTGACAAAGTCCCGTACACATTTGAGCCATTTAAAGATTATTTTAGGGATTTGAAACTTCAGAATTTTCCTAATATTGAATCATATCTCCTTTTATAATAATAAACATAGTTATCTGCAGTGGAGTGGGAAATGATCCCCTCAGATCATGATCTAAAAAGGCTGATGATCCTGCAATACGTAGCATTTGGGTGGAGCTTTTCTTTAATGGTTTAAGTTTGTTTTTAGGCTCGATCTTCTCTTTTCTTATCTACTTAGAATTATTATGCTTGCAACTAAAATTATATTACTAAACCCAAGTAAAGCAGTTGAAAAGTATCTTTGCATTTTTAAGTCAAAATTTATTTTTTCATTCAAAATGCCCAGTACAGAAAGAAAAAAACAACCAACACAACATAAATAATTTATGGGTACATAAAGATTTCAGAATACTTTATATTTCTATTACATACAAGTTTCAACTATAATAAAATCAGGCAGTAAGGGGGCAAACCAAGTAGCCATGTCAAGAGAGGGAAGCGTCACCAAGGCAACGGTGATGCGTCCCTCTCTTGATATCCAGCCTGACCTCCCTGGATGACGCGGCAGTCCATGTGACCGCTGCAGCCTGGGATTGGCCTGTGATTGGCTGCAGTGGTCACTTGGACTGAATCGTCATCCCGGGAGGTCGGACTGGAGGAAGAAGCAGGGAGTTGTCGGTAAGTAGGAACTTCTATTTTTTTTACAGGTTGATGTATATTGTGATCGGAAGTCACTGTCCAGGGTGCTGAAACAGTTACTGCCGATCGTTTAACTCTTTCAGCACCCTGGACAGTGACTATCTCCTGACGTCGCGTACAGGAAAATCAGTGACTCATAAGGTGCCAGTCAGTCAGAGAATGCTGACTACGCAGGCGCCAAAATTTTGCCGGGTTCGGTCAAAACGTGTTCGGCCGAACCCGGTGAAGTTCGGATTCGCTGCGAACCGAACTTTTCACGATGTTCGGACCGAAACCGGGTTCGGTTGTCCCGGTTCGCTCATCTCTAATTGTGATCATCGCATTTAAGGGGTTTGAAGCATATAGGCAGCCCCCACTAAGCGATTATGGCAATGCTTGTCATGGCAACCGGAGGCCAGACAATGGCCTCCGGGTTGCCATGTATGGAAGCCTAGGAGGAGAAGCCTCTGGCTGGTCCTCCTATGCTTCCTGGTCAGAGTGACTGTCACATCACAATGACCATTAGAATACATTACACTACTTAGGTAGTGTAATGTATTCTAGCAGTGATCAGAGCTGTAGGTCTTCAAGTCCCCTAGTGGGACAGAAAAAAAGTAAAAAATAAGTTAATAAAAGTGTAAAAATAATAGTTATGTTAAAAAAAACCAAGAACTGCTTCTTTTCCTAAAATTTGTCTTTTAACATAGGAAAAATATGAAAACATTAAAAAAAAAGTACACACATTTGGTATCACCATGTTTATAATGACCCAAACTATAAAACTGTAATGCTATTTTTCCCGCACGGTGAACACCTAAAAAAAAAATCAATAAAAAACTATGTCAGAATCGCTCTTTTTTTGGTCACCACCCCTCCCAAAATAAAGAATAAAAAGTGATCAAAAAGTTGCATGTACCCCAAAACAATAAAAACTACAACCTGTCCCGCAAAAATCAGGCCCTTACACAGGTTTTTTGACTGAAAAAGAAAAAAGTTATGGCTCTCAGAATATGGTGACACAGAAAATAAATAATTTTATAAAAAAAAGTGATATTATTGTGCAAACGCTGCAAAACATAAAACCAGTAATCGCATCGACCCGCAAAAGAAAACAAAATGTAATTTATAGTAATGTAATTTATAGCCCAGGGTGAACGCTGTAAAAAAATGTAACTAAAAAACATCAGACAGAATTGATGGTTTTTGGTTTCCTGGCTTTGCAAAAAAAAAAAAAAGGACTAAAAAGTGATCAAAAAATCGCATGTATCCCAAATGGTACCAATGAAAACTACAGATTGTCCCACATGAAATAAACCCCCACACAGCTCCATTGGTGAAAAAATACAAAAGTTCTGACTCTCAGCATATGGCGATGCAAAATGTGCAGAGTGTTCCAGAAGCGGATAAGACTGGGCACCATTTATCAGTGCGACACTGGCCACATATCTGTGAACTATTATTTATTTACCGCATTATTATACCCTCTTATTATGCCCTGATGTACTCAGCACAGATTACATATAACCGCACATTATAAACCGAAATACCAGCAAAACCTCAAACAGAACTACTACCAAGCAAAATCTGCGCTCCAAAAGCAAAATGGCGCTCCCTCCCATCTGAGCTCTACAGCGTGCCCAAAAAGCAGTTTGCATCCACATATATGGCATCGCCAAACCCGGGAGAACAGCTTAACATTTTAGGAGGTATTTGTCTTCAGTGGCACAAACTGGGCACAACATATTATGCACTAAAACATCGTATCAGTGGAAAATTGCAATCTGATGTACATTAACCCCTTTGTGCACTATGACTTAATAGCACATCATGGTGCGGGAGTTGATATATGGAGCTGGCTCACGCTGCGAGTGACAGCTTTGTATTATAGCTGACACCCGGGACTAACGGACAGGAACAGCGATCGTGCTGTTACAGAAGCCTGTAAAAACAACAATATACTGCAATACGTTAGTATTGAAGTGTATTGTACCAGCGATCCAATGATCGCTAGTTCAAGTCAAAATTGGTGTCGCTACGTCTGTAAAAGTCCGAACTATTATAATATACCATTATTTAACTCGCACGGTAAACACCTATTAAAAATAAAATAAATAATTTAAAACGCCAAAATCACAGTTTTTTGGGCATAAAATATAAATATAATAAAAAGTGATCAAAAAGTTGTCTGTACCAAAATCTACAGCTCGTCCTGCAAAAAATAAACTCTTTCACCACTCAATCGACCAAAAAATAAAACGCTACGACTCTCAGAATGTGGTGAAACAAAACAATTTTTTATTTTAACAAATAGATTTTTCTTTGTAAAAGTAGTAAAATATAAAAAAAACTATATAAATTTGGTATCACCGTAATTGTATTGAGCCGCCGAATAAAGTAAAGTTTTCTCTTTTACCGCACGTTGAAAGCCGTAAAAGCTATACCCCAAAAAATGGAGGAATCCAAGTTGTTTCCAATTTCAGACCGCAAATTTTTTTTTTCAGTTTCCCAGTACATTTTATTGTACAGGGTGGGCCATTTATATGGATACACCTAAATAAAATGGGAATGGTTGATGATATTAACTTCCTGTTTGTGGCACATTAGTATATGGGAGGGGGGAAACTTTTCAAGCAGGGTGTTGACCATGGCGACCATTTTAAAGTCGGCCATTTTGTATCTAACTTTCGCTTTTTCAATGAGAAGAGGGTCATGTGACACATCAAACTTATCGAGAATTTAACAAGAAAAACAATGGTGTGCTTGGTTTTAACTTTACTTTATTCTTTCATGAGTTATTTACAAGTTTCTGACCACTTATAAAATGTGTTCAAAGTGCTGCCCATTGTGTTGGATTGTCAATGCAACCCTCTTCTCCCACTCTTCACACACTGATAGCAACACTGCAGAAGAATGGCCCCCTAGGTCTCCCGATCTGACCCCCTTAGACTTTTATCTTTGGGGTCATCTGAAGGCAATTGTCTATGCTGTGAAGATACGAGATGTGCAGCAACTGAAACTACGGATACTGGAAGCCTGTGCTAGCATTTCTTCTGCGGTGTTGCTATCAGTGTGTGAAGAGTGGGAGAAGAGGGTTGCATTGAAAATCCAACACAATGGGCAGCACTTTGAACACATTTTATAAGTGGTCAGAAACTTGTAAATAACTCATGAAAGATTAAAGTAACGTTAAAACCAAGCACACCATTGTTTTTCTTGTGAAATTCTCGATAAGTTTGATGTGTCACATGACCCTCTTCCCATTGAAAAAACTAAAGTTGGATACAAAATGGCCGACTTCAAAATGGCCGCCATGGTCAACACCCAGCTTGAAAAGTTTCCCCCCTCCCATATACTAATGTGCCACAAACAGGAAGTTAATATCACCAACCATTCCCATTTTATTTAGGTGTATCCATATAAATAGCCCACCCTGTACTTTAAATGGTGTCAATAGAAACAACAACTCCTCCCTCAAGAAATAAGCCCTCACACCGCTCTATTGATGGAAAAATAAAAAAGTTATGGCTCTTGGAATGCGGGGAGTGAAAAATGAAAATAAAAAAGCAAAAAATGGATCAGCCCTGAAAGGGTAAAATCATTTCTAATGAAAAAAAATGTTGAAATTGCTTTACAAATGTTGGGGTGCTTTTTCTCCTTTATCCCTTGTGAAAATTAAAAAATTCAACATTTTAGTGGAATAAATTTTGATATATATTTTCGTGGCCTAATTCTAAAAAATTCTGCAAAATACCTGTGGGGCCTGAATGCTCATTATACCCCTAGAAAAAAATCCTTGAGGGTGTAGTTTCTAAAATGTGGTCACTTTTGGGAGGTTGCCACTGTTTTGGTCCCTTCAGGGCGTTGCAAACGCGACATGGCTCCGAAAACCATTTAAACAAAATCTGTGCTCCAAAATACAAATGGTGCTCCTTCCCTGCTGAGCGCTGCCATGGGTTCAATCAGCAGTTTATTACCACATATGGGGTATTGCCATAATCCGGAGAAATTGCATTACAAATATTGTGGTTCTTTTTTCCTTTATTCCTTGTAAAATGTAAAATTTCTACATTTTTCAGAAGAAAAGATTTTCATTTTTACAGACTAATTCCAATATATTTAGTGAATAACCTGTGTGGTCAAAATGCTAACTATACCCCTAGATAAATTCCTTGAGAGGTGTAGTTTCAAAATGGAGGTAACTTTTGGACCTCTTCAAACCTGACATGGTGCCTAAAATATATTCTAAAAAAAGGAGGCCCCAAAATCCTCTAGGAGCTCCTTTCCTTCTGAGGCCTGAGTTTTAGTCCATTAGCACACTAGGGCCACATATGGGATATTTCTAAAAACTGCAGAATCTGGGCAATAAAATTTTGAATTGCGTTTCTCGGGTAAAACCGTCTGTGGTACAAAAAGAATGTGTTACAAATGAATTTCGGTAAAAAAAAAATATTTGTAAATTTCACCTCTACATTGCTTTAATTCCTGTGATACGCCTAAGGGGTTAAACCACTTTATGAATTCTGATTTGAATTCTTTGAGGGGTGCAGTTTTCAAAATGGGGTGACTTATGGGGACTTTCAAATATATAAGGCCCTTAAAGCCACTTCAGAACTGAACTGGTCCCTGAAAAAATAGTCTTTTGCAATTTTCTTTAAAATATGAGAAATTGCTGCTAAAGATCTAAGCCTTATAACGTCCTAGAAAAATAAAAGTAAGTTCAAAAAATGATGCAAACATAAAGTAGGCATATGGGAAATGTTAACTAGTAACTATTTTGTGTGGTATTACTATCTGTTTTCCAAGCAGATACATTTAAATTTAGAAAAATGCTAATTTTTGCAAATTATCTAAAAATGTTGGTGTTTTTTAGAAATAAATACTGAATTTATTGAGTGTGGTTAATTTAATTCACATCTATGAATGTTTTAGAAACAGCAGAGCAAACGTTTTCCAGTGGATATGTCATATATTTCCAAGATGAAAAAAAACTTTTAACACCTTCCCGCCGCAGCGATGTTAACTTTTTTTATTTTTTTCCCTGCTTTCCAAGAGTCATATGTTTTTTTATTTTTCAGTCAGCATAGCTATATGAGGGCTTTTTATTTTGGGGGTGAAGTTGTAGTTTTTGATGGCCCCATCATATAATGTACTAAAAAACATTTACAAACTATTTTGTGAACTAGACAAACAGCAATTCCTCCATTGTTTTTGGAGTTTTTCTAATTTGCCTGCGGTAAAAATGGAATATTAACTTTATTCAGTGAGTTACTAAAGTTAAATGATACCAAATTTTTCAACTTTTACAAAATAAAACTAGTTTATTAAAAAGAAAACCTGTTTTGAGTCAACGTATTCTGAGACCCATAACTTTTTAATTGCTTCTTCAATGGAGCTGTGTGAGGGCTTGATTTCTTCGGTGTGAGCTATTGTTTTTATTGGTTATTTTGGGGTGTATATGACTTTTGATAACTTTTATTCTATTTTTTGGGGTAGGCAAAGTGACTGAAAAAAAACAGCAATTGTTTTATTACAGTGTTCACGGTGCCGGATATTTAACATTGTATTTTATTATTTCAGGCTTTTTAGGACGTGACGATACCACTGATATTGCTGTATATTATACTACTACAATACTTATACATAGGAGGACCAACATGACAGACCTGGGGGCCCCTCGACTGCCATGACAACTCATCGGCATCCTGTGAACGCGTCGCAGGGGGCCAATGGGTTGAAAAAGAGATTAAATAGTCGGGATTGGAGTTATTCATGCTCCATACTCCTCCCCTCCCAACTTCCTGACGTATATACGGTATGTATGTCATATGTCGGGACCGGCCTATACTTGTCTGATGACATTACTTTAACCATACCGTCATAATAATAATTTGGACCAACAAGCAGAATTATTTTTTTTACAAATTTAGCTAGTATGTTCAAAAAGAAATCCTATTTTTGAAGTTGGTAATTATACTGAAGTGAGATTCTTGTTTTTATCCACCACAAATATTTCCCTGTATGTTTGCAGTTAAAAGGCTCCCTGCGTAATAAAAAAAAAACTCCTAAACATGAGATCAACATTCTTTTTAGATTTGAAATGTTTATTTATTAAAGAAATACCAGTCATGCAAATAGAAACTTGCAATACGTCGTGGAGCACAAATAAAATATAATTTTATAAATGAAAGAAAAAGTTAAATGATTTTTCTCACCCACAGCCAAACTTATTTAACATTTTGGAATGCTGTAAGGATGCAGGTTTGTAATTTATTGTAAGTGTATGCTCATTTTCATGTTTATCTTCTTGGAACACATTGTGAAGAGCTGTACGGATTAAATATGTATATGTGTAATTGGATGTGTTATGCATTCTTATTCATTCATGAAAAATACAATTTAGTTCTCTAAATAGTTTATGCCATGAAAAGTTTGATCCTCCTGTAGCTACAATACAAAGAGCTACAATAAATGTATAGAGCAGATCTGGTCTCAGGGGCATTTCTCTGTCCAGCCTATGAAATGAGAACATCTAGCATAGTAATTCTAACTTACTGTCTCAGTTCATTTTCAGCCTATATATCATATACATAATTGCACGTGATTCCCTTGATGTATACATTCCATTGGAAGGAGATACAGCAAGTCTAGCATGTCCATTTATCCAGTTCTTTGACCATCTTAAATCATAATCATTTGAAACCTGCTTGAATTGTTATGCAAGTTATGTGATTTGACATAATTAAACGGAAACACCAAAACTAAAATTTCCTATGTGTTCAGTTTAAGGGTCACTATCGTTTAAACTTATTACCTTTGAACTCTTTATTTATAAAATTATTACTTACAGTAAGTTTAAATTATGACTTGGTACCTACTTTTTTCATTCCGTATACCCCATTGCTAAGTGTTATTCTCATGGTAAACAAGTCCTCCTTTACTGTCTCCATGTGATATCCGTATACCAGACTACATATCTATTTATACATATTTCTTCCAGAAAAACTGAAATTTAGAAAGTAGATGTGAACGAGACCTTAAACAAGTTTCTGAATTGACAATCAATATATTTTACCTAATAAAATAGTAATAATAATTTAGTCTTTTTTAAGTTGTCTTTTTTCTAAAATCAGTAACTCCAACTTTGTTACTCTATCTGGGTACTGCAGCCCACCCATTTTCTTACACAATATTCCATGTGCGTTCGTCCAGTAAATTGTGTTAAGGTCTAGGCCTACAGTATTTTGTGCATCCCATAGTTTTACTTAATTTGTTTTCTCATCAAAAGGACATAACTCTAAGCTAAACAAAGTTTGCTATTTCTTCAGGATAGCCTGGAACTTCTCTATAGCCCTCTGAATGGGGAATGTTCACATGTGGCAGATTTGTTGCAAACATTTAGGCCTCGTGCACACTTATGTCACTGTTTTCACGGCCGCTTTTGACGGGTCCGTGAACCCGTTTTAGCAGCCGTGTGGTTTCCGTGTGCACTCCCGTGTGCACTCCGTGTTTCCGTTTCCGTGCACCGAGCATGGTACTGTCCAGGGTGACAGTACCATGCTCGGCGCGCGGAAAATACAATTTTAATGTAATAAAAAAAAGTTCATACTTACATTCCTCCTGTCCGGCCTCCATGACGTTCAATCCATGTCGCCGCTGCAGCCAATCACAGGCTGCCGCGGCCGATGCGGCCAATCACAGGCTGCCGCGGCCTCTGCGGCCAATCACAGGCTGCCGCTGCCGCTGCGGCCAATCACAGGCTGCCGCGGCCGCTGCGGCCAAACACAGGCTGCCGCGTCACAAAAGAAGGTCGGACTGGAGGAAGAAGAGGGACTCCTCACCAAGACAACGACCGGGTACGTATGAAAGGCTTTTTATTTTATTTTTAATCAGCAGCCTCTTTTCTCTATCAGTGATTGATAGAGACAAGTGGCTGCCGATTAGTGTAATATTTTTCTAATGTTTTTCTGCCCGCCCGGTGGTTGCTAGGCAACGGCTCCGTCACACACGGACGGCACACGGATGCCTTCCGTGTGCCTTCAGTTTTTTTGACGGCCCCATTGATTGCATGGGCCTCACGGTCACGGAATCCCGGACCAAAGTAGGACATGCTCTACTTTGGATCGGAAAGGAGCAACGGACCGTCAAAAAAACTGAAGTGTGCATGGCCCCATTGATATGAATGGGTTCAGGGTGCTATCAGTGACAAAAACGGATAGCACCCTGAAGGAAAAAACTGAAGTGTGCATGAGGCCTTAATACATCTGAATGGGGTTGTTTCTGCAGCACGTACATAGATTTTTACAAACCCAGATTTATGGAACAGTCTCAGAAACAAATTTTGCTACATGTGAGCATAACCTAATACAGTGTCATCTGCTTCTGAATATTTCACCCTCAAGATGTACAATCATCCTCAACAAACATTGTAGATTATTTTGGAAAACTAAGAAGGTCATAGTTCTCTAATGAAAAGTTGGTTACAGACTAAGGCCAGATTCACACGAGCGTGTGCATTTTGCACGCGCAAAAACGCAGCGTTTTGCACGCGAAAAAGGCACTTAACAGCTCCGTGTGTCAGCCCCGTATGATGCGTGGCTGCGTGATTTTCGCGCAGCCGGCATCATTATGACACTCTGGTTGTATGTTTGTAAACAGAAAAGCACGTGGTGCTTTTCTGTTTGCAATCATAGTTTTGACTGCTGTTGCGCGAATCACGCGCGTCACACGGAAGTGCTTCCATGTGCTGCGCGTGATTTTCATGCACCCATTGACTTCAATGGGTGCGTGATGCGCGAGAAACGCACAAATATAGGACATGTTGTGAGTTTTACGCAGCAGACACACGCTGCGTAAAAATCACTGACTGTCTGAATGGCCCCATTGACTAACATAGGTCCATGCGAGGTTGCACGGACGTATATCACGTTCGTCTGAATAAGCCCTAATGTTGTGTTCACACAGAGTTTTTTCCAAGAGGAAAATTCTGCCTCAAAATTCCGTTTGGGATTTTGAGGCAGATTTTGTCCTTCCTGCACGGTGTTTGCCGCACTTTTCGCCGCGTTTTTCGCAGCGTTTTTCGCCCACGGCCATTGAGAGCTACGGGCAAAAACTCAACGAAATACGCTCTCTCTGCCTCCCATTGATGTCAATGGGAGGTCAGAGGCGTAAACGCGCGAAGATAGGGCATGTCCCTTCTTTCTCCCGCGAGGCGGTTTTACCGCTCCCGGAAGAAAACCGCCCCTGCCTCCCATTGAAAACAATGGGAGGCATTTTTGGCCGGTTTTTGACGAGTTTTGTGGAGCCAGTGTGAACAGGGCCTAACTGCAGTTTCACAAAACATTTGGATATATAATAGAGACATATCAAAAGTTTTGATCGGTGGGGGTTTGGGTGCTCAGACCCCCACCGTTGCTGAAAAAACGGTGCAAAAGCTCTGCTGAATGATCTGCACCTTCAGCTGTGAAGAGTCCATCTGCAGCCTGACAAGGAGTTCCGATCACAGCTTAGGCCTCATGCACACGACCGTAGTGTTGTGCATGGGCCGTAATTCGCGGCTCGGACAGTTACGGCCGTGCATTCATTTCAACGAGCCTGGACCACCATAATAAGACATGTCCAATCTTTTTGCGGTCCAGGCTCCCGGGTAATGAACGGACCATGGAAACCACGGTCGGGTGCATGGGCCCATTGAAATGAATGGGGCCGCAATTGACTCACAGATTAGCAGGTGATTTGCGGCCACAAAAATAAGTTTGTGCGCGTGGGGCCTTACTCTTTAAGTCTTAATTAAAGAAACAAAATTCAAAAAAATTTTAAATTCTTGGAATTTTGTACTATGGTAATTTAAAAAAACACATTACCCAATATGCAAATCAAACAGTAAAAATTGAATTCTCCACAGAACAATGATTTATGTAAAGAATATTAAATATACAATACTGTGTTCTTTTTACCTGTTTGCGTCGGGGTTCCCTTCATGGGTTCCGTTATACCTTTCCGTCGGAGGAACCAATGAACGGAAAGCCAAACGGAAACCATAGCTTCAGTTTGAATTACATTGATTTCAATGGTAATGCTTCAGTTGCAGTTGGTTTCCGTTTGTTTCCGTTCCATACGCTTTCCGTTTTTTTTGCGGAAACAATAGCGTAGTCAGCCTTAGCACAGCTGAGACCTTAAAATTATGTTTCTTTTATCAGTCATTTTATTTTTCAATTTTAAATAGTTGGCTAATGATGGATTATTTGTGCCAATTACAGATCTTGGCGGTGAGCATTTTTAGAAAAGATAACTAGAATCTATTTCTTAAAATTTTAACCCCATCCCGATGACATATACTTACATTATAGCTCGCTAGGGGGAAGTATGGAGCAGGCTCACGCGCTAATCCCACCCAATACAACGCAGGTGTCGGCTGTATGATACAGCCAACATTTCACTGTAATGAGCGAATCGCACTAGAGTACAATCCGTTTAACCCTTTACATTCTCCAGTCAATAGCAACCGCTGCATTTAAAGCGTTAAAAAGAGGGGGCGGCACGGATTGCCCCCTCAGGGACGTGATTGCAAGGTGCCGATGGTTGTTATGGCAGCCTGGGGTCATAATGAAGGCCCCCCATGTCTGCCATCTTTGTACTCCTATGAAGCCCTGACTCCGGCAGGGCTTCATAGGAGACTGTCAGTATAGAAATATCCTGCAATACATTAGTATTGCAGTATATCATGCAGGCAAACCAACAATCGCTAGTTCAAGTGCCCTAAGGGGACTAATAAAAAAAGTAAAAATCTATTAAATTTGTATGTACAAAAAAAATATTAAAAGTTCAAAAAAACCTATATTCCCACTTTCGCCCTAAAGCATTGTAAAAAAATAATAGTAAACATAATTGGTATTGCCGCATACGTAAAATTCTCTACTTTTACAATATATGATTATTTAACACGCACGGTGAACGCCATATAAAAAAAATTTATATGCCAGAATCCATTTTTTTTTCTCCCACAACAAATTGGATAAAAGTGATAAAATACTTGCATGTACCCCAAAATTATACATTTAAAAACTACAGCTCGTCCTGCAAAAAATAATGCCCTCACATCGCTCAATCGATGGAAAAATAAAAAAGTTATGGCTCTCAGAATTTGGCAACACAAAATAAAACATTTTTACAGTTAGTTTTTTTCTTGTAAATGTATTCAAATCTAAAAATATATATAGCAGATAAAAAATGGTGACAGCACCATGCGAACACCAATGCAACATAAACCACTAAATATAAATAAATATGCATTACATGCTAAATCTACTTACAATAGGGAGGTTCTTAATGCACATTTTGATCAAAAAGTGTTTGCCCACCTGCCACGACAAGGCGTCCTCTGTAAGGTGGGGACCTACTCTTCACATACACCCAGAACTGGGACCAAGCCTACATATATATCTGGGGATGGTAGGAACCAGCATTAAACTAATTAAAATCACCCAGGGCAGAATGGGAGGAGTGCAAGATCAAAAAATGGAGGCAGTCACTAACCCCACATATATGAATCACATAAACAATACAAAAGTTTGAACAGCACATTCCAACAAAATTATATAAAATGTGTATGCATATATAGAAATTAGGTTTCGCCATAACTGTTTTGACCCACAGGATAAAATTAACGTGTTGTTTTAATTGCATGCTGAACGCCGTAAAAGCGAAGCGCAAAAAACTATGGAGGATGGTTTTTTGTTTTCATTTTCCACCCCACAAAGAACCAAAAAAATGTGTTTCCTGTTTCCTAGCAAATTATATGCCATGTATAATAAATTGTGGCATGAAAAACTACAACTCATCCCGCAAAAATCAAGCCCTCATAGGGCTATAGCGACGAAAAAATAAAAAAGTTATGGCTTTAGATAAGGAGTGGGGAACATTTTTTCTGTCAAGGGCCATTTGGATATTTATAACATAATTCGCAGGCCATACAAAATGATCAACTTAAAAATTAGCCTGCTATATATGGTCAAAGATTTAATTAACTCACTCCTAATGTGATGGCTGTAAGTGCTTCTCTTTGGTGAGGCGTGCGATGTTAGCTGGTATTGATGATGTTGCTACTGCGTCGGTCAGTCTGGAGTGGCCGACTCTTTGGTAACTTTTGAAAAGAAGATGTTCCAACTTACTTACTTAAAGGGGTTTTCCCATAGGTGATATTTATGACATATCCACAGGATATGTCATAAATGTCAGATAAAATAGTAGAGATGTGGGCAGCACAGCAGAACTAGGCCTCCAGTGCACTACGGGTGCCAGCCTCAAGGAATCCGACTTATAGATCCCCAAAATACAGGTAAAGACAAGAAAGAGAGGCAGCACTCCATAATATGATTTAAATAATGCAGGTTTATTCTCTCATCTGTGCAAAAAGGATGATGCATCATCCTTTTTGCACAGATGGGAGAATAAACCTGGATTCTTGAAATCATTTTTTGGAGTGCTGCCTCTCTTTCTTGTCTTTACCTATAAATGGCAGATAGATGCAGGTCCCATCTCTATGACCTGCACCTATCTCTAGAATGGGGCCACCTAAACCCCATTCTACCTCTCTGTGTCCCGGCTGATTTCCGACCATGAAGAAGAAAACATTGTAGCTCGCTGAGCTGCGCTGTTTCCGTAACTCCCATAGTATGGAATGCATAGAATAGTTATGGAAGCAGCATAGCATGCGAGTTACGATATTTCCATAACTACTATCCAGTTATATGGGACTTAAGGAAACAGCATAGCTCAGCAAGCTACGTTGTTTTCTTCCTTATGGTCGGAAATCACAAGCTTCAGCAACAACACAAAGAGGTAGAATGGGGTTTAGGGTGCCCAGTTCCAGAGATAGATCTGGGATCCAGAGGTGGGACCCGCATCTATCTGACATTTATGACATATCCTGTGGATATATCATAGATACCCTTGATGAAAAAAAAAACATTAATTCACCTGACCTCACTTCGAGTGAGTAGGGCGGGTGGACGGATCCAAGGAGGGAATGACACGGCGGCAGCGGAGGTCAGAGTTATGTCGGGGCATGCTGTGACGGGAGTGGACCAGTCCAGTCACCTAAGCTGAGTCACCTGACCTCACATCACTGACGCACACGTGGAATAAAAGGATCTTCGTTTTGAATATTTGGTAGTGCTGTCTCAATTTCTTGTTGTACTGACGCAGGTCAGGTGACCGGACTGGTCCACTCTTGGGCTGGCACGCACCGACCTTATTCAGACTGCCACCGCCATATTTGGCTCCGTCCGCCCTTCTCCTTCTCCTAAATGTGAGTGGGTAGGGCGGGAGGACGGAGCCAATCAGGGATTGACACGGCGACAGCGGCGGTCAGAGTAAGGTCGGGGCGTGCTGTGATGGGAGTGGACCAGTCCAGTCACCTGACCTCACGTCACTGACTCAGGTCAGGTGACCGGACTGGTCCACGCTTGGGCCGGCACACACTGACCTCACTCAGACCGCCGCCGCCATACTCGGCTCCATCTGCCCTTCTCCTGCTCCTAAATGCGAGTGAGTAGCGTGGACAGAGCCAAGTAGCGAATGACGTGGTGGCAGTGCGGTCTAAGTGAGGTCGGGCCAGACCACATGATCTTGCAGGCCTTGTACGGCCCATGGGCCAGACGTTCCCCACCCCTGCTTTAGATGCTGCCCGGGGTTGGTGTTGAACAGACAAAAAATGGAAGTCAAAGGGAATTATTGTAAGTTTGGGGTTACATACAGTGCACATAATAGGAAAGCATTAATGCATAAGCACAGGACATTCATGCAAAATGTGCTTGTGTCACACAGGTTTAGAGATGAGCGAATGTACCGAAATTCATTATAATAGGCTGACAAGAGCAATCGGGACATTTGCAATTCCATCCCTAAAATAAAACAAATACCATACTCACCTTCCCTGGTCTACTTTAGTGACGTGCCCATGGCGGCCTCCTGAGATGATGTCGTTTTGTCCCATGTGACCGCTGCTGTGTGACTGGTCATATAGAGCAAGACGACATCATCTCAGGAGGTTGACAGGGACTGGTCGCTATGGAAAACCAGGTGAGTATGCAATGTTTATTTATCTCCTCTTCTCCCCTCTTTCTTTTTGTAACCTTTAAAATGGGCACCATATTTGTGCGCTGCAAACCTTAAAATTTTGGGATGTTGCTGAATCCAAAACTTTGGGTAAATTCTGACCGAATTTGATTTGTTTAGAAATAGAGATGAGCAAATTGATTCTACACAATTCTAATTCGTTACAAATTTTCCAAAAGTTTCATATCTTAGCGAATTCAACATGTCCCGCACAAATAGTTTAAAATGACAGCCGCCAACTTACAGTTTCAATTCCACTTGAGTATAGAACGGATCACTACGTGCCATTCTTCCAATCAGATGATCTGTTGTGCAGAGGTTTACCTCCGTGCACCTCTTGCTGCCATTCCCATTAATTGTTGTTCTCCCAACCTCCAGGACACGCAATGTTGATCAGTGCTTACATCTCTGCCTAGGCGCGTAGCGAATTGTGGAGGTGATAAACAAAGGTCTCTCAGTTTAACTGGTTGCCGACACAGGACGAGTATGCTCGTCCTGAGTAGCGAGCACTTCGCGCATTAGGACGAGCATACTCGTCCGGTGTGACAGCCGTCCCTGCGCGCGTCTGTGCGCGCGATCGAGAGTGGGGCAATGGCTGTAATACATAGCCACGGCCACGCTCTGACAGCGGAGAGAAGAGAAACATCTTCTCTCCGCCGTTAACCCTTTGAACACCGTGATGAAAGCAGATCGCGGCGTTCAAAGAGGGGGGACTGCACATTGATCGCGTCACAGACGATAACTGTGACGCGATCAAAGCCCATAACTCATATGGCCTGACAGCCCAGGGTCCATTGAAGGACCCCAGGGCTGTCTGAACATATTTCCTGTTGTTAGGGCATACTGAGGTATGCCCTAACAACTGCCTGTGTACAATCAGTACAGAGGCTAATGTACTGGCATATAGATCTATGCCAGTACATTACAGTTACAAAATAAAAATCAAAATGATAAATCCCTTTATCGGATTAAAAAAAAAGTTAAATGAATGTAAAAAAAAATTAATGATAAATAAATAAATAAAAAGTAAAAAAAATACACAAAAACACACATTTTTTTATAATAAATAAACTTTTTAAAATATAAGTCCCAAAACATGAAATAATATAGACATATTTGGTATCGCCACGACCGTAACAACCTGTACAACAAATGTATAACATTATTTATGATGATCGGTGTATGGTGTAAAAAAAAAAATATTAAAACTGCAGCAGAACTGCTTTTTTTCTGCATTTTCGCCAAAATAAAAATTTATAGAAATGAAACGATAATGTATTTGTACCAAAAAATGGTACCTACATAAAGTACAACTCGTCCCGCAAAAAACAAAGTCTCATACAACTACGTCGTACAAAAAATAAAAGCGTTATGAGCGTCGGGTTGCAAAGAGGGGAAATGTAAAAAAAATTGCTCTGTCCTCAAGGCCAAAATTGCCCGTGTACTTAAGGGGTTAAGGATTCTATCCCTCTCCACTTGCACGTTGATAAACAGGAGGCATTGCACAATAATCTTACACCACTTGATCCGATTTTTGTGGTTTCATGTAGCTAAAAAAATTTGCTTTCAATCTGGCTTTTATTCCCCTCCCACATGCCACAGATTGAAGCTAGCTGCTTGAAAATGTGATCATTTTCAGATCTTAGCGACACCTGCTCATTCCTCAATTCGCATAACCTTACGACTTGCCCTTCTTGGTGTTGCAATTTCAATGTTGTGGAGTGTGTATATATATATATATATATATATATATATATTAGTATATATTGTGTACATATGCATAAATATGTATTTATATATATATATATATATATATATATATATATATGTTCTTTAAAATAACACCAAACCTGTTGCTACTTCCCGAAAAGGGACAATGTTTGGACCGCTGATACCACCGTGTGTGTATGAACACTGGCAGGCATCTACCATGGTCAAGGGATAATATTTTTATCGTTTTTTTAAATTTAAAAAGCATGAGAAATCCAGCAGTGCAGTGTATTTTTAAACAGGCTGTTTATTACCACTGGCTACCATTCATTTATTCATATTCATATATGTTGCTGTCACTGTGACATTACTAATGCTTTCTTGGTGTTAAAGAGCTTTAAAAAGGTTGGATAGAGTCCTAGAAGACCTCAGAGTGTCGTACACGACTTTTTAGGGCAATCGGGGCACTTTTCATTAGCAAAGAGTTTATTCTGATCGGATTGAATCTGACAGCAGGTTTAACCAAGTTGGACCCAAAATGTATTTCGGGAAATTTGCTCATTTCTATTTATTTCAGTCACTTTCGTTAGATAGGGGGGAAAAATAGAGAGAAGTGCTTCATGTGTGGGGACCTTAGGTTGTTTGGGGGGGGGGGTTGTTTACAGTTATGCTCACCTTTTTTAGTTGTGCAGTTAGGCACAATTACTCAAGGTATGTTATAGTCAATGTATCCCATCCATTGAATTGTCAGCCTCTTGGATCTCTCGACGGAAGCAGGCAATTCAATAGGAATTAAAAGGTATAGCAATGAGTAGTTCCTCTGAGCCCATCTGTGGCACTGTTCCTCAGGGAGAAATGCAAAGGCTCATTTGTCTTCATGTATAAAAGAGTTTATTACATAAAAAGTAATCGCAGTGCACTGACCTGACTGTTATCACACAATGTTTGTATCTCATGAAGAGCCTGTTCGGGCTCGAAACGCGTAATTTTGTGATTACTTATTATGCACAGCACCACAGAGAGTCTCTTAGGTTAACTTGTAATAGAAATAAGTATGAAATTGAAACCTCAATGTTTTATTGTAAGGATTAGTGATACATTTATACTTATCAACCACAGGAAATAAACCAACAAATGTCGAAACAATTACAAAATCACCTGGATACAGACCAATGGACATTTTTATTGACATAGATGCAAATATCTGAGTATCTTTAAATACATGATCTGTATAATTAGTCAGAATATTCAGATTCTACAGAACCATACTTCATGGCAAAAAAGTATCAGTAATATATTCCTTCTTCCAGGAAAATACATTTTGTAGTATCACAATATGTAGTATTACAATCTGTAATATGGCACTTATCTCCTGCTATGAGTCCATACTGATTTTTTACATAGACACACTGAGGTTTTCTGACAGAAAATTTAAAAATCCAAGAAAAAAAACAATTGTGGCATGCTTTATCATCCACTGACTTCACATATCTATTTCTGTATAGTCAACAATATCGCTATTGGCATCTGACATAGAAAACAGGGCATACTCAATGTCAGAATGTCTGAATTAATATTTGGAATCCCAATATAGTCATATCAAATTTAATTATAAGGAATATCTAAAAGACAATCTGCAAAATCTCTTACCTGATAAGATATTGAGATCTTCCATATATTAGATGAGAATTTCTATACTAGTGGAAAATTTCTCTCTTCAGTAGAAGTGACAATCCCTTCAACATGTGAATCCCAATCAAATGATTAAGACATTTTTGAAGAATAAAACCATAGGAATTTATTAGCATTAGCGTTTATCATAAGTAATTCTGCTCTGTATATACAACAGAAGAAGGAGCAGCTGATGTAGCCGCTGCCAGTGCTTTTAATATATCAGTTGATATACTGAATTGGATGAATGTAGATATGGTGCAAGCTAAATGAAATAAAATAAATGTACACAAGGCCCCAGGACCAGATGGGTTACACCCCAGAGTTCTTAAGGAGCTTAGTTCAGTTATTTCTGTCCCCCTCTTTATAATATTTAGAGAGTCTCTCATGACTGGTATAGTGCCAAGGGACTGGCGCAGGGCAAATGTGGTGCCTATTTTCAAAAAGGGCTCTAGGTCTTCGCCGAGTAATTATAGACCAGTAAGCTTAACATCAATTGTGGGGAAAATGTTTGAGGGCTATTGAGGGACTATATACAGAATTATGTGACAATAAATAGTATAATATGTGACAGCCAGCACGGTTTTACAAAGCACAGAAGCTGTCAAGCCAACCTGATTTGTTTTTATGAAGAGGTAAGCAGAAGCCTAGACAGAGGGGCCGCTGTGGATATAGTGTTTTTGGACTTTGCAAAGGCATTTGACCCTGTCCCCCATAGACGTCTAATGGGTAAATTAAGGACTATAGGTTTAGAAAGTATAGTTTGTAATTGGATTGAGAATTGGCTCAAGGACCATATCCAGAGAGTTGTGGTCAATGTTTCCTACTCTGAATGGTCCCCAGTTATAAGTAGTGTACCCCAGTGTTCAGTGCTGGGACCCCTATTATTCAACTTCTTTATTAATGATATAGAGGATGTGATTAATAGCACTATTTCTATTTTTGCAGATGACACTAAGCTATGCAATATAGTTCAGACTATGGAAGATGTTTGTGAATTGCAGGCAGATTTAAACAAACTAAGTGTTTGAGTGACCACTTGGCAAATGAAGTTTAATGTAGATAAATGTAAAGTTATGCACCTGGGTACGAACAACCTGCATGCAGCATATGTCCTAGGGGGAGCTACACTGGGGAAGTCACTTGTTGAGAAGGATCTGGGTGTACTTGTAAATCATAAACTAAATAACAGCATGCAATGTCGATCAGCTGCTTCAAAGGCCAGCATTGTCGTGTATCAAAAGAGGCATGGACTCGCGGGACAGGGATGTAATATTACCACTTTACAAAGCATTAGTGAGGCCTCATCTAGAATATGCAGTCCAGTTCTGGGCTCCAGTTCATAGAAAGGATGCCCTGGAGTTGGAAAAAATACAGAGAAGAGCAACGAAGCTAATAAGGGGCATGGAGAATCTAAGTTATGAGGAAAGATTAAAAGAACTAAACCTATTTAGCCTTGAGAAAAGACGACTAAGGGGGGACATGATTAACTTATATAAATATATGAATGGCACATACAAAAAATATGGCGAAATCCTGTTCCATGTAAAACCCCCTCAAAAAACAAAGGGGTACTCCCTCCATCTGGAAAAAGAAAGGTTCAACCTGCAGAGGCGACAAGCCTTCTTTACTGTGAGAACGGTGAATTTATGGAATAGCCTACCGCAGGAGCTGGTCACAGCAGGGACAGTAAATGGCTTTAAAAAAGGCTTAGATAATTTCCTATAACAAAAAAAAATTAGCTCCTATATGTAGAAATTTTTTACTTCCCCTTTCCCATCCCTTGGTTGAACTTGATGGACATGTGTCTTTTTTCAACCGTACAAACTATGTAACTATGTAACTATATGTAATTAGCAAGCAAGCAGCTTACATACTTGGTATAGTCTTGTCAGTTTTCCATAAGCAAACAGGCGGCTAGCCTCTCAGCCACTAACTGTTGCTACTTGTAACCTAAAACATAACTTTTATACGTTGTTCTCTATTATTTACAATTGTTACTGTGGTGAAAGGGGTTTTCGGCATCAGCACATAATTATTATTTTTTGTATAGTGGAAAGTTAAAAAAAAAAATTCAATGAACTTACTGTATCAATTCCTCATGTTTTTCAAGATCTCGGCTTGCTGTCATTTAATAGGAACCTTCATTGTGTACATCCCGGGAATAAAAATCGGTCTTGTTCATGTGATGATCACACCAGTGCAGGACAAATTACAGTTACAGTAGAGTTATCCGAGCTGTGTCCTCTAACAAGCGGTGCACCTGTGTGTCCGTCACATGGCCATGGACAGAGTGTTATTCCGTGTGAGTAAATAATGAAGCTCAGATCGAATAAATGCAAAAAGTCATCTTTTAACTGGTAAGGAATTAATACAGAAAGTATATTCAAAAATTATATAACTTTTTATCATACAAAAAAATTACCTTAATTTCCAGAAACCAGAATACCCCTTTAAATTGGTGACAGTATTTTTGTATTAACCTAAACTGTTAGTTTTTTTTTAGATATTTTTAGTATAAAGTGTTGATAGTGTTCTTGTTTCATCAGTGTTAACTTTCTCGTTGCAGTGAAATGCATGGGATATAGTAAAGACGTGTTGTAATTTTTGCTAAGCGTTGCCTTTTCTATAAGCGCAGCACAATCTAGTGGTAGTTCTTTGTAAATGTTGAATAATCAACTTGAAAAACATTAAGATTAGATGCACATTTATGCATGTTCTTTAGACACTCACAAAATAAGTAATTCAATACACATCACACACATTCCAAATCCAAGGACATACATATTGCTTCACTGATTTTCCTTTCAAATGTTACTTTACAACTATTTGTATTATATCTATTGTATGTAATAGAATTAATATTATTAGAATTTGTATTTACTAGGCTTGAAATAAATATTTTGTAATACTTTTTTGCATGTTCAACTGATAGGGGATCTGTCATGGAGACACATATCTTTAAATTATGATATCTGTCAGAAGCTCTAACAGAAACAAGCCAGTAGAGCTACATCACTTGCTCTATGCTACTTCCCCTTCTACTTCTAACTGCCGTTTTAAGTTAAAGGGGTTGTCCACCTTCTGACAACTGATCACCTATCCACCGACCCCTGGACCCTGCACCGATAAGCTGCTCTGGTGGCCTTCGGATGTTATACCACATAATGCTATGTACGGAGCCTGGAATCAGTTGGCTCCAAACATAGCATAGCGGCCGTGCTGCAGAACTGCAGGTCCGCTCCTATTCAATTCAATAGGAGCAGAGCTGCAGTACTGCAGCTCGGCCGCTATTCCGTGGCCGGAGCTAAGTGCTTCCGGCATGTACGTCCAGTGCACGGAGGCACCGAACCAGCTGATCTGTGCGGGGTTCGGATGTCGGACCCCCACAGATCGTGTACTGATGACCTATCGGGTGGATAGGTCATCGGTTGTCAGAAGGTGGAAAACCCATTATAATGGTTGTCTGGGCATGGAGCAGTTTTTCATACTGATGACGAATCCACAAGATAGGTCATCAGTATTTGATCGGTGGGGCTCTGACACCTCGACCCTGCACCAATCAGCTGTTCCGGCTGTTATGGAGTTATGCAGTGTTCAATGCCAGAAACAGATGGCTCAATACACTGTATAGCGGTACGGTATAGCGGCCGTGCTGGGTTACTGCAGCTGTGCTCCTATTCACTTGCATATAGGAAGGCAAGAAAAAGTTGCAGTCTAATGTCGGGCATCGGCGCCAGGCTCAAGGCTCAAGAGGATAAGGAACGGAGTCAGGTAAGTATGATCTCTATCCGAAAACTTTCCTCCTTGGATGGATAACAAGATACAAAGAGGATTACTATGGAACGAGTCACAAATGTATCGCAATGAAGTAACAGTACGTTTCATACATCAGATAATAAATAAATAAACAAAGTGACAACATGTTTTTATAAAGATATGCTAAGATGTTTTTATTTTCACCTTACATATGAGAATGAATATAAATCATGGAACATTATGACATTATTGCAGAGCTATAAAGTATAAGAGATCAAAAACGCCTCTACGAATAGGTGTATGAGAATATATGAGAAAGACATGTTGTTATACAGAATATACAACTTTATGAATAAGTGTATAAGAATATATGTGAATATATGTGAATAACATGTACTGCTTGAGTATATCATGATGTTAAAATTTTAAAGCCACGGAGGGTTTTAATCCCGTAACGGCTACTGAAATTATGAATGAATAGTGAACTGCTGTGTGCACCGTGTGTTCCCGTTTTTTTTACTACATATATGTGCACACTACACGTGCAACCAGTGTATACTGACCTGAGGAAGGGACCAGTCCGGTCCGCAAACGTGTCGTCCTCTGAAATAAAGATCTCCTTGATCATACTTACCTGACTCCGTTCATTATCCTCTTGAGCCTGGCACCGATGCCCGACATCAGACTGCAACTTTTTCTTGCCTTCCTATATATATCTTGTCCCAGGTACTAAGGAATTAGCACCGAGGGACCACAGTGGGTGGCAGCCGGCAACCAACTTTTTTCCTCCTCATATATAGTCTCGGAGGAGCGCCGCCATTCCCTCATCTTTTTTGCTGCACAACTCTTATTCACTTGCAGCACAGCCACCATACAGTGGTTGGAGCCCTCTGCCTCAGGCACCAACCACTGCATAACTTGCGGTGCCGGAGGGAGCTGGAACAGCTGATCAGTGTGAGGTCCAGGTGTCGGACCCCCACTGATCATATACTGATGACCTATCCTATGGATAGGTCATCAGTATGAAAAAAACGGCCCGTGTCCAGACAACCCCTTTATTAACCCCTTCACGCACCAGGACGTGTCAATACTTCCTGGTGCAGGGGGAGAAGTATGTAGCGTGGTCACGTACTAAGTGCGCTCGATACGCAGCGGGTGTCAGCTGTGTATTACTTGGAACTAACATCCAGGAACAGCGATCGCGCTGTTCCTGGCCATTTAACTTCTCAAATGGTGCGGTCAATTGTGACCGCAGCATCTGAGGCATTATAAAGAGCCGTCGGCCCCCTCTGACAGCTCATCGCGATTGTAGGACGCCGAAGGTTGTCATGGCAGCCAAAGGGCCTAATAAAGGCCCCCAGGACTGCGTTCACTCTGCCTCTGCTAAGTCCTGCCTGTGGCAGGGTTTAACAGAATCCTGTAAAATAACTATACACTGCAATACATTAGTAACGAAGGGGACTAAATAAACTGTATTAAAAAAGGGAAATAAGTAATAATAGTAGTAAAAAAATATAAAAAGTTTAAAAAAAAAAAAATTCTCATTTTTCCCTTAAAGTAATGTAAAAAATAAAAAAAGTAAACAAGATTGGTATCGCTACATCCATAAAAGTCTGAGCTATTACAATACAGTGTTATTTACGGTGAACGCCATAAAAATAAAAAAATTAAAACGCCAAAATCGCCGTTTTTTGGTCAACTTAGTGCACAAAAAAAATTTTATAAAAAGTGATCAAAAAGTTGTATGTACCAAATGGCACCAATAAAAAGTACAACTCTTCCCACAAAAAAAAAATAACCTCTTACACCACTCAATCCACGGAAAAATAAAAAAGATTTATTGCTCTCAGAATTTGGTGACACAAAATTTTTTTTTTTTAACAAAAACAATTTTTTTAAGTAGTCAAATATAAAAAAAACACTATATAAATTTGGTATCAACGTAATCATATTGAGCCAGAGAATAAATTAAAGTTGTTGTTTTCACCACGCGGTGAAATCTATAAAAACGAAACCCAAAATATAATCACAGTTTTTTTTCCAATTTCAGAAGCAAATCATTTTTTTTCAATTCCCCAGTACACTATATGGTACTCTAAATGCTACCAATAGTAGCTACAACTCATCCCTCAAAAAATAAGCCTTCTCACCACTCTATTGACAGACAAAAAAAAAAAAAAGTTATGTCTCTTGGAACAAATTGCCCCCATTAGTAATAATGCTTCTCCAGAAAGCCCCCATTAGTAATAAAGCTTACTTGAAGTGCCCTTATTGGTAATATTGCTCCAGACAAAAAAAAAATACAACTGTTGAGGTGCAGGACACAGACCTCTACTGTCTGTTTGTAGCAGAGTGCACGGTGACACAATGACATCATCATGCCACCCTGCGGTGTTCATACGCATTCTCACAGGCTACAGACATAATTAGCCTGTGTCCTGTTATGGTTGAACTTACGTGGCAGGGTGCCATAGGCCTCATTGCAGCCCTGTAGTATTTAACTGTATCCGCGCCCTGAGAATGCTGATACAGTTGAATGTAGAACTAGCCTGTGGATTCGGGGCACCGGGCAAAAAATCCAGGGCATATACCCTGAATGCCTGGTGCTAGCGATGCCCCTGCTAAATAGTTTTAGAGAAGTATAGTATATATAGTATGGACCACATGTGACCTCCATCACATCTCTGCAAAGGTTGTTACACAGTTTTCCAAGCTGTAGATTGTATTTGTCTAGCTATGCAGTGATAAATCCTCCCATATAGCAAGACAGATTTACTATTCAAGTTCCTGGTAAAGCTAGGTAATAACACTGTGGAGGAACAATAAAGAACACACACTATGTTGCCCTGAATCAATATGTCAGATGCACACAAAGTATCAGATCAGCATTGTGTGTATTTTATATACCCAGAATGTCCTCTATCAAAGATTCACAGAGGTTGTTGCTCAGGTTTCCCAGAATGCCAAATCTGGCTAGTAATGGAGTAATAAAGCCCCATACTTTAGCATGTCTGGACACATTTACTATTTAGGGTCCAGGGATAACTGGGTAAAAAACATGTAAAACTGTATTAGAGACTGCTCAATGCTAAATCTACCAAAATAAATCCCCATTCCTTGCTGTCAAATCATACTATAGCTAGGCAGATTTGCCTTCAAGGAACCTGGGACAGCTGAGTAGCAAGAATCATGAAGCTCTGAAAGTATGCTCACGTCATTTATTTATTTATTTTTCACACAAAAACATGGAGAAAAAACCTACAGAATTATAATTGCCCAACTAATAGCACACATTCCAGGTGCAAGGAACTTTCTAGAGAAGTTTGCTAACAGGTTGAACATAATAAAGCTATTTCCCTACCACCATAAAGTAAGACTATATTACATGTGAAGTCTCTGCACGCAATGCGAGCCAATCCTAATTTCAATGAATATTTTCTAAATATGCAAGCCACACTATCAACACAAAGAGAAAAATAAAAGTTTACCACAGAAACCCCTAATCACCAAGTCAAGGACATGCGTATACTTGCTCTTTTTTTCAAGGACAGGTGTATGATATCACAATACAAAGACCAATATATCTAACAATACCGCCATACAGTCAGATCCTAGTTCTAATTTCAATAAATTTTTATTTGAATTTTCCAACACAAAACATAACACGTATGCAAAGACCTCTAAACATTTCGAGATCTGTCAATGTTACATGTGTATATAAACAAGAAAATTATAAAAAATTATAAAGAATAAACAAACAAGAAATAAACAATGCCTCCATGTATGGAATATCCCACTACACCACATTCCTGTTGTTTTATTTGAAATGTTTAGAATTTACCCACCGTTCCCATAACTTTCTAGTACGGAGATATGTCTGAGCTTGTGATAGTACTGATGTTTCATAATGACAGTTCAAATTTACCCTCCTTATGACTTCAGCTATGGTAGGAGACTTAGGGGACTTCCATGCTTGAGCTATAGTTAGTCTAGTCGCAATTAGAATGTGATAAATGACCAATCTCTTGTCTGGTGGGATGTCTTCAAGCAAGATATCTAGTACTGCTAAAGAAGGATTAGGTTTAACCGTTAAGTCTGATACCTCTGAAATTAGATTAACCCCTTCCCGCTCCTTGACGTACTATTACGTCATGGCAGCTGTATCGTTCGCGCTCCATGCCGTAATAGTACGTCTCAGGAGTAACGGCCGTTTCGGCCGTCCTCCCGACACATACAGGAGCTGTGACGCTGCTGTCTTGTTCAGCAGCTGTCACAGCTCCTACAGCGGGGACCGATCGCTGTGTCCCCGCTGATTAACCCCTTAAAAGCCGCGTTCTATAGAGATCGCGGCTTTTTAGGGGTTAAGCTGCCATCGCCGGCCTGCTACGCGACAGCGGCCGGCGATGGTGACTATGGCAACCGGACACCAAACAATGGCGTCCGGCTATGCCATAGACGGAAGCCTAGTGGGTCCTGACAACGTCAGGACCCACTATGCTTGCTGTCAGTGAGTAGCTGACAGTTCTAATACACTGCACTACGCATGTAGTGCAGTGTATTAGATTAGCGATCAGGGCCTCCTGCCCTCATGTCCCCTAGTGGGACAAAGTAATAAAGTAAAAAAAAAGTTAAAAAAAGATGTGTAAAAATAAGAGAATAAAAGTTTTAAAAGTAATAAAAGTAAAAGTCCCACTTTTTCCCTTATCAGTCATTTATTATTAATAAAAATATATAAACAAACAAATAAACTATACATAATTGGTATCGCCGCGTCCGTAACGGCCTGAACTACAAAATTATTTTGTTATTTATCCCGCACGGTGAACGCCGTAAAAAAAAATATTAATAAACCGAACCACAATCACAATTGTTTGGTCACTTCACCTCCCAAAAAATGGAATAAAAAGAGATCAAAAAGTCGCATGTACCTAAAAATGGTACTGATGGAAAATACAGTTCGTTACGCAAAAAATAAGTCCTCGCACGGCTTTATTGATTGAAAAATAAAAAAGTTCTGGCGCTTAGAATAAGGTAACACAAAAAGTGAATGATTGTTTACAAAACGTATTTTATTGTGCAAACGCCATAAGACATTAAAAAAAACTATAAACATCTGGTATCGCCGTAATCGTATCGCCCCGCAGAATAAAGTGAATGTGTCATTTATAGCGCACGGTGAACGCTGTAAAAAAAAAAGTATACAAAAACAATAGTAGAATTGCTGTTTTTTAGTCACCACGCCACCTAAAAATTGAATAAAAACTGATCAAAAAGCCGCATGCACCCCATGAAAACTACAATGGATTCCTCAAGGGGTCTAGTTTCCAAATTGGGGTCACTTTTGGGGGGTTTCCAATGTTTTGGCACCACAAGACCTCTTCAAACCGGACATGGTGCCTAATAAAAAAGAGGGCTCAAAATCCGCTAGGTGCTCCTTTGCTTCGGAGGCCGGTGCTTCAGTCCATTACCGCCCGAGGGCCACATGTGGGATATTTCTCTAAACTGCAGAATCTGGGCAATAAGTATTGAGTTGCGTTTCTCTGATAAATCCTTTTGTGTTATAAAAAAAATGGTATAAAAAGAGTAAATTTCACCTCTACTTTGCTCTAAATTTCTGTGAAACACCTAAAGGGTTCATAAACTTTCTAAATGCTGTTGTGAATACTTTGAGGGGTCTAGTTTCTAAAATGGGGTGTTTGATAGGGGTTTCTAATATATGGGCCCCTCAAAGCAACTTCAGAAATGAACTGGAACCTAAAAAAATAAATAAATGAGGCAATACTTCGCTTCTTACATTATACTGATAATGAGCCGTGCCCACTCCGAGATGACCCCAGTTTTGACCGTTTGTATAAACGGAGACCCCTATTAGACCGTTCCAGTGCCCGGTTTTCCCAAGCATACACCCCCGAGAAGTGTTTTTCTATTGATGAGTCCCTGGTACATTTTAAAGGGAGGGTTCAATTCCGCCAGTACCTGCCAGGTAAGAGGGCAAGGTATGGCGTGAAGATGTATAAGCTGTGCGAGAGTGCATCAGGGTATACCTACAGGTTTAGGATATATGAAGGAAAGGCCACCCCCAAACCAGACTGCATCCTGGACTACAATAGGTACATGGGAGGGATGGACTTGTCAAATCAAGTCCTGAAGCCCTACAGCGCCATGCGGTGTGGTATAAGAAGCTGGCCGGGCACATCATACAGATGGCTTTGTACAATTCGTATGTGCTACGTCGATGTGCAGGCCAGAGGGGAACTTTCCTGGAATTTCAAGATCTAATCTTTAGGGACCAGGAAGGGGGGGCACCCAGTACTTCTGGAAGCGAGGCCACACGCATCGTACCAGGGCAACACTTTCCAGGAGAAGTTCCCCAAACCGGTGGAAAGGGAAAGAGTCAAAAGAGGTGCAGAGTCTGCTATAAGAGGGGGATAAGGAAGAACACAATATACCAATGTGACACGTGTCCCGAAAAACCAGGGCTCTGTATAAAAGATTGTTTTAAAATGTATCATACATCCCTTGATTTTTAATTTACCCTGATGCACTCCGCAAAGCTTACCCCCCTCATCTTTCCCTTCTGAGCCCTGCCGTATGCCCAGGCAGCTGATAACAGCCACATGTAGGGTATTGTCGTACCCAGGAGAACCCACATTACAATTTAAGGGGTGTATATCTCCGGTGGCGCATGCTGGGCACACTATATTGGACACTGAAATGGCATATACATATATAAAATTGCAAATCTCACACTGCACCATCTGCTGCGCATTATCTTTTACACAGTACCTGTGGGGTCAAAATGCTCACTACACCTCTAGATGAATGTCTTAAGGGGTGTAGTTTTTAAAATGGGGTCACTTCTCGGGGGTTTCAACTGTACTGGTACCTCAGGGGCTTCTGCATACATGACTTAGCACCAGAAAAGCTCCAGTAGGCCAAATGGTGGTCCTTTCCTTCTGAGCCCTCCCATGGGCCCAAACAGCAGTTTATCACCACAAATGGGGTATTGCCGCACTAAGGACAAATTGGGCAACAAAATGGGGTATGTTGTTCCTTGTGAAAATAAGAAATTTTGATCAAAAATGACATCTTATTGGAAAAAATATCATTTTTTTGATTTCACAGCCCAATTCAAATAGGTGCTGTGAAAAACCTGTGCGGTCAAAATGATAACAAAAACCATAAATGAATTCCTTGAGGGGTGTAGTTTCCAAAATGGGGTCACTTCTGGTGGGTTTCCATTGCTTTGATACCTCTGGGGCTCTGCAAATGCGACATGGCACCCGAAAACCAATCCAGCAAAATCTGGACTCCAACAAACACATAGCGCTCTTTTCCGTCTGAGCCCTCCCATGGGCCCAAACGGCAGTTTATCACCACAAATGGGGTATTGCCGCACTAAGGACAAATTGGGCAACAAAATGGGGTATGTTGTTCCCTGTGAAAATAAGAAATTTTGATCAAAAATGACATCTTATTGGAAAAAATATAATTTTTTTCATTTCACAGCCCAATTCAAATAGGTGCTGTGAAAAACCTGTGCGGTCAAAATGATAACAAAAACCATAAATGAATTCCTTGAGGGGTGTAATTTCCAAAATGGGGTCACTTCTGGTGGGTTTCCATTGTTTTGATACCTCAACGCCTCTTCAAACCTGGCATGCTGCCTAAAATATATTCTAATAAAAAAGAGGCCTCAAAATGCACTAGGTGCTTCTTTGCTTCTAGGGCTTGTGTTTTAGTCCACGAGCGCACTAGAGCCACATGTGGGACATTTCTAAAAACTGCAGAATCTGGACAATACATATTTAGTAGTGTTTCTCTGGTAAAACCTTCTCTGTTACTAAAAAAAAATTGAACAAAATTGAAATTCAGCAGAAAAAATGAAATTTGCAAATTTCATTTCCACATTGCTTTAATTCCTGTGAAATGCCTGAAGGGTTAAAAAACTTTCTATATGCTGTTTTGAATACTTTGAGGGGTCTAGTTTTTAAAATGGGGTGTTTTATGGGGGTTTCTAATACATAGGCCCCTCAAATCCACTTCAGAACTGAACTGGCACCTTCAAAAAAAGGCTTTTGAAATTTTCTTAAGAATATGAGAAATTGCTGTTTATGTTCTAAACCTTGTAACGTCCAAGAAAAATAAAATAATGTTCAAAAAACGATGCCAATCTAAAGTAGACATATGGGAAATGTGAACTAGTAACTATTTTGGGTGGTATAACCGTCTGTTTTTCAAGCAGATGCATTTAAATTCTGAAAAATGCTATTTTTTGTAAATTTTCTCTAAATTTTGCAATTTTTCACAAATAAAGACTGAATATATCGACCAAATTTTACCACGAACATGAAGCCCAAAGTGTCACGAGAAAACAATCTCAGAATCGCTTCGATAGGTTTAAGCATTCCGACGTTATTACCACATAAAGTGAAATATGTCAGATTTGAAAAATGGGCTCTGAGCCTTAAGGCCCAAACTAGGCTGCGTCCTTAAGGGGTTAAATGTCTTGCTCCATAAAGAAGCTATCATAGGACACGACCACCACATATGTAATAGAGATCCCCTTGCGCCGCATCCCCTCCAACACAATCTGGAGGACCCCTGATAAATATGTCCCATCCTAGTAGGAGTAAGATACCACCTTAGATGAATTTTCTTCATTAATTCCGTGTGATTCACACATTTGGACATTTTAGATGACCATGTAGAAGCTTTAATCCATTGTTCTATAGGGTAAGAAGTCCCTAATTCTCCCTCCCATTTCTCCATATACCCTGCTTTCCCTTTTTCCCCCACCTTAAGAATAAGATCATAACTACACGCCGTGCCTTTACAATTACCTGACCTTGCCCACATAAATTTGTGGAAGGCCCCAGCTTTCTCTGGAGCCCTTGGAAATTGTACCGATTGCATTAGATGTCGTATTTGAAGATATTGCAAAAAATATCTAGACGAGATGTTATATGTGTTTGCTAAATTTTCAAATGATTTAAACATGTCTCTTTCAAAAAAGTCAGAAAACCACTCAATTCCCACTTCCCGCCATGGGGTAATTGATAGGTGAGGGAGACAGATTTCAATAATTTGGATTGGGATTTGAGTCTTTGGTACATGAATCCATTTTTCTTTACATACATATGCCCTCCAAACCTGTAGAGAGTCTGACATCGACCGCAAAGGCATAGGAGGTATTTTAGCCCCTAGGTAAGCAGCTACCATGAAATGCTTCATTACTAAGGAGGGGAACATTGCATCTTCTAATTGAGCCCATAAAGGTTGTTCTGAAGAAGCCCAACTTGGTCTCATCTGATCCATTATGGCCGCTATATTATATGCTTTTAAATTTGGGACTCCCAATCCTCCATGTTTTCCCCTTTTAAACAATATCAATTTTGCCACTCTTGCTCTCTTGTTATTCCATATGAATTTCATAAGTACCGTTTGTAATCGTGACAGCAACGAGGACGATAATATGTAAGGTATTGTCCTACAATAATATAAATATTTGGGAAGAAGTAGCATTTTTACTATATTAATCCTGGCCATCCACGTTAGCTGGAACTCATCCAATCTGTTACACTCCTTTGTTATTTGGGATAGGAGATTTGTGTAATTTATGTTCATAACCATGGATGGGTCAGGAGTCAGTAGGATACCCAGGTATGGGAGACCATCGTTTGCCCAAGTAAAATTGAAGCTCGCGAGAAGTGGTTTTAATAATGGAGGGATATGAATGGGCATTAACATGGATTTTGATACATTCAATTTATAGTATGACATCTCCGAATAACAATCTATAATCCTGGTTATTTCTGCTAATGAAGACATAGGTGACTGACAAATAAGAACCACATCATCCGCGTATAGACCAATTTTGTGTTCTCTTCCCCCTACTGTAATACCTGAAATATGTGGTGATGTTCTAATCATTTCCGCAAAAGGTTCCATACATAAATCAAAAATTAAAGGAGAAAGCGGGCATCCTTGGCGAGTGCCGTTGCTTATCAAAAATGTTTTGGACAAGAATCCAGATGTGTATACCAGAGCTGATGGAGTGGAGTATAAGGATAGGACTGCCTGTTTTATAAATGAGTGGAAGCCGAATTTATCCAAAACAGCTTCTAAAAAACGCCAATGTACCCGGTCAAATGCCTTTTCCGCATCTAATGAAAGGACTACCGTGGGTTCTGATGAGTCATAAGCTATCTGAATCAGGTCTAATAATCTTCTGGTACCATCCCTGGCCTGACGTCCCTTCACAAACCCTACCTGATCCAAGGATACCAAGGAGGGTAAACATTCATTAATCCGCATTGCTAATAGTTTTGAAAAAATTTTGATATCACTATTTAGCAGTGAAATTGGCCGAAAATTCTCAGGTCTATCCATCATTTTGCCTGGTTTAGGGAGAGTTATCAATATTGCCTGCAGCATTTCCGATGGGGGATACTGTTTGGTCGCTATCTCATTAAATATCTTAGTCATATATGGAAGAAGTACTTCTTCAAATATTTTGAAGTATTCATTAGGGAGTCCATCCGGACCCGGAGCTTTATTTAATTTTAACCCTTTCATTACCTTTTTAAGTTCAGCTTCCGCAATTGGCTCATTTAAGTTACCAATCTGTGTTTCAGATAGTTGTGGGAGGTTAATTTCAGATAAGAACTCTTTAATTGAGTCCGATGTAACCTGGGGTAAAGAAGAGTCTTCTTTTAAGTTATATAGTCGGCTATAATAGTCTGCGAAGGAATCTGCAATCTTCTGGGGATCGTATACCTTTTTTCCATTTGGAAGGGATAAATATTGGATTTTTGATTTTGCTGTCTGTACTTTTACCCTTTTCGCTAAAATTTTACCAGGTCTATCCCCTTGTGTATAAAAATTCATTTTGAGGCGTGTCAAATTTTTATCATATTGAAATAGGTTCAGAACTTGAAGTTTATCCCTCAAATCTCGAAGGATTTCCCCTGTACCCTTTGTAGGGTTAGCTTTCATCACAGATTCATTGACCTTAATTGCTGTTAATATTGCATCCATTTCTTTATTTCTATCTCGTTTCGCCCTAGCCGCCTGTTGAATGAACAAACCTCTTACAAAAGCTTTATGAGTACACCACACCATTCCTGGCGTAGCGGAGGGAGCGTTTAGTTTAAAGAACTCAAGTAATGCTGTCCGTATCATTTCCTGATTTATCTGAGATTTCAAAAGGAATTTGTTTAATTTCCACGGAGCTCTAGGGGGTAGACAGTATTTTGCCTTCAGGGTTAAGGATATAGGGGCATGATCCGACCAGGTAATAACCCCTATGTCAGTTTTTTCCGAGTTTAAGAGAATCTCACTATCTACTAGGAAAAAATCTATTCGGGAGTACGCTGTATGAGGTGCCGAGAAGAAAGTGAAGTCTTTTTCAGATGCGTGTTGGTAACGCCATATATCATGCAAGTATTCCCCTGATATCAGAGATTCTATTTCCATTCCTTTGCCTCTCTCTGGGTTCGATCTATCCAATCTATTATACATAACAGTATTAAAATCCCCACAGATTAGTAAACCTCCCTGTTGCATTGCTTTAGCTTTAGTAAGAATTTTAGTAATAAACGGAATTTGTCGGTTATTAGGTACATATAAAGAAACAATAGTATACATAACCGAATCCAATTTGCATACCAGAATCACATATCTACCCTGGGGGTCTATGGAAGACGTAATTTTTTCAAACACTACCGAGTTTTTAATTGCGATAGTAACCCCTACTGTTTTCACATTATTTGTGGCTGAAATAATATTTGGAAATTTAGGGTGTTTAAGAAGATGAACATCTTTGGTGCGTAAATGTGACTCTTGAATGCATATTACATCCCCTCTAGAGTTATTTGCTTCCTTCCAAAACATAGAACGCTTATAAGGTGAGTTCAAACCATGTACATTAATTGATACAAACTTAAGACCCATTATAGTTGAATAAGGTTTCCTCAAGTACAGCAGTAATCTTAGTAGTGGGGAGGCCGAAAAATAACCAAAACACAACGCAATCTACATTGTAGAAACCAATCGCCGTCTGAACTAACGGCTTGTTAAAGTAACCCAACAGCATGTTATTTCCCTCTTTCAGGGAAAAAAATTAGGAGCTAACAACAGTAGGACCTGCCTTCCTTAAATAGGTATGAACTACCTCCACAATCTACCAACGGGCATACCTAAGACATTTGAAGCTCTTATACAGTTAGCACAATATATTTAGACATATATCCATCTATCAATCTCCCGTTCTTTTTCTGGACCGGCTACCTTGTTCCGACCACAGTGGAGTGATTACTTCTGGACGCAAGTCTTCTCTACGGCGAGGACTCTGTAGTGGTGACGCATTTATCAGTCCCCATTCTTGCAGTATTGTTTTCGCTGCCTCCGGAGAATTACACACATGCACATTCCCATTCTTGGAAATTATGAGTTTCACTGGAAATCCCCATTTGTATAGGATTCCTTTTTCTCGTAAAATTTTGGTGAGTGGCATGTATTCTCTACGCCTTAACATAGTAGCTGCTGACAAGTCAGGATAAATCGCAATTTCCTTGAAACGATCTGGCAATTCTGGAGAATTTTTCAGAGTACGCAGGAACTCCTCTTTTATGTGGTAAAAATGAATCCTAGCGATGGAATCTCTCGGGAGGTGTGGCGCGATATGCCTCGGCTTAGGAATACGATGAATCCTATCTATAGTCATATCCAAGTTTGTTTTTTGAGGTAACACCACCGCCAGGAGATCTGTTAGGTATATAGAGAGTTGGTCCGGGGTCACCGATTCCGGAATACCCCTAATTCGAATATTGTTCCTGCGTGATCTATCTTCAAGATCCAACACTTTATTAGATAACCTCTGTACTTCCTCCTCTAGCGATGAATTTGCGTCTATTAGCAAATTATGCGATTTAGCAAAGGATTCGAATTTATGTTCAATATGGTCTGTTCGAGATGCTATGGCAAGAATGTCAGTTTTCAATTCTCCTAAAATGTTTTTGATGTCTGACTGCAGAGAATCCCTCAAAGAATTCAATAGTTTTTTAATTGTGTTCTCTGATACTGGCTGTATGTCTGAATCCTCTCACATGTCGTTGTATAGTGATTCTGCTCTGGAGGAAGATGCAGGGGACAGTGGAGGTAACGATAATCGCCTCTTTGCTCCTTCCTTCCTGGAAGGAGAAGTAGCAAAAAACTCTGTGAGTTTAGTAGGTTTGGATTTCTGATCCTTTTTTTTAGTAGTGCCTCCCATTGGGAACTATGTGTGCTGGTTATATAAAGATATAAACGACTCCTCTCTGTCTGTTGCAGACCGTCAGATTTTGAGGCTGGAGGCCTGCCTATTACACTTTACTTGCAGTGATGTAAAGGAGGGGGGAGAAGAGGGAAAATGGCGCCTGTTCCCTCCAAAACTTTATGTTCACCGTTCTCTTCTATATGTACTCTTATTCCAGAGTAAAGATGATAAGATGCAGAGGTATTTATGGAAAGGAAGGGAAAGGAAGGTTTGTCAGTCTATGTTGTCACCCTTCAGCTTAGGGCAGATTTCTAGGACATACCTCCTTAGATCAGGATGCACGGGATGCACAAGATGGCGGATCTTCTCCCTCGACCTGTTCTCCTCCTCTCTGCACCTCTCCCCCTGGATTTGCCAACAGCCGTGTTACTCCCCACTTCGTGTGCCTCGGCCTCTCCTGCTTGTCGCTGTAGGCTGTGAGCACTCAGCCGCTGCTCTTATAACACAGCCCGAGCACAGGCCCTCGCACCTCGTGACACCGCTCCGCCGTTGCAATGGAGCTCAGCGCCGAACCCGCTCCGGTCTGCGTCCTGTCCCACACCTCCAGTCGTTCCCTGTTCACCAGACGTCCTCACACTCCGGGAGAGAGAAGTAGATACTGAAGTTTTGGTTTATTTCTGCCGCTTCTGAGCTTCTTATCCACGGAGCTCCCGGTCACACGTCCGTCCTCATGCAGGTCCCAGCCACGCCCCCGTCAGATCCTAGTTCTACACGGGCAGTCTGCAGAGTATTACCACACTTCAGATTATACAAGAGAATACAGTACTGATCAAACACAGTCACAGACAGAAAACATAGCTATTAAATCCAATGACTCTCAGGTGATGTATTTTCTGATTGGAGTCATTCATTTTCCTTTTCCGGCCCAGACCGCCTTGACGAATCTGCAGTCCCAAAGACTGCAGAGTTTACTGTCCAGACATCTTTGGCCCCTCGTTTCTGTAGCCCATCCCCACTCTCTAAAGATGCACAATTTCAGACCCCAGAACAGACCCAGAATAAAATCACTACCCCTAAATGTATTCAGACCGCAGACACTTAAATCAATCAGACCCCAGACCAGATCCCTAAAGAAAATCAGACCTCAAACCAGACCCCATAAATTTTATTCAGACCTCTAAATTAATTCAGACCCTAGGCCATTACACTAAATGAATCAGACTAGACCTTAATGTTAATTCTAACCCCAAACCAGACCCCTTCATTTATTTGGACGCCATACGAGACCCATAAATTAACGAAACACTGAACCAGACCCCTTAAAAAATTTAGAACTCAGACCAGACACCCTATATTTATTAATTTGCTGATAGTTATTCTGCGCTGCAAAGAGGACCCTCCATGATAAGATAGAAATACTGTATGTTGCCTGGTCGCTGCATAAACTTTGAGTAAAGGTACCAAAAAGAGAGAGGAAAGAAAGATCAAGTGAATAAATAATGCAGACATGGAGCAGAGGGCAAAGGATTTTGTACTACTACAAAAACCTCATTGGGGGATATTTACTAAGCAAAAAGCAACAATATTCGGTCATAAAGTGTGAAAAAAAACATAGCATATACTAAATGTAACCCCTTCACGACTGCCATACGGCTATATATGTTCTAACTGCCAATGCCCTGTGCAGTAAGCACGTATATAAACGTTTGAAGTGGGCAACAGGGTTTAATGAGTGCAGAAGCTGCTTCAGAGTGAGCGCTGCACTAATCTATGTGTTGGCTCTTTTTACAAGTGCCGACACCTCTTTGACTTCGTTTTATAAAACAAACATGTGCTTTTTTTAAGAGACAAAACTTACAATTGCAGTGCTGCCCACAATGAAGCAGTCTGCACTTTTCTCTCTCTCCCCGTCGACACCTCTCCCCTCCTTCTCCCTTCATTTGACTTCTGCCTAGAAACATAACGGAGCCAGTGTGCTCATTATCTGGGCAGATAAGGTACTGATAGTTTTGTTTTAACTCTTTAGTCTTCTCTCTCCTGGATCCCCTGTGAGGGGTGAATGAAGTAGGCTTAGGCTGGGTTCACACGACCTATTTTCAGACGTAAACGAGGCGTATTATGCCTCGTTTTACGTCTGAAAATAGGGCTACAATACGTCGGCAAACATCTGCCCATTCATTTGAATGGGTTTGCCGACGTACTGTGCAGACAACCTGTCATTTACGCGTCGTCGTTTGACAGCTGTCAAACGACAACGCGTAAAAATACAGCCTCGTCAAAAGAAGTGCAGGACACTTCTTTCAGACGTAATTTGAGCCGTTCTTCATTGAAGTCAATGAAGCACAGCTCAAAATATACGGCTGTCAGAGAAGCCTCGCAAAATGCGAGGAGGAGCATTTACGACTGAAACGAGGCAGCTGTTTTCTCCTGAAAACAGTCTGTCTTTTCAGACGTAAAAGTCTGCTACCGTGTGCACATACCCTAACAGTTACAGGGCATATATATGTGTGTGTGTGTGTGTGTGTGTATATATGTGTATATATACATGTGTGTATATATATATGTGTATATATATATATATATATATATATATATATATGAGTGTATATATACACACAAACACACAGATAAATAACATAGATAAATATTTAAAAAGAATTACAAGTGTATTTTTTCACATTTTTAGTGATTTGTCTGCTCATAATAAAAAATTAAAACATGGAGTTAATTAAACTTATCTAGAAAATTAAAGCCTCATAAGCCTTGTAACAAAAACAATGTAAACATAGTTGATATTCAAAGCGGTTGCAAAGGTTTTATCGTTTAACCCTTTCTCGACATTTGACGTATCCATACGCCAAAGTCGGTTAGGGGAAGTATGGAACGGGCTCATGGAGTGAACCCGCTCCATATGATTCCGGTGTCGGCTGTTTGTTACAGCCGACACTTCAGAGTAACGAGCGGCATAAAAAAAAAATTGAAAAATTAAAAGTTACAAAAAAAAACTTTTCCCATTTTCCCCCTAGAGCATAGTAAAAAATAAATAAACATAATTGGTATAGCTGCGTCCGTAAAAAACTGAACTATTACAATATATCATTGTTTAACCCGCACGGTGAACGCCGTAAAAAAAAATTGTAAATGCCAGAATCTTTATTTATTGGTCACCTAATCTCCCACAAAAAATGAAATAAAAAGTGATCAAAACATCGCATGTACATCAAAATGGTATTATTAAAAACTACAGCTTATCTTGCAAAAAATAAGCCCTCATATCACTTAATCGACGGAAAAATAAAAAGTTATGGCTCTCGGAATTTGGCGACACAAAATAAATGTTCTTTTTTACACTTAGGTTTTTACTTGTAAAAGTAGTAAAATATAGAAAAAACTATATATATTTGGTATCACCGTAATCGTATTGACCCACAGAATACAGTTAACATGTTGTTTTAATTGCACAATGAATTCCATAAAAACGGCACGCACAAAGCCCATGGAGGAATCATAGTTTTTTTCATTTTCTACCCCACAAATAATTTTTTTCCCATTTCATAGTACATTATATGGCACAATAAATGGTGCTACAAAAAACTACAACTCGTCCCGCAAAAATCAAGCCCTCATAGGACTATATCGACGGAAAAATAAAGACGTTATGGCTTTTGGAAGGTGGGGAGGAAAAAACGAAAATGAAAATCTGAAAAAGGGCTGCGGCGGAAGGGGTTAAAGAAATGCATATCAGAAATGGAAAATTTGACCTGGACACAGGAGCGTCAATGACCCTTGGTCATGAAAGGGTTAATATGCCTTTTCGTTTTTTGGGTCAAAACTGTCTAAAGTATTGGGTGTTACCATGTGGAGCTGTAAAATATGCAAGATGTATTCAAGAAATGAAGCATTTTTGGTGCAAAGTTGTTCATGAATGCAAAGCCATGAGGTTGTGTAAATATAAGTTTATTGAACATGCCTAGAGAGTTACTTAAAATTTCTCATGACAAGTTCACCATTTTGATAAATTTGATACATTTGACCTCACTGCCTGTGGAGAATCAGACAGAAAAGGTCGATTACATTAATGATAGGAAAAAATCTAATTGAAATAACTTTTCTTTGAGCATTTTGATGTTTGTGTGTGGCATATAATTAACTCTTTCTGAGACATGATATTATTACTTTTCTCTAAACAATTTTGTCCACGAATTTTTCAGAATATTTTTGTATTTGTAATGATCGTCTGCCATAAACAAGCGTCTGCTACAATAAAAAAAAATTCTATTGTCAGTTACAAAGTAGTGCTTTTTATGGTGGTGAGCTAAATGAACAGCACCCAGAGAGAAGTCATAAACTATTTTTCAGATGTGATGTGTAACATATAACAAATGGGTTCAATCAATTGTAAAGCAAATAGGGAAATGCACATTAGATGAACGAGTAAGAAAAAAAAATGTCTCTCATCAGTTACAGTTGACTGCAGCAGAAATGAGTTTCCAAGGATGAAAGAAAATGAATGGTTGACTAATATTGTTCCAATATTTCATTGTATATCAAAACTGTATTACATACCTATACATTTCTAATATACAGTGGTATTTGGTGCATTCACTAATACAGAGACAGAATCGGTTCGATATTTTACTTTGCCTAAAAGTGTAATTGATACAAGTTCATGGGCATGATGAGGGAGGATTTGTGCTGTAATACACTGTATGGCTAAATGTATGTGGACACCCCTTCTAATTATGTATGTGGACACCCCTTCTAATTATGTATGTGGACACCCCTTATAATTGTGTATGTGGACACACCCCTTCTAATTATGTATGTGGACACCCCTTGTAATTATGTATGTGGACACCCCTTCTAATTATGTATGTGGACACCCCTTCTAATTATGTATGTGGACACCCCTTCTAATTATGTATGTGGACACCCCTTCTAATTATGTATGTGGACACCCCTTCTAATTATGTATGTGGACACCCTTTCTAATTATGTATGTGGACACCCCTTCGAATTATGTATGTGGACACCCCTTCTAATTATGTATGTGGACACCCCTTCTAATTATGTATGTGGACACACCTTCTAATTATGTATGTGGACACCCCTTCTAATTATGTATGTGTACACCCCTTCTAATTATGTATGTGGACACCCCTTCTAATTATGTATGTGGACACCCCTTCTAATTATGTATGTGGACACCCCTTCTAAATATGTATGTGGATACCCCTTCTAATTATGTATGTGGACACCCCTTCTAATTATGTATGTGGACACCCCTACTAATTATTTAGTTCAGGTATTTGTGCCACACCCATTGCAAACAGTTGCATAAAATCAAGCACACAACCATGAAATCTATATAAACAAACATGGTAGTTCTGGTCATACCAAAGATCACATTTTTGCGATGTGAATATAAAAAAAATGCTATTCTAGGCATTATATTTATTTGTTTCTTTTGGTATTCAATTTTTTTTATATCGTTAACATTTCACGCCAAATAACCTGTTAATTTAATTCTTCAGGTTATTACAGTCGTGCTGATAACTAATATCTGTAGGGTTTTTTGTTTTTATGTAATGTCTGAGCAATAAAATTAACAGCTCCTGCTTAGGGTATGTTCACACAGCTTATCTTTGGCCGTTTCTCAGGCCGTAAATGGCCAAAAAACGGCCGATTAATTGGAAGCAGAAGGCCTCCGAACATCTGCCCATTAATTTCAATGGGAAAAACGGCGTACTGTTCTACGCGGCTGTTTCTCAAAACGGCCACGTAAAAAACGGCCGCAACAAAGAAGTAAATGTCACTTCTTGAGCCGTTTTTGGAGCCGTTTTTTATTGACTCTATAGGAAATCAGCTCCAAAAATGGCCGCAAAAAACGCAGTGAAAAACGCGAGGTTGAATAAAAAACTTCTGAAAATCAGGAGCTGTTTTCCCTTGAAAACTCATCCGTATGTTCAGACGTTTTTTGCTAAGCGTGTGAACATACCCTTAGAGAAGGAGCAGTAACAAAAGCTTATAAGGGTATGTTCACACGCTTACTAAAAAACGTCTTAAATTACGGAGCTGTTTTCAAGGGAAAACAGCTCCTGATTTTCAGCCATTTTTATAGCAACTCACGTTTTCGCAGCGTTTCTTACGGCCATTTTTGGAGCTATTTTTCTATAGAGTCAATGAAAAACGGCTCCAAAAACGGCTCAAGAAGTGTCATGCACTTTTTTTACAGGGCGTCTTTTTACAAGCCGTTTTTTCAAAACGGCCGCGTAAAAAAAACAGGCCATCAGAACAGAACGTTGTTTTTCCCATTGACATTAATGGGCAGATGTTTGGAGGCGTTCTTTTTTTTTTCTTCCAAGCAGACTTATTTCCGCTGCATGCGAATGGGGTATAAAATGGCCCATTCACTTGTAATGGATGCAGAATGTTAGTGGATTTGAAAGGGATTTAGGTGTGGAATCAGGGACTAAGTCCTAATCAAATCCTGATTGAGTGATCAGGGCATAATACTGACATTGAAAGATTGCAAATTATACCATTGTACAATGCTAAAATATCACCATACGGTAAGTAAATAGTATGATTAAAATTTTATATTCAGCCATATACACACACACACACACACACTCACATGCTGGACGCACAGACGCAACCCACAAGCTTGACACATGCTGCATTCCTGCCACTCACTCCTGGGAAACATGCACACGCACACCACTCACACCTAGGACACATGTGCACGCACATCACTCACACCTAGGACACATGCTCACGCACACCACTCACACCTAGGACACATCCCCCACTCAGACCTAGAACACATGCACATGCACACCACTCACACTTATGACTCATGCGCATTCACAGCTAAGGACACATGCGCACGCACACCACTTACAACTAGAACACATCCCCCACTCACACCTAGGACATATGCTGCACATACACCACTCACACCTAGGACACATGCACACGCACACCACTCATACCTAGGATATATCCTCCAGTCTCGCCACTTACACCTAAGACATATGCTGCACGTTGTCTACCCACACCAAGGACACATGTTGAACACGCACTATTCACACCTGGCAGAGATGCTGCACACCCCACTCACATAAGACTCACACACTAGACAGGTAACACACACTAGACACATACCGCACACACTACTTACACTAGACACATACCGCACACACCACACAAATGCTAAACACATACCACTCACACTCACAATGAAAACAACACAAATGCCACTAATACATTAGAAGACACAAAACTCACACAAATTGCATATTTCACTCATACAATTGACATACACCGTTAACACCACATCAACCAGTCACACTACAAAAATCAATCCGACACTTCACTCACATTGCTATGTTTATCTGCATTCTTTTGTAGACTGCTGATTCTTGGGCACTGGCATGCAGGATGCTGGCAGTACATAGGAATCTATACCTGAGATGCCACCTCCACTACTAAGCACCGTCCATGTTCCCACAAAGCCACGGCCCTTTTACAATGCTCCTCCCATCTGTGGCTCAAATTAACCATAACCTGATGCTCACCCTTTTAACCCTATAGCTCCTCCTATCTACAGTATCTGGACACCCTCCACTCTCACAAGCAGGTTGCTTGCAGATACTGTGTGCATCACCCATGTCCTTTACACTCACTTATGCCTCCCTACCCCCTCATTGTAGAAGGCTGCTTGCAGCTTACATGAAGCTGAAGCAGATAAAGAAATAAACCTACTGGCACTACAGCCATCAGCAACATACCTGGCAGGTGCTGGAGTCTCCTTCTCCTCGGCAGCCAGACTAAAGCTGTGCTCAGGTGGCAGTAGAAAGAGCAAGTCCATCACTGATTGGCTGATGCTCAGCCAACCAGCATCAGGTTTAATTTGTACATGCAGACTGGGCAGGTACTAATTCTCCTCTTCCTCTGCGGCACCAGAGATGTGCACTAATGAGCTAGGCATCAGTGCAGAAAACAAGTCTAGAGCTGATTAGCTGTGGCTCGGCCATCAAGCACTATACTTAATTTCTGCAGTGCTCCTTCCCATCATTGCAGAGTACACAGCAATAAATCTTGGAATGATGTGGTTTTAAACACCAGGAGGCAGAAGTAAATGCAATGTTGGTGCTTATTTTCACCACTGTCCGCAGGACCGATTCTAGCTTTTCTGCTGCCTAAGGTGAAAATTTAAATGGTGCCCCCCAAATTGATTGACATCCCCCTGACTGTTCTACATCACTAGCATACTCCTCCAACTCTTGTGGATGCGCCGTTGCCTTGTACTGACATGCGCGGTGCAGCCGAGCAGAGTACACCTTGCTGCACGGTGTGTGACCAAGTAGTACACGGCAATGGTGCATCCGAGAAATTTGGAGGAGACTGGTAGTGATGTATAACAGCCAGGGTGATGTCAATAAAGCATGCAAAGGTGGGTTTGAAAGCAGGACTATGTGACTCTTCAGGATAGCGGCACCGCCACATGACCCCTTATTGAGTCGTTAGCATATAGTGTGCGCCGGTTTAGAAGTTGATTTTATAGATTTTTCTGCATTTGAAAACAACATACAGGTGAATGTTTGGAAATATTGTCAAGTCATGTATTACTGCATGGCGGCGGTTCAAGGGGTTAAAACTACATGGCAGGTGCCCATTAAATTTATAATGAATTGAAAACAATTCCATCTGCTCTGAAATTTTGTTATTATAGATAAATTCTATATAACTACAGCTCCAGAACCAAGCTCTGACCTATATGGTTCCAGAACAAAGCTCAGTACATATATACGGCTAAAGACCCAAGCTCAATACATGTATACAACACCAGAACCAATCCTAATGCATATATACAGAACCAGAACAAAGCTCATACATATATATAGCAGCAGAACCAAGCTTAGTACATATATACAGCACCAGAACAAAGCTCAGTACATAAATACAGCACCAGAACAAAGCTCAGCACATATATAAATCTCAGTACGTATGGTGCGCGCGCGTGCTCGTGCCCACTGTAAAAGGGGCAGCACGCGCACTGGACATTAATGTTTAATTCCTGACCGCTATGATGGAGACACAGGTACATGTCGTGGATTTTTGAACCAGTGCCAGATCCACTTCAGCCCGTATGCAAAGGCATTTTCATCTGGTGGCACAAGGGTTGCTTTTATCATCTCTCTCCTCACTGGCAAGGCTCTTACATGGGCAAATCCTATCTGGGAGAGACAAGGACCAGAGACCCGTGACTTCCAGGGCTCCCTCCAGACTTTTCGCATGGTGTTTGAGGAGCCTGGACGAGTCTCATCTGCAGCGGCTTCCTTGCTAAACCTACGCCAATGAGACAACTCTGTGGGCAATTATGCCATCCACTTCCGCACTCTGGCGGGAGAACTGTTGTGGAACAATGAGGCTCTGGTGGCTACATTCTGGCAGGGACTATCTCCTAAGATTAAGGACGAACTTGCCGCTCGAGGTCTACCATCTACCCTGGATGACCTCATCCTTCTGTCTGCCCGGATTGATATGAGAATCCGAGAACAGCTCTAAGAAGCTCGTCGGGAGGGAGGCCTTCCTAGTCCGGCCCCAATCTTACAGCATCCTCTGCTGTCCTCAGGTGCCGATCCTAAGAACGAGTCTGTGAGGATGGACCAGTGTAAGCTATCCACCCAGGAGAAACAACGCAGGCACACTTTGGGACTCTGTCTATATTGCGGCCTCAGAGGCCATCTTGTGTGTCTGTGTCCCCAAAAGCCCTAAAGCCTAGGGTTGTTAGGAGAGACAACCTTGGGTAAAAAAGGACTTCCGTCTAAATTGTCCATACCCGTGACTAGAGATAAGCGAACCGGGACAACCGAACCCGGTTTCGGTCTGAACATCGGGAAAAGTTTGGTTCGCAGCGAATCCGAACTTCACCGTGTTCGGCCGGACCCGTTTTGACCGAACCCGGCTACATTTTGGCGCCTGCCACATGTTAGATGTAAAATGGAGGATTTCACAATATCACCTGACATCAGGCTACCCCATAATGCCTTGCAAACGTCTCTCTCAGCCAATCGGGAGGCAGCATAGGGGCGGGCTCAAGCCTGCTATAAAAGTCTGTGCACGGAGCTCAGCGGCCATTTTAGAGACAGGAGCTGTAGGGATAGCATCTCTGTGCAGTAAGGGAAAGCTTTAGGAATCTAAAAGCCAGGAATAAAGCAATCGAAATGGCTCATCCACAACTCACTACTCAGCCAGTGTGTGAATACGCTTTTATAAGGGGCTCATCCCCGTTGCATCCAACTTGCAATACAGGCAGGCTTTGTAGTACTACAACGCCCAGCATTCCCTGAGTGCACCGCGGCGTGTCTCATAGAAATTCTCATTCATTGCCATTTGCCAAGCCAGTGTCAGTGTGTGAATACGCTTTTAGAAGGGGCTCATCCCCGGCCGTTAACATAACAAACAAATAACAATCAAACTTGCAATACAGGCAGCCTTTGTAGTAGACGTAGTAGTACTACAATGCCCAGCATTCCCTGAGTGCACCACGGCGTGTCTGATAGAAATTCTCATTCATTGCCATTTGCCAAGCCAGTGTCAATGTGTGAATACGCTTTTAGAAGGGGCTCATCCCCGGCCGTTAATATAACAAACAAATAACAATCCAACTTGCAATACAGGCAGCCATTGTAGTAGACGTAGTAATACTACAACGCCCAGCATTCCCTGAGTGCACCGCGGCGTGTCTGATAGAAATTCTCATTCATTGCCATTTGCCAAGCCAGTGTCAGTGTGTGAATACGCTTTTAGAAGGGGCTCATCCCCGGCCGTTAATATAACAAACAAATAACAATCCAACTTGCAATACAGGCAGCCTTTGTAGTAGACGTAGTAGTACTACAACACCCAGCATTCCCTGAGTGCACCGCGGCGTGTCTGATAGAAATTCTCATTCATTGCCATTTGCCAAGCCAGTGTCAGTGTGTGAATACGCTTTTAGAAGGGGCTCATCCCCGGCCGTTAACATAACAAACAAATAACAATCCAACTTGCAATACAGGCAGCCTTTGTAGTAGACGTAGTAGTACTACAACGCCCAGCATTCCCTGAGTGCACCGCGGCGTGTCTGATAGAAATTCTCATTCATTGCCATTTGCCAAGCCAGTGTCAGTGTGTGAATACGCTTTTAGAAGGGGCTCATCCCCGGCCGTTAACATAACAAACAAATAACAATCCAACTTGCAATATAGGCAGCCTTTGTAGTAGACGTAGTACTACAACGCCCAGCATTCCCTGAGTGCACCGCAGCGTGGCTGATAGAAATTCTCATTCATTGCCATTTGCCAAGCCAGTGTGTGAATACGCTTTTAGATGGGGCTCATCCCCGGGGTTTTGATTCAACTTGCTGCACTCCAGCAGTGAAATGTCTGGTAAAAAAAAGGTTGTGAAAGGACGGGGTAGAGAAAAAAACACCCATGTCGTGTCCTCTTCCAGTCCAAATGTTGGATCTGTTGGTGCTAGACCCAGTACCAGCATTTGTGGCACAAGATATGTGCCCAGTTCCACATGTGCCTGCTGGTAGTAGTAGCAGCAGTATCAGCAAGCCAGACTTGTCCATCTCCTCCGGTGGGCGGGTTACTTTAGACAATACGGCCATTGTGGACTGGTTAGCTGGCCATCTCAGCAGGAAGACTCTGACGATCTGGCTTTAAGCCAGGTTTTGTTGGATTCCAGATCCTCTACAGTTCCTTGACACAGTGACAGTAGTAATATGGGTATTTCTAGCGTTTCCATTCCATCATCTATGTCTTCACTCCCCCTTCCTAGCGGGAAGCCATCTTTCCTGAGAGTCCTAAGAGACATCTCCTCGGTGCGAAGGAAGATACTGAACAACATAGTGATGATGATTTGTTTTCCGCGAGTCAGCCAACGGAGTGTGTTGCGGCGGTGGTGGAGGTGGAAGCGGTGTCCGAGACGCATAGCTGTGGTAGTGGGGGTATTGGTGGTGGTAGCCGTGGTGGCAGACGCAGTAATGAGGGGGGCATGGAGCCCGCCATGATGTCACATCACATTCACAACACAGTGACAGAAGTGGCGTGGATGATGAGGAGGGCTATGATGATGATGTTGTTTTAGACAGGACGTGGGAACTAGGTGACGAGGTGATGATGGCGTGAGAGGAGGAGGGTAGTAGTGGTGGCACTGGCAGTGATAAACAGCCAAGCTGAGGTAGGGGCAGAAGTCAATCTGCAAAACGTTGCAGCGGTAGGGTCAGCTCAGGAGCCGGTGACGGCGACACTGATGCTGGTGTAGGCTCCCGAAAAAAGCCTGCCAGACAAGGGGCAAGCTCGGGTGGTGGTGGTGGTGGTGGACGTGGTACTATCTCTTTACGGTACTCTGCCGTGTGGCAATTTTTGTGTACCTTCCCGGAGGACGAAAACATGGCACAGTGCCGTATCTGCCAGCAGAAAGTAAGGCGTGGGCATGGCAGCAACGTAGGAACTACCGCTCTACGTAAACACATGGAGAGGCATCACAAGGCCATGTGGGACAATCGACATGCCCCACCATCATCATGTACATCTAATGAAGACCCCTCTGCCGCTGCTGCTGCTCCGAGTCCCTGTCATCTAAGTAGTAGCCAGGCCTTATCCACCATGTCGTTGTCATCATCATCATCACTGTCATCTAGTGCTCCTCCATGTCCCGTCAGTTATCCATTACGGAATTGTTGTCCAATAAGCAACAATATATACCCAGTCATCCACATGTCGTGCGGCTTAATTCACACCTGGCTAAGTTGTTGGTGGTGCAGTCGCTGCCGTACCACCTGGTCGACTCCGCCGGCTTCAAGCAATTGATGGCGTGCGCTCAGCCTAGGTGCTGAATACCTAGCCGACATTACTTCTCCAAAACAGCTGTCCCTGCCTTGCACAAGCACGTGGAGGAAAAGGTGTGCCAGTCCTTGCAATTATCCGTGTGCAGCAGGGTACATGCCACCGTCGACACGTGGAGCAGCAACTATGGGCAGGGACAGTACATGTCTTTAACGGCCCACTGGGTCAATATTTTGCAGTCCGATGCACCACCGCAGCAATGCCAGGCATTACCACCTCCACGCTTGTATCTTTCTGGTTCAACTCCGGACACCAGGCGCCTACCATCCTCCTCCTCCTACTCCTCCTCTTCCTCCTCCTTGCCCTCCTCAATGGAGGAATTCCCGTCACATCGCTGTCTTACACCTGCTGAGCCTGGGCGAGAAAAGCCACACTGGGCAGGAGCTGCTGCTGCGCATCAAGGAGGAAATCGCACGCTGGCTGTCTCCTCTGAAACTCACACTGGGCAATGTTGTCTCTGATAACGGCAAGAACGTTGTGGCTGCACTGTGTCTAGGTCAACTGACACACGCTCCTTGCATGGCACATGTGATCAATCTGGTCATAACACGCTTCTTAAAGTCATATGTTGGTTTGAAGGGTGTGCTGGCCATGTCCAGGAGGGTTTGCGTTCGCTTTAGACGTTTGTATGCATTTAAGCACGCCCTCCTGGACTTGCAGCGTCAAAACAATCTCCCAGAACACAGCCTGATTTGCGACGTTCCAACACGCTGGAATTCCACACTGCACATGTTGGACCGTCTGTACGAACAGCGGAAAGCCGTGAATGATTTCCTGATGCAGCAGACGGGCGGCTTTGGAGCCAGTGTAATTTCGAGCTCAGGCACTGGCAGCTGGTTAGAGACGCATGTCGCGTTTTGAGGCCCTTTGAAGAGGCCACACGATTTGTGAGCCGTGACGCTAGCGGAATGAACGATGTTATGCCGCTGATATTCATTATGGAGCAAACGCTCACAGCGATGATTCAGCAAAGGATGGAGGAAGGATCACATCTGGCTATGGATGTTGAGAAAGAGGAGGAGGATGAGGAAACAGGACCTGAAGAGGAGCTGGATTTGGAGATGGAATCACAGGAAGGGATAGGGGACGAGGCAGCCGCACAACATGACAGTGATGGTGATGACGAGTCTGATGACGACCTTGATGATGGACAACCATGGCCGGATGGGGCGGAGATGGAACCAACCGGGCCCTCTGAAACGCTGGCCAGGATGGCGAGCTGTATGCTTCGTTACTTGCGCGCTGACTGTCGTATATTTAGCATGAAGCAAAGAGATGAGTACTGGATAGCCACACTTTTAGACCCTCGGTATAAAGCCAGAATGGGGGAGTTTTTTGCGCCTTCCGAGAGGGAGGCAAAATTGGCTTATTATCGAAAGAAGCTATGCAGCCAACTTGTCACGGCTTTCAAACGGCAAACACCTGCTGCAAGCATGTCTGACCGCGGGGCCACTCTCCGCTCCCCACTGTCTCATCGTTCCACCGCCTCTGGCAGAGCTACCTCTGCAATAGGCGGCAGCAGTGGCAGCAGCAGCAGCCAATTCAGTTTGGAAAATATGATAACAACATTTTTACATCCAATACCCCGACCTGACACACATCGTAGTCACCAAAGGGATGTTCACAATCACCTGGTGCAGCACCTAAAAAACCAGGTTCACTCGTACCTGGACTGTGCCCTTTCTCCGTCAGAAATGCTGATCCCAGACCCCATGGACTTCTGGGTCAGCAGATTGGATCATTGGCAAGAACTGGCCCAGTTTGCCATGCGTGTACTGTCTTGTCCACCCTCCAGTGTAGCGTCAGAGAGGGTATTCAGCGCGGCAGGGGGCTTCATCACCCCTAAGCGAACAAGATTGAAAAATCTCACGTTTCTGAAAATGAATCAAGAGTGGATCGGTGAGGATTTTAAAACCCCTGTGCCTGATGCCACTGATTAGATTTGACATTGCTGCTGCTGCCGCTGCCACCTGCTACTGCCGCCTCCTGCTACGGGATTCTGTCCTGTCCACACTTTTTTTAATGTGCCGCTGTTGGTGCTGCTACTACTTCTACCACCAATCCACCCCCAGTGCCGTCTGCTACAAGCAGGCCTGCCCCACCACAGGGCTTTGTCCTGTGACTATCCAGTGTCTTTTAATGTGCTGCTACTACTACTACCACCCTTGCTGTCTGTTGGCTACCTCTACTACCCCCAATACACCTCCACTGCCGTCTGCTACAAGCAGGCCTGAGGTCTGCCCCACCACAGGGCTTTGTCCTGTGACTGTCCAGTCTCTTTTAATGTGCTGCTACTACTACTACCACCCTTGCTGTCTGTTAGCTACCTCTACTACCACCAATACACCTCCACTGCCGTCTGCTACAAGCAGGCTTGAGGCCTGCCCCACCACAGGGCTTTGTCCTGTGACTGTCCAGTCTCTTTTAATGTGCTTCTACTGCTACTACTACTACTACCACCACCCTTGCTGTCCGTTGGCTACCTCTACTACCACTCAAAAGCCATTGCTTGTTGCTTTTACATTACATCCATGTATGGATGAACCCCGGCAGGCATCTGCCAATAAAAAGGGTATATTTTTGGAGGGCTTGTGAAAAGCCATTGCTTGTTGCTTTTACATTACATCCATGTATGGATGAACCCCGGCAGGAATCTGCCAATAAAAAGGGTAAATTTTTGGAGGGCTTGTCAAAAGCCATTGCTTGTTGCTTTTACATTACATCCATGTATGGAAGAACCCCGGCAGGCATCTGCCAATAAAAAGGGTAAATTTTTGGAGGGCTTGTGAAAAGCCATTGCTTGTTGCTTTTACATCCATGTATGGATGAACCCCGGCAGGCATCTGCCAATAAAAAGGGTAAATTTTTGGAGGGCTTGTGAAAAGCCATTGCTTGTTGCTTTTACATCCATGTATGGATGAACCCCAGCAGGCATCTGCCAATAAAAAGGGTACATTTTTGGAGGGCTTGTGAAAAGTCATTGCTTGTTGCTTTTACATCCATGTATGGACGAATCCCGGCAGGCATCTGCCAATAAAAAGGGTACATTTTTGGAGGGCTTGCACTCAAAAGCCATTGCTTGTTGCTTTTACATTACATCCATGTATGGATGAACCCCGGCAGGCATCTGCCAATAAAAATGGTAAATTTTTGGAGGGCTTGTCAAAAGCCATTGCTTGTTGCTTTTACATTACATCCATGTATGGATGAACCCCGGCAGGCATCTGCCAATAAAAAGGGTACATTTTTGGAGGGCTTGTGAAAAGCCATTGCTTGTTGCTTTTACATCCATGTATGGATGAACCCCGGTAGGCATCTGCCAATAAAAAGGGTACGTTTTTGGAGGGCTTGTGAAAAGCCATTGCTGTTGCTTTTACATCCATGTATGGATGAACCCCGGCAGGCATCTGCCACCATAAAGGGTACATTTTTTGAGGGCTTGTCAAAAGCCATTGCTTCTTCTATTACCACCTTATATGTATGAACCCTGGCAGGCATCTGCCGCCAAAAATGGTTAATTTTTGTACTTTTTTTAACAATGCATTAAGCATACAACATGCACAAGTGCAGTGGTTTCTGTTAGTTATCACCGTGTCCCATCCGTTTTCCTATAGCCATACATGTTGGCGTAACTTTGACACTAACTTTGCCTTAAAGACAGCTCAAAAGTACTTGGATACACTCATGGGTGACCTAAGAGTGTTATACAGGGCTTCTAGGGCTTTTAAACAGTGTTATACACAATTTTTAGGGGCTTTCTTGTATTATAGGTTCGGTCAGAACTAGTTCGGTCCGAATCGAACTTTTTCATGAAGTTCGGTGAACCAGCCGAACCAAACTTTTCATAAGTTCACTCATCTCTAATTATAACACTTATTTTCCTTATCCATCAATTTTTCGCCTCTTGGTTACAAGTTATTCGGGTGATGTAGTATTCTTTTATAATATCTCTTTTACTTACAATCCTATTGCAAGAAATGGGTTATTGTAGAGCAAAATCTTCCAGCATGGATCTGTCTTGCATTCTTCTTTGAGTTAGGCTCAATGTTTTTTGTCCAGATAAGAGAGATTACTGTTGTTTATTTTGTAGTTCTTCAATTTCATTATACTGTGAAATAGTGAATTTAACAAAGTATATCTTCTGTACTTTGGTTTTTATTGCAAAAAAACAAACACAAAACTCTTTGAATAGAAATTTCTATTTTTTTTTGGCCAAAATCTTCGTAAACTCATAAAGTGATACTTTACCTAGAAAATTGTATGCAGGAAGTAACAAATATGTTGTTTTTCATTATGAAAATATTTTAAAATCATACAAAAATATCTTTGCTCTCTTACAGCGCATGAAAAAGTAAAACAGTGATTACTGATTTATATATATAGTTCAGTTAAGGTCTGTTCACATCACGTTTTGGAGCTACGTTTACTGTGTACATTGGGAAAGCTCCCTTTGTACATACTAAACCTGTCCATAGAGCTCCATTAACCTGACGGAGCCAAAAGAATGTCCTTACGGCCTCTGTTGGGTTGGTATACGTTGGTATATCTATTTTTTTGGAGAATAGAATAAAGTAGTATACTGCGCTATTCCATCTGGTGGGATCCCACAAAAAAAAATATATATACCATGCAGTATTTTTTTTTTACATGGGAGCCTATGTGTGACGGATGCCACTGTATAGCATTTGTCACAGGTATACATTAAGCGTATACCTTGGGGAGCTTTCCTCGGACTGGAATCCCCAAGAAGAGCAACACATAGCTCTCGGACCAGGGATCCTGAACCTGGGGAAGTCCCTGACATCACTGTCCTTGTATGGAAAGTGATGTCAGGGACTTTCAATTATAGAGTCCCTAGCCAGAGCATAGGTAGAGCTCTGGCAGAGAACTCCGGGACTGGAGCAGCCCCTGATATCACTGTGCATATATAGACAGTGATGTCAGGGGCTTTTAACAACGGAGTTCCTGGCCAGAGCGTCTGTAGTTCTCTGGCCGAGGACTTCGGAAATGGAGAAGTCCCTGCCGTTACTGTCCATATATAGACAGTGACGTCAGTGGCTCCTCCAGACCTGTAGTCCCTGGTCAGAGTGCTTCCGATGCTCTGGCCGAGGAGTAAATAGTTTAAAGCCCTTAACGTCACTGTCCATATATGGACAGTGATGTAAGGGGCTCCCTCTAGGATCGGAATCCTCGGCAAGAGCGTTACCGACGCTCTGGTTGGGGATTCTCGCATATCAAAGCCCCTAACGTCATTGTCCATATATGGACAGTGATGTCAAAGGCTTTCCCAAGATACGAGTCCCCGGCCAGAACACTTGGGATGCTCAGGCCGTGAACTCTATAGTTCAAAGTTCCTGACCTCACTGTCCATATATGGACAATGTCGTCAAGGGCTTCTCCGGGCTCAGCACTTAAAGTAGTGCTGTGCGCAGGGAGTTTAGGCAACGTATCCCACTGGGTGCCTTCTGTCGGAGGTATACGTCGGGAGGAGTTCCTACGTATACCTCCGATGGAAGGAAAATAACTTGACGTGAACGGGGCCTTTGATGTAGGTAACATGCTCTTCTGTGTATAATAATTATTACAACTTTACTATTAATAAGCTTATTTAAAAAAAAAATAATTGTTACTAGGCTTTAGTAGCTGTGATCACTAATATTCCTCTACTAATAGAGTTGTACATCCATTATACTGCAATAAACTCTAAACGCATTTCGCCTACGGTATATTACACAGGCACTTCAGGAGACATTAGTAAGTATGATCTCAGACAAACATATATATAAGCACCGGAGTTTTGATGGTAAACTATGTTAGCCACGATGAGAGTCCTAAATTGCGGCTCAAATGCCGAGCATAAAATGCATAGTCTCCACCCACATCTTTGTGATGCGTCTAGGGACTCCCATCCTATTTGTCTAGGTGACCCGATAGGTAACCCGATAGGATTCCCATCCCGATCAGCAATATGATGCACACAGAGAAGGCTTGGCCGTTACCCAGGTTACATATAAACAAAGACTGCTAGTAAATACAGATCACCATAGCAGTATATGGTACTATTCTTTCATTTTGGATAAGACCTTTGGGAGACCTATTTCCAGGGGACTAATTGGTGACTGTCCTAGTCTAAAAGGGTATTGTTGGCCGTGAATTTTCTAAAATGTATCAAAGTCAAAGACCCCTGTGGGTCAACACTAATTAAGTGGTCTACAAAAGAGATGGAGTGATAATCAATCTCAGATGTGAATCAATAGTGTTGTCATTCAAACAGGAAATTGAATCCTGAAAACTTTCCTTTGTGCCTGTCCACAATATCAACAATATATCTTAAAGGGAATGTGTTGCCAGAAAAACATGTTTTTTTTTTTAATTAAACATTTAGTGTGTAGGTGATTAAACATTGTTCACATTTTTTTTATCTTTTTCACGAGTCAGGAAATATTATAAATTAGATTCTAATTTATAATATTTCCCATTGCTGGTCACTAGATGGAGCTATTCCCAAAATTGCAGCATTGCAAAATTGGGTAAAAAGCCCTCGCTCTAGTGAGCTCTCAGCATCCCCCCCTCCTTTATCCTGGCTAGTGCCGGGATAAACGAGGGGTTTGAACGGTCTATCCTCCTACACTGTGTGTCGCCATTTTTTGAGCTAACACACAGTGTAGTAGGTTTACATACAGTAGTAAACGTACACAAACACGAACATACATTGAAATCTCTTACCTGCTCCTGCCGCCGCGGCTCCCTCCGGCCCGTCCGCTCCGTCTGCTGCCGCTGGTCCAAGTCCACAAGTCCGGAAGCCGCGACCGGAAGTAGTAATCTTACTGTCCGGCCGCGACTTCCGGTCCACAGGAAAATGGCACCGGACGGCGGCAATTTCAAATTGGACTGTGTGGGAGTGGCGCATGCGCAGTTCCCACACAGACGGCGTACACAGAAGTGGATGGGACGGGAGCCGTTCGCAGTCCCTATGGGACTGTGGCTGCCGTATTCCATGTCTGTATGTGTCGTTAATCGACACATACAGAAATGGAACAAAAAATGGCAGCCCCCATAGGGAAGAAAAAGTGTAAAAATAAGAAAAAGTAAAACACAAACACACAAATAAATATAAACGTTTTTAATAAAGCACTAACATCTTTAACATATGAAAAAAATAATTGTGATGACACTGTTCCTTTAACCAGAGACATATATGTGACAGCCATTCTTCTAAAGTCTCCTCCCACCAGTCAAAGAATAAATCTGCATGTGTGTACCCCATAGCTGGTAAAAAAAAAACCTCATCAAATAGAAAGTAATTATGTCTTAGGGGGAGTTGACACGGAGGTTTTTGGCACGTTTTTTTGACGCGGAAACGGCGCCAAAAAACATCTGAAAACTCCTCCCATTGATTTCAACTGCTCGCGTGAAAAAGAAGCGTCCTGCCCTATCTTCGGGCGTTTCCGTCTCTGACCTCCCATTGACATCAATGGGAGGCAGAGAAAATGGTTTCCGCGACAAACAGGAATTAGGAGGCAGATTTTTCCGCCTGCAAAAACTCTGTGTGAACAGGGCCTTAGTGTTAACTAAACAGTGTCATGACAAAATCATTGTGTTTTTTCAGATGTGTCCCTCTCATTTCCAAGAAGTGTTTAATAGGTTTACAGTCCCCATTGCTAAAAAGTTATCCGAAGTCTTCAGCCTGATGACACACTCATAGAGTTTCTATAAGATCCTGTCTAGGCATAATAGTATTGCCAATCGCAGCCGAAGAGGCAATACGTTTGGCTGAGCGCTTCTGCATGTTCGTTTTAGCGATCGGTGGGGTTCTTGAAACCTAGACCCCCACCGATCAAAACTTCTGACATGATATGTCACTAGAGCATGTCTAAAGTTTGCTAAGACCATTTAATCCGAAATATAAATTTTTACATCCTTAATCAAGGAGAAGAAGCACTCCCAATTCTTGAGGGATCTCTCAGACTTTAACCTCTTCCAGACTGCCCACAGTAAATTCACGTCGGCACTTGCTGGGCTCTGTGCAGCGCCAACGTGAATTCACGGTAGGTGTTAAAAGCGCGATCCGAGTGTCTCAGAGTAGCGCTGACACCCGGATCGCTCTGTTAGCTCCTGCCTCTGGTCCCGGAGACATGATTGGAACCTAATTGGTTCAGGTCCCGATCATGTGATCGCAGGGAAAGTTTGTTGTAGCAACGAACTGGAAAGTTTGTTACTGTAACAAACTGGAAAGTTTGTTGCTACAACAAACTTTCCCGGGGACCAATTGTGGGTGCTGCAGTCAGTTGCATGGCGAAACTGGAAGCCATACAACAGCCTCCGGGTCTGACATGCACGGCAGCCTATGAGTATCACCCGCACTCCCTCTTCTTCACTCTCAGCATTTGACCCAATAACTGAAGAAGAAGTCTCCAGGCTCCTCTCTTCTTCTCGTCCTACTACCTGCCCTAGTGATCCTGTCCCCTCACACCTCCTCCAGTCCCTCTCCCCAGCTGTCACTAGTCACCTCACTAAAATATTTAACCTCTCTCTTTCCTCTGGTATCTTTCCCTCTGCTTTTAAACATGCCATTATAAACCCATTATTGAAAAAACCAACACTTGACCCATCCAGCGCTGCCAACTACCGACCAGTCTCTAATCTGCCCTTCATCTCCAAACTCCTGGAACGCTTGGTCTACTCTCGCCTTATCCGCTATCTCTCTGCTAACTCCATTCTTGACCCCTTACAATCTGGTTTCCGCACTCTACACTCCACAGAAACTGCCCTTACTAAAGTCTCAAATGATCTCTTGGCGGCTAAATCGGATGGTAAATCCTCTCTCCTGATTCTTTTGGATCTCTCTGCAGCCTTTGACACTGTAGACCACAAACTCCTACTTAACATGCTCCACTCTATTGGCCTCAAGGACGCGGCTCTCTCTTGGTTTTCCTCCTATCTCTCTGACCGCTCATTCAGTGTGTCATTTGCTGGTTCCACTTCTTCTCCTCTTCCCCTTGATATCGGGGTTCCTCAGGGATCAGTCCTAGGTCCACTCCTCTTTTCTCTCTACACAGCTCCTATTGGACAAACCATCAGCAGATTTGGCTTTCAGTACCATCTCTACGCTGATGACACCCAATTATATACCTCTTCCCGTGACATCACCCCTGCTCTAATACAGAACACCAGTGATTGTCTGTCCGCTGTCTCTAACATCATGTCCTCTCTCTATCTGAAACTGAATCTTTCTAAAACTGAGCTCCTTGTGTTCCCACCATCTACTAACCTCCCTAAACCTGATGTCTCCATCTCTGTGTGTGGCACTATCATAACTCCTAAGCAGCACGCCCGCTGTCTCTGGGTTATTTTTGACTCAGATCTTTCCTTTACTCCTCACATACAATCACTTTCACGCTCCTGTCATTTTCACCTCAAAAACATCTCCAGAATCCGCTCTTTTCTTACGGAGGAAACTGCCAAAACTCTCATTGTTGCTCTGATTCACTCTCGTCTTGACTACTGTAACTCATTACTAGTCGGTCTTCCCCTCACTAAACTCTCCCCTCTCCAATCTATCCTCAATGCAGCAGCCAGGCTCATCTTTATGACCAACCGCTACACCAACGCCTCTAATCTGTGCCAGTCACTGCACTGGTTGCCCATCCCCTTCCGAATAAAATTCAAACTTATTACTCTCACCCACAAAGCTCTCCACAGTGCTGCACCTCCTTACATCTCCTCCCTCATCTCTGTCTACCACCCTACTCGGGCTCTACGTTCTGCCAACGACCTTAGATTAAAATCCTCCATAATCCGAACCTCCCACTACCGTCTCCAGGATTTCTCTCGTGCCTCACCCGTCCTCTGGAATGTGCTACCCCAGACAATCAGATTAATTCCCAATATCCACAGTTTTAAACGTGCCCTGAAAACACATCTATTTAGACAGGCCTATAACATTCCCTAATCTGACTCCTTTCCATGGCCCTCCATTTAAATTAGTCATCAGAATAAGATTCCCTCACACTCCTTCTCTTCATGTCCGTCATACACGGATACTGGCTGGTGACCGGCTCATGCAGCTTTATGTCACCACCGCATGTGTATAAAAATGGCCGGACCATTGTACAGAACAAACACTATTACACTTTGTGTCTCCCTTATTTCCTCATAGATTGTAAGCTCTTGCGAGCAGGGTCCTCACTCCCCAGGTTTGAATTGTAAATGAACTTTGTCACTATGTAATGTCTGATATTGTTTGTTTCATGTTCCCTCTAAATTGTAAAGTGCTGCGTAATATGTTGGCACTATATAAATAAAGATTATTATTATTATTACTACCTAGGTAGTGTAATGTATTATAGCAGCTATCAGTGCTGCAGGTCTTCAAGTAAAACAAGTAAAAAGTAAAAAACAAAAAGTAATAAAAATGTTTTATAAAAGTGTAAAAACAAGTTATAATTTACAAAAACAAAAAATGCTTTTTTTCCTATGATAAGTCTTTTATTATAGGAAGAAAATGAAAATGTTAAAAAAAAGTACATATATTGGGTATCATCGCGTTCGTAACGACCCAAACGATAAAACTATAATATTATTTTTCCCGCACGGTCAACACCACAAAAAAATAATTAAAAAACAATGTCAGAATCACTATTTTTTTGGTCATCACCCCTCCCAAAATATAGAATAAAAAATGATCAAAAAGTCGCTTGTACCCCAAAATAGTACCAATAAAAACTACAACCTGTCCCACAAAAAACAAGCCCTTACACAGCTTTTTTGACAGAAAAAGAAAAAAGTTATGGCTCTTAGAATATGGTCACAAAAAATAAATAATTTTATCGAAAAGTGATTTTATTGCGCAAATGCCACAAAACATAAAAAAACTATATACATATGGTATCGCCGTAATCGTATCGACTCGCAGAATAAACTAAAATGTAATTTATAGCGCACGGTGAACACTGTAAAAAAAAAAAGACAAAAAACATTGTCAGAATTTGTTTTTTTTGTCACTTTGCTTGCCCAAAGAATATAATAAAAAATGATTAAAAAAATCACATGTACCCTAAAATGGTACCCATGAAAACAACAGATTGTTCTGCAACAAATAAGCCCTCACACAGCTCCGGTGGAAAATAAATTAAAAAGTTCTGGCTCTCAGAATATAGCGACAGAAATTGTGCAGAGTGTCCAAAAGCGGATAAGATCGGGCACCATTTATCAGTGCGATATCGGCCACATATCTATGAATTATTATTTATTTACCGCATGATTATACCCTCTTATTATGCCCTGATGTACTCTGCCCAACTCACATATACCCGCACATTATAAACTGAAATACCAGCAAAACCCCAAACAGAACTATTACTAAGCAAATTCTGCGCTCCAAAACCCAAATGGTGCTCCCTCCCTTCTGAGCCCTACAGCGTGCCAAAGCACCAGCTTACGTCCACATGTATGACATTTTATATCCCGGAGAACCCGCTCAACATTGTATGAGGTATTTGTCTTCAGTGGCACAAACTGGGCACAACATATTCTGCATTAAAATGGCATATCAGTGGAAAATGTTAATTTTCACCATTCGCTGCGCATTAACGTCTTCGCACACCACGACTTAATAGCATGTCGTGGTGCAGGGGGTTATATATGTAGCGGGCTCATGCGCTGTGCCTGCTCTATATTCTGATAACAGGACTAACGGACAGGAACAGCGACCGTGTTGTTGCAGGAGCCTGTAAAAATGACATTATACTGCAATACATTAGTATTGCAGTGTATTGTACCAGCAATCTAATGATCGCTCATTCCAGCCCCCTAGGGGGATTAATAAAATGTGTAAAAAAAAAAAAGTTATTATTTGTGAAAAAAAATATTATATATTCAAAGTCCAAAAAATCCCCCTTTCCCATGTTTCCTCTAAAGTAATGTAAGAAATAAAAAAATGAACAAAATTGGTATTGCTGCATCCGTAAAAGTCAGAACTATTACAATATACCATTATTTAACTGCCACTGGGAACGCTGTAAAAAATAAAGAATTGAAAACGCCAAAATCGCTGTTTTTTTGGTCACCTTAGCATTTTTTTAAAAAATCATAAAAAAGTGATCAAAAAGATGTATGTAAAAAAAATGGTACCAATAAAAACTATAGCTCGTCCCGCAGAAATAAGCCCTCACACCACTAAATCGACAAAAAAATAAAAAAACTGATGCCTCCCGGAATGTGGTGAAACAAACGCTTTGTTTTTTTAACAAACAGTTTTACTTTGTAAAAGTAGTAAAACATAAAAACAGTATCAATTTGGTATCACCATAATCGTATTAAGTCTCAGATTTTTTTTAATTTATTTTTACCGCACGGTGAAAGCCGTCGCAAAAACGAAACCCAAAAAACAATGGAGCAGCTTTTTCCAATTTCAGCCTGCAAAGAATTTTATTCTCCGATTCCCAAAAATTTTATTTTCCGATTCCCAGTACATTATTGGTACTTTAAATGGTGTCACTAGAAACTACAACTCCTCCCGCAAAAAATAAGACCTCACACCACTCTACTGATGGAAAAATAAAAAAAAGTTATGGCTCTTGGAAAGCGGGGAGGGAAAAACTAAAAAAAGCAAAAAATGGATCAGTCCTGAAATGGTTAATTACTTTCTACTGAAAAAGCATTTATGACCATGTGGGGTATTGCCGTACTTGGGAGAAATTGTTTTACAAATGTTGGGGTGCTTTTTACTCCTTTATCCGTTGTGAAAATGAAAAAATGCAACATTTTTGTGGAAAAAATTTTGATATTCATTTTCACGGCCTAATTCTAATAAATTCTGCAAAAGACCTGTGGGGTCTAAATGCTCACTATACCCCTAGATAGATTCTTTAAGAGGTATAGTTTCCCAAATGGGGGTCAATTTTGGGGTGTTTCCACTGTATTGGTAAATCAGGGGCTTTGCAAATGCAACATGACACCCAAAAACTATTCCAGCTAAATTTGAGGTCCAAAAGCCAAATATTGTTCCTTCCCTTCTGAGTCCTGCCGTGGGTCTAAACAGCAGTTTATTACCACATATGGCATTTTTCTGTAATCAGGACAAATTGCTTTACAAATTTTGGCGTGCTTTTTCCCCTTTATTCATTGTAAAAACTAAACATTTCCATCTTTTTTTCAGAAAAAAGTAGATTTTAATTTTCACGGTCTAATTCCACTAAATTCAGCAAAAAAACTGTGGGGTCAAAATGCTAACTATACCCCAAGAAAAATTCCTTGAGGGGTGTAGTTTCCAAAATGGGGTCACTTTTGGGGGTTTCCACTGTTTTCCCTCCAGGGTGTTGTAAACGCGACATGGCACTGAAAACTATTCCAGCAAAATCTGCGCTCCAAAATCCAAATGGCACTCCTTCCCTTCTAAGCTCTGCTGTGGGTCCAAACAGCAGTTTAGTACCACATATGGGGTATTACCGTAATCAGGAGAAGTAGCTTTACAAGTTTTGGGATGCTTTTTATTCTTTATTCCTTGCAAATATTATTTTTTTATATTTTTTTAAGAAAAAAAGTAGATTTTCACCTTCACAGACAAACTCCAATAAATATAGCAAAAGACCTGTGGGGTCAAGATGCTAACTATACTCCTAGATAAATTCCTTGAGGTGTGTAGTTTCCAAAACCGTGTCACTTTTGGGGGATTTCCACTGTTTTGGCCCCACAAGACCTCTTCAAACCTGACATGGTGCCTAAAATATATTCTTAAAAAAGGAGGCCCCAAAATCCACAAGGTACTCCTTTGCTTCTGAGGCCTGTGTTTCAGACCATTACCACAATAGAGATACATGTGGGATATTTCTAAAAACTGCGGAATCTTGCCAATAAATATTGAGTTGTATTTCTCTGGTAAAACCTTCTGTGTTACAGAAGAAGATGTATTACAAGTGAATTTCAGCAAAAAAATAACATTTGCTGTTTTGAATACTTTGAGGGGTGCAGTTTTTAATATGGGGTGATTTATGGCGTCTATCTAGTACATAAGGCCCTCAAAGCCACTTCAGGACTGAACTGGTCCTTGAAAAATAGCCTTTTGAAATGTTCTTGAAAATGTGAGAAATTGCTGCTAAAGTTCTAAGCCTTGTAACGTCCTAGAAAAATAAAATAATGTTCAAAAAACAATGCAAATATAAAGTAGACATATGGATTATGTGAAATAGTAACTATTTTGTGTGGTATTACTATCTGTTTTACAAGCAGATACGTTTAAAATGAGAAAAATCATAATTTTTGCAAATTTTCATAAAATTTTGGTGTTTTTCACAAATAAGCAATGAATTCATTGACCAAATTTTTCCACTAGCATAAAGTACAATATGTCACGAGAAAACAATCTCAGAATCGCTTGGATAGGCAAAAGCATTCCAGAGTTATTACCACATAAATTGACACATGTCAGATTTGAAAAAATGGGGCTGGTCCTCAAGACCAAACTGAGCTCGGTCCTGAAAGGGTTAAAGAGAACATGGCATATGATCTAAACAACATGGCTCCATCTAATGTTGAGACAGAACTGACTTCCTTAGATTATGATACCTAAAGGCTGGAAAGGCTTTCTACAAGATTTTAGAGTGTGTCTGTGGGAATTTTTCCCCCTACATCCAGAAAAACATTTGTGAGATCAGGCACTAATGTTGTACGAGAGGGCTTTACTTGCAATCTCTGTTCTAGTTCATCCCAAAGCATTTGATGGGGTTGTGGTCAGGGCTCTTTGCAGGCCAGTCAAGTTCTTCCTCACCAAACTCACCCAACCATGTCTTTATGGACCTTGCATTTGGCACTGGGGCACAGTCATACTGCAATAGAAAAGGCAATGTCCTAAACTGTTCCCATAAAGTTGAAAGCATGCAATTGTTCAAAATGTCTTAATATGCTGAAGCATTAAGATTTCCTTTCGCCGGAATTAAGGGGCCTAGGCCATCCTCTGAAAAACAACCTCCACCAAACTTTACAGTTGCATAATTCAGTCAGGCAAGTAACATTCTCCTGGCATTTGCCAAACCCTGACTCATCCATCAGAATACCAGAAAATCGAGGCATGATTTGTCACTCCACAGAACACGTTTTTACTGCTCCAGAGTCCAGTGGCGGCGGGCTTTACACCACTCCATCCGATGCTTGGCATTGTGCTTGGTGTTGTAAGGCTTGCATGCAGCTGCACATCTACGAAAACCCATGCCACGTAGCTTCAGGCACACAGTTTTTGTGTGGATGTTAATGTCAAATGAGCTTTGGAACTCTTTTATGCACTATGCTCCTCAGCACTCGGCAACCTTGCTCTGTAACTTTACGTGATCTGTTACTTCGTAGCTGAGTTGCTGTTGTTCCTAAATACTTACACTTTGCAATAATACAACTTACAGTTGATCATGGAATATTTAGGTGGCAAGAGATTTCACGAACTGACTTGTTGCAACGGTGGCATCCTTTTACATTATCATGGTTGAATTCAGTGAGCTCTTTAGAATGACTAATTATTTTATAAATATTTATAAAGGCAGAATGCCTGAACACCTTAATTCAATGATTAAGAGGTGTGTTCTAACACTTTTGTTTATATAGTGTATTTGAGGAAACTGCCATTGAGGAATTTACCAAATGTGGAACAAACAATATGAGTAAAAACAATCTATCTGGGACAGAAATATTATTTATTTATTTAATATTTAATTTTATTACATTTTATTTAATATTATTTATTTTATCAGTTTATTTCTGGGCTGGTGGGAGGAGAGGGGAGTCTTTGTGGAGACTTTGGAAGCTTGAACATCACAGATATGGTTGAAATATATTGATGATGTTCTGATATTATGGACAGGCACGAAGAAAGGTTTTCACTATTGGTCTTAGATACAGATCCGAGATTGATGATCGCTCAATCTGTTTTTTGGACCTTTTAATTAGTGGTGTTTGGGAAAGGTCTTTAGCTACGACAATTTTTAGAAAATCAACAGCCACCTATCGCTTTTTAGACTGGGATAGTCACCACCAGGTCCCCTTGTAAAGAGGTATCCCAAAGGGACAGTTCCTTGGGTTGAGACAGAACTGTTCCTCAATAACAGAATTTTAGGGTAAGGTCAAAGAACTGGGGATGAGATTTAGCAAAATCATATCTGCTGACACTTCAGTCTAAATAAGTTGTATAAGCCAAGGTGAAATTGATTGGTACATGTGACATTGAGCCTAAAATGTGCTAGATGTGCTCAGAGCATAGTGAAGCATTCTTAGCCTTAATCTGAATATTAGGGGTATGATAACAGAGTGTCTCTCAATAACTTACTGATGTGGAAAACATGTTAAAAAACAGACTGGTACAACGTCATCTATTTGTACCAAGCTCTGCCTAAACTTGACTAGAAAAAACAACATCATTGACTTATTAAGATGTGGCTCATGTTAGGCCTGTGAGAATGTGCATCCTAGTAAAATCTTTAGGAGTGCGACCACAGGTGTAACATTTTTAAATCTATGGGTCACAGGACTTTTCCCATATGGTTAGTTACCACTGTCCAGTGGCGGATTAAGTAGACCATAGGCCCTGGGCTGTTCCACAAACTTGGGCCCCCCTTCCCCACCGGTGCTCTGCCGTGTCTATAGTGAACACCACCTTTCTGTGTGAGCATTGACAAATGGGTGTTACGATTCCCCTTGTCAAAGGGCTGTGTCCCTACATACTCACAGTCTCGCGGCAAAAATGCGACAAAAGTACAATGTACTTTGGGCGGCCATGGGCCCCCCGGGAGCCTCGGGCCCCGGACAGCAGCCCAAAATGCCCTATGATAATCCGACATTGCCACTGTCCCCTGAACTACATGGGCAAAACTATCCGCCAATTCAGGAGATGGATTTTAGAATATGTTGCCAACATCCACAGACATGAAAATGCCCCTGTTGCGAAGCATGTTTTGACGCATCATGGTGATGACCCAAGATGTCTAAGATTTCAAGGCATCAAAAATATTCGACTGAGCATGAGAAGGGGATACTTTGATGATATATTCCTCTGAAAAGAGTTTAAAAGGATTATTTTTTTACTAAAATCAAACAAACTATTACGATTCTATGAAATAAAATATAGAATCATGCATTCTGGTTTTCTTCAGTCTCCCTTAGTATGTAGCCCAATAACGAAGGGATATTTCTCTGTATGACTGAGCTGGAGTTTACACTTACCAGTCAGCTTTAATACAGAGTATACAATAAACAGACTATGGAGTAGAAGGAGTGGAGAAAGAGTGGGCTATGTTTTAACTTTTATACAGTTAGGCCCCATGCACAGGACCGTGCATTTGCGTCTGTATACCTAGTAATGTCTCTTAAAATGCCTGTGGGATAAACCAAAGACGAAACGCCTCGAGACTTTAATTCATCTGAATGGATGTAGAACTGTAATAGTAGAGGAATGTCAGTGATACCAATTGAATTGTTAGTGTTGTCAGCTTCATGTTATCTAAGGCCAAACAGTTTATTTCCTCTACTGTCCTAGGTGATAACTGAATACTGAAAACTGCTAGGTGATAAATGAATATTCAGAACAGATAGTCTAATATACACAGCAATTATCTTTAGTGGAATAGGATTTATTTATTTCTGATATTTATATAGCGCCAACATATTAAGCAAGCGCTGCACAGAGGTCCTCACTTACTGTCCCCATTGGGGCTCACAATCTAAATTCCCTATCAGTATGTTTTAGGATGCCTAGTAGCAATCTATCTTTTTTTAAATAAGTTTGTTAAAAGTGAAGTCATACAAATTATCATCCACAAGAGAGGCAGTGATGGTGTTGAATGAAAGTGAATAAGAACATCTGTTTTTTCAGTAATGTAACACTCATATGCTAGCAGATGATGTTGGAACTACAGGCGACAGTACATAAAGTATGCAATGATTTATAACTTACATGCTTGCATCAAGTTAAGGGTATGCAAATGTTTTGGGGTATGCAAATACCTTTATAGTTTTTTTTGGGAAATGTATTCTTATCTTTATTTTTTTACTAATTAAAAATATACTGATACCTACGTTTTCTTCTAGCAATTTTGAAGGCTATGTACACCTTCAAAGGTGATTTTTATTTTATTTTAATGAACATGTCAATCAGTGTGGTTGGTGCAACTTTCTAGTTAGTTTTTTATAAAAAAATATTTTTACTTTTTGAGATTCAGCTGCTTTGTATTCTGTATACAGAGCAGCTGTATCTTGCGCTAAGGCCTGAATCTGTCAGGTCAGCGGCACCAACGGTTTCTGTGACAGCGGGTCCTTGGTGTCTCTGACGCGCAGGATCCACCTGTAATCGATCACATCCAAGTTATAAACTTAGATGTGATCAGTAACAGCTCGGTCATGCATGTCAGAGACACACAGGACCCACTGTCATTAAACCTGTCAGTCCGCTGACCTGACGTATACAAGATACAGCTGCTCTGTATACAGGATAGAAAGTAGCTGTATTTCAAAAAGTAAAAATAATTTTTAATAAAAACTAATCATAAAGTTGCACCAACCACACTGATTGACATTTTTATTTTAAAAAAAAATAGATAAGTCGCTTTCGAAGGTGTACATAGCCTTTAATGTAGGATGTATAAATGGTATTTTTTCTAAAGTATTTTGCTGGAATGGTTATGGGGGCGGCTATCTTGTCTGTGCTGATGCAACATTAGTTCCATAATTTGTTTTACAGTAAGAACCAAAACATAAGGAAATTAAGTATGAAAATAACTTATTGAATTCTAGAGGAAATAGTGTCAGGAAGTGTCAGCCTATTGTATGGTTGTGTAGACAGTATGAAAACTGCAATTTTGTAGGTGTTTTTTTAAAAATACATATTGATGTGAAGGTTATTTTATACCAGTGTTTGTGACATTTTATATCACATATATAAAAAATCAACTGCTGTAGGTAATTTTAACTTGGAAAATATTTATTCAGCGCTAGACCGCCATGTCTTGGGCCCACCAGAGGAAACATTTCTAGGGGACTACTGTGAATCTACATAGAACATATGCGCATCTCCTCTTTTAGTTACAGCGAAAATTATGTTGCTATCATTCTTCACGCAGGTCATATCATTAATAAAATATAGTGCTATTTAAGAATCAACCCATAATAATTGTACCTAACAGCAAGTGATGGATTTCAAATAAATTCCAAATGGGATTGTCTTCTGCTGGGGCCACTTATTGTACTAGATCCTTGGCCCACAAGAGAATCCTCTAATACTCTGCTGGGCCAGTTTGACCATGTGTTTAATTGATACCACTTATGGTTTAGAATGGGAAACATCAACACCATTAACCCCTTCGCGCTCAGGTCAGTACTATTACGTCGTGCTAAGTACATCGTTCGCGCTCAGGTCAGTAATAGTACTGACCTGAGTAAACACGGCGCCATCTTTCCCCGGCGAGTGTCTGAGCTGTGATACCTGCTGTTTCCGACAGCAGGCTATCACAGCTTAGTGTGCAGGGAGTGGTCCCCGCCGATTAACCCCTTAGAAGCCGCGTTCAATAGCGATCGCGGCTTCTTAGGGGTTAAGCTGCCATCGCCGGCCTGCTACACGATAGCGGGCCGCGATGGCTACTATGGCAACCAGAATCATAACAATGGACTCTGGCTACGCCATCGACGGAAGCCTAGTGGGTCCCGACAAATTCAGGACCCACTATGCTTGCTGTCAGCGAACAGCTGACAGCTCTAATACACTGCACTACGTATGTAGTGCAGTGTATTAGAATAGCGATCAGAGCCTCCTGCCCTCATGTCCCCTAGTGGGACAAAGTAAAAAAAGTGTGAAAAAGTAAAAAAAAGCTGTGTAAAAATAAGAAAATAAAAGATTTAAAAGTAATAAAAGTAAAAATCCCCCTTTTTCCCTTATCAGTCCTTTATTATTAATAAAAATATATAAATAAACAAATAAACTATACATAATTGGTATTGCCGCGTCTGTAACGGCCTGAACTACAAAACGATGTCGTTATTTATCCCGCTCGGTGAACGCCGTAAAAGAAAATAATAATAAACCGTACCACAATCACAATTGTTTGGTCACTTCATCTCCCAAAAAATGGAATAAAAAGAGATCAAAAAGTCGCATATACCTAAAAATGGTACTGATCGAAACTACAGTTCGTTACGCAAAAAATAAGTCCTCGTACGGCTTTATTGATGGAAAAATAAAACAGTTATGGCTCTTAGAATAAGGTAACACAAAAAGTGAATGATTGTTTACAAAACGTATTTTATTGTGTAAATGCCATAAGACATAAAATAAAACTATAAACATCTGGTATCGCCGTAATCGGATCGCCCCGCAGAATAAAGTGAATATGTCATTTATAGCGCACGGTGCACGCAGTAAAAAAAAATAGAATAAAAAACAATAGTAAAATTGCTGTTTTTTTAGTCACCACGCCACCTAAAATTAGAATAAAAACTGATCAAAAAGCCGCATGCACCCCAAGAAAACTACAATGGATTCCTCAAGGTCTCTAGTTTCCAAAAAGGCGTCACTTTTGGGGGGTTTCCACTGTTTTAGCACCACAAGACCTCTTCAAACCGGACATGGTGCCTAATAAATTAAATTAAATTAAATTAATTAAATGTCACCTCTACTTTGCTCTAAATTCCTGTGAAACACCTAAAGGGTTAATAAACTTTCTAAATGCTGTTGTGAATACTTTGAGGGGTCTAGTTTCTGAAATGGGGTGTTTGATAAGGGTGTCTAATATATGGGCCCCTCAAAGCAACTGAGCTGGAAATTAAAAAATAAAATATAAATGAGGCAATACTTCACTCCTTACATTATACTCATAATAAGCCGCGCCCACCCCGAGATGACCGCAGTTTTGACCGTTTGTATAAACGGAGACCCCTATTAGACCGTTTCAGTGCCCGGTTTTGCCAAGCATTCACCCCCGAGAAGTGTATTTCTATTAATGAGTCCTTGGTGGATTTTAAAGGGAGGGTTCAATTCCACGAGTACCTGCCGGGTAAGAGGGCAAGGTATGGCGTGAAGATGTATGAGCTGTGCGAGAGTGCATCAGGGTATACCTACAGGTTTAGGATATATGAAGGGAAGGACACCAGTGCTCAGCCCCCAGAATGCCCCCCCTTACTGGGAGTTAATGCAAAAATTGTGTGGGATTTGGTGCACCCACTGCTGGACCAGGGTTACCACGTCTACCTAGATAATTTTTATACAAGCGTCCCACTCTTCAACTGCCTCGCTTCCAGAAGTCCTGCGGCATGCGGCACTGCAAGAAGAAACCTGAGAGGCCTCCCTAAGACTCTGCAGGGCAAAGCTCAGAAGGGGTGAGAGCAGGGCACAATCTAGCAGCAACATATTGTGTGTCAAGTACAAGACCAGGTAGATGCCACACCAGTACCCATGTACCTGTACGAGGTACCAGTACAGGGACCCCCAAACCAGACTGCATCCTGGACTACAATAGGTACATGGGACGGGTGGACTTGTCAGATCAAGTCCTGAAGCCTTACAGTACTTCTGGAAGCGGGGCCACAGGCATCGTACCAGGGCAACACTTTTTAGGAGAAGTTCCCCAAACTGGCAAGAAGGGAAAAAGTCAAAAGAGGTGCAGAGTCTGCTATAAGAGGGGGATAAGGAAGGACACAATATATCAATGTGACACGTGTCCCGAAAAACCAGAGCTCTGTATGAAAGAGTGTTTTAAAATTTATCATCCATCCCTTTATTTTTAATTTACCCCAGTTTTATTCGCTCTGATCCACTTCGCACAGCTTACCCCTCCTCATCTTTCCCCTCTGAGCCCTGCTGTGTGCCCAGGCAGCTGATAACAGCCACATGTAGGGTATTGCCGTACCCAGGAGAACCAACATTACAGTTTATGAGGTGTATATCTCCGGTGGCGCATGCTGGGCACAATATTTCGGACACTGAATTGGCATATATGTATAGAAAATTGCAAATTTCACCCTGCACCAACTGCTGCACATTATCTTTTACACAATACATGTGGGGTCAAAATGCTCACTACACCTCTAGATGAATGCCTTAAGGGGTGTAGATTTTAAAACAGGGTCACTTCTCGGGGGTTTCAACTGTACTGGTACCTTAGGGGCTTCTGCGTACAAGACTTAGCACCAGAAAAGCTCCAGTAGGCCAAATGGTGGTCCTTTCCTTCTGAGCCCTGCCGTGTGCCCAGGCAGCTAATAACAGCCACATGTAGGGTATTGCCGTACCCGGGAGAGCCCACATTACAGTTTATGGGGTGTATGTCTTCGGTGGCACATGCTGGGCACAATATATCGGACACTGACATGGCATATATATAGAAAATTGCAAATCTCACTCTGCACCATCTGCTGCGCATTATCTTTTACACAATACCTGTGGGGTCAAAATGCTCACTACAACTCTAGATGAATTCCTTAAGGGGTGTCGTTTTTAAAATGGGGTCACTTCTCGGGGGTTTCAACTGTACTGATACCTCAGGGGCTTCTGCACACATGACTTAGCACCAGAAAATTCCCAGTAGGCCACATGGTGGTCCTTTCCTTCTGAGCCCTCCCATGGGCCCAAACGGCAGTTTATCACCACAAATAGGGTATTGCCACACTCAGGACAAATTGGGCAACAAAATGTGGTATTTTATTCCTTGTGAAAATAAGAAATTTTGAGCCAAAACTACCTCTTATTGGAAAAAATATATTTTTTTTTAATTCACAGCCCAATTCAAATAAATTCTGTGAAAAAACTGTGGAGTCTAAATGGTCACAGCACCCATAAATGAATTCCTTGAGGGGTGTAGTTTCCAAAATGGGGTCACTTATGGTGGGTTTCCATTGCTTTGATACCTTTGGGGCTCTGCAAATGCGACATGGCACCCGAAAACCAATCCAGCAAAATCTGGGCTCCAAAGAACACATAGCGCTCCTTTCCTTTTAATACCTCCCATGGGCCCAAACGGCAGTTTATCTCCACAAATAGGGTATTACCGCACTCAGGACAAATTTGGCAACAAAATTGGGTATTTTATTCGTAGTGAAAATAAGACATTTTGAGCCAAAACTACATCTTATTGGAGAAAAGTTTTTTTTTTTTAATTCACAGCCCAATTCAAATAAGTTCTGTGAAAAAACTGTGGGGTCTAAATGGTCACAACACTCATAAATAAATTCCATGAGGGGTTTTATTTCCAAAATGGGGTCACTTTTGGTGGGTTTCCATTGCTTTGATACCTCTGAGGCTCTGCAAATGCGACATGGCACCCGAAAACCAATCCAGCAAAATCTGGACTCCTAAGAACACACAGCGCTCCTTTCCTTCTGAGGCCTCCCATGGGCAAAAACGGCAGTTTATCACCACAAATGGGGTATTGCCGCACTCAAGAAAAATTGGGCAACAAAATGGGCCATTTTGTTCCCTGTGAAAATAAGAAATTCTGATCAAAAATGACATCTTATTGGAAAAATTGTCATTCTTTTAATTTCACAGACCAATTCAAATACGCGCTGTGAAAAAACTACGGGGTCAAAATGGTAACAATAACCATAAATGAATTCCTTGAGGGGTGCAGTTTCCAAAATGGGGTCAGTTTTGTGGGACTCCTACTGTTTTGGCACCTCAACACCTCTCCAAACCTGGCATGCTGCCTAAAATATATGCTAATAAAAAAGAAGCACCAATATGCACTAGGTACTTCTTTGCTTCTGGGGCCTGTGTTTTAGTCCATGAGCGCACTAGAGCCACATGTGGGACATTTCTAAATACTGCAGAATCTGGACAATACATATTTAGTAGTGTTTCTCTTGTAAAACCTTCTTTGTTACAGAAAAAAAATAGAATAAAATTGAAATTCAGCAAGAAAAATGAAATTTGCAAATTTCACCTCCACTTTGCTTTAATTCCTGTGAAATGCCTGAAGGGTTAAAAAACTTTCTAAATGCTGTTTTGAATACTTTGAGGGGTCTAGTTTTTAAAATGGGGTGTTTTATTGGAGTTTCTAATACATAGGCCCCTCAAAGCCTCTTCAGAACTGAACAGGTACCTTAAAAAAAAGGCTTTTGAAATTTTCTTAAAAATATGAGAAATTGCTGTTCATGTTCTAAGCCTTGTAACGTCCAATAAAAATAAAATAATGCTCTAAAAACTATGCAGATCTAAAGTAGAAATATGGGAAATGTGAACTAGTAACTATTTTGGCTGGTATAACCATTTGTTTTACACGCACATGCATTTAAATTCGGAAAAATTCTATTTTTTCAAATTGTTCTCTAAATTTTGCAATTTTTCACAAATAAACACTGAATATATCGACTAAATTTTACCACTAACATAAAGCCCAATGTCTCACGAGAAAACAATCTCAGAATCGCTTGGATAGGTTTAAGCATTCCGACGTTATTACCACATAAAGTGAAATATGTCAGATTTGAAAAATGGGCTCTGAGCCTTAAGGCCAAAACTAGGCTGCGTCCTTAAGGGGTTAAAGGCTATGTAAACCCATGAAATATTTATTTTTTTATAAAAAGGTCAATCAGTGTGCTTTGTGCAAATTTATAATAATTTTTTTTTTACATTATTTTTACTTTTTGAGATACAGCTGCTCTGTATTCAGTATACAAAGCAGCTGTTCAGTGCGCCAAGAAATTCATTTGTCAGGTCCATTGGACTGAAGGGTTTAATGTCAGCGGGTTCTGCATGTCTCTGACATGCAGGATCTACCTGTAATCTATCACATCTAAGTTATGACCTTAGATGTGATGCATAACAGGTGGATCCTGCGGGTCAGACTCGCAGCACCCGCTGACACTGAGTCTGTCAGTCCCGCAGAGCTGACGGTTACAGGATTCAGCGTAAGATACAGCTGCTCTGTGTACAGAATACAAAGCAGTTGTATCTCAAAAAGTAAAAATAATTTTTTAATAAAAACTAATAACAAAGCTGCACAAAACACACTGATAGATTTGTATTTAGAAAAAAAAATGCTTTCAAAGGTTTACATAGCCTTTAACCTCTCCCCACTTTTGGGCGTACATGTACATCCTCAGACAGAGCTATTCCCTGCATTTTGGTGTACATGTGCACCCTGCTGCAGTTCTGCCAAACAATAATCACCAGCATGAGAGCACTAATGTCCAGGAATAGAGAAACCTCTGACACCAACCGTTTAACCCTTAAAACACTGTGATCAAATGTGCTGACAAAAGGAGGGAGCTCCCTTTATGGCCTTCAAGTGAACAACTTGCATTGCAATTGCCAGCGATCACTGTTCTATATATGTTGGATCCTGTCTGTTAGGACATACTCTTGGACAAATGATTTAATATATTATTTTTATTAAATAAAACTTAACAAACATGCATACAGTATGTATTTACTATTAGGTATTCACATACTTAGGCTATGTTCACACTGAGTATTTTGGGGGAGGAATATCTGCCTCAAAATTCCGTTTGGAACTTTGAGGCAGATTTTCCTCTCCCTACACGCCGATTTTCACGGCGATTTTCGCGCCGTTTTTCGCCCGCGGCCATTGAGCGCCGCGGGCATAAAACAGCGCGAAATACGCTTTCTCTGCCTCCCATTTAAGTCAATGGGAGGTCAGAGGCGGAAGCGCCCGAAGATAGGGCATGTCGCTTCTTTTTCCCGAGAGGCCGTTTTACTGCTCGCGGGAAAAAGACGCCGACGCCTCCCATTGAAATCAATGGGAGGCGTTCTCGGGCCGTTTTTGCCGAGTTTTGCGACGCGGTTTCCGCGTCAAAAAACTCGTCAAAATACTCCGTGTGAACATAGCCTTATAATAACGGGTAAAAATACGTTTGTTACATCTATTAATAATAACCAGAATGTAAAAAAGAAATATAAAAATAATGGTGGAGTTGCTTTCTTTATGCATTCCACCATTAAAAAAATCATATAAATTAAAAAATAATGCAGCTGTACATTACTAAAAGAGAAGCTAAAAATAGAGTGAATGCTTCATAGTGCAAAACTGTTAAAGGAAAAATGACATTCTTAGCTATGTGCTCTAAATTCCAAAGAAACTTTCTCTTAAGGGTATGTTCACATGCAGCAGATTTGATATCTGGATAGTTGAGGTCACCCATAATAACTACCTTGTGATTTGATGCGTCATCTATTTGCCTTTGTAGAAGATTATCTGTGGGGTCTTCTGTTATATTTGGGGGCTTATAGAAAACCTTTATAAATATTTTATTATTGTTTTTCTCTTTATACCCATAAGGATTTCACATGTTCATCACCCTCACACAAATACTTCTATAGTATGGGTTTTAGACAGGACTTTACATAAAGGCAAATCCCTCCTCTTTTCTCTTTTTTCCCCGATCCTTTCTAAATAAACTGTTACTCTGTAAGATAACTGCCCATTGTTAGCTATCATCCAGCCATGTCTGTTATCCCCACTATGTCAACTATGTCATACTTCCTCAGACAGTATTAATTACAGTTTATTAAGTTTATTTGTTAGGCTTCTACCATTTGTCAGCTAGGATGAGAAGGATTTTCCCATGCAGAATCATTCGGATAATAATAATATAGTGTTATTGAATATTCACAGCGCTTTCTACTGCAACACAAGTGCATGGGTCTCAGGTAGTGAAGAGCAAATTTCCTGAAATTCGTTTAGATCCGAATAAATTTGCCGGTAATCTCAAGTCTACCAAAAGCCCTGTCAGAGTCTATGCGTTCTTGCAGGCATGTAAGCTGACATAGCTGTTCCATTTTAACGCCACAGCCAATCACAGACTGCAGCGGTCACATGGGACAAAACTATGTCAGCCTGTGATTAGCTGTAGTGGTCACGTGGGATAGCTACATCATGACATAGTTTTGTCCCATGAGACTGCTGCAGCCTGTGATTAGCTGCAGTGATCAAATGGCACAGCTACATCATCTCACCTACCGGCAGGGACAGTATAGTTTTTTTTTTAATCTTCTCTTCTTCCCTCTTATTTTTCTATAATGAGCAAAATTTTTACAATGTTTTGATGAATATAAAACTTTTGGAAAATTTAGACCGAACTTGATGCTCATCGTCTTAGGCAGTTGTGTATTTTTTCTAGGGAATTAAGAGCTCTGGATCAGCCAAAAGCTATATACTGTAGATATATTGACAAATTGAACAGCAAAGAATTTTGGACCTATTTGGATTAACAAAAAACTATGTTCAAGAACTTAACGTTCTGACTGTGTGCAAAGCAAAAGAAATGCAAAAGCAAAACAAATTGTGTGAAAGTGATACAAATATGCCAATTTTAATGTATAGGCAGTGTAATTTTTCATGTAATTCAAGAAATTATTGAGACAAATTATCCAAATGTAATCCTTTATGCAAAAACATTTTCCTATCTTGTAATACCATGAAATGTTTGATGGATGAAACATTAGAGGACAAATTATGCAACATATTTTTTTCCCTCTAGAAAAAAATATACGATTATTGAATGCTCATTAAACAGAAAGTTAATATTTTAATCTATCATCCCCTCTTTCTTTGGTACACTTGTATATTAATGTTTGCTGCTTTTCAGTCAGTGAAAAAAAATATCATTTGTATACTGACATCTAAATACATGAAATAAATTCATTTACCAAGTTTGGAAAAATGTCATTTGCCTACAGGGTTAATTTTCCTGCTTGAATGCTATCATTATGTATCATGTCTTGGGTTTCAGGAATTAAAATTATTAGTTATTAAATTATCCATGAAATTTGACACCACCATAGAGCAAATATATCCTAGGGCTTGCTTTTATTTTGGAGCAAAGCATCTGTTGCTTTGGAAAAAAATTATGTTTTTAATGTCTTTGTTGCTATATAACATTCATACATTATGTGTTTTGCAAAGGTATAAAATAAAATAAAATATGTGTATGAGAAAACGTTGGTAAAAGATTTTTGTAAACCAAATCCCCACAGCAAATATAATGCCATGCATTTTCTGATGACAGTGTTCAGAAAATGATGGAATCGTTGTCAGTGCAGATAGAGCAGATGTGGAATACAAAAAATTTAAGTTACTTACTGTATAATTCGAATTTTCACATTTTACATACACTTTTTAACAATTAAAGCATTTTATTTAAAGGCTATGTAAAACCTTGATGGACATATATTTGTTTTTAATAAACAGGTCAATCAGAGAGTTTGGTGCAACTTTTTAATTGGTCTTTATTAAAAATGTGTTCAGCTGCTCTGTATTCTGCTTGTAGAGCAGATGGTTGTAGTGCTAAATCCTGTTCTTGTCAGGTCCGTGGGACTGACGGGTTCAGTGTCAGTGGGTCTTACATGTCTCTTACAAGTGGATCCTGCATGTCAGAAACACGCAGGACCCGCTGACACTGAACCCGTCAAATCCGCGGGACTGACGGATTCAGATCATAGCAAAAGATACAGCTCCTCTGTTTGGAGAATACAGAGCATCCTTATCTAAAAAAGTAAAATCAATTTTTAATAAAGACTAATTAAAAAGTTACACCAAACATACTGACTGAGCTGTATATATATATATATATATATATATATATATATATATATATATATACACACACACCTTCCCCTCAATGACAGAACCTTGTTAGAGCAGTTAGCGTTCCCGGCTGCTATCTCGGCCAAAAAAACGACATCACTGGAGCTTCCCTGGGATAGTCCCCAGCTGATTTCAAAGCAGCCGGAGTCTATGTCAGCTACTATGTCGGCCTGGTGACATAACTGGCCAGTTAAATCAATGGAGGTTAAATCAATGGAGCCTCACTGGAATGAGATAGCCACCAGGGACCTCGGATGCTACTAATTTGCTGCCATTGAGGTAAAGGTGTTGCGGTCGCGGGCAACCATGTGGGGATTGTGTTGAGTTATTGGCTGCTTCAAAAGCAGCTGGAGCCTTCATGCAGGGAAGCTACATTGATGTAGCTTCCCTTGGCAGACATATCAGTTTGGGACTCCGGCTTCTTTGAAAGCAGCCGAGAACTCAGACTGCTCGAATATTGCGATAGGGCCGCCGTGCGAGTACAGGGTAACCTGTGTGGATCCTAGAGGATTCCACAGAGCTGACATGAAGAGACAGGGCAACTAGAGTCTGCGGGCAAGGCGGTCACTGCTGCGTCAGGAAGCTCCAGCAATATCTGCCCATATATGGACAGAGCCCCGCGATTGATCCCATACAGTGGCAACAGCCAACATAAGGTCCATGTGTTAAAAAAACAACAATACAGCGCGGTATAGGTTTTTTGTGGTATTCGGCGAGATGGAGACGCGTAGTCTAATTCGCTATTTCATCCTTTGAAAACAGGTATAATGGTGTATACCAGCTCGATGAAGGCAAAAAACGACATTCTTTTGGCTTTCGTTTTGCTAATAAAGCCCTACAGACACGTTTAGTAGCTGTACTTATGAAGCTTTACCAATGTATATGCTAGACGTAAGAATAATATCGATGTGAACATGGTCTCATTGTAGAAACTTCTGTAACTGTCAGTATTGGGTTCATAATAATCTATGCACATGCTGCAAAAATAAGTCCATTCACATGTATGGAATGGATTTTAATTTGCAAAACTGTTTGCAACAGATCTGCTGAGTGTGAACCTACCCTTACAGTTGATAGTGACTAAAACCTAGGGGTGAAAATTAGAAGAGATGAGAACCTTTTCTTATCCCATTAGCGCAGTGGCTGGAATAGAATGACTGTCTATTTTCTGTGTACTATTGTACATTGTTTTTATGGGTGTTAATTTTTAAAGTGTCTTGATCAACTGTGCGGTTTGTCTTCAATAAAGTCATTTTGTATTTTTCTAAGATACGTTTGATTTGGTCTTATTATAGCATATAGGGATAACTTTTTGGTGTTTCTATGCATGGGGTCCCATATATGCAACTATACTCATTGATATAGGACCTTGAATTTATAGGTATTCTTTTTTGGCTTAAATAGAATGACGCATCGCTGGAGCCTGGACAGGTAAGTTTATTGCACTTAATATTGCATTGACAAACTAAACTCTAATTGTAATATAATAATGAACTAAATGCTTTGTCACGTATTATTGCCTATTATTGTTTTCCTAGCATTGCTAATTTTTGAGTTCAGTACTTCTTCTATAGCTAATCAAATATACATTCTAGTAACATCTTACACATTTTATTGTGAAATGGAGATCTTTATCTTACAATATTGTCAAATGACTATAATTGATATGACATTGTGAACAAGAAAAGAGGACCAAGAGGACAAGTTTTTATTAATGTTTAATGGACTTTTCTATTTAAATTCTAAAATTGTTTTGTAGGCTCTTTTGCCTAATTTATATGCAGTGCCTACCACACCATGACTTTTTGTGTAAAAATAGAGAACCTGATTGATGTTGCAGTCTATTTATTAAGAGATGTCCATCAGAGCTGCTCACTTTCTCTCTGATCATTTGGGCTGTGTAGAAGTTCATGTGCCTGTTATTCCTAAATCCGCAGCTATTCATGGCATTCTCACATGTGGGAAGAAATAAAAAAATATTACTCTATGCAATCATGTGTTTCTGACCTTGTCAAAGCCTTTCATTAGCATATTCTTTCTAAATCCTGTGGTTACCCAATTTTTTCTTTCATGGCATAATAGTGAATAATAAAATCAGTTGCCTCAATGAATAATAAAATAGTAGCTGCCTTTAGAATCTCACTGCTCCCTTATTCCACATTTCTAATTAGATTATAAATTCTCAATGTCCATTTGTGTTTATCATCTAATTATATATTCACCCACCCAACCACCACCCCCCAAAGAATAAAAGTTTAGAGATTTTCTTTGTTGTTAACTTCATGTCACAATTTTCTCACTGGACTATATAAATCGTTCTAATGTCAATGGAGCATGCGCTAAATTCTTCCTAAAAATCCCATAGTGTTTGTTCACACGTTGCAGAATTGCTGCGTTTTTTCCGTCCGGAATTGCGGACAGAAAAAAAGCAGCAGAATGTAGTCGCAGCAAAGTGGATGAGATTGAACAAATCTCATCCACACGCTGCGTAAAAACTGAGCGCAAATTTTTTTTTGCTGTGGAAATTTATTCCGCAGCATGTCAATTGTATTTGGATTTCCCCCATTGACTTCAAAGGTGAGCTTTATGTCGCAACAAATAGCAGTTGTTGCGTTTTTTGTAGCGGTTTCGCAGTTTTCCTGCCGCAAAAAACGCAACTCAGAAAAAAAAAGCCTGATGCTTACCTAGAAGTCTGTGTTCCTCCCTCCAGCATGGCCTCCTGGGATGACGATTCATCCCGTGTGACCATTGTAGCTAATCACAGGCTGTAGTGGCGGTCACATGGAATGAAACGTCATCCCAGGAGGCTGGCCTGGGTGACATCAGAAGGCTGGCCTCCTGGGATGACGCTTCATTCCAGGTGACCACTGCTGCAGCAAATTACAGGCTGCAGCATCCTCCTGGGATGAGATCTCATCCCAGGAGGCTGGTCTGCAAGCAGGCCGGCTGGTGCTGCAGTTTTCCACAGCGGACATTCCGGGCAAAAAACTGCACCCAAGTTTGGTGCAGTTTTTCGGCCGGAATTCCCTGCAGCACACAGGATGGATAGGCTGCGTGCTTTTATGCAGCATATTCGTCTTGTGCGCCTTATGTGAGCCTTACAAATGCTATATGTCAAAAATATGATTTTATTAGCTGGTCCAAAAAAATAAACAAAGACATTTTTTTTTACAGTTTCCTAGTACATTATATATTATTTTAATTAGTGTGAATATAAACTACAATTCCTTGTGTAAAAAATAAGCCACCACACCACTTAATTGACGGAAAAATAAAAAAATCTATGGCTCTTGGAAGGCAGGGAGTGAAAAATGAAAATGAAAAAACTAAAAATGTCTGTGATTGCGAGGGGTTAAAAAGATTCAAATAGACAAATCACTGGGTGAAGTACAATGATAGAAAGACTATTATTAATGATATTTAAGGATTCTATTGTGACAGGGTCTGTTCAACAGGATTGGCAAATTGTAAATGTTGTCCCTATGTTAAAAAAGGGTAAAAAGTGAGTCTGGAAACTAAAGTATAGGCCTGTATGTTTTACCTCTATTGAGGGTTTAAAGATATGCTATCCTGGAGTATTTCAATGAAAATAATTTTGTAATTCCATATCATCATGGGTTTATAAGGGATCGGTACTAAATAGCTTCTATGAGGAGGTAAGTTCTAGATGGGTCTGGGGTGAAATAGTGAATGTCATATATCTTGATAGTTTAAAAACATTTAATACAGTGACTCATAAGGTCAGTACATAAAATGAGAATGCAAGTAGTGGGGAAAATGTATGTAAATAATTAGCTCATAGTGTGGTTATTAACCCCTTCAGGACTGAGCCTGTTTTGCACTTCAGGACGAAGCCGATTTTTAAAATCTGACATGTGTCACTTTATGTGGTAATAACTCCGGAATGCTTTTACCTATCCAAGTGATTCTGAGATTGTTTTCTCATGACATATTGTACTTTATGTTAGCGAAAAAATTTGGTCAATAAATTCAATATTTATTTTTAAAAAACACCAAGATTTAGAGAAAATTAGCAAAAAATTTAATTTTTCTAAATTTAAATGTATCTACTTGTAAAACAGATAGTAATACCGCACAAAATATTTACTAGTTTATAATTCCCATATGTCTACTTTATGTTTGCATCGTTTTTTGAACATTCTTTTATTTTTCTAGGACGTTACAAGGCTTATAACTTTAGCAGCAATTTCTCATATTTTCAAGAAAATTTCAAAAGCCTATTTTTTCAGGGACCAGTTCAATACTGAAGTGGCTTTGAGGGCCTAATATATTAGAAAGTCTCCATAAATCACCCCATTTTGAAAACTGCACCCCTCAAAGTATTCAAAACAGCATTCAGAAAGTGTTTTAACCCTTTAAGCGTTTCACAGGAATTAAAGCAAAGTAGAGGTGAAATTTACAAATTTATTTTTTTGAGAAAATTCATTTGTAATAAAAAAAATTCTGTACCACAGAAGGTTTTACCCAAGAAATGCAACTCAATATTTATTGCCCAGATTCTGCAGTTTTTCGAAATATTCCACATGTGGTCCTAATGGACTGAAACACAGGCCTCAGAAGCAAAGGAGCACCTAGTGGATTTCGGGGCCTCCTTTTTTTAGAATATATTTTAGGCACCATGTCAGGTTTGAATAGGTCTTGTGGTACCAAAACAGTAAAGACCCCCAAAAGTGACCCCATTTTGGAAACTACACCCATTAAGGAATTTATCTATGGGTATAGTTAGCATTTTTAACCCACAGTTTTTTTGCTAAATTTATTTGAATTAGTATGTGAAGATGAAAATCTGCTTTTTTTGTGAGAAAAACTTAGAAATGTGAAATTTTTACAAGGATTTACATATGTAAAGCAATTTCTTCCGATTATAGCAATACCCCATATGTGGTAATAAACTGCTGTTTGGACCCACAGCAGGGCTCAGAAGAGAAGGAGCCCCATTTGGATTTTGGATTTCTGATTTTGCTGGAATAGTTTTCAGTGCCGTGTCGCGTTTGCAATGCACTGGAGGGATGAAAACAGTGGAAAGCCCCCAAAAGTGACCCCATTTTGGAAACTACACCCCTCAAGGAATTTGTATAGGGGTCAAGTTAGCATTTTGACCCCACAGTTATTTTGCTGAATTCATTGGAATTAGTCTGTAAGGGTAAAAATCGACATTTTTTCTGTAAAAACGTAGACATTTTTAATATTTACTAGGAATAAAGGAGAAAAACCACCCCAACATTTGTCAAAAATTTCTCCCGATTAAGTAAATACCCCATATGTGGTAATAAAGTGCTGTTTGGACCCACACCGGGGCATAGAACGGAAGGAGCGCTATTTGGCTTTTGGAGCTCAAATTTAGCTGGAATAGTTTTTGGGTGTCATGTCGAATTTGCAAAGCCGACGAGGGACCAAAACAGTGGAAGCCCCCCAAAAGTAACCCCATTTGGGAAACTACACCACTTAAGGAATCTATCTAGGGGTATAGTGAGCATTTAGACCCCACACGTCTTTTGCAGAATTTATTAGAATTAGGCCGTGAAAATTAATATCAACATTATTTCCACTAAAAAGTTTAATTCTTTCAATTTCACAAAGGATAAAGGAGGAAAAAGCACCCCAACATTTGTAAAGCAATTTCTCCCAAGTACGGCTATACCCCACATGGGGTCATAAATGTTTTTTCATCAGAAAGTAGTTAACCCTTTCCGAACTGATCCATGTTTTGAATGAGCTTTTTCGTTTTTTCTCCCCGCTTTCCGAGAGCCACAACTTTTTTATTTTTCCGTTAATAGAGTGGTGGGAGGGCTTATTTTTTGCGGGATGAGCTGTAGTTTTTATTGGCACCATTTTTTGGTACATACGACTTTTTGAGCACTTTTTATTACATTTTTTGATAAAGCCAAAATGACCAAAAAACAGCGATTTTGCCGTTTAAAATTCTTTCTTTTTCGCAGCGTTCACCTTGCGAGTTCAATAATGGTATATTGTAGTAGTTTGGACTTTTACGGACGCAGCAATGCCAATTTTGTGTATTTTTTTACATTACTTTAGAGTAAAAATGTGAAAAGGGTTTCTTTTTGGACTTTAAATATTTATTTTATTTTTTCCACTAATAATAACTATTTACTTTTGTTTTTACATATTTTATTAGTCCCCCTAGGAGACTTGAACCAGCAATCGTTAGATCACTGGTAGAATACACTGAAATACTAATCTATTGCAGTATTTTGTGATTTTTACAGGCTCCTTTAACAGCACGATCACTGTTTCTGTCCGTTAGTCCCGGGTATCAGCTGTAATACACAGCTGACACCCACAGCGTATGGCGCGGGCTCAGCGCATGAGATGCTCCATATATCACCCCCCACACCACGATATGCTATTAAGTCATGGTGCGCAAAGGGTTTAATGCGCAGCGGATGGTGTAGAGTGAAAATTAAAAGTTTCCACTGATGTGCCATTTTAGTGCACTATATGTTGTGCCCAGTTTGTGCCACAAATATCTCATAAAATATTAACTGGGTACTCCCGGGTATGGCGATGCCATATCTGTGAACGTAAACTGCTGTTTGGGCGCGCTGTAGGGCTCAGAAGGGAGGGAGCGCCATTTGGCTTTTGGAGCGCAGATTTTGCTTGGTAGTAGCTCTGGTGTTTTGCTGGTATTTCAGATTATAATGTGGGGGCATATGTAGGCTGGGCTGAGTAAATGAGGGGCATATTAAGAGGGTATAATAATGGGGTAAATAAATAATAATCTGCAGATATGTGGCCAGTGTCGCACTAATAAATGGTGCCCGATCCTATCCGCTTCTGGAACACTGCACATTTTGCATCACCATAATCTGGGAGCCGGAACTTTTTTTATTTTTTCACCACCGGAGCTGCGTAAGGATTTATTTGTAGCGGGACAACCTGTAATTTTAATTGGTACCATTTTGAGGTACATGCAATTTTTTTTTAAAACTTTTTATTCCATTAGCATGGTGACCAAAAACCATAAATTCTGACTAGAGATGAGCGAACTTATGAAAAGTTCGGTTCGGCTGGTTCGCCGAATTTCATGAAAAAGTTTGATTCGGACCGAACTAGTTCTGACCGAACCTGTAATACAAGAAAGCCCCTAAAAATCGTGTATAACACTGTTTAAAAACCCTAGAAGCCCTGTATAACACTCTTAGGTCACCCATGAGTGTATCCAAGTACTTTGAGCAGTCTTTAAGGCAAAGTTAGTGTCAAAGTTACGCCAACATGTATGGCTATAGGAAAACGGATGGGACACGGTGATAACTAACAGAAACCACTGCACTTGTGCATGTTGTATGCTTAATGCATTGTTAAAAAAGGTACAAAAATTAACCATTTTTGGCGGCAGATGCCTGCCAGGGTTCATACATATAAGGTGGTAAAAGAAGAAGCAATGGCTTTTGACAAGCCCTCCAAAAATGTACCCTTTTTATTGGCAGATGCCTGCCGGGGTTCATCCATACATGGATGTAAAAGCAACAAGCAATGGCTTTTCACAAGCCCTCCAGGCCTGCTTGTAGCAGACGGCAGTGGAGGTGTATTGGTGGTAGTAGAGGTAGCCAACGGACAGCAAGGGTGGTGGTGGTAGTAGTAGTAGCAGCACATTAAAAGACACTGGGCAGTCACAGGACAAAGCCCTGTGGTGGGGCAGGCCTGCTTGTAGCAGACGGCAGTGGAGGTGTATTGGTGGTAGTAGAGGTAGCCAATGGACAGCAAGGGTGGTGGTGGTAGTAGTAGTAGCAGCACATTAAAAGAAACTGGGCAGTCACAGGACAAAGCCCTGTGGTGGGGCAGGCCTGCTTTTAGCAGACTGCAGTGGAGGTGTATTGGTGGTAGTAGAGGTAGCCAACGGACAGCAAGGGTGGTGGTGGTAGTAGTAGTAGCAGCACATGAAAAGACACTGGACAGTCACAGGACAAAGCCCTGTGGTGGGGCAGGCCTGCTTGTAGCAGACGGCAGTGGAGGTGTATTGGTGGTAGTAGAGGTAGCCAACGGACAGCAAGGGTGGTAGTAGTAGTAGCAGCACATTAAAAGAGACTGGACAGTCACAGGACAAAGCCCTGTGGTGGGGCAGGCCTCAGGCCTGCTTGTAGCAGACGGCAGTGGAGGTGTATTGGTGGTAGTAGAGGTAGCTAACGGACAGCAAGGGTGGTAGTAGTAGTAGTAGCAGCACATTAAAAGAGACTGGACAGTCACAGGACAAAGCCCTGTGGTGGGGTAGGCCTCAGGCATGCTTGTAGCAGATGGCAGTGGAGGTGTATTGGTGGTAGTAGAGGTAGCCAATGGACAGCAAGGGTGGTAGTAGTAGTAGTAGCAGCACATTAAAAAAGACTGGACAGTCAAAGGAGGACAAAGCCTTGTGGTGGGGCAGGCCTCAGGCCTGCTTGTAGCAGACGGCAGTGGAGGTGTATTGGTGGTAGTAGAGGTAGCCAACAGACAGCAAGGGTGGGGGAGAGAATTCTAGCTGGGGTGGTGGAGTATTTAAACTAGGGCTGAGGAGGGAGGTCAATGTAGAAAAAAAAGGGGTAGCCAGGTTAGAGAGGGGTCAGACTATATTGGTGGGGGGAGAAACAGAATGTGGGGAGAGGACTAGACAACAAGATAAGGAGATCCTTTCATTACAAAACAGCAGTGTAAATAAAAAGGCCCAAATAATGTCAAATCACATTTCTGATAATAAAAGTGAAAAACTGACAGGCAAGTTAAAGTGTATGTTCACAAATGCCAGAAGTCTAGCAAGCAAAATGGGGGAGCTGGAGGCCTTGATACTGGAAGAAAATATAGATGTAGTTGGTTTTGCTGAAACATGGCTGGACTCTTCACATGATTGGGCTGTAAATCTACAGGGTTTTACACTGTTTCGGAAAGACAGGACAAATAGGAAAGGCGGTGGTGTATGTCTGTATGTGAGAAATGATATGAAGGCGAGTGTGAAAGAGACAATAGTGGGTGAATACTGTGAGGAGGTTGAAACCTTGTGGGTGGAACTAGAAAGGGAGGTAAACACTGAAAAAATTACTTTTGGTGTAATCTATAGACCCCCCAATATAACTGAGGAGATGAAAGGTCAGCTATATAAACCGATGGAGCGGGCTGCACAGGCGGGTACTGTAGTGATAATGGGAGATTTTAATTTCCGGGATATTAATTGGTGTCATGGTTCAGCTTCAACTGCAAAGGGGAGACATTTCCTCAACCTGTTGCAGGAAAATTTTATGGGCCAGTTTGTGGAAGACCCGACTAGAGGTGAAGCTCTGTTGGATCTGGTCATTTCTAATAATGCAGATCTTGTTGGGAATGTCAATGTTCGCTGAAAACCTCGGTAACAGTGATCATAATATAGTTAAATTTTACCTATACTGTAAAAAACAAACGCAGGCTGGGAGGGCAAAAACATTTAATTTTAAGAAAGCCAAATTCCCCAGGATGAGGGCTGCAATTCAGGATATGGATTGGGAAGAACTAATGTCAAATAATGGGACAAATGATAAATGGGAGATTTTCAAATCTACTTTGAGTTATTATAGTGCAAAATTTATTCCTATAGGTAACAAGTATAAACGACTCAAATTAAACCCCACATGGCTTACACCTTCTGTGAAAGGGGCAATACATGACAAAAAAAGGGCATTTAAAAAATACAAATCTGAGGGTACATCTGCAGCCTTTGTAAAATATAAAGATCTTAATAAAATCTGTAAAAGGGTAATAAAATTAGCAAAAATACAAAATGAAAGGCAGGTGGCCAAGGATAGTAAAACAAATCCCAAAAAATTCTTCAAGTATATAAATGCTAAAAAGCCAAGGTCTGAACATGTAGGACCCCTAGATAATGGTAATGGTGAGTTGGTCACAGGGGATCAAGAGAAGGCAGACTTACTAAATGGGTTCTTTAGCTCTGTATATACAACAGAAGGAGCAGCTGATGTAGCCGGTGCCAGTGCTGTTAATATATCAGTTGATATACTGAATTGGATGAATGTAGATATGGTCCAAGCTAAATTAAATAAAATAAATGTGCACAAGGCCCCGGGACCAGATGGGTTACACCCTAGAATTCTTAAAGAGCTTAGTTCAGTTATTTCTGTCCCCCTTTTCATAATATTCAGAGAATCTCTAGTGACTGGTATAGTGCCAAGGGACTGGCGCAGCGCAAATGTGGTGCCGATTTTCAAAAAGGGCTCTAGGTCTTCCCCGGGTAATTATAGACCAGTAAACTTAACATCCATCGTGGGGAAAATGTTTGAGGGGCTATTGAGGGACTATATACAGGATTATGTGACAAAAAATAGTATCATAAGTGACAGCCAGCACGATTTTACTAAGGACAGAAGTTGTCAAACTAACCTAATCTGTTTTTATGAAGAGGTGAGCAGAAGCCTAGACAGAGGGGCCGCTGTGGATTTAGTGTTTTTGGACTTTGCAAAGGCATTTGACACTGTCCCCCATAGACGCCTAATGGGTAAATTAAGGACTATAGGTTTAGAAAATATAGTTTGTAATTGGATTGAAAATTGGCTCAAGGACCGTATCCAGAGAGTTGTGGTCAATGATTCCTACTCTGAATGGTCCCCGGTAATAAGTGGTGTACCCCAGGGTTCAGTGCTGGGACCACTATTATTCAACTTATTTATTAATGATATAGAAGATGGGATTAATAGCACTATTTCTATTTTTTGCAGATGACAACAAGCTATGTAATATAGTTCAGTCTATGGAAGATGTTCATGAATTGCAGGCAGATTTAAACAAACTAAGTGTTTGGGCGTCCACTTGGTAGATGAAGTTTAATGTAGATAAATGTAAAGTTATGCATCTGGGTACCAACAACCTGCATGCATCATATGTCCTAGGGGGAGCTACACTGGCGGATTCACTTGTTGAGAAGGATCTGGGTGTACTTGTAAATCATAAACGAAATAACAGCATGCAGTGTCAATCAGCTGCTTCAAAGGCCAGCAGGATACTGTCATGTATTAAAAGAGGCATGGACTCGCGGGACAGGGATGTAATATTGCCACTTTACAAAGCATTAGTGAGGCCTCATCTAGAATATGCAGTTCAGTTCTGGGCTCCAGTTCATAGAAAGGATGCCCTGGAGTTGGAAAAAATACAAAGAAGAGCAACGAAGCTAATTAGGGGCATGGAGAATTTAAGTTATGAGGAAAGATTAACCCCTTCCCGCTCCTTGACGTACTATTACGTCATGGCAGCTGTATCGTTCGCGCTCCATGCCGTAATAGTACGTCTCGGGAGTAACGGCCGTTTCGGCCGTCCTCCCGACACATACAGGAGCTGTGACGCTGCTGTCTTGTTCAGCAGCTGTCACAGCTCCTACAGCGGGGACCGATCGCTGTGTCCCCGCTGATTAACCCCTTAAAAGCCGCGTTCTATAGAGATCGCGGCTTTTTAGGGGTTAAGCTGCCATCGCCGGCCTGCTACGCGACAGCGGCCGGCGATGGTGACTATGGCAACCGGACACCAAACAATGGCGTCCGGCTATGCCATAGACGGAAGCCTAGTGGGCCCTGACAACGTCAGGACCCACTATGCTTGCTGTCAGTGAGTAGCTGACAGTTCTAATACACTGCACTACGCATGTAGTGCAGTGTATTAGAATAGCGATCAGAGCCTCCTGCCCTCATGTCCCCTAGTGGGACAAAGTAATAAAGTAAAAAAAAAGTTAAAAAAAGATGTGTAAAAATAAGAAAATAAAAGTTTTAAAAGTAATAAAAGTAAAAGTCCCCCTTTTTCCCTTATCAGTCATTTATTATTAATAAAAATATATAAACAAACAAATAAACTATACATAATTGGTATCGCCGCGTCCGTAACGGCCTGAACTACAAAATTATTTTGTTATTTATCCCGCACGGTGAACGCCGTAAAAAAAAATATTAATAAACCGTACCACAATCACAATTGTTTGGTCACTTCACCTCCCAAAAAATGGAATAAAAAGAGATCAAAAAGTCGCATGTACCTAAAAATGGTACTGATGGAAAATACAGTTCGTTACGCAAAAAATAAGTCCTCGCACGGCTTTATTGATTGAAAAATAAAAACGTTCTGGCTCTTAGAATAAAGTAACACAAAAAGTGAATGATTTTTTACAAAACGTATTTTATTGTGCAAACGCCATAAGACATAAAAAAAAACTATAAACATCTGGTATCGCCGTAATCGTATCGCCCCGCAGAATAAAGTTAATATATCATTTATAGCGCACGGTGAACGCTGTAAAAAAAAAAGTATACAAAAACAATAGTAGAATTGCTGTTTATTAGTCACCACGCCACCTAAAAATGGAATAAAAACTGATCAAAAAGCCGCATGCACCCCATGAAAACTACAATGGATTCCTCAAGGGGTCTAGTTTCCAAATTGGGGTCACTTTTGGGGGGTTTCCAATGTTTTGGCACCACAAGACCTCTTCAAACCGGACATGGTGCCTAATAAAAAAGAGGGCTCAAAATCCGCTAGGTGCTCCTTTGCTTCGGAGGCCGGTGCTTCAGTCCATTACCGCCCGAGGGCAACATGTGGGATATTTCTCTAAACTGCAGAATCTGGGCAATAAGTATTGAGTTGCGTTTCTCTGATAAATCCTTTTGTGTTATAAAAAAAATGGTATAAAAGAGTAAATTTCACCTCTACTTTGCTCTAAATTTCTGTGAAACACCTAAAGGGTTCATAAACTTTCTACATGCTGTTGTGAATACTTTGAGGGGTCTAGTTTCTAAAATGGGGTGTTTGATAGGGGTTTCTAATATATGGGCCCCTCAAAGCAACTTCAGAAATGAACTGGAACCTAAAAAAATAAATAAATGAGGCAATACTTCGCTTCTTACATTATACTGATAATGAGCAGTGCCCACTCCGAGATTACCCCAGTTTTGACCGTTTGTATAAACGGAGACCCCTATTAGACCGTTCCAGTGCCCGGTTTTCCCAAGCATACACCCCCGAGAAGTGTTTTTCTATTGATGAGTCCCTGGCACATTTTAAAGGGAGGGTTCAATTCCGCCAGTACCTGCCAGGTAAGAGGGCAAGGTATGGCGTGAAGATGTATAAGCTGCGAGAGTGCATCAGGGTATACCTACAGATTTAGGATATATGAAGGAAAGGCCACCCCCAAACCAGACTGCATCCTGGACTACAATAGGTACATGGGAGGGATGGACTTGTCAAATCAAGTCCTGAAGCCCTACAGCGCCATGCGGTGTGGTATAAGAAGCTGGCCGGGCACATCATACAGATGGCTTTGTACAATTCGTATGTGCTACGTCGATGTGCAGGCCAGAGGGGAACTTTCCTGGAATTTCAAGATCTAATCTTTAGGGACCAGGAAGGGGGGGCACCCAGTACTTCTGGAAGCGAGGCCACACGCATCGTACCAGGGCAACACTTTCCAGGAGAAGTTCCCCAAACCGGTGGAAAGGGAAAGAGTCAAAAGAGGTGCAGAGTCTGCTATAAGAGGGGGATAAGGAAGAACACAATATACCAATGTGACACGTGTCCCGAAAAACCAGGGCTCTGTATAAAAGATTGTTTTAAAATGTATCATACATCCCTTGATTTTTAATTTACCCTGATGCACTCCGCACAGCTTACCCCCCTCATCTTTCCCTTCTGAGCCCTGCCGTATGCCCAGGCAGCTGATAACAGCCACATGTAGGGTATTGTCGTACCCAGGAGAACCCACATTACAATTTAAGGGGTGTATATCTCCGGTGGCGCATGCTGGGCACACTATATTGGACACTGAAATGGCATATACATATATAAAATTGCAAATCTCACACTGCACCATCTGCTGCGCATTATCTTTTACACAGTACCTGTGGGGTCAAAATGCTCACTACACCTCTAGATGAATGTCTTAAGGGTGTAGTTTTTAAAATGGGGTCACTTCTCGGGGGTTTCAACTGTACTGATACCTCAGGGGCTTCTGCATACATGACTTAGCACCAGAAAAGCTCCAGTAGGCCAAATGGTGGTCCTTTTCTTCTGAGCCCTCCCATGGGCCCAAACGGCAGTTTATCACCACAAATGGGGTATTGCCGCACTAAGGACAAATTGGGCAACAAAATGGGGTATGTTGTTCCTTGTGAAAATAAGAAATTTTGATCAAAAATGACATCTTATTGGAAAAAATATAATTTTTTTCATTTCACAGCCCAATTCAAATAGGTGCTGTGAAAAACCTGTGCAGTCAAAATGATAACAAAAACCATAAATGAATTCCTTGAGGGGTGTAGTTTCCAAAATGGGGTCACTTCTGGTGGGTTTCCATTGCTTTGATACCTCTGGGGCTCTGCAAATGCGACATGGCACCCGAAAACCAATCCAGCAAAATCTGGACTCCAACAAACACATAGCGCTCCTTTCCTTCTGAGCCCTCCCATGGGCCCAAACGGCAGTTTATCACCACAAATGGGGTATTGCCGCACTAAGGACAAATTGGGCAACAAAATGGGGTATTTTGTTCCCTGTGAAAATAAGAAAATTTGATCAAAAATGACATTTTATTGGAAAAAATATCATTTTTTTCATTTCACAGCCCAATTCAAATAGGTGCTGTGAAAAAACTGTGCGGTCAAAATGATAACAAAAACCATAAATGAATTCCTTGAGGGGTGTAATTTCCAAAATGGGGTCACTTCTGGTGGGTTTCCATTGTTTTGATACCTCAACGCCTCTTCAAACCTGGCATGCTGCCTAAAATATATTCTAATAAAAAAGAGGCCTCAAAATGCACTAGGTGCTTCTTTGCTTCTAGGGCTTGTGTTTTAGTCCACGAGCGCACTAGAGCCACATGTGGGACATTTCTAAAAACTGCAGAATCTGGACAATACATATTTAGTAGTTTTTCTCTGGTAAAACCTTCTCTGTTACTAAAAAAAAATTTAACAAAATTGAAATTCAGCAGAAAAAATGAAATTTGCAAATTTCATTTCCACATTGCTTTAATTCCTGTGAAATGCCTGAAGGGTTAAAAAACTTTCTATATGCTGTTTTGAATACTTTGAGGGGTCTAGTTTTTAAAATGGGGTGTTTTATGGGGGTTTCTAATACATAGGCCCCTCAAATCCACTTCAGAACTGAACTGGCACCTTCAAAAAAAGGCTTTTGAAATTTTCTTAAGAATATGAGAAATTGCTGTTTATGTTCTAAGCCTTGTAACGTCCAAGAAAAATAAAATAATGTTCAAAAAACGATGCCAATCTAAAGTAGACATATGGGAAATGTGAACTAGTAACTATTTTGGGTGGTATAACCGTCTGTTTTTCAAGCAGATGCATTTAAATTCTGAAAAATGCTATTTTTTGTAAATTTTCTCTAAATTTTGCAATTTTTCACAAATAAAGACTGAATATATCGACCAAATTTTACCACGAACATGAAGCCCAAAGTGTCACGAGAAAACAATCTCAGAATCGCTTGGATAGGTTTAAGCATTCCGACGTTATTACCACATAAAGTGAAATATGTCAGATTTGAAAAATGGGCTCTGAGCCTTAAGGCCCAAACTAGGCTGCGTCCTTAAGGGGTTAAAAGAATTAAACCTATTTAGCCTTGAAAAAAGACGACTAAGGGGGGACATGATTAACTTATATAAATATATTAATGGCACATACAAAAAATATGGTGAAATCCTGTTCCTTGTAAAACCCCCTCAAAAAACAAGGGGGCATTCCCTCCGTCTGGAGAAAAAAAGGTTCAACCTGCAGAGGCGACAAGCCTTCTTTAACGTGAGAACTGTGAATCTATGGAATAGCCTACCGCAGGAGCTGGTCACAGCAAGGACAGTAGATGGCTTTAAAAAAGGGTTAGATCATTTCCTAGAACAAAAAAGTATTAACTCCTATGTGTAGAAATTTTTCCTTCCCTTTTCCCGTCCCTTGGTTGAACTTGATGGACATGTGTCTTTTTCAGCCGTACTAACTATGTAACTATGTAAGTAGTAGTAGTAGTAGCAGCACATTAAGAGACTGGACAGTCACAGGACAAAGCCCTGTGGTGGGGCAGGCCTCAGGCCTGCTTGTAGCAGACGGCAGTGGAGGTGTATTGGTGGTAGTAGAGGTAGCCAACGGACAGCAAGGGTGGTGGTAGTAGTAGCAGCACATTAAAAGAGACTGGACAGTGACAGGAGGACAAAGCCCTGTGGTGGGGAAGGCCTCAGGCCTGTTTGTAGCAGACGACAGTGGAGGTGTATTGGTGGTAGTAGAGGTAGCCAACGGACAGCAAGGGTGGTAGTGGTAGTAGTAGTAGTAGTAGCAGAACTTTAAAAGACAGTGGACAGTCACATGACAAAGCCCTGTGGTGGGGCAGGCCTGCTTGTAGCAGACGGCACTGGGGGTGGATTGGTGGTAGAATTAGTAGCAGCACCAACAGCGGCACATTAAAAAAAGAGCGGACAGGACAGAATCCCGTAGTAGCAGGAGGCAGTGGCAGCAGCAGCAGCAATGTCAGATCTAATCAGTGGCATCAGGCGCAGGGGTTTTAAAATCCTCACAGATCCACGCTTGATTCATTTTTAGAAACGTGAGATTTTCCAAGCTGTTGGCGGACAATCTTGTTCGCTTAGGGGTGACGAAGCCCCCTGCCGCGCTGAATAGCCTCTCTGACGCTACACTGGAGGGTGGACAAGACAGTACACCCATGGCAAACTGGGCCAGTTCTTGCCAATAATCCAATCTGCTGACCCAGAAATCCATGGGGTCTGTGATCAGGATTTCTGACGGAGAAAGGGCACAGTCCAGGTACGAGTGAACCTGGTTGTTTAGGTGCTGGACCTGGTGATGGTGAACATCCCTTTGGTGACTACGATGTGTGTCAGGTCGGGGTATTGGATGTAAAAATTTTGTCATCATATTTTCCAAACTGAATTGGCTACTTCTGCTGCTGCTGCCGCCTATTGCAGAGGTAGCTCTGCCAGAGGCGGTGGAATGATGAGACAGTGGGGAGTGGAGAGTGGCCCCCCCAGTCAGACATGCTTGCAGCAGGTGTTTGCCGTTTGAAAGCCGTGACAAGCTGGCTGCATAGCTTCTTTCGATAATAAGCCAATTTTGCCTCCCTCTCAGAAGGCGCAAAAAACTCCCCCATTCTGGCTTTATACCGAGGGTCTAAAAGTGTGGCTATCCAGTACTCATCTCTTTGCTTCATGCTAACAATACGACAGTTAGCGCGCAAGTAACGAAGCATACAGCTCGCCATCCTGGCCAGCGTTTCAGAGGGCCCGGTTGGTTCCATCTCCGCCCCATACTGCCATGGTTGTCCATCATCAAGTTCGTCGTCAGACTCATCATCACCATCACTGTCATGTTGTGCGGCTGCCTCGTCCCCTATCCCTTCCTGTGATTCCATCTCCAAATCCAGCTCCTCTTCAGGTCCTGTTTCCTCATCCTCATCCTCCTCCTCCTCCTCCTCAACATCCATAGCCAGATGTGATCCTTCCTCCATCCTTTGCTGAATCATCACTGTGAGCGTTTGCTCCATAATGAATATCAGCGGCATAACATCGTTCATTCCGCTAGCGTCACGGCTCACAAATCGTGTGGCCTCTTCAAAGGGCCTCAAAACGCGACATGTATCTCTAACCAGCTGCCAGTGCCTGAGCTCGAAATTACACTGGCTCCAAACGCTGCCCATCTGCTGCATCAGGAAATCATTCACGGCTTTCCGCTGTTCGTACAGACGGTCCAACATGTGCAGGGTGGAATTCCAGCGTGTTGGAACGTCGCAAATCAGGCTGCGTTCTGGGAGATTTTTTGACGCTGCAATTCCAGGAGGGCGTGCTTAAATGCATACGAACGTCTAAAGCGAACGCAAACCCTCCTGGACATGGCCAGCACACCCTTCAAACCAACATATGACTTTAAGAAGCGTGTTATGACCAGATTGATCACATGTGCCATGCAAGGAGCATGTGTCAGGTGACCTAGACGCAGTGCAGCCACAGCGTTCTTCCCGTTATCAGAGACAACATTGCCCAGTGTGAGTTTCAGAGGAGACAGCCAGCGTGTCATTTCCTCCTTGATGCACAGCAGCAGCTCCTGCCCTGTGTGGCTTTTCTCGCCCAGGCTCAGCAGGTGTAAGACAGCGTTGTGGCGCTTCACCTTGCACCTATGAAAAGAGGAGGGAGGAGGAGTGGAAGATACGCTGTGTCCTGTCGGGGATGGGAAGACCTCCATTGAGGAGGGCAAGGAGGAGGAGGAGGAGGATGGTAGGCGCCTGGTGTCCGGAGTTGAACCAGAAAGATACAAGCGTGGAGGTGGTAATGCCTGGCATTGCTGCGGTGGTGCATCAGACTGAAAAAATATTGACCCAGTGGGCCGTAAAAGACATGTACTGTCCCTGCCCATAGTTGCTGCTCCACGTGTCGACGGTGGCAAGTACCCTGCTGCACACGGATAATTGCAAGGACTGGCCCACCTTTTCCTCCACGTGCTTGTGCAAGGCAGGGACAGCTGTTTTGGAGAAGTAATGGCGGCTAGGTATTCGCCACCTAGGCTGAGCGCACGCCATCAATTGCTTGAAGCCGGCGGAGTCGACCAGGTGGTACGGCAGCGACTGCACCACCAACAACTTAGCCAGGTGTGAATTAAGCCGCACGACAAGTGGATGACTGGGTATATATTGTTGCTTATTGGACAACGATTCCGAAATGGATAACTGACGGGACGTAGGTGGAGCACTAGATGACAGTGATGATGATGATGACAACGACATGGTGGATAACGCCTGGTTACTACTTAGATGACAGGGACTCGGAGCAGCAGCAGCGGCAGAGGGGTCTTCATTAGATGTACATGATTATGGTGGGGTATGTCGATTGTCCCACATGGCCTTGTGATGCCGCTCCATGTGTTTACGTAGAGCGGTAGTTCCTACATTGCTGCCCTGCCCACGCCTTACTTTCTGCTTGCAGATACGGCACTGTGCCATGTTTTCGTCCTCCGGGAAGGTACAGAAAAATTGCCACACGGCAGAGTACCGTAAAGAGGTAGTACCACTTCCACCACCACCACCACCCGAGCTTGCCCCTTGTCTGGCAGGCTTTTTTCGGGAGCCTACACCAGCATCAGTGTCGCCGTCACCGGCTCCTGAGCTGACCCTACCGCTGCAACGTTTTGCAGATTGACTTCTGCCCCTACCTCGGCTTGGCTGTTTATCACTGCCAGTGCCGCCACTACTACCCTCCTCCTCTGACGCCGTCATCACCTCGTCACCTGGTTCCCACGTCCTGTCTAAAACAACATCATCATAGCCCTCCTCATCATCCCCGCCACTTCTGTCACTGTGTTGTGAATGTGATGTGACATCATGGCGGGCTCCATGCCCCCCCTCATTACTGCATCTGCCACCACGGCTACCACCAAAACCCCCACTACCACAGCTATGCGTCTCGGACACCGCTTCCACCTCCACCACCGCCGCAACACACTCCGTTGGCTGACTCGCGGAAAACAAATCATCATCACTATGTTGTTCATTATCTTCCTTCGCACCCGAGGAGAAGTTTTTTAGGACTCTCAGGAAAGATGGCTTCCCGCTAGGAAGGGGGAGTGAAGACATAGATGATGGAATGGAAACGCTAGAAATACCCATATTACTACTGTCACTGTGCCAAGGAACTGTAGAGGATCTGGAATCCAACGAAACCTGGCTTGAAGCCAGATCGTCAGAGACTTCCTGCTGAGATGACCGCGAGCCAGCCAACCAGTCCACAATGGCCGTATTGTCTAAAGTAACCCGCCCACCGGAGGAGATGGACAAGTCTGGCTGCTGCTGCTACAAGTGGAACTGGGCACATGACTTGTGCCACAAATGCTGGTACTGGGTCTGGCACCAACAGATCCAACATTTGGACTGGAAGAGGACATGGCATGGGTGTTTTTTCCTCCACCCCGTCCTTTCACAACCTTTTTTTTACCATACATTTCACTGCTGTGCTGGAGTGCAGCAAGTTGAATCAAAACCCCGGGGATGAGCCCCTTCTAAAAGCGTATTCACACACTGGCTTGGCAAATGGCAATGAATGAGAATTTCTATCAGCCACTGTGCACTGACTCAGGGAATGCTGGGCGTTGTAGTACTACAAAGGCTGCCTCAGCTGCCTGTATTGCAAGTTGGATGCAACGGGGATGAGCCCCTTCTAAAAGCTTATTCACACACTGGCTTGGCAAATGGCAATGAATGAAAATTTCTATCAGCCACGCCGCGGTGCACTCAGGGAATGCTGGGCGTTGTAGTACTACAAAGGCTGCCTGTATTGCAAGTTGGATTGTTATATAACCCATGCAACAGGGATGAACCCCTTCTAAAAGCGTATTCACACACTGGCTTGGCAAATGGCAATGAATGAGAATTTCTATCAGCCACTGTGCACTGACTCAGGGAATGCTGGCCCTGGGCGTTTAGTACTACAAAGGCTGCCTGTATTGCAAGTTGGATGCAACGGGGATGAGCCCCTTCTAAAAGCTTATTCACACACTGGCTTGGCAAATGGCAATGAATGAAAATTTCTATCAGCCACACCGCGGTGCACTCAGAGAATGCTGGGCGTTGTAGTACTACAAAGGCTGCCTGTATTGCAAGTTGGATTGTTATGTTAACGGGGATGAGCCCCTTCTAAAAGCTTATTCACACACTGGCTTGGTAAATGGCAATGAATGAGAATTTCTATCAGCTACGCTGCGGTGCACTCAGGGAATGCTGGGCGTTGTAGTACTACAAAGGCTGCATGTATTGCAAGTTGGATTGTTATGTTTACGGGGATGAGCCCCTTCTAAAAGCTTATTCACACACTGGCTTGGCAAATGGCAATGAATGAGAATTTCTATCAGCCATGCCGCGGTGCACTCAGGGAATGCTGGGCATTGTAGTACTACAAAGGCTGCCTGTATTGCAAGTTGGATTGTTATGTTAACGGATAACAGGGATGAGCCCCTTTTAAAAGCTTAATATTCACATACTGGCTTGGCAAATGGCAATGAATGAGAATTTCTATCAGCCACGCCGCGGTTCACTCAGGGAATGCTGGGCGTTGTAGTACTACAAGGGCTGCCTGTATTGCAAGTTGGATTGTTATGTTAATGGGGATGAGCCCTTTCTAAAAGCTTATTCACACACTGGCTTGGCAAATGGCAATGAATGAGAATTTCTATCAGCCACTGTGCACTGACTCAGGGAATGCTGGCCCTGGGCGTTGTAGTACTACAAAGGCTGCCTCAGCTGCCTGTATTGCAAGTTGGATGCAACGGGGATGAGCCCCTTCTAAAAGCTTATTCACACACTGGCTTGGCAAATGGCAATGAATGAGAATTTCTATCAGCCACGCCGCGGTGCACTCAGGGAATGCTGGGCATTGTAGTACTACAAAGGCTGCCTGTATTGCAAGTTGAATTGTTATGTTAACGGATAATTGGGATGAGCCCCTTCTAAAAGCGTATTCACACACTGGCTTGGCAAATGGCAATGAATGAGAATTTCTATCAGCCACTGTGCACTGACTCAGGGAATGCTGGCCCTGGGCGTTTAGTACTACAAAGGCTGCTTGTTATGCAAGTTGAATACAACGGGGATGAGCCCCTTCTAAAAGCTTATTCACACACTGGCTTGGCAAATGGCAATGAATGAGAATTTCTATCAGCCACGCCACAGTGCACTCAGGGAATGCTGGGTGTTGTAGTACTACAAAGGCTGCCTGTATTGCAAGTTGGATTGTTATGTTAATGGATAACGGGGATGAGCCCCTTCTAAAAGCTTATTCACACACTGGCTTGGCAAATGGCAATGAATGAGAATTTCTATCAGCCACGCCGCGGTGCACTCAGGGAATGCTGGGTGTTGTAGTACTACAAAGGCTGCCTGTATTGCAAGTTGGATTGTTATGTTAACGGGGATGAGCCCCTTCTAAAAGCGTATTCACACACTGGCTTGGCAAATGGCAATGAATGAGAATTTCTATCAGCCACTGTGCACTGACTCAGGGAATGCTGGCCCTGGGCGTTTAGTACTACAAAGGCTGCTTGTTATGCAAGTTGAATACAACGGGGATGAGCCCCTTCTAAAAGCTTATTCACACACTGACTGCCTGTATTACAAGTTGGATTGAAAATATGGGGGAGAGATCCTCCAGCTCACCTGACACGTAGCTTATGTGTCGTAGACGTCGCTCGGATCCTCGTGTCGGTGCACGATAAGTAGAAGGCAAAAAGCAAGGGGTTGAATCCAGCGCTGTAGAGGTTAAAACGGAATGTCGTTCCAAGTTTACTAATATAAGGTTAAAAAGGTCCAAAGATATGGAGTCCTAATGTGCAGGAAGGAATGTCAGTCCAGTCGTGGAGCCTACGCGTTTCAGACGTGTTAGACGTCCTTAATCATGGCTGTTTCAAGTTGGATTGTTATGTTAACGGGGATGAGCCCCTTCTAAAAGCTTATTCACATACTGGCTTGGCAAATGGCAATGAATGAGAATTTCTATCAGCCACACCACAGTGCACTCAGGGAATGCTGGGCGTTGTAGTACTACAAAGGCTGCCTGTATTGCAAGTTGGATTGTTATGTTAACGGATAACGGGGATGAGCCCCTTCTAAAAGCTTATTCACACACTGGCTTGGCAATTGGCAATGAATGAGAATTTCTATCAGCCACGCCGCGGTGCACTCAGGGAATGCTGGGTGTTGTAGTACTACAAAGGCTGCCTGTATTGCAAGTTGGATTGTTATGTTAACGGGGATGAGCACCTTCTAAAAGCTTATTCACACACTGGCTTGGCAAATTGCAATGAATGAGAATTTCTATCAGCCACTGTGCACTCAGGGAATGCTGGGCGTTGTAGTACTACAAAGGCTGCCTGTATTGCAAGTTGGATTGTTAGGTTAACCCATGCATCGGGGATGAGCCCCTTATAAAAGCTTATTCACACACTGGCTTGGCAAATGGAGAATTTGTATTGCAATTTGGATGTTGATTGTTGAGAGTAGAGTAGATTCCCGCTGTAGTGGATGAGCCCCTTCGATTGCTGGATTCCTGGCTTTTAGATTCCTAAAGCTTTCCCTAACTGCACAGAGATGCTATCCCTACAGCTAGTGTCTGTAAAATGGCCGCTGAGCTCCGTGCATAGACTTTTATTGCAGGCTTGAGCCCGCCCCTACGCTGCCTCCCGATTGGCTGGGAGAGCCGTTTGCAAAGCATTATGGGGTAGCCTGATGTCAGGTGATATTGTGAAATCCTCCATTTTACATGTAACGTGTGGCAGGCGCCAAAATGTAGCTGGGTTCCGTCAAAACGGGTTCGGCCGAACCCGGTGAAGTTCGGATTTGCTGCGAACCGAACTTTTCCCGATGTTCGGACCGAAACCGGGTTCGGTTGTCCCGGTTCGCTCATCTCTAATTCTGACAATGATTTTTATTTATTTTTTACCCTGGGCTATAAATGACCATTATATTTATTCTACGGGTCGGTACGATTACGGCGATACCATATGTATATAGTTTTTTTTTATGTTTTGCAGCGTTTGCGCAATAAAATAACTTATTTAGAAAATAAAACATTTTTTGTCTCACCATATTCTGAGAGCCATAACTTTTTTATTTTTCAGTCAAAAAATCTGTGTAAAGGCTTGCTTTTTGCGGGACCAGTTGTAGTTTGTGTTGGTACATGCGACTTTTTGATCACTTTTTATTGTATATTTTGGGAGTGGTGATGACCAAAAAGTAGTGATTCTGGCATTGTTTTTCGTTTATTTTTTTTGCGGTGTTCACCATGCGGGAAAAATAATATTATATGTAGTTTTATAGTTGGGGTCGTTACCAACGTGGTGATACCAAATATGTGTACTTTTTTTTTACGTGTTCATTTTTTCCCTATAATAAACGACTTACTAAAGGAAAAAAAAGCAGTTCTTGTTTATGTCACTAATAACTTTTTTTTTCACACTTTTTTTTTAAACATTTTTTTAACATTTTTTACTTTCTTTACTTGTCCCACTAGGGGACATTTAGACTTGCAGCTCTGATCGCTGCTGGAATACATTACACTACCTATGTAGTGTAATGCATTCCAACTGTCATTGTGACGTCACAGTCACACTTACAGGAAGCCTACAACGACCAGCCTCCGGCTGGTCCTCATAGGCTTCTGTACATGGCAGCCCGGAAGCCATTGTCTGGCGTCTGGTTGCCATGGGTACCATCGCCAGCCCCCGTGATTTCACGTGGGGGCTGCCGATCTGCGCTAAACAACCAAAATGTGGCGATCAAAATTGAACGCCACAATTAAGGGTTAACTGCCGAAATCAGCGGTGATGGGCCGCTGATCGGCAACGGGGAATGCACTGCACGTCGAGGTGCACGAAGTTACTGCACACATCGACGTGCCGTTACATCAAGGTGCGGGAAGGGGTAAATGGTACATACTCAGATTGCATCACCGATACTAGTGGGGTTTCACAGAAGTCAGTATTGCGCCCCATTCTATTTATTATATTTATAATAGTAATAATATTTAGAAATGACCTTGTAAAGGGATTTAGCAGTAAAAATATAAATTTTTCCAGACATAGCTAGTTTAGGCTTCATTCACATATCAATGGTGATGGAAACAGAAACCTATGATTTCCGTTTGTGTCAGTCAGGGTTCCGTTCCGATGGACAGCTCAGACGGAACGTCGGAACGGAGCCCTGACGCAGATGTGAACGCAACCTTAGGAGGCTTGGGCAGAGCATTGCTTACTAAATGGTAAACACTAGGTAAATCTGACATGCAAAAGGATTTAGGAATTTTAGTTGTCAGTAAATAGATGCACATGAGTAGAACATACAGTAGTTCTACCACACATGGAATATTATGAGGGGTAACCTAATAACGATGTATAAATACAGGGCAGTCGGAATGTATTCAGACCATTACGCTTTTTTCTCCTTGGCTTGTGAAATAAGTGGAGTTAATACTCTGGAGTTGTGCTGGTGTGTGTGTTTTTGTGAACGGATTAAGTGCAAATTGAAGTTAGCAAGGTTTGTTTTTTTGTGCATTCTAGCTATTGACACAATTTTAAACCCTTTTTTTTCCTTTTTTCCTTTCTGCTGTGCAACTAATTTAGGGGAGGGGTTAATTGCTCTCAGGTAATTAAAATTAACCTGCTGAACTCATTTTAAGCTTGCTCTCACAGAGCTTGCTGGACGAAGTGGCTTGTGTAATAAGTAGAGTTAATAAACCGGAGGTGAGAAGTTAAAGTTCATGTAAGTACTCTTCTTTTCTTTTACTTTTTCAATTGTTCACAGTTTTTTTGTAACTGGGATAATGGACAGCAAGATTGGAGGTTTATTCCGGTGCCCACTTTGCCGTATGTATGCATGACTGGAGTACCAGGGTGAATACATCTGTGGCAGATGTGAGCATGTTGTTCACCTGGAAGCTCGCATTAGAGATCTGGAGGAGCAATGCAACACTGAGGGCGATAGACAATCTTGAGCGGAGCATGCTGCTCACTGAGCACACAGTTAGTAATATGGTAGATCTGGAGGGTGAAGACATGGGTCAGCAGGACCAGGCAAGTAACTGGGTTAATGTAGTTAGGGGCAGTAGAAAAAGGTCCAAGAAAAGGAAGGCCAATCCTGTTTCTGTTATTCCAAGCAAAATTGCCAAATTGGCTGATAATCCGCGGGTTTCGATCTCATAAATGGCAGCCCTAGGGAATACTGATCTTCCTAACAGCCAGGAGAACAGCCCAGCTAGTAGTCGGCGGGATGGTAATGCATGTAAGGCAAGAAAATTAGTAGTTGTAGGGTATTCTATAATCAGGAAGATGATAGAATAATTTATCGCCAAGGCCGCCTCAACTGAATGGTTTGCTGTGTCCCTGGTGCCAGGTTTCGGCATGTGATGGAACGGATGGATAAATTACTGGGAGGGGCTGGTGATGATCCTGCTCTCGTGGTCCATGTGGGAACCGACAACAGAATACAGGGTAGATTGAGGCGCCCTAAGAATAATTTTAAAGAACTAGGCTACTGTAATGACAGGGATAGGGAAACAGACAAGTGAGCCCTAATCTACCCGCCACTCAGTCTCTGCCTACTTGCAACGACCCGCCCTAGGCGACGGGGTACAACTGGGCGACGGTCCCTACACTCAATAAGTGTACGACAGACAACAGACAAGGAAACACAGAACAAAGGGAAACGGGGCAGTTGCCCACGGCAACACCGTGAGCAACAAGAGTAGTAAACGAGCCGAGTCAAACCAGGAGAGTACGAGGTGCCAAACGTAGAGCAGGAGAGTAGTGAACAAGCCGAGTCAAACCAGGAGTGTACGAGGTACCAAACGCAGAGCAGAAGAGTAGTCAGTAAGCCAGGGTCAATACGAAGCAGGGACAAGTAGATCAAGAAGCTGCAGCAGGGCCAGGAAACCAACAGAGAAGAAATCACAAGCAAGGAGGAACAGGAAAGGCGGGTATAAATAGACAGAGGGCGGGAGCTAGCTCCGTCTGGCCAGGCTGTGATAGGCTCTCCCACTCCTAAGCCTGCCATCCTGAGTGGTGGAAGATGGAGTCAGTCTCACAGACATAGAAGCAGGTGCAGACTGATTACCTATGGGCGTGGATACCGAAGCTCTGCCTGGCAGATCCTTAACAGCTACAAGCTGAAAGGAAGCACCTCCAACGTAGTATTCTCAGGAATACTGCCTGTGTCATGAGCATCACAGGAAAGACAACTGGAGCTTAGGGATTTAAGAGCACTGGGCTGACTTTTCTTTCAGGTACAAACTATATTCTGCAGATGATTTGTACCTGAATGGAAGAGGGTCTGCTATGTTGGGGGAGAGAATTCTAGCAGGGGTGGCGGAGTATTTAAACTAGGGCTGAGAAGGGAGGTCAATGTAGAAAATAAAGGGGTAGTTAGGTTATGGAGCGGTCAGACTATATTAGTGGGGGGAGTAATAGACTGTGGGGAGAGGATTAGACGACAGGAAAAGGAGATCCTCTTGTTACAAACCAACATTGAAGATAAAAATGTCCAAATAATGTCAAATAATCACATTTCTGATACTAAATGTGAACATTTTAAAGGCAAGTTAAAGTGTATGTTCACAAGACTAGCAAGCAAAATGGGCGAGCTGGAGTCCTTGGTACTAGAGGAACATATTGATTTAGTTGATGTTGCTGAAACATGGCTGGACTCTTCACATGACTGGGCTGTAAATCTACAGGGTTTTACACTATTTCAAAAATACGGGGAAAATAGGAAAAGCGGTGGTGTATGTCTGTATGTGAGAAGTGATATGAAGGCGAGTGTGAAAGAGACAATAGTGGGTGAAGATTGTAGTGAGGTTGAAACCTTGTGGGTGGAATCACAAAGGGAGGTAAACACTGAAAAAAATATTTTTGGTGTAATCTATAGACCCCCAATATAGCTGAGGAGATGGAAGGTTTTTTAGTACCTAGCAAAATTGGTCCAAGGAAGGAAAGCCAGTGAACTAGCAACTGGGTAATGGGCTCAAAAGGAGCGAAGGCTAGCCCATCTAGTCTAATCCCACAGAAGTGCTTCTGCAGCAAAAATTGTGGTGGGGCTGCATAGCCCAGACTATTCCGAGTGAGAATCAGAACTTGACCATGGAGTAATGGAAGATAGGGGCCGGATCTGATGAATTACATTTTCTGTTACATCATGTGGATGTACAATTTTATGGAAACAAATATTTACTCTAGAAAGCTAATTGTGTATTTTCCCTAGTATCTTTGCTTATTGTCAGAATTTTCAGGTGTCAGAATATATAGCATCGAAATAGAAAGATTCAACTTTTAGTATGCTACCAGAGCTGCCATTAGAAATTTCAGGGTTCCGCACAGTTAAAGGGGTTTTGCCACAATCAACATTTATCCCCTATTCACAGGTATGATCGCTGGCTGCCCAACCACTAGACCCCCGCACCGATCTCTAGACCAAACCCCTTTCCTCCTCACCCCCAATCCATTAAAAATCCTTCTCACTGCCATCATGCAGTGAGGATAAACAGGAGTTGGGGCCCCTGTTCTAGAAATCGGTGGTGGTCCCAGTGGTGGGGCCTTCAGCGATCATACCCTGTCCCTTAGTGAAAAATATTGTGAAAAATAATATAGGTGAAAAATATTGTTTGTAGGAACACCTCTTTAAATTGTTGGGGTCCTCAATGGGAGTCATATTAATCTTATATTATTCCCATCTAGTGGTGTCTGCTGACAGACATAATTTGTTTTACACTCTGGCTATGTGACTGTTTCACATAGCCAGAGTGCTGTTAGGCAGGTTCCCTATTTGGTGAGGACCTTGGTTGAAGTGACTCCTGTACTGACCTGACGGCGGTCCTAATGCTACATTTGGCAAATTGAAGAAAGTATACATCTCGTATACATTATACAGAGATATACAGTTTAAAGATAGTTGGAACACAGAAAAATATGATTGGTAATGAATAGATCATTTATTATAATCGGACATTTATGAGAAATGTATTGAATTGTAAAATTGAGTTTAAATAAATAAACAAATTTGATTTACGTGTGTTTATATTTGATATTATTAATATTTTAACCCTTTAACAGCAGATATATATTACATAGTTACATAGTTACATAGTTAGTACGGCTGAAAAAAGACACATGTCCATCAAGTTCAACCAAGGGACGGGAAAAGGGAAGGAAAAATTTCTACACATAGGAGCTAATATTTTTTTGTTCTAGGAAATTATCTAACCCTTTTTTAAAGCCATCTACTGTCCCTGCTGTGACCAGCTCCTGCGGTAGGCTATTCCATAGATTCACAGTTCTCACGGTAAAGAAGCCTTGTCGCCTCTGCAGCTTGAACCTTTTTTTCTCCAGACGGAGGGAGTGCCCCCTTGTTTTTTGAGGGGGTTTTACAAGGAACAGGATTTCACCATATTTTTTGTATGTGCCATTAATATATTTATATAAGTTAATCATGTCCCCCCTTAGTCGTCTTTTTTCAAGGCTAAATAGGTTTAATTCTTTCAATCTTTCCTCATAACTTAAATTCTCCATGCCCCTAATTAGCTTCCTTGCTCTTCTTTGTATTTTTTCCAACTCCAGGGCATCCTTTCTATGAACTGGAGCCCAGAACTGAACTGCATATTCTAGATGAGGCCTCACTAATGCTTTGTAAAGTGGTAATATTACATCCCTGTCCCGTGAGTCCATGCCTCTTTTAATACACGACAATATCCTGCTGGCCTTTGAAGCAGCTGATTGACACTGCATGCTGTTATTGAGTTTATGATTTAAAAGTACACCCAGATCCTTCTCAACAAGTGAATCCGCCAGTGTAGCTCCCCCTAGGACATATGATGCATGCAGGTTGTTGGTACCCAGATGCATAACTTTACATTTATCTACATTAAACTTCATCTGCCAAGTGGACGCCCAAACACTTAGTTTGTTTAAATCTGCCTGCAATTCATGAACATCTTCCATAGACTGAACTATATTACATAGCTTGGTGTCATCTGCAAAAATAGAAATAGTGCTATTAATCCCATCTTCTATATCATTAATAAATAAGTTGAATAATAGTGGTCCCAGCACTGAACCCTGGGGTACACCACTTATAACTGGGGACCATTCAGAGTAGGAATCATTGACCACAACCCTCTGGATACGGTCCTTGAGCCAATTCTCAATCCAATTACAAACTATATTTTCTAAACCTATAGTCCTTAATTTACCCATTAGGCGTCTATATATATATATACTTTTTTTTACAATGCATGTACTGGGGTCTCAACCCCTTCCCGACATTTGCAGTATGGGTACGCCATGAAAAGCCATGACTTCCCGCAAATTGCCGTACCCATACGCCAAATGTTTGGCTCCGGCTCAGAAGCTGAGCTGGTGCCATCATCGCCGGATCTCAGCTGTATCTTACAGCTGACATCCGGCTGTAATGGCTGGGACTGAAATTAGCTTTGATCCCCTCCATTAACCCCTTAAGTGTAGCGCTCAAACGCGAGTGCTGCACTTAAGGTGTTTGCAGCTCATTGGAACCCCAGCAATGAAATTGCCGGGGTTCCGGTGGCTGCAATGGCAACCGGAGGCCTAATACTGGCCTTCCGGTCTGCCTAGCAACAAAGCCGGTCAAGATCCGCCCGGCGGCGGAGCCTGATCGGCTTCCGTAGCCGCCGGCAAGATGGCGCCGGCTCAGGAGCTGAACCGGCATCATCAGCAGTGGAAGTCAGCTGTATGTTACAGCTGACATTCACCTGTAACGGCAGGAACCGGAGCTAGCTCGAAAGCGATTGATGCATCTTAGCGGTTTCTAGCAGATCGCCAGCCCTGACAGGCAATCAGGACTGGCGACTGCTGCTATGGCAACAGGAGACACAATGGCCTACTGCTCTGCCATTACGGAAGCCGATTAGGCCCCGCCGGGAGGCGAAGCCTATTCGGCTTGCTGTCAGTGAATAACTGATAGATCTAATAAATGATACCAGAGTTTCTGTTTTTTGGTCACTTTGCCCTACAAATATTGGAATAAAAAGTGATCAAAAGGTTGCACTTATCCAAAAATGGTACCTATTAAAACTATAGCTCGTCCCGCAAAAAACAAGCCCTCATATAGCTCCGTCGACAAAAAAATTAAAAAGTTATGGTTATCACAACTTGGCGACAGAAAAAATACATTCTTTTTACAAAAGTAGTTTTATTGTGCAAAAAGTTGTAAAACATAAAAAAGTGCTATAAATTAGGTATCGCCAGAATCGTACTGACCCGCAGAATAAAGTTAACATGTAATTTATAATGCGTGGTGAACGCTGTATAAAAAATAAATAAAAAAACGATGCCAGAATTGCGGTTTTTTGTTAACCTTGCCTCCCAAAAAATAGGATAAAAGGTGAACAAAAAGTCGCATGTACCCCAAAATGGTACGAATAATAACTACAGCTCGTCCCGCAAAAAAAAGCCCTCATACCACTATGTCTATGAAAAAATAAAATTAGTTATGGCTCCAATAAGTCAGGAAATAAACAATATGTAGTTGTGCCGACCCGAGGGGAACATTTCTTCTATTTCAAGAGGCTATTTATCAAGGACCTAAAATTAGGGAACCAGGAAGGGGAGAGCCCAAACATATCCACTAGAAGCGACGGTGCCCGTATTATACCAGGACAACACTTCCTAGCAAAATTCCCCAAACTGCAAAGGTGCGGAGTGTGGACCAAAAGGGGCATAAGAAAGGACGCTATATATCAGTGCGACACCGGCCTGTGCAGAAAGGATTGCTTCACAGCGTAACACACATCTATGGATCATTTTATTGTTTTTTTACCCCATTATTATACCACCTGACTATGCCCTTGATGTGCTCTGCCCAGCTTACATATGCCCCACATTATAAACGGAAACACCAGCAATACTCAAACAAATCTACTACCAAGCAAAATCCGCTCTCCAAAAGCCAAATGGCATTTCCTCCCATCTGAACCCTACAGCGGCCCAAACAGCAGTTTCCTTACACATATATGGCATTGCCATACCCGGGAGAACCCTTTTAACAATTTTTGCAATGGGTGTCTCCAGTGGCATAAGCTGGGCATGACATATTTGCCACTGAAATGGCATATCTATGGAAAAAGATACAATTTTAATTTGCCCCATCCACAGCGCATTCATTTATGGAAAAGACCTGTGGGGAGAAAATGCTCACTACACCCCTTAATAAATGCCTTGAGGGGTGCAGTTTCCAAATGGGGTCACTTCTCAGGGGTTTCTTTTTATTATTTCACATCTGAGCCTCTGCAATTGTGAACCAATACTTTGTAAATCGCCAAATTAGGCCTCAATTTCGCATGGTACTCTTTCCTTCCTGAGCCCTGCCAAATGTCCAGGCAAAAGATTAGGGCCACATGTAGGGTGTTTCTAAAACCGGGAAACACCGCATAATAATTAGAGAGCTGTCTTGTTATGGTGGCACAAGCTGGGCGCCACATATTGCCATATCTATGGAAAAAATAAAATTTTCACTCTGCAACATCGAGTGCACACTAATTTCTACAAAACACCTTCAGGGTTAACATGCTTAGTACACCCCTAGGTAAATGCATTGAGGGGTGTAGTTTACAAAATGGGGTCACTTCTGGGGGGTTTCCAATGTTTTGGTCCCAAAAACCAATCCAGCAAAATCTGCACTCCAAATGATGCTCCTTCCCTTCTGAGCCCTACCGTGTGCCCAAACAGCAGTTTATGACCACATATGGGGTATTGCCGTACTCGGGAGAAATGGCTCCACAAATGTTGGGTTCTTCTTTTCCTTTATTTGTTGAGAAAATGAAAAATTTTGCGCTAAAGCTACGTATTATTGAAGAAAAAGGACTGTTTTTATTTTCACTGCCCAATTCTAATAATTTCTATGAAACATCTATGGGGTCAAAATGCTTACTACACCCCTAGATGAATTCCTCAAGGGGTGTAGTTTCCTAAATGGGATCACTTGTGGGGGGTTTCCACTGTTTTGTCCCCTCAGGGGCGTTTTTTAAATGTGACATGGCCTCCGCAAACCATTTCTGCTAAATGTGAACTCCAAAGGCCAGATGGTGCTCCATCCCTTCTAAGCCCTGCCGTGTGTCCAAACAACCGTTTATAACCAAATGTGGGGTATTGTTTTACTCGGGAGAACTTTCTTTACAAATTTTGCTGTGATTTTTCTCCTTTAGTCCTTGTGGAAATGAGAAAAAAATTAGCTAAACTTACATTTTCTTTGAAAAAATTTAGATTTTAATTTTCTTGGCCTACTTCCAATAATTTCTGTAAAAAACCTGTGCGGTGAAAATGCTCACTATACCGCTAGATAATTTCCTTGAGGTGTGTAGTTTCTCACTTTTGGGGGATTTCCACTGTTTTGGCACCACAAGAGCCCTTCAAACCTAACATGGTGCCTAAAATATATTGTAATAAAAATATGGCCCCACAATCCACTAGGTGCTCCTTTGCTTCTGAGGCCGGTGCTTCAGTCCAGTAGCACGCTAGGGAACATGTGGGATATTTCCTAAAACTGAAGAACCTGGGCAATAAATATTGAGTTGCATTTCTCTGGTAAAACTTTCTGTGTTATAAAGAAAATTGGATTAAAAATACATTTCTGCAAAAAAATATGAAATTTGTAAATGTCACCTTTACTTTGCTTTAATTCCTGTGAAAGGTCTAAAGGGTTAAGAAATTTTCTAAATGCTGTTTTGAATATTTTGAGGGGTGAAGTTTTTAAAATGGGGTGACTTTTTGGAGGTTTCTAATATATAAGGCCCTCAAAGCCACTTCACATCTGAACTGGCCCCTGTAAAAATAGCCTTTTAAAATTTTCTTGAAAATGTGAGAAATTGCTGCTAAAGTTCAAAGCCTTGTAACGTCCTAGAAAAATAAAAGGATGTTCAAAAAACGATGCCAATCTAAAGTAGACATATGGGGGATGTTAGTTAGCAACAATTTTGTGTGTTATAACTGCCTGTCTTACAAGCAGATACATGCTGAGAAAAATGCTAATTTTTACAATTTTTCGCTAAATTTTGGTGTTTTTCACAATTAAATACTGAACATATCGAGCAAATTTTGCCAGTATCATAAAGTCCAATGTGTCACGAGAAAACAATCTCAGAATCGCTTGGATAGGTAAAAGCATTCCGACGTTATTACCACATAAAGTGAAACATGTCAGATTTGAATAATGAGGCTCTGTCAGGAAGGTCAAAAGTGGCGAGGAGATTATATTTCTACAACACATCAAAAATTTGGTTGCATTTTGCAGTAGCAATGAATTTGTGTTACTTACCAAAAACCTTGAGCCGAGCAAACCAGTTAAAGAGGCTCTGTCACCAGATTTTGCAACCCCTATCTGCTATTGCAGCAGATAGGCGCTGCAATGTAGAATACAGTAACGTTTTTATTTTTAAAAAACGAGCATTTTTGGCCAAGTTATGACCATTTTCGTATTTATGCAAATGAGGCTTGCAAAAGTACAACTGGGCGTGTTGAAAAGTAAAAGTACAACTGGGCGTGTATTATGTGCGTACATCTGGGCGTGTTTACTACTTTTACTAGCTGGGCGTTGTGTATAGAAGTATCATCCACTTCTCTTCACAACGCCCAGCTTCTGGCAGTGCAGACACAGCCGTGTTCTCAAGAGATCACGCTGTGTCGTCACTCACAGGTCCTGCATCGTGTCAGACGAGCGAGGACACATCGGCACCAGAGGCTACAGATGATTCTGCAGCAGCATCGGCGTTTGCAGGTAAGTCGATGTAGCTACTTACCTACAAATGCTGATGCTGCTGCAGAATCAACTGTAGCCTCTGGTGCCGACACGATGCAGGACCTGTGAGTGACGTCACAGATCTGCACTGCCAGAAGCTGGGCGTTCTGAAGAGAAGTGGATGATACTTCTCATCAGAACGCCCAGCTAGTAAAATAAGTAAACACGCCCAGATGTACGCACATAATACACGCCCAGTTGTACTTTTACTTTTCAACACGCCCAGTTGTACTTTTGCAAGCCTCATTTGCATAAATACGAAAATGGTCATAACTTGGCCAAAAATGCTCGTTTTTTAAAAATAAAAACGTTACTGTAATCTACATTGCAGCGCCTATCTGCTGCAATAGCAGATAGGGGTTGCAAAATCTGGTGACAGAGCCTCTTTAACTTCTCTCTGGTCCTTACCTTTCTATTGTAGCTAAATCTTGAATTAAGAAGAAGCCTTAAAACACTTGTCCTCAAATAAGAATAAAGGATTGACTGGACAACCTTTAACCCCTTCCCGCGATTGGGCGTAACTGTACGTCCAAATTCCAAGTGATTTCCCGCACTCGGGCATACAGTTACGCCCGGCAGATAAAGCGAGCACAGGAGCTGTGCGCGCTTTATCTTCAGCGGCTGTCAGCTGTTATACACAGCTGACATGCCGCTGCAATGGCTGCGATGGCTGTTACCGCCGATCGCAGCCATTTAACCCCTTCAATGCGGCTGTCAATGACGTCCGCCGCATTGAAGTGGTTTACAGAGGGAGGGAGCTAGCGTTTTTAAAAAATATTAGAGCATCTGTCATGGCGTTTTTTGTGGTGTTTTTTTAGTGTTAATGAAAATGATCCAGGGAAATGATCTCATTGCCCTTGTTAAGTTAAGAAATAATGTTTCCTCTTGAGGCAGAATGCGTTATAATTGCAAAGGGGATTTTATTTTATTCATTCTCTTAATCAGACCAGACTAATAATCTGTGCACTGTGATAGATCTCAGATGGGCACTACTACATTTTGAACATCTTGAAACATATTGCGGCCATAATCACACATGCAGTTTTATCTCAGTTTTTGGCTCAGTTTTTCTTTAGCTAAACATGGGAGTGGACACAAAAGAAATGAAGAAATGAGATGCATCAGTATTTTCTTTATAACTGTCCCTCCTTTTTTATCCACTTCTATCTTTGGCTCAAAAAACTGAGCTAAAAAATGCAACAGAAATGTGTATGTGATGCTGGCCTTACGCCACATTGGTCGCCACAACCAGCTGCCCTTTTGCCACAGAATGAAAGTGAGTAACTGCACAAGTAGATAAATTGCAGTAACAAATGTCTTGGGTTGTCACAGTTGTATAGGCACATGTTCCAACTCAGTACCATGTGCTGCCTAGGATCAGTAACCATTAGTAGCATTATGACATAATAGATAAAGACATGAGTAAGCAAATAGGAATGTTTGCTTCTGTCTGCCTATAGCCTCCACCACCTTCCTGCCAAAACACATTCTGCCCTAAACATGTGTGCACATGTATCCCTGCTCACCACTGCTGCCCAATTGTGAAACGAGAAACACCAGTGATCATAGAAGTGTCTCTATTTTCCGCTACTGGGTGGTGCTGAAGGGTACTATTTTCTTGGACACTATATGTTATTATTTATCTTTAAGATTCTATTTGACACCATTAACTGTATAAAATATTTATAAAACTGCTTTTTTCACTACTATGTAGATGATTTATGTACTATTTATCTGGATGCTCTATACAATATTTATCTGGATATAGTATGTACTATGCATGTGTGTAATGTCCGTGGCTGCGGGCCGTCAGCTCCAATCTCCTCCTGAAAGCCGCAGCCACGAGTCTGTAAGCGCTGGCCCCAGCCTCCTCCTCAGGAGACGCCAGCGCTCGCGTCCACTCACTTCAGCCTGATCACGTAGGGTGCGCGTGCACGCTCGTGCCCGTTCTTAAAGGGGCAGCGCGCGCACCAGACTTCTGATGAACTTGAACCCTGCTTCTATGCCTGAGCATTGTTGATGTTTCCTAAGTTTGTCTATGTGATGGCCTCCTAGTGTTTTCCTGTTCCTTTTCCTGTTCCTGTTCCCTGCATTCCATACTATCCTGCTCAAGCACTGTGCTGTGCCAAAGTCGTGTCGTGCTGTATCTCATGTCTGACCTGCTTCACCTCGCCTGAAGTTTACCTGCTGCCGAGTCCCAGCCGAACCTGCCTTGCTGCTGTCCGAGCTGCCACAGGTACCCATATGAACTATAGACATTGACCTGTGCCCTGTTGGCCAGCTGCCTTACCGCCAAGGGCATTTGAAAAATACAAATCTGAGGGTACAGCTGTAGCCTTTGTAAAATATAAAGAGCTTAATAAAATCTGTAAAAAGGTAATAAAATCAGCAAAAATACAAAATGAAAGGCAGGTGGCCAAGGATAGTAAAACAAATCCCAAAAAATTATTAAAGCATATAAAAGCCAAGGTCTGAACATGTAGGACCCCTAGATAGTGGTAATGGGGAGTTGGTCACAGGGGATCAAGAGAAGGCAGAGTTACTAAAATGGGTTCTTCCGCTCTGTATATACAACAGAAGAAAGAGCAGCTGATGTAGCCGCTGCCAGTGCTGTTAATATATCAGTTGATATACTGAATTGGATGAATGTAGATATGGTCCAAGCTAAATAAAATAAAATAAACGTACACAAGGCCCCGGGACCAGATGGGTTACACCCTAGAGTTCTTAAGGAGCTTAGTTCCGTTATTTCTGTCCCCCTCTTCATAACAGTTAGAGATTCTCTAGTGACTGGTATAGTGCCAAGGGACTGGCGCAGGGCAAATGTGATGCCTATTTTCAAAAAGGGCTCTAGGTCTTCGCCGGGTAATTATAGACCAGTAAGCTTAACATCCATTGTGGGGAAAATGTTTGAGGGGCTATATACAGAATTATGTGACAATAAATAGTATTATAAGTGACAGCCAGCACGGTTTAACTAAGGACAGAAGCTGTCAAACCAACCTGATTTGCTTTTATGAAGAGGTGAGCAGAAGCCTAGATAGAGGGGCCGCTGTGGATATAGTGTTTTTGGACTTTGCAAAGGCATTTGACACTGTCCCCCATAGACGTCTAATGGGTAAATTAAGGACTATAGGTTTAGAAAGTATAGTTTGTAATTGGATTGAGAATTGGCTCAAGGACCGTATCCAGAGAGTTGTGGTCAATGATTCCTACTCTGAATGGTCCCCGGTTATAAGTGGTGTACCCCAGGGTTCAGTGCTGGGACCACTATTATTCAACTTATTTATTAATGATATAGAGGATGGGATTAATAGCACTATTTCTATTTTTGCAGATGACACCAAGCTATGTAATATAGTTCAGACTATGGAAGATGTTCGTGAATTGCAAGCGGATTTAAACAAACTGAGTGTTTGGGCGTCCACCTGGCAGATGAAGTTTAATGTAGATAAATGTAAAGTTATGCACCTGGGTACGAACAACCTGCAGGCATCATATGTCCTAGGGGAGCTACACTCGGGGAGTCACTTGTTGAGCAGGATCTGGGTGTACTTGTAAATCATAAACTAAATAACAGCATGAAATGTCAATCAGCTGCTTCAAAGGCCAGAGGTTCAACCTGCAGAGGCGACAAGCCTTCTTTACTGTGAGAACTGTGAATCTATGGAATAGTTTACTGCAGGTGCTGGTCACAGCAGGAATAGTAGGAGGCTTTAAAAAAGCTTAGATAATTTCCTAGAACAAAAAAAAATATTAGCTCCTATGTGTAGAAATTTTTTACTTCCCCTTTCCCATCCCTTGGTTGAACTTGATGGACATGTGTCTTTTTTTCAACGGTACAAACTATGTAACTATGTAACTCCTCCAGACGTTGAACATTCTTTCACTTCGGCAGGAGGCACAAGCTGCCGTTCCTCATACTACACCTCCTGGCAGTGTTGATCCTCAGATTAGACCTCTTGGCAGTGTTGACCCACGTGTTTCTTTGACACTTCCTGACCGCTATGATGGAGAAGCAAGTACCTGTCGTGGATTTCTGAATCAGTGCCAGATACACTTCAGCCCGTATAATATGACATTTTCGTCTGATGGCGCAAGGGTCGCTTTCATCATCTCTCTCCTCACTGGCAAGGCTCTTGCATGGGCGAACCCTATCTGGGAGAGACAAAGACCAGAGACCCGTGACTTCCAAGCCTTCCTCCGGACTTTTCGTATGGTGTTTGAGGAGCCTGGTCGGGTCTCATCTGCAGCGGCTTCTTTGATTAACCTATGCCAAGGAGTCACATCCGTGGGTGAGTATGCCATCCACTTCCGCACCTTGTCGGGAGAGCTGTTATGGAACAATGAGGCCCTGGTGGCTGCATTCTGGCATGGACTGGCTCCTAAAATTAAGAACGAACTTGCCACTCGGGATCTGCCGTCTACCCTGGATGACCTCATCCTTCTTTCCGCCCAGATTGATATACGGATCCGAAAACGCCTTCCCAGTCTGGCTCCTACTTTGCAGCAACCCCCGCTGTCCTCAGATGTCGATCCTCCTAAGCAGTCTGTGATAATGGACCAGTGTAAGTTATCCACCCAGGAGAGACAACGCAGACGCACTTCTGGACTCTATCTTTATTGCGGCCTCGGTGGCCATCTTGTGCGCATGTGTCCCCAAAGATCCCAAAGCCTAGGGTTGCTAGGAGTGACAACCTTGGGTAAGAATGGACTTCCGTCAAAATTTTCCATACCTGTGTCCGGTGAGAGAACGCATCAGGTCCTTGCGTATCTGGACTCTGGATCCACTGCTAATTTCATCCGTAGAGACCTAGTGGACCTTCTGCAATTACCCACCACCCCTCTGGAGAGCCTGTTGACAGTTGCTTCAGTAAATGGACTACTTCTGCCAGACCCAGTTATAGCTGTGACCAAGCCGCTGAGGCTTCAAGTAGGGGCTCTTCACTCCGAACTTCTGTCGTTCTATGTCCTATCCAAAGCTGTTAACCCTGTGTTGCTAGGCCTGCCTTGGCTCCGACTGCATGCCCCAGTCCTGGACTGGAATTCTGGAGAGGTTCTCCAGTGGGGCCCTGAGTGTCAATGGCCGTTGCATAGTGCAGATTCATTCGGTTTAGCCTTCTCTGCCTCGGTCATTGGCAGGATTGCCGAGTCATTATGCTGCATTTTCGGATGTCTTCAGCAAGAGGGAGGTGGAGACATTGCCTCCGCATCAGGCGTATGACTGCCCTATTGAAATGATTCCTGGTTCATCCCTTCCCCGTGGTAGGGTATATCCTCTCTCCTTGCCAGAGACTCTGTCCATATCCGCCTATGTGAAAGAGAACTTGGAGAGGGGCTTCATACGAAAGTCTACCTCCCCGGCAGGAGCTGGGATCTTCTTTGTCCAAAAGAAAGATGGCTCTCTTCGTCCTTGTATCGACTACCAAGGTCTCAACCAGATCACGGTGAAGAATAAATATCCGTTGCCAATGATCTCTGAACGGTTTGATATTATACGTGGTGCCAAGTTTTTTTCTAAAGTAGACCTGCGTGGGGCCTAGTCCGGATTCGCCAGGGTGATGAATGGAAGACTGCATTTAACACCAGTGATGGACGCTATGAGTATCTGGTAATGCCCTTCGGCCTGTGTAATGCTCCCGCGGTCTTCCAGAAGTTTGTTAATGGCATTTTCCGTGACCTTCCCTATGTTTGTGTAGTAGTCTACCTTGATGACATCTTGATTTTTTTCTCCAGATCCTATGACGCATCAGAGACATGTCCGTCAAGTTCTGCTACGGTTAAGGGAGAATCGTCTGTACGCCAAGTTGGAGAAGTGCGTGTTTGACAGAGATGCTTTACCCTTCCTAGGCTACATCGTCTCGAATTGAGGTCTCGAGATGAATCCTGAGAAGGTAAAGTCTGTCCTGGAATGGCCACACCCTCAAGGCTTGAGGGCCATATAGCGCTTTTTGGTATTCGCCAATTTTTACAGGCAATTTATTCCAAACTTCTCCTCACTGACTTCTCCCATCTTTAACCTCACTAAGAATGGTATGAACGCCAAGGTGTGGACTCCTGAGGCAGAGTCCGCATTCAATAGCCTGAAGAGAGCCTTCACGTCAGCCTCTATCTTCCATCATCCGGATGTCTCTCTGCAGTTCTCGTTGGAGGTGGACGCATCCTCTGTCGGTACTGGTGCACTCCTGTTCCAGAGAGGTCCCAAGGGCAAGTCAAGGGTATGTGGATATTTCTCTAAGCTCTTCTCTTCCGCAGAATGCAACTACTCGATTGGGGATTGAGAGTTACTGGCCATCAAATTGGCTCTGGAAGAGTGGAGACATCAACTAGAGGGCGCAGCTCATCCGATCCTAATTTTTACAGATCACAAAAATCTGACCTACCTCCAGACAGCCCAACGGCTGAACCCTCGTCAGGCCAGGTGGTCACTGTTCTTAACCAGGCTCCAGTTTGAGCTCCATTATCGCCCAGCCGACAAGAATGTTAGGGCCGATGCCTTGTCCAGGTCTTTCAAGACGGAAGACACCATGGAGATTCCACAGATTATTATTGATCCGTCTTGCATTGTCTCTGTCAATCCCCTGCAAGTTGGGGACATTCCCCTGGGGAGGACTTTTGTGCGCCTGGCTGATCGTGGAAGAATCCGCCGCTGGGGACACTCCTCTAGACTGGCAGGTCACGCGGGGGTACGTAAGACCCGGGATCTGATTGCTCGTCATTTCTGGTGGCCCACGCTGCCCAAGGACATTATGGACTTTGTTTCTTCCTGTTCTGTATGTGCAGCCAACAAGGCCACTTACTCCAGACATGCTGGTCTGCTCCAGCTATTGCCTGTGCCCAATGCTCCCTGGCAGCATATAGCTATGGACTTTATTACAGACTTCCCCTCTCTGCTGGATGGTGGTGGTGGACCAATTTTCGAAGATGGCCCACTTTGCTCCTCCGACCGGTCTTCCTTTTGCTCCTCAGCTGGCCAAGCTGTTCATCCAACATATCTTCCGCCTGCACGGCTTGCCACAGCATATTGTGTCTGATCGGGGGGGTTCTGTTTACCTTGAAGTTCTGGAGAGTCCTCTGCGGACTCCTCGGTGTGAAGTTGGACTTTTCCTCAGCCTACCATCCTCAGTCCAATGGTCAGGTCGAGAGGATCAATCAGATCCTGGAGAACTACCTACGCCACTTCATCTCCAAGCAGCATGATGACTGGGTGCAGTTGCCCCCATGGGCTGAATTCTCCTACAATAATCACTCCAGCGAGTCTACAAGGAATACACCGTTCTTCATTGTCTACGGCCAGCACCCATAAATTCCTCTCCCGGTGCCCGATACTTCCGAAGTACCAGTGGGTGACTCCCCTTTTAGAGACTTCGCAGATCTGGCAGCAGACTCGCTCCTCCATCCTAATGGCAGTCGACCGCATTAAGCGGAAGGCTGACACAAGGAGAAGAGAACCTCCTCAGTTTCCTTCTGGCACAAAGGTCTGGCTGTCTTCTAGGAATATCCAACTGAGGGTGCCGTCGTGCAAATTTGCTCCCAGGTTTCTTGGACCATTCAAGATCCTGCAGCAGGTCAATCATGTCGCCTACAAGCTTCAGCTGCCTCATACCCTCAGGATCCCCAGCTCCTTCCATGTCTCCCTCCTGAAACCGGTGGTTCTGAACTGCTATACCAAGACACCTAGCCCTGAAGTTGCCTCCAGTGCCCCTTCGGACACCTTTGAGGTTACGGAGATCTTGGACACCAAGAAAGTGAGAGGGAAAACTTTTTATTTTGTGGATTGGAGGGCGTTTGGTCCTGAAGAGAAGTCCTGGGAGCCAGAGGAGAACCTCAATGCCCATACTCTTCTGAAAAAGTTTCTCTCTCGCTCTGGTCCCAAGAAGAGGCGGCGTAAGAGAGGGGATACTGTAATGTCCGTGGCTGCGTGCCGTCAGCTCCAATCTCCTCCTGACAGCCGCAGCCACAAGTCGGCAAGCGCTGGCCCCAGCCTCCTCCTCAGGAGACGCCAGCGCTCGCGTCCACTCACCTCAGCCGGATCCCGTAGGGTGTGCGCGGACGCTCGTGCCCACTCTTAAAGGGGCAGCGCGCGCACCGGACTTCTGATGAACTTGAACTTGTGAGTTCCCTGGACTATAAGAGGGCTCCAGTCCCTTGCTTCTATGCCTGAGCATTGTTGATGTTTCCTAAGTTTGTGATGGCCTCCTAGTGTGTTCCTCTTCCAGTTCCCTGCATTCCATACTATCCTGGTCGAGCACTGTGCTGTGCCAAAGTCGTGTTGTGCTGTATCCCACGTCTGACCTGCTTCACCTCGCCTGACGTCTACCTGCTGCCTAGTCCCAGCCGAGCCTGCCTTCCTTCTGTCCGAGCTGCTACAGGTACCTATACGAACTATAGACATTGACCTGCGCCCTGTTGGCCAGCTGCCTTACCGCCAAGGTGGTACGGCCCATTGGGTCCACAGACCCTTCGTGACAATGTGATCTGGGTACTCTATGACATTAATTATCTTGGTACTATATCTCATAATCCAATAAGGTGCAATTTGGCATCATATCTTGATGCAGTACAATTTATCTTTGCACTTTATAGCACAAATTACCAGGGTACTGTACAGCATTAATCTAGGCACATTAATTCTATATTTATTGTGTAGCTGTAAGTACTGTTTATTTAGGCAATGTGTAGCACAAGGCATGTAGGAATTGTGTGACATTAAAGTCTTGCTGTTGTACAGGACTATGTATGCAGGCACTATAAGATATTTTTTTAAACTAATTCTGTACAGTAGGCTACTGTGAGAAACGTGGCTCATAAGCAAATGGCGTGAGAAGGAGGGTGGTGACTATTTTCTGTGCAGACAGCATGAGGACAGCATCATACAAAGCAATAGGGAGGTCCTCCCCATCCTCATCAGCCACATCATACTTTACTGCTACTGTTTATATATACTGCTAAATGATTACATTATTTGGGCAGTATATGATAAAATAATTTGGCACTTTATTTTCAAGTTATTTGGTAATTCTATGGCATTATAAATTAGAATGTGGTACATATTTATGTAGCAAGGTCATCTATGTAGTTAGAGGACAGTGGTTACCATATATTTTATATGCAAAATGCTGCTACAGCATGTGCTGTTTTTATGTTATACGACCCATTTCAATACTTTTTTTTATTTTTAAACACATTATGGGTACTGTATGTGCCATTAAATATTTTTCATATAAAGTAGCTGCCCCCACACAATATATTGCCCCCCATAGCTGCCCCACTGTATAATCCTCCCCATAGCTGCCCCCACACATTATAATGCCCCCCATAGCTGCCCCCACAATATTTTGCACCCCAAAGCTGCTACCATAGTATAATGCCCCCCATAGCTGCCTCACAGTATATTGCCACACATACAGTATAATGCCCCCCATACAGTACAATGCTCTCACAGCAGCCACCATATCAGCCTCCTGCCATACCCAGTATAATGCCACCATATGTGCCTTATAGAAAAATAACAACATAATCACTTACCCATCCCCGTTCCCTTCTCCTTCTCTGCACTGTGCTGTAAGTGACTTGGCGCAGACAGGCGCAATGATGTCACGACATCGCGCCTGCTTGCGCCGAGCCTCTCACGGCACAGTGAATGCTACAGCATAGAATTCAACTGTATCTGCGTCCCGAGAATGCAGATACAGTTGGAAGCGGGACCGGCGGGGTCAGCACTGTGTGGCAACGGGGGCCCTGTGGGTCCCCAGGCTTAGGGGCCTGGTCGCAACTGTGACCATTGCAACCCCTATTGTGATGCCACTGATACTGTATGATGGTAAGATAATCTGGGCTGGTAACATGTCTTACAGCCATACAGACATACTACAGTGAAGAAATGTGAATAATTAAGGTTATACTCAGGGGCGTAAATAGGAAAGACTGGGCCCCATAGCAAACTTTTGACTGGGGCCCCCCCCTCCCCTGGGTATCACACTACCCCCCCTTGTAGATAGTGCCTCCCTATAGATTCCGCCACACGGCGCCCCCTATAGATAGCACCATACAGCCCCCTGTAGATAACATCACACAGCCCCCCTGTAGATAACGTCATACAGCCCCCTTGTAGATAACGCCATACAACCCTCCCCCTGTAGATAACGCCATACAGCCCTCCCCTGTAGATAACGCCATACAGCCCTCCCACTGTAGATAACTCCATACAGCCCTCCCCTGTAGATAACGCCATACAGCCCTCCCCCTGTAGATAACGCCATACAGCCCTCCCCTGTAGATAACGCCATCCAGCCCTCCCCCTGTAGATAAAGCCATACAGCCCTCCCCTGTAGATAACGCCATACAGCCCTCCCCCTGTAGATAACGCCATACAGCCCTCCCCCTGTAGATAACGCCAGACAGCCCCCTGTAGATAACACCATACAGCCCTCCCCTTTAGATAATGCCATACAGCCCTCCCCTGTAGATAACGCTATACATCCCTCCCCCTGTAGATAAAACGTCATACAGCCCCAAACCCCCCCCCTTGAGTTAACGCCATACAGCCCTAAACTCCCCTGTAGGTAACGCCATGCAGCCCCCAACCCCCCCATAAAAACGGCCTATAGTTTGTCCTACAAAAGACATGCATCCCCTATCCACATGATAGGGGATACATGTGTGATCGCTGGCAGCGATAAGGAGACCGGGGGACCGAAAGTCCCTCGAAGTTCTTCCATGAAAAACCTCGGACTTCCGGGGTCTGCGCAGTTCAATAAAAATGAAAGGAGCGCTGGGCAAAGATTCCCCCTCACCGTGTTTGTTTTCTCTACCAATCAATGACGTGTCTGTTAAGGATCTGCCAGGCTCAGCTTCTGTGTCTACGCCCATAGGTAATCAGTCTGCACCTGCTTCTATGTCTGTGAGACTGACTCCATCTTCCACCACTCAGGATGGCAGGCTTAGGAGTGGGAGAGCCTATCACAGCCTGGCCAGACGGAGCTAGCTCCCGCCCTCTGTCTATTTATACCTGCCTTTCCTGTTCCACCTTGCTTGTGATTCTTCTCATTTGGTTTCCTGGCCCAGCTGAAGCTTCTTGAACTATTTGACCCTGCTTCATATTGACCCTGGCTTACTGACTACTCTTCTGCTCTGCGTTTGGTATCTCGTACACTCCTGGTTTGACTCGGCTTGTTCACTACTCTCCTGCTCTGCGTTTGGTACCTCGTACACTCCTGGTTTGACTCGGCTCGTTCACCACTCTTGTTGCTCACGGTGTTGCCGTGGGCAACTGCCCCTATTCCCTTGCTTCTGTGTACCCTTGTCTGTTTGTCTGTCGTGCACTTATTGAGCCTAGGGACCGTCGCCCAGTTGTACCCCGTCGCCTAGGGCGGGTCGTTGCAAGTAGGCAGGGACTGAGTGGCGGGTAGATTAGGGCTCACTTGTCTGTTTCCCTACCCCCATCATTACAGTGTCATTTCTTTTCCTCATTTCTTTTTATGTAACGCGAGCATAAAAACATTTGTACACTTTACAAGCAATATGGTTCTATACACAACACCAGAACCAAGCTCAGTACATAAATACAGCCCCAGAACCAAGCTCATTACATATATACATCTCCAGCACAAATACAGCTCAATTTAGTGCAACCCCTGCGGTATAGGTATGTACGGCGTAAAACTACAGCTCCCAGCATGGCCCGAACAGTGGTAAGGATATGCTGGGAGTTGCTGTTTCACAAAAAATAAATCCTATCATAATCATACCACCCATCATCTCGCTGCAGATCATACAGGGACTACAGTGCTGATTATAGGCAGAATAAACATTTACATTAAGTGACTCACCCACTGTGCCCCCTGTAGATAGTGCCCCTGTAGATAGTGCCCCATATATCCCTCCCCTGTATATAGTGTCCCACAAATAACAACCCCTATAGTGCTCTACAGATAGCCCACCCCTGTATATAGCCCCCCTGTAGATATAGCCCACCCCTGTATATAGTGCTCCACAGATAGCCCACCCCTGTATGTAGCCCCCCTGTAGATATAGCTCCACATATAGTCCACCCCTGTATATAGTGCTCCACATATAGTCCACCCCTGTATATAGTGTTTCACAGATAGCCCACCCCTGTATATAGCCCTCCTGTACATATAGTGCTCCACTAGATAGTCCACCCCTGTATATAGTGCTCCACAGATAGCCCACAACTGTATATAGCCCCCTGTAGATATAGCCCAGCCCTGTATATAGTGCTCCACAGATAGCCCAACCCTGTATGTAGCCCCCCTGTAGATATAGCCCACCCCTGTATATAGTGCTCCACATATAGTCCACCCCTGTATATAGTGTTCCACATATAGTCCACCCCTGTATATAGTGTTTCACAGATAGCCCACCCCTGTATATAGCCCCCCTGTACATATAGTCCACCCCTGTATATAGTGCTCCACATATAGTCCACCCCTGTATATAGTGCTCCACCCCTGTATATACTATATAAAGGGGTGGGCTATCTGTGGAGCACTATATACAGGGGTGGACCACATGTACAGGGGGGACTATATACAGGGGTGGGCTTTCTGTGGAGCACTATAGGGGGAGTTATTTGTGGGATACTATATACAGGGGTTGGTTATATCTACAGGGGGACTATATACAGGGGTGGGCTATTTCTACAGGGGTGGGCTATATCTACAGGGGTGGGCTATATGAACAGGGGGGAATCTATGGCGCACTATATACAGGGGTGGGATATACTATATAGCCCGCCTGTAGCTATAGCCCACCCCTGTATATGGTGCTCCATAGATAGCCCACCCCAGTATATAGCCCCCCCTGTAAATAGACCCCCCGTAGATAAAGTCCCCCTCCCGTACATAAAGCCCCCCCCCGTGTAGACAAAATCCCCCCCGTAGATAAAGGCCCCCCCGTGTAGACAAAGTGCCCCCTCCATAGATAAAGTCCCTCCCCCGTGTAGACAAAGTCCTCCCCCCGTGTAGACAAAGTTCCCCCTCCGTAGATAAAGTCCCCCCGTAGATAAAGGTCCCCCCGTGTAGACAAAGTGTGCCCCCTCCGTAGATAAAGTCCCCCTCCGTGTAGATAAAGTCATCCCCCTGTAGGTAAAGGCCCCCCCGTGTGGACAAAGTCCCCCTTGTAGATACAGCCACACACTTTTATTACAATTCAAAAAACAAAAAAAACAATTTAAACTCACCCTAATCCCGCTCTCACGCCGTCCGGCAGCCATGGAGACCTGCTATCTTCTGCGCAGGTTTCCTGGGGGTTGAACGCAGCGTCTATGAAAGGCGCTGATTGGCTGGGCAGGATGACTTTCCCTGTCAATCAGCGCCGGAACGTGCCCGGTCATTCATTGCTTCTAATTGTACCAGTGTCCTATAGACACAGGTACAATTATAGTGCAGGAGGAGGTGGCGCTGGAGCCCCCTCTAAGTTGCGCCGGGGCACATGCCCCGCCTGCCCCCCCCCCCAGCTACGCCCCTGGCTGCCGACAGACTCCGGAAGTCCGAGGTCTGTCATGGAGAACTTCGAGGGACTTTTGGTCCCCTGTTCTCCTTATCGCTGGGCGTCCCAGCGATCCCACATGTATCCCCTGTCCTGTGGATAGGGGATGCATGTCTTTTGTAGGAACAACCCCTTCAGTGGCGTCGCGCTGTAGCAGCCATAGCGGCTGCTAGCGGAGCCTCCGGCCATGGGAAGGGGGGCCGCTACGGCTGCTACAGCGGTAGTTACGCCACTGCCAATAGTCTTTCTTCTAGTGCTTAGCTCCCATAAACTGCCAAGGAGTCCATCTCAATTTGTTATATCTAATATATTTTAGCGTACTCTGTGATTGTCTCGCTGACTACAAGGCGTTGTTTACACAGTGCAGATTTAGCATATTTTTTTTAAGCCAAAACCAGGAACAAAACCTAAACAGAAGAAATATATAAACAAAGGACTTATACGTCTGCTCTCCTGGATCCAATTCTAGTTTTGCATGCAAAATCTGCAGCAAATATGCATTCTGTGAACAAGGCCTAAAGCTGGAATCTCACATCGTGGGTTTAATACGTTTTTTGCCGCAAATTGTATAATCCCAGCCTTAGTATCGTGTACTCATTTTTAAATATAGTACCATTATCTCTTTCTCTCCATTATAATTTGTTAATATGGATGTTTTTGGAATGTCAACCTGTACTGTACCCACATGTAGGGCCAAATGCAGGGGTGTAACTAGGAAAGACTGGGCCCCATAGCAAACTTTTGACTGGGGCCCCCCATCCCCTTTGTCACACAACCCCCCCTTGTAGATAGTGCCTTTTTTACAGCCCCCCCTGTAGATAACGCCATACAGCCCCCCTGCAGATAACGCCATACAGCCCCCCTGTAGATAACGCCATACAGCCCCCCTGTAGATAACGCCATACAGCCCCCTCTGTAGAGAACGCCATACAGCCCCCCTGTAGATAACTCCATACAGCCCCCTTTGTAGATATCTACAAAGGGGGCTGTATGGCGTTATCTACAGGGGGGACTCTGTATGGCGTTATCTACAGTGGGAGCTGTATGGCCAGGATAGGGGATACATGTGTGATAGCTGGCATTGATAGGGAGAATGGGGGACTAAAAGTCCCCCGAAGTTCTCCATGACTAACCTCTGACTTCCGGCGTCTGCGAAGCTCAATAAAAATGAAAGGAGCGCTCGTCACACATGCGCACAAGCGCGACCGGCGCTCCATTCATTTCTACAGAGCTGCCGGCACAGACCTCGGAAGTCCGAGGTTTGTGATGGAGAACTTCAGGGGACTTTCAGTCCCCCGTTCTCCCTATCAATGCCAGCGATCACACATGTATCCCCTATCCTGAGGATAGGGGATACATGTATTTTGTTTAATGGCAGAGCGGGGAGATGCCTCCCTGCTCTGCCGTAGTGTTCAGTGGCGTCCAGCTGTAGCAGCCATAGCGGCTGCTAGCGGAGCCTCCGGCCATGATGGGGGCCCATGCCCCCGTAGATAAAGGTCCCCCCGTGTAGACAAAGTGTGCCCCCTCCGTAGATAAAGTCCCCCTCCGTGTAGATAAAGTCATCCCCCTGTAGGTAAAGGCCCCCCCGTGTGGACAAAGTCCCCCTTGTAGATACAGCCACACACTTTTATTACAATTCAAAAAACACGGGCCCCCTCATGCTGCGGGCCCCGTAGCAGCCGCTACGGCTGCTACGGCGGTAGTTACGCCACTGGTTATACTGTAACTGGTTGTAAAGTAATTGTATCCTCTTTTGATTATTCTATAAAAATGATGCTAAAATGATACCATATACAGTACCATATTTACAAAATATACATTTATAGCATTTTGTTAGGATATGTCATAAATGTTCCAACCATTGGGATGCAAGCAAATGGTAAAATTAAAAAGCTGTAGCATACACCAAAGGGAATGAGTCTTTCAACCTTTGCCCATTAACCTTTAGCTACAGTTAACACACCTTCCGTTGTGAAGTCAAGCATGGCATGGTATGGTATGGCCAAATTTGTCCACTATAAACAGCAGTAAAAAACATTCTGACAGAAATCTACAATTGTTTTCAGGATCCCTGCAGACATATCTTCTGAAACACATGGTCTTATGACTACATGCATGTAATGTAATTTAGTCTAATGTGCGTACATTACCGAATTGATGTTCTTATTTACTGCATTCTGTACTCTGCTTATGGTTCTGTAGGGAAGTCGTAGGGAATGTACTAATTCCTATAGAAGTTAAAGTTGTTAATGAAATGCTCCCCTGGCTATCGGAAGTGTTTCCAACAATAACCTTATACAAAGTTAAATACTTTTGTGTAAAAAAAAAACAAAAGTATTATAGGTACAACTAATTAGAAGCTTGCCCATCTTAGTACAAGACACTTTCCTTTGGTTGCTTTGGAATAATAACTTTTTCATAGAGCAAAATTAATATAAACCAGCAAATTACATTTGAAATTTTGGATGTTTTAAAATCAGATTACCAAATAAATTACACAGGTAACTTAATAGCACATTTGTTACACTTTGTTTAATATGAGATATCTGCTTCCATTGGGTACATATAAACTTGGCAGATGCGTCAAGTAACATTTTTTTCAATAGTCGTATACAATTAAGATTAAAGATTTAGTTTTCTGCTAAAGCATTTAGTCTTAAAGTATTTAAACAGAAGGTAACACCTGCCTTAAAATAGTCTTTCCAGATGGTGAGATGTATCCCTATTAATGAAATGGAAAAAAACTATTTCCTGAACATCAGGTAGCTTTTACTTATGTAATTGCTAATTGCTAGTTAATTTATGTGTAAGCAATTAATTAGCTTGCAAAAAGTTTAAGTTACCAATTAAGGAAAAATGTTCATAGATTAAGGAAACTTGGCTTTATAATTGCCTAGTAATGTACACAATTAAAGGAAATAAGCAATTAACTACTCATGCTCTTAGGGTCTGGAAAAAGGGTGGAATTACTTTAATAATTACACTTAAATTATAGTTCTTAGCTTGAAATGAAAGTAGTAAGAATTATTGTGCAATAAAACATAGGCAACTTAAGGTTTCAATAAACTTTTGGCTATAATCCATGAATTTCCGGTGCTAATAATTTAAAAAAGCAAACATACACAGGCAATTTATGTTCAATAATGTTTACAGTTGGCTGTTTTTGAACTATTCTTGTCTTGCATGATCCACAACGTTTCATATAGAAAAGATGGATATAATTGCTGACATTTTAAGAATTATCTTAAACATCTATTTAAACATTCTCGGAAAAATGTTTAAATATCTAAGACATGACAGTGAAAGTTTATCCAGAATTATAAGCATGGGAGGCTATTTTCTGCATTTTCCTGTATGTTTGCTACTGAATATAGCAAAGTTGTGTGTGTGCTTTATTAATTTTTTCAGGCAGCAGCTTGTTGCAACCCAAGTGTTTGTGTGATAACCAGCAAATGGGCTGTTTTTGATGTTTCCATCAGCACCAACAACCAAATTCCATTTAGGTAAATTAGCAATGGCAGGAGGGTAAGATGTCCACTGGTGATTTGCTCACTCAAACTTAGATCCAATGGGTAGTAGGTCTGTGAAAGTATGGTACTAGAAAGGTGGCTCAGTGGTTAGCACTATTGCTGTTCTGGTGTCATGGGTTGGATTTTGACCAAGGACAACATCTACACCGTGTTTCAAATTATTATGCACATTGGATTTAAGTGTCATGAACATTTAATTATTAGTTTTTTAATTAAACTCATGGATGGTATTCTGTCTTAGGGCTCTTTGGATCATTGTAATCAATCTCAGACACCTGTGATAATTAGTTTGCCAGGTGTGCCCAATCAAAGGAAAACTACTTAAGAAGGACGTTCCACATTATTAGGCAGGCCACAGGTTTCAAGCAATATGGGAAAGAAAAAGGATCTCTCTGCTGCCGAAAAGCGTGAAATAGTGCAATACCTTGGACAAGGTATGAAAACATTGGATATTTCAAGAAAACTTAGGCGTGATCATCGTACTGTGAAAAGATTTTTGGCTGATTCAGAGCACAGATGGGTTCGTTCAGATAAAGGCATAATGAGGAAGGTTTCTGCCAGACAAATTAATAGGATTAGGAGAGCAGCTGCTAAAATGCCATTGCAAAGCAGCAAACAGGTATTTGAAGCCGCTGGTGCCTCTGGAGTCCCGCGAACCTCAAGGTGTAGGATCCTCCAGAGGTTTGCAAGTGTGCATAAAGCTATTATTCGGCCACCCCTAAACAATGCCCACAAGCAGAAACGGTTGCAGTGGGCTCAGAAATACATGAAGACTAATTTTCAAACCGTGTTGTTTACTGATGAGTGCCGTGCAAACCTGGATGGTCCAGATGGATGGAGTAGTAGATGGTTGGTGAATGGCCACCATGTCCCAACAATGCTGCGACGTCAGCAAGGAGGTGGCGGAGTCATGTTTTGGGCTGGAATCATGGGGAGAGAGCTGGTAGGCCCCTTTAGGGTCCCTGACGGTGTGAAAATGACCTCTGCAAAGTATGTAGAGTTTATAACTGACCACTTTCTTCCGTGGTACAAAAAGAAGAACTGTGCCTTCCGTAGCAAAATTATCTTCATCCATGACAATGCACAATCTCATGCTGCAAAGAATACCTCTGTGTCATTGGCTGCTATGGGCATAAAAGCAGAGAAACTCATGGTGTGGTCCCCATGTTCCCCTGACCTCAACCCTATTGAGAACCTTTGGAGCATCCTCAAGCAAAATATATTTGAGGGTGGGAGGCAGTTCACATCAGATATTCAAGCAGAAACTGTCCAAATACTCACAAATTCAATGGATGCATGAATTGTGAAGGTGATATCAAAGAAGGGGTCCTATGTTAACATGTAACTTGGCCTGTTAAGTTTTTTTTTTATTGAAAGAGCTTTTGATTTCTGTAAATATGACCTCCTGATGCTGCAAATTCAACAAATTACCATTTTAGTTCTATTTACAACCTTTAAAATGGTTTGATCTCTGTTGTGCATAATAATTTGAAACAGTGGATTTTTGAGTTTTTTACTTATAAAAAAAAATCTGTTATCATTAGGAGATTTGTTCAATAAAATTTGCATTATACTCATTGCATCGTCTATTTAGGAAAATCAGCGAAAAATAGCATTTGCATAATAATTTGGAATGCGGTGTATATGGAGTTTGTATTTTCTCCCCATGTTTGCTTTAACCCCTTAAGGACCGGGAGAATTTTGGCCTTGAGCATCAAACAATTTTTTTATATGTCCCTCTTTGCATCCTGGCGCTTATAACTTTTTCATTTTTTATCTGACATAGCTGTATGAGACAATTGTTTTTTGTGAGACGAGTTGTACTTTATGTAGGTACTATTTTTTTGGGACATTTACATTATCGTTTAGTTTATATAAATTTTTATTTTGGCAAAAATGTTGAAAAAAAAAGCAGTTTTTTTTTTGTTTTTTTTTACACCATGCACCGATCATCATAAATAACATTATTCATTTATTGTACAGGTTGTTACGGAAGTGGCGATACCAAATATGCATCTATTATTTCATGTTTTGGGACATATATTTTGAAAAGTGTATTTATTGTAAAAAATTTGTATTTCTGTGTATTTTAAAAAAAAATATATATATAATTTAACATAACTTTTTTTTTTATTAACATTACTTTTTTTTTAAATTCCATACAGGGATTTTTTTTTTTTATTTTTTAACTAAATGTACTGTCATATATCTATATGCCAGTACATTAACCTGTGTACTGATTGTACACAGGCAGTTGTTAGGGCATACCTCAGTATGCCCTAAGAACAGGGAACATGGTCAGACAGTCCTAGGGTCCTTCAATGGACTTTGGACTGTCTGCCCATACCAGGAATAGCCATCGATCATGTCACAGGCATTTCCTGTGACGCGATCAAAGGGTAGTCCCCCCTTCTCACTATTGCTTTGAATACCGCGATCAGTTTTGATTGCGGCAATCAAGGGGTTAACGGCAGGGAGAAGAGGTTGGCGCGCTGACACAGGACGAGAATACTCGCGATCAGTTTTGATTGCGGCATTCAAGGGGTTAACGGCAGGGAGAAGAGGTTGGCGCGCTGACACTGGCTGTTACACAGGACGAGAATACTCGTCCTAATGCGCCAAGTACCCACTGCTCAGGACAAGTATTTTCGTCCTGTGTCGGCAACCAGTAAAGGGGTTATCCGGAAAGTGAAATTTTTATTTTAGGGGCTGCAAATGAAATTAACAAAAGAAAAAAGCAATAATTACCTATCCTTGCCCACAGAAATCCATCACTGTCAATCCAGCAGCAGTCCTGGTACTTGTTTACATGCACAGAGCATTTGACCGCTGCAGCCAATCAGAAGGCTCAGCGGGCCTCAGCGGCCATATGTTGTATTTCTGGCATTATGCCAGAAATTCGATTCGTCACAAGTGAGCACTGCTGTGCCCGCTGATTGGCTGCAGCGGTTACATGCTACGTGCATGTAAACAAACTGGAGCAACATCACTGGATCGCCAGGAGCAAGGATAGGCAGGTATTGTTTATTTTTGTTTTATTTATTTCATTTGCAGCTCCAAAGAAAAAAATGGCACTTTCCAGATAACCCCTTTAAGTTTCCTTTTCACTTTGTTTCCTCTTAACACACTGATTGGTTAATTGATTTTCCATGAAATTAGTTAGGGAAATGAAAGACTGAGCTCCATTGCGGATAGGGACAGATATGAATGATTAAATTACAGTGCTGCAGAACATGTTGACGCTATATATATAATAGGAAATAAATAAATAGGCTCTATTTTTTTTAAAACAAAAGCCCAAAAGCCCTGGCAGTGCGGCATCATTGTTAGGTGTAAAGTCATCCTTTTGGCAATATTATATGGATATTCATGACTGAGGCCCAATTTAATGTATTCTGTTGATTTTGATTGTTTTGAGTTCAATATTTCTTGCAGCTGGGTTGTGGTGGATAGAAAAATGGACTTTATAAGTAGTAATGGAGCATATCATCAAAACCTTTGCTGTGTGTGGGAAGAAGACAAAAGAGTAGAATAAGATTTTAGAAACATATATGTGGCATATTCTCATTTGATTTTGCCCTTTCAAACTTGCCAACTGCTTAAATTCTTAGACTAATCTCCTCTTCAATCAAGAAAATTATATTGTAACTCTTGTTATTACAGTGGTTACTAGAGTGCTTGGAATATTTTCGTATTTGTCAACATTTGCTTGGATGACAGGTTCATTTCACTTTTAAATTCAAATTCTCATTCTGATTTTATATCTTGTATAGCACCACTTATTTATGTTTTTGTTTTTTCTATTATTTCCTATGTAGACCTACCTGATCATTGTAAGAATATCCCCAAACACAAAGGATTTGTTGTGGACGTTCAATATGGATTTGTAGCTGCAAAACTGTTGCAAGCAAGTCAATGAGATTTACAAATTTTATCCACATGCTGCTGAAAATTTTCCATACTGAAATCAGAGCATGCTGTGAATCCGCAATAAAAACTGCCACAAAATCCTCGTGTAACACAGCTAATCACTGGCTATTGTCCGCACAGGCAAATCCGGCATTATATCTGCACCAAATCAAACACAGTTTGGTGCATACTTTTTTCTGAAAATTTCTACTGACGTTTCATCTCATGTGGTACTTTCTTGATCCCACAGCACTCCGTGTTTTAAGGGTGCGTGAGTTGGCTTCCACGACAACATAAAAAAAAAATTGAAACTCAGCACTCCAAGGTATTATGCAATAAGTGATATTTTACTTCACATATAGCGAAAAGTAGTAATCCAAAAATATTGTAATAGTTTCGACTTTTACGGACGCAGCGATACCAATTTTGTTTCTTTTTTTTTTTTTACATTGGGAAAACGTATTTTTTCTTTTGTTTTTAATTTTTTTACATTTTAGTTCACTCCTAAATACTTTATTAGTTTAGTCCCCTAGGGGACTTAAACCAACAATCAGTAGATCACTGGTACAATACTCTGCAATACTAAGATTGCAGTGTATAGTCATTTTTACCGGCTTCTGTTAAGCCCTGGTAGGACTTAACAGATGCAGAGTGAAGGCAGTCCTGGGGGCCTTTATTAAGATGACAATGACAACCAACGGCACCAGATGATTGCATTGTGGGGGCCACGATGAGTTGTCAGAGGGGGCCACCCCCTCGCTATTATGCCTCAGATGCTGCGGTCGCGATTGACCGCAGTATTTGAAGGGTTAATGTCGGGTTAGTGCCAGGTATCAGCTGTAATACACAGCTGATAACTAGAGAGCACGCTCAGCATATAAGCGCGCTCCATACTTCTCCCCCTGCACCATGACATGCACTTCCGTCATGGTGTCTCAAAGGGTTAAACCTGATAAATTGACAATTTTTTTAGATAAATTACAAAGTTAACTAGTTGCCAACACAGGAGTAAAATGCTGAGCGGCGGGTACTTCGCTCAATAAGACAAGCATTCTCGTCCTGTATAACAGTAGTGTCCACGCGCGATTGGGACCAAGGCAAAGGATGTAAAACACAGCCACGACTCCGCTCTAATGGTGGAGAGAAGAGAAACTTCTTCTTTCCACTGTTAACCCTTTGAATGCCGCGATCAAAGCTGATCGTGGCATTCAAAGTAAATAAGAGGAGGGGGGACTGCCTTTTGATCGCGTCACAGAAAATCCCTGTGACGAGATTGAAGCCCATAACTTGTATGGCCAGACAGCCCAGGGTCCATTGAAAGATCCCAGTGATGTTTGACTATATTACCTGTTAGGGCATACTAAGGTATACTAAGGTATGCCCTAACAACTGCCTGTGTACAATCAGTACACAGGCTAATGTACTGTCATATAGCTAAATGCTAGTACATTACAGTTAAAAAATAAAAATGAAAAATCCCTTTATGGGATTAAAAAAAAAAGTTTAATTAATGTTAAAAAAAATACTCAGAAATACACTTTATTACAAAAAATTGACTTTTTAAAATATAAGCCCCGAAACATGAAATAATATAGACATATTTGAAATCGCCACGTCCGTAACAACCGGTACAACTAATGTATAACATTATTTATGATGATCAGTGTATGGTGTAAAAAAAATATGAAAACTACAGCGGAATAAAAATTTATATAAATTAAACGATAATGTATTTGTACCAAAAAATGGTACCTACATAAAGTACAACTCGTCCCGCAAAAAATATTCTCATACAGCTATGTCGTACAAAAAGTAAAAAAGTTATGAGCGTCGGGATGCAAAATTGTTCTGTCCTCAAGGCCAAAATTGGCCATGTCCTTAAAGGGTTAAAGGAAGTTTGTCTTAAAACTTTTCACACATTTCTAATTATATAATAAATAAATTATAAATACATTACTCGGAACAATTGTATGTCCCTCACTTAATTTCTTATATTTTTGGTAATTTGTCACATTTAAATTTTTCATTTCATCCGAAAATGTTAATACAAGATAAATACAACACAAGTAAACACAAAATGCAGCTTTCAAATAATTATTACATTTTTTTGAGGATAAACATTTATTTAAAACTTATACCCCCTAAACCTAAAAACTGTCTGTGCCACCCCTGGCAGTAACAACTGCAATCAAACTATTGTGATAACTTGCAATGAATCTATTACATTGCTGTGGAGGAATATTGGCATTTTTGCAAAATTGTTTTATTTGGATACACATTGGAGGGTTTTTGAGCAGAAATTACCTGTTTAACCCTTTCCCGACCTTTGACGTATCCATACGCCAAAGTCGGGTAGGGGAAGTATGGAACGGGCTCACGGAGTGAACCCGCTCCATACGATGCCGGTGTTGGCTGTATGTTACAGACGACACTTCAGAGTAACGAGCGGGATCACGCTCAAGCGCGATCCCGCTCATTGAACTCGTTAAATGCAGCGGTCAATAACGAACGCTGCATTTAAATCGTTAGAAAGACGGGGTGACCCCCTCTAACAGCTCATAGCGCCCCCGCAATACAATCGAGGGGTGGCGATGGTTGCAATGGCTGCCTGGGGGCCTAATGAAGGCCCCCAGGTCCGCCATCTTTGTGCTCCTATTAAGCCCTGCCTCTGGCAGGGCTTAACAGAAGCCTGTCAGAATCATGATATACTGCAATACATTAGTATTGCAGCATATAGTGCAAGCGATCTAACTGGTGCAAGAGATCGCTGGTTGAAGTCCCCTTGGGGGACTAATAAAAAAAGTAAAAATTTGTAAAATAAAATCAAAATTAAAAGTTTAAAAAAACCCCCCTTTTTCCATTTTCCCCTAGAGCATAATACAAAAATAAATAAACATAATTGGTATCGCCGCATCCGTAAAATTCTGAAATATTACAATATATCATTATTTAACCCGCACAGTGAACGCCGTAAAAAAAAGAAATTGTAAATGCCAGAATCTCTATTTTTTGGTCACCTCATTTCCCTGAAAAAAATTACCGTATATGTTGGCGTATAAGACGACTGGGCGTATAAGACGACCCCCAACTTATACCCTTAAAATATAGAATTTAAGATATACTCACCATTTTGTGCAGGAGCGCTTCACTATGGCCATCGGCGGCAGGACCCAGGACTCTCTGTCTCTTTGAACTCACGCATGCGCAGATAGGCTGCTTCATCGCGCGAGATCTGAGAGGCAGGGAATGAGAGGAAAGGGCGGGCCAGAGGATCTTACAGAGATGTTCCCTGGCGGCTAATACCGGCTTCCCTCAGATCCGTGGCGGATTCCGTGCATCCCGGGAGCCTGTGTACCGGACTGCAGGCTCACAAGGTAGCACACAACCTGTGTGTAGACAATATGTAGACTAGGGATGTCACGATACCAGAATTTGGACTTCGATACCGATACTTCGTTTAGTATTGCGATTTCGATACCAATTTCGATAGTAATAAACAGTAATAAAAAAAAAAAATTCTTCAGTTTTCTGATGTGAGGCGCGACGTGTGATGAATTTTGAACGCGCCTCACATTAATAGTAATTAATCCCATCATGTTTCTCAGTCATATTGGGTTAATGTGCGAGGTACATGATGGGGTTAATTACTATTGATGTGAGGAACATGGAGGGTAAATTCATCGCACCTCGCGCCTCACATTAATAAGTGAATGAAAGCCGTGTTTATTTCATTTTTTTACAGCGTACACATCATAAATGATGCAAAAACATTGTTGTCCGCGCCATTACTGAATGTGTGTATTTTATGTATTGAGACTTATTTTAATGTTTATTGTAAAAAAGGTGAAGGTGTATTTTTTTTAAAATTTAACAATACTTTGTTTTTACTTTATTTTTAAACTTTAATGTACTGACATATATCAGATATGTGCCAGTACATTAACCTGTGGACGGATAATACACAGGCAGTTGTTAGGACATACTTGGGTATGTCCTAACAACATGAAATATGGTAAGACAGCCCTGGGGTCCGTCAATAGACCCTGGGCTGTCTGCCCATATATGGTATGGCCCTCGATCGCGTCACAGGAATTCCCTGTGACGCGATCCAGGGGCATCCCCCCTTCTCACTTTCCCCTGAATGCTGCAGTCAGCTGTGATCGCAGCATTCAGGGGAATAACGGCGGAGATGAGCGGTTTCTCTGATCTCCGCCGTTATAGAGCGGGGCTGCGGCTGTGTAATACAGCCATTGCCCCGCTCCTGACAGGAAGTGCGCGCGCGGTCAGCATGAGGTGATGCGGCCGGCACTGCACTAATGAGCGGCAGTTCAGGCACTGAAGACAGAACATGGGGGTGTTTTGTAGCGCGCCCGCCATGTTCTGTCTCCAGTGCCGCCGCTCATTAGTGAAGCGCTGGCAGCATTGCATCATCCTGACCCCGCAAACTTATCATGACTCAGGAGCGGGGCTGTGGCTGAATTACACAGCCGCAGCCGCGCTCCCATACATTCATGTGTTACTATACTGAGCTGTGCGGCTGCAACGTGCATCCCTAATGTAGACAATATCCGGCATATAAGACGACCCCACACTTTTGACATTTTTTTAAGGGTGTAAAAAGTCGTCTTGTACGCCGATATATACGGTAAATGAACAGTGATCAAAACGTCGCATGTACCCCAAAATGGTATCATTAAAAACTACAGCTTATCTTGCAAAACATAAGCCCTCATACCACTTAATCAACGGAAAAATAAAAAAGTTGTGGCTCTCGGAATTTGGCGACAGAAAATAAATTTTCTTTTTTACACTTTTTACTTGTAAAAGTAGTAAAATATAGAAAAAACTATATATATTTGGTATTTCCGTAACCGTATTGACCCACAGAATAAAGTTAACATGTTGTTTTAATTGCACAGTGAATTCCGTAAAAACGAAGCGCAAAAAACAATTGAGGAATCACTGTTTTTTTTTATTTTCTACCGCACAAATAATTTTTCCCCGTTTCCTAGTACATTATTGCAGTAGCTGGAATACACAGAGATATCTATAGCAGCAGTAGCTGGAATACACAGAGATATCTATAGCAGCAGAAGCTGGAATACACAGAGATATCTATAGCAGCAGAAGCTGGAATACATAGAGATTCATATAGAGGAACTCATAGAGCAGCTGCTTATGTTGCATCAGTTCCTGGCACACACTTTGTGACAAGGAGGGTACCGTTCCCAACTTGGAACTAAAATATTTAAATATAATATTTAAAAAATAAATATATATATATAAAAATAAATAAAAACCAGGAAAATTAGAAAATAAAATATAAATACTATAGTGTGATGGTATTAACCATTTAAATCTCATTACGCATCTTTGTCCTATCCGAATTTATTACATATGTCAATGTAAAGTGCGCAAGCACTAGTGAACAAACTTTATGGATACAATTGTATCACTATCTTAAATTGCTAAAAAGTGAAATAAATCTCACATTAAAGGTTAGGCTCTAACCAAAAAATTCCCATTGGTATTTACCCAGTGAAACACTAGTACATTATATGGTACATTAAATGGGGCTACAAAAATCTACAACTCGTCCCGCAAAAATCAAGCCCTCATAGGACTATATCGACGGAAAAATAAAAAAGTAATGGTTTTGGAAAGTAGGGAGGAAAAAACGAAAAGGAAAATCTGAAAAATGGCTGCGGCGGGAAGGGGTTAAAGTCTTGCAACTGTTAACTGTTAGGGTAAGGCCACACGGAGCGGCCCTGACACGGTCTCAATGTGGCCAACAACCGCGCTGGCACGATGTAGGCGCGGCTGTCAAATACTTTGTTAAGGGGTATTCTGGTTACACGCTCATGCGCACTGCCGCTCCTTTCATTCTCTATAAGAGGGCCGGAGATAGCCGCGTGCAGTGTTCGTCTTTTTCCGGCACTGCCATAGAGAATGAATATGGGTAACTTGTTGTAACCTGCAAAATCATGCGCCATAAAGGGTGTATGAATTCATGGAAATAAAGTGCGGCCACTAACAGGCTTTTTGACAGCCGTACCGAACATTGTGCCGACATGGTTGTTAGCTGCGTTGCGACCGTGTCAGGGCCGCTCCGTGTTGCCTTACCCTTACCATTAACTCTTAATGGGATTCAAGTGAGGACTCTGGCATTCCAAACCCTTAATTTTGTTTCTTTTAAGCCAATCCGAGGTAGATTGGCTTGTGCACTTCAGGTCATTGTACTTCTGCATAACCCAACTGCGCTTAAACTTTATGCCACAAACTGACGAGCAGACATTCTCCTTTAGGATTTTCTGATAGAGAGCAGAATTCATGGTTTCGTTAATTATGACAAGTTATCCATATCCTGCAGAAGCAAATCAACATGTCTGGCTGTAATGTGTGGCCAGCGAACTTGAAACCAATTGTCAATAGAATCTGGATAACTGGTTGATTTGGTAGCTAAGGGGGCAATTACTTTTTCACATAGGGCCAGGTAGGGCTGAACAGCATTTTCCTTCAATAAATTAAATAATTATTTAGAAACAGCATTTTATGTTTACTTGGGTTTTCTTTGTCTAATATTTAAAGTCGTTTTATGATCTAAAACATTCAAGTGTTATAAAAACAGAAGAAATTGGGAAGGGGCCAAGTACTTTTTTTTTTTTACAGCACTGTAATATCATTATTTTTTCATCTTGAGGTTGTTATTTGTCATACATTCTGTTAATTTTTTTTCTTCTTTTTAGGAAATACTGTTTTTGGTGTATCCAGAATCAGAAAATCGTGAGTATTTGAATTAGCTTTTTGGACATATTATGATTAGAGTGTTTTCAGAAAAGTTATGTATGTACAGATATTAGAAGTATTTATATAAAAATAATTCACTTCTGAAGAACTTTATGAATTTGGGTGATGCTAGTATCTGCAATTTAATAAAATTAGATATTTACAAAGGTATTTATTTATCAACCTACTATATGTATGATTCAAAAATAGCATTAAATGGTGTTTTATGAGATTAGAAAAAAGGTTCTATCCTTTCTCCATAAGGAGTGCTTCTTTTGTCCATGGACTGTGTCGGGTATTACAGAGCAGGACCATTCACTTGAAAGGGACAGAATTGTATTTATTTTTTTAAATCTCATACAACCCCTTTAATTGTTGATGCCAGGAAACCTAATGTGGCACAAATTAAGTATAGTAGTTCATAGGGCTGGGGTAAGTCCTTACAGGATATGTATAGCTTTACAACAATAATTAGTGCTCAGATTTATACGATGTGACTGTCCTTCTTATGTATGTGTTTTGTAAATGTTTTATATCACTGTATTGAGAATATTTTGGAACAAAATGGTATCATTAGAGCTTTGTCTTGATGTTTTGTTATGCAATAGAAATACAAGCTTGAGGATTCGTTCACATCTGCGTCAGGGTTCCGTTCTGGCGTTCCGTCTGAGCTTCCCGTCAGAACGGAACCCTGACTGAAACTAATGGAAATCATAGGTTTCCGTTTGCATCACCATTGATTTCAATGGAGATGGACCCGGTGCAAATGTTTTCCGTTTGTCAGTTGTGCAAGGGTTCCCTCGTATTGAGGAAGCAATACCGTAGATTTGTGCAGTTTCCTTTCTAAATTGCTCATTGTTGACATATTGGAATATGTTTGGATATATACATTTTACTGTTGTGTTGTGTTGTGTTGTGCAAATCAAAACATTTTCAAAGTGACAGTATTTGGAATGAAAAAATGTAAGCAAAACAAGGTGCATTGTAGCATTTTGTCATTCGTTACTAAGCTCAATAAATCCTATACTTTCTCTGTTTTATCAATATGACATATAATTCTGTGTTTATTTATAGGTAGTTATATGATGTTTCTTGGGTTAGCATGAGTAATGGAAAATTGCAGATAGAAATATATGTGTGATGTACTCCTACCAAACACTTTTGTGAGGGCAAGCATATTCTATATTTTAAGATTTAAATATTAAAGTACTTCAAACAAGACACATCAAAAATATAATGAAAACAACTTGTTCATAGGTGTTATGCACTATATTTGGCTAACAAAGAATAGTAAAGTCAATTGCGGTGTAATGGCAATATTGTGTGGCAGTAACATTGTTGGATTTGAAGGGGGATTACATTGGGGATGTATCTCCTTTAACGCATGTTTTTTAATATTTAGTCTTAGATTTTTTTTCATAATTGTGGTACATTGGTCATCTAATGTTGTCTGTAAATACATGAAGCTTTTAGGAATCAATGGTTGATCGGCTTTTTACAGTGTGTTCAGGTAAAATGTTATAATTGTTGCTTCTAATGACCCACTAAATAACCGCGGATTAAAGCTAGAGGACATAAAAGGTGATAACATCTTTTGTCAGTAATTGGTTTTCTGTGTATTCCCTCTGCTCAGCAGTTTAAAGTAGATCAGTTATTTTAATGCAGATTTTCTATGATTCAATATTTTATATATACGTCGTATGGTGATGTGTGTCATACTTACTTGAAGTTGTACAAAAACTTTTAATTACTTTTTAAATACATTGTTTATTTTGTATACCTTTTATCATAAACATTTTAGAACAATGCTATTAGTACACTACAGATTTTGTTGCAGAAATCTTTACACAGCAGAAACATACTCATTTAGGTGAACAAAACAGATTTAAAGAAATTTCTGCAACAATATCTGCAGCGTCTGCAGGGGGCCATAATGTGTGGTTTTACAGAAAGGTAATTTGGCTGCAAAATGTTGGAATGGTTCGATATATGTTGTTTATCTACTTAATTAGGAAGAATATGTTTTAAACTTTTCTTTACAGGCAGATATATAGCTTTCAAAAAGTGATGTGAGAAATTTGTTGTCGTAATCAAATGTATTATGCTTCCAAGTATTTTTTCATCTTTATCTTGGGAAATGAGTGTCTATTATAAAACATAACATCACATCACAATAAACTCTTCTCACCATCATATCACTATTGGTACACTATGATATAGGGTATAGTTTTCTCCACACAGGCTAGAAAAGTAGTATCCAGGGCTCATTCAGACGAGCGTAAAACTCGTCTGTGTGCTGTGCGTGAAAATCACACACAGCACACGTACCCATTGATTTCACATGCCGCTCACAAAGCACAGATGCAATAACGCAATGCACACAGACCAGATTTCCACTCGTATTTCACGCGCGTGAATCGCATACGCTCGTGTGAATGTAGCCTAAAGTCCCAAAGTAAACAAGTATTGGAAACTCCTGAGGCTGACTGACATAAAATAACTATTAAGTTCTTTTCAAAGCCAAATCTTCATCAACACAATTGTGGCTATTTGATTTGACTAAAATTTGCCTAAGGGTATGTTCACACGAGGTCATTACGTCCGTAATTGACGGACGTATTTCGGCCGCAAGTACCGGACTGAACACAGTGCAGGGAGCCGGGCTCCTAGCATCATAGTTATGTACGACGCTAGGAGTCCCTGCCTCGCTGCCGGACAACTGTCCCGTACTGTAATCATGTTTTCAGTACGAGACAGTTGTCCGGCAGCGAGGCAGGGACTCCTAGCATCGTACATAACTATGATGCTAGGAGCCCGGCTCCCTGCACTCTGTTCGGTCCGGTACTTGCGGCCGAAATACGTCAGTCAATTACGGACGTAATGACCTCGTGTGAACATACCCTTAAGCAGGTTTTTAAAGACTGTAATTTTGATGGTATTTATTAGGATAGGCCATCAATATTAGATCAGTGGAAGTCCAACACACTCCCCACACTCCCAAGCTTTGTTCCACCACTGATAAATCTGTCAATTAATAACAAGTAGCTGCTTAACCCCTTAATGACCAGCCTATTTTGGACCTTAATGACCAGGCCATTTTTTAAGTTATTCCATCGTCGCATTCCAAGAGCTATAACGTTTTTATTTTTGCGTCGACATAGCTGTATAAGGTCTTGTTTTTTGCGGGACAAGTTGTACTTTTCAATAGCACCATTTTGGGGGACATATTATTTATTGATTAACTTTTATTAACTTTTATTTGGGGGGAAATAGAAAAAAACCTGAAATTTCGCCACACTTTTTCACATCTTAAATCTACGCCGTTTACCGTGTGATATAAATAACACAATAACTTTATTCAGCGAGTTGTTACGATTGCAACGATACCAAATTTGTATAGTTTTTGTATGTTTTACTACTTTTACACAGTAAAAACGTTTTTTTTTCAAAATTATTTGTTTTTGTGTCTCCATATTTGAAGAGCCATAACGTTTTTATTTTTTCGCTGATGCGGTTGTATGAGGGCTTTTGTTTTGCGGGAAGACTTGTAGTTTTTATTGGTACCATTTTGGAGTAGATGCGACTTTTTGATCACTTTTTATCACATTTTTTTAAAGTCAGTATTCACAGAAAACAGCAATTTTTCCATAGTTTTTTATTACATTTTTTACGGGGTTCACCGTGCGGGTTAAATAATGTAATAGATTTATAGTCGGGGTCGTTACGGACGCGGCGATACCAAATATGTGTAACTTTTTAACTTTATTTAGTTTTTTTAATAGTAAAGCATTTTGTGAGGGGAAAAGCTGGGTTTTTCCTTTTTTTTCACATTTTATTAAACTTTTTTTTCACTTTTATACTAGTCCCATTAGGGGACTATAATATGCGATTCTGCAATCACATTTATAATACACTGCAATACTTTTGTATTGCAGTGTATTACTGCCTGTCCGTTTAACACGGACAGGCATCTGCTAGGTCATGCCTGCGGCATGATCTAGCAGGCATTCACTCCAGGCAGACCTGGGGGCCTTTATTAGACCCCCGGCTGCCATTGGAGACACAGACACTCGGCGATCGTATCGCCGGGTGTCGGTGGGGGAGAGAGGGAGCTCCCTCCCTCTCTCCAAAGCCACTCAGATGCGGTGCACGCTATTGTGCACCGCATCTGAGGGGTTAAACGGGTGAGATCGATACTAATATCGATCTCACCCGGCAGAGCAGGGACGCTCCCAGCCCTCAGCTGCCTCTAGCAGCTGAGAGCAGGGAGATTTGACAGCTCCCTGCTCTGTAAAGTTATTCCGATGCCGCAACGTAAAAAGTCTATGGCATCGGAATAAGGCCCGTTAGTGACCGACGTAGAAACACGATGGGCCGGTCACTAACGGGTTAAACCCAAATTCACCTAGTCAGACTACATAACATCATAACAACAGACCAGGCGTCAATAATTGTTTAACAATTAAAAAGCTTAACCTGTCAGTGACCAGGCCTGAAAAGACCTTAATGACAGCTAATTTTTTTTCAATTTTGCCTTTCAGATACCATAACTTTTTGAATTTTTTTTTAATTGACGCTGCTATATGAGGCCTTGTTTTAGTTAGAATTTTTTTTTTTTGTTCCTGTGCAGATTTGGGGTACAAATAAATTACTGTGTAAGTTACGTAATCAATTTTTGTGGCGTGAAAATTGTTTATTTTCCTCGTTATTTTTTTTTGTTTATTATTTATACCATTCACATTTCATGCTAAATAACCTGTTAAATTAACTTCTTTATGCACCATAACAAAACTGTTTAGCATGGTGTGAGGGTTGAAGTATGGAGCTGGCTCACGGGCTGAGCCTGCTCTATATGCTGCAGGTGTCAGTGATGAGTTACCACTTCTAAACTGTTAGAAAGAGGGGCGCAGCCCCCTTTGACAGTGATAGTGGCATGCTGTTGGTTGTCATGGCAGCCAGGGGGCCTAATGAAGGCCATCAGGTTTGCCTTCTTTGGGCTCTTGTTTAGCCCTGCCTCTTAATAAAAGTCGGTCAAAATGGCAGTACACAGCAATAAATTTGTATTGTAGTTTATTGTACCAGAGATCTGATGATTGCTAGTTCAAATCCCCTAGGGGGACTAATTATACAAAATACAAATAGTTAAATAAAGTTTTAAGTAGTGTACAAAAAATATATAAAATATTAAAAGTTCAAAACACACCCCTTCTCCCTTTTTTCCTCAAAAATAATGTAAAAAAATGAAAATAAACAAGTCGGTATCACCACGTCTGTAAAAGTCTGAACTATTACAACATAACTGTATTTAACCTGCCTGTTTTTTGGTCAATAAACCAAAAAATAAATGTCTCAAAAAATGCAAATTTTTTTCATCCGTGGGGAGGCAGGGACTCCTAGCATCATAAAATCTCTATGATGCCAGGAGTCCCGTTCACTTTTACCATGGTCGGGCCATGAAATGCAGCCGACACATGGACCGTTTTTCACGGGCCGAACTTGGTCGTGTGCAAGAGGTGTAAATGTAATGTGTGGGGAGACGGAAATCGGTTTTAATTGTTCTTTTATTAAAAAAATCTTATTTTTCAGATACAGCTTCTATATATTGTGTATACATTGAAGCTGTATCTTGCTGTCAAAGTTAAATCCATCAGGTCTGCTGGACTGACAGCTTAAAGGGGGTTTCCAGCCTGTAAAAAATGATTGTCTATGCTCAGGATAGGCCATCAATAGCTCATGGGTCGGGGTCCGACTCCCAGGACCCTTGCCGATCAGCTGTTTTGAAGGGGTGTAGCGCTCGTACAAGCGCTGCTTCCCCTTCATTTCTACTTGCTAACTGTGAAGCATTGACACACATTTAGCGGCGATTCACAGGTTTTACAGCCTTTTCTCCAATTGAAGTGAATCGTAGAAAAGACGATTCACAGCGAGCAAGAAGAAATTAACCCATCAGATGCGGCGCTCAATAGCGAGCACCACACCAGAGTGGTTTTGGAGCGAGGGGGGGGAGCCAGAGGCATGGCCTAGCAGATGCCTGTCCGTTTTACATGGACAGGCAGCAATGCACTGCAATACAGAAGTATTGCAGTGTATTATAAACGCGATCGGCTGATCGAATAGAGAAGTCCCTTAGTGGGACTAGTAAAAAAAAAAATAAGTTTAATAAAGTTAATAAAAAAAAAAATAAGTAAAAAAAAATGCAAAACCCACTTTTTCCCCTTACAAAATGCTTTATTATTTTAAAAAAATGAAAAAAAGTTACACATATTTGGTATCGCCTCGTCTGTAACGACCCCAACTATAAAGATTATTACGTTTTCTGTGAATCCTGCCTTAAAATAAAGTGATCAAAAAGTCGCACCTACTCCAAAATGGTTCCAATAAAAACTACAAGTCTTCCTGCAAAAAAAAGCCCTCATACAACTGCATATGGAGACACAAAAACAAATATAGATTTTTAAAACAAGTGCTTTTACTGTGTAAAAGTTGTAAAACATACAAAATCTATGTATTTTATTTTTTTTTGTATTGTTGCAATTGTATCAACCTGCTGAATAAAGGTATTGCTTTATTTATACCACACGGCAAACAATGTAAATTTAGGACGCAAAAAAGTGTGGCGAAATTGCTGTTTTTTTTCTATTTCCCCCCCCAAAAAAAGTTAATAAGAGTCAATCAATAAATTCTATGTACCCCAAAATTGTGCTCTGAAAAAATACAACTTTTCACGCAAAAAACAACTTATGCAGCAATGTCGATGCAAAATTAAAAAAGTTATAGTTCTTTGAATGAGACGATGGAAAAACTAAAAATAGCTTGGTCATTAAGGCCTAAAATAGGCTGGTCATTAAGGGGTCAAACTAGGAATATATGTTATGAGAGATAGGAAAATAACTTGTGAAGTCTATAACAGCATAGCATTAATATTAGTATATATATATATATATATATATATATATATATATATATATATATATATATACACACAGTATTTCACTGTCATACCTCATAAAGGAATAGGAAATAATAATATTTCTCTTGTGCTCACCATAATGAAATGTGTTGTTTTGTGTCTATGTATTAATATTTGCACATGCAGGCATCTTTGCATGTATGCTTCTGATACATTAGTAAATATTTAACAATGTATTTATACCAGTTTAGTAAATATTTAACAATGTATTTATACCAGTTTTCTGGCATAAATTCCTTAAAAAAAGATGGTGTTTAGTCTTATTGTATTGTGAAAGGTGGGAGGAGCTACGGAGTTGCACTGAGTGCATCTCAACATTTCAAATGTCAGAAAACAATCCCAGATCCAAACTGACATTTTAATAATGATGAATCTGGCACATGCTATACTGAGGGAGAGACTGGATCGCATCTCCCACTGTGCACTAGTATTAACTATATATGTTTAAATGCTTATTGATAAATTAATACATGAATTTCTATTCTATAGTTGAATTAAATTTTTATTGGAATTTGTAAATAAATAAGAAACAAATAGAACAAATTGGATACAAACGGGTACATTACTGTGTACATCCAATTTAACAGCAAACAAACCATGGCATGCAGTTAAGGTGGATGCAATAGACAATAGATTCCATGTCAGATAGATAATATATCTGAACTAGACAACAATTACTGTAAGGTCCTATTCACACGACAAGGATTCCTTGCCGTGTGATGGACATTTTTTGAACAGCCGTCACGTGGCCGCAGTAGGAACAGTAGACCCCAAATGGGGCTATTCACACTGCCGATTTTTTGACGGACCGGTAAACCAAGCTTTCTGCCGCTCATTCGCTCTCTTCTCCTTCTCACAGTGCGAAGTGCATGTGAGGACGAGGAGAAGGAAGGTATGTTTTTGCTCCCTCTAGGAGCGAAATCCCAAATCCCGGGCCACAGCGTTGCCAAAGCTGTGGCCAGGGATTCCGCTACAGGAGAAGTCCCTGACTTCACTGTCCATATATGGACACAGAGACGTCAGAGACTTCTGAAGCGGAATCCCTAGCTCTGTGACCGGTCTTTCCGCTCCAGGAGAAGTCCCTGACTTCACTCTCCATATATGGACATTGAAGTCAGGGACTTCTACTGGAACGATCCCCGACAGTGGCACTATCTACAGAAAGGTAGAGGGGTTCCATCTTTTGGGGGTGCTATGTAAAAGGGGACTGTTTAGAACTACCTACAGGGGGGCTGTGTGGCACTACCTACAAGGGGGCTGTGTGGCACTACCTACAAGGGGGCTGTGTGGCACTATCTACAGGAGGGCTGTGGCAGTATCTACAGAGAGAAGTGTGTGACAAAAAATTTACGTGTGATGGACGTTTTTTGAACAGCCGTCACGCGGCCGCAGTAGGAACAGTAGACCCCAAATGGGGCTATTCACATGGCCGATTTTTTGACGGACCGGAAAACCGAGCTTTCTGCCGCTCATTCGCTCTCTTCTCCTTCTCACAGTGCCAAGTGCATGTGAGGACGAGGAGAAGGAGGGTATTTTTTTGCTCACTCTAGGAGCGAAATCCCAAATCCCGGGCCACAGCGTTGCCAAAGCTGTGGCCAGGGATTCCGCTCCAGGAGAAGTCCCTGACTTCACTGTCCATATATGGACACAGAGAAGTCAGAGACTTCTGAAGCGGAATCCCTAGCTCTGTGACCGGTCTTTCCGCTCCAAGAGAAGTCCCTGACTTCACTCTCCATATATAGACATTGAAGTCAGGGACTTCTACTGGAACGATCCCCGACAGTGGCACTATCTACAGAAAGGTAGAGGGGTTCCATCTTTTGGGGGTGCTATGTAAAAGGGGACTGTTTAGAACTACCTACAGGGGGGCTGTATGACACTACCTACAAGGGGGCTGTGTGGCACTACCTACAAGGGGGCTGTGTGGCACCATCTACAGGAGGGCTGTGGCAGTATCTACAGAGAGAAGTGTGTGACAAAAAATTTACAAACGAAATTCATCTCTTTTTAAAACGGAAAGGGAAAAAAACGGATGCAAAACGGGTCAAAATCGGCAGATAAAAACGGACCAAAACAGCCGTTTTTATCGGCCGACACTCGGACCCTGTCATGTGAATAGAACCTAAGAGGATACAAGGTAATAACAATAGTTAAACCAATTAAGGAAATTGGATAGAATCTCAGGGTGGCAACCTTGGTGTGTTTCATCTCTGTGACATTCTGGGCTGTTGAGGATGCCCATGGTAAGAGTAAAAAAATGTGTTCTTACATGTAAGGTAAGTTTCATAGGCATAGAAATTTATGATGCTGTTACTTTAGGGGTAGAAAAATTAGTAAGCCATTTGAATCAGTTGCTGTAAAATTTATATAATGTATTTTGAATTACACCATTTTATATATACTAGTTTTACAATGATACTGTGTGTATCAGCTCCTTCTTAGTTGGACATCTCTAGATTTTCATATCCTCCCTTGTTTTAAACAAGCTGGTAAAATCACTTGAAAAAATTGAAAAGAAAAAAAGGTATTTTTTTTTCCGAAGTTTGTTGAAGTTTTGACATATATTTGGTTTAATTTACAGGATTATGGTTCCATTTTAGTTCGAATTCTTTCACCAATTCCAAATGGTCAGCACAATAATTGGATTTCACAAAGCAGGATTTGGCCTTGGTCCATTGTCTCATAGTATAAGTTGTCCCTATATCTCTCTCCCAGTTAAAAGGACACTAACTTTCACACAACTTGTGCTAATCTAATAGTAGTCTCGATATCTAGCAACTTTGCTATTTACTTTCGTTAAACAATGTTTCTGTTTTATCCTTGCAAAGTCTGTATGAATTTTCTGCCACTAGGTGTCTCCCTTCCTGCAATCTGCTGTCCACCCCTAGTCATCATGCAAATTTAATCTCTGGTTACAGAGCAGGGGAGACTGCAGGAATTGGAGAGTGTCTCTCTACTAAAGCTCCCTGTACTCATTGCCTACTTGACTCTGCAAATAGCCAGATAATCTCTCCCAGAACACATGTAAGTTATCTTCTTAGTACTGCTCTCTCATGTAATTATTACAAGAGCTGCTTTTGCCTCTCTGAATACTTTGTTATAGCTATTTCCCATTTCAGCAAGTCAAAATTCTTGTTTCCTAATCTATTAGGTCATTTGGTTGTGAAGGCTGGTGGGTATTGTATGTGGTATAAGGATCATAAGAGTGCTTAGTATATATTATTCAGACATATGAGCATTCTATACAAACTATAAAACAAATCTTCCAAGGTAAGGAAACACAGGGCTGCAATTAAGGGGGTTCTTCATTGACTTTCCTGGTTTACTTAGCGTGACGATAGCAACCTTCACAGCACAAATGAAAAAATTTGATATTGCATAGCAATTTATTGTTTTCTGTAATTTATGGGCAATAAAGGGAAAGAGAGTATGCTTTATGGTAGATCCTCTTTAATAAAGGCAAATACCTCGGGAGAATCACTGGTGTTGACTCCAACTTGTCTAGTGTAGCCTCATTTACATATTTGAAAAGGGGCTCATGGTTTTTAAAAAGTAGATGTTTTGGGACACAATTTTCACTATAATTGTTGGCGTGGCGGCTCCTGTTGGATTAGCTTGGAGGTTGGGCATTGCTGAACTGGTGACAGATCCTCTTTAAGATGTGTAATAGTGATGCAACTTAATGAGGAACCTCCAGTAAATGTAAAGGGGAATGTGCAATTATGTACAGAACCACCAGCAAAGGTTTAACTGTCATTAAATTGGGTCTTTACGTTATTGGGGAATTACAGCTGTCTTTTTCCCTCTCCTAAGCAAGGTACTTGTTGTCAATGCTCAGATCACTCCCTTTAAAAAAACTGCAAACCCTACAGGTACCAAGATCACACATGCATTTGATGTGACACTTTTCAGAGTTCCATACAGGAGAGTATACAAAAGAGAGGAGCTAAAACCAATACAACCCGAAAATGTCATTTTCCACTGTATTCATATAAAACAAAACAAAGAGCATGAATGCGGGGGAATACGGACCAGGATGGTGACCGTGTGCCAAACGCGCATTTATCCGTAGCTTCTTCTGGAAGCATATAAAGAAAAGACAATGGCAGAGGAAGTGATGGGCACGCCATTGCCATCTTGGTCTGTATGCCCCTGTGTACACCGTATGTTCTTGTACTTTTTTAACGTATGTTTATATTTACTGTGTAAATAGCTATACACATGGTAACTAGATACTACTCTGTGTAGTTGGTACATATTACCTCTTATGTTCGAGATGTCAGGTATGTATATATATATATATATATATATATATATATAGATACATATATATATATATATATATATATATACTGTATATATTATATATATATATATATATATATATATATATATATATATATATATATATATACATACATATGTATACTGTATATATGACCTATTGTCCAGACCAAACTGAGGTGGATTATGCTTTAAAAATATTAAAGCTTTTTCTTTTGCTCATAATGCTAATATCTTTTATAAGCAATTGTCTTACTATAACCAGCATATCATATTTCCCACCTTTATAGTATTTTAACATGCTGAATTAAGCAACATCTACTTCCGATTACTCTGTGACCTTGTATTTCCTTAACGCATTACTTATTCATGCCATTTAAATGGGTTAGATTCATATACTTGTAAGATCTTTTGTGCTAAGAGCACTTGAAGCCCACAAACAATATTAAATATGCATTGAAAGATTTGTGAAACTATCCAAAATAACCTTAATTAGGTATAGTTTATCAGTATAACAGTCTAGGTTCTCTTCGCTTCATTTATCCAGGTTGTGAATAGAAACACTGTATTCAAATTGTATTTACTTCATATAAAGCAGCTCGTTGCAGAGATGGAGATTTTCCCGTGCCTTGCTACCTGTATCCCGTGTCCCATGCTGTATTTGTTCCTGTGTCCTTTATAGTTTTGGAGTCATGTTGTGCCGTCTACCAAGTCTGCTGTATTACACCACGTCTGGTGTCATCTGCCACGCTTTGCATCATCTGCCATCTGAAGTTCCATCTGTGCCTAGCCACTGCTACTGTCTGGACTATTCAGGTACCCTTGTGCTGGACTTTGTATTAATTGGGTACTCTGTCGTTTGGCCAGCTGCCTCCCCGCTATGGCGGTGCTGTCTAGTGGGTCCACATATTCACAGATCGTGACAAACTGTAAGGTATGCCTTAGTACGCAGCCTCCATTGTATATGGACAGGCAGTAATACCTTACTTTACAGTAAAAAAAAAATATGTAAAATATGTAAAAGTCCTTAAAATAATTTAACTGATTGTTTAATAAAGTAAAAAAATAAAAGTAAGCCACAAAGAGAGACAGGAAACCCAATTTTTTAGGTAAATATTTTGTATTTAACAATAAATTCCAATAATTATTAACGAAAAGATTTTTAACTCCATACTCATAACTACCAGCGCAATAAATGTTTGAAATAATTTAAACCGTGAATGGCAGTAAAAATAGGCAACATGTTTTGTTTTTTTTGCATTCTGCCATTTTAAAATATCATATAAATTAAACACTTACACTACCGTTCAAAAGTTTGGGGTCACCCAGACAATTTTGTGTTTTCCATGAAAACGCACACTTATATTTATCAAATGAGTTGCAAAATGACTAGAAAATATAGTCAAGACATTGACAAGGTTAGAAATAATGATTTTTATTTCAAATAATAATTTTCTCCTTCAAATTTTTCTTTCGTCAAAGAATGCTCCATTTTCAGCAATTACAGCATTGCAGACCTTTGGCATTCTAGCTGTTAATTTGCTGAGGTAACCGGGTGAAATTTCACCCCATGCTTCCAGAAGCCCCTCCCACAAGTTGGATTGGCTTGATGGGCACTTCTTGCATACCATACGGTAAAGCTGCTCCCACAACAGCTCTATGGGGTTGAGATCTGGTGATTGCGCTGGCCACTCCATTACAGATAGAATACCAGCTGCCTGCTTCTTCCCTAAATAGTTATTGCATAATTTGGAGGTGTGCTTTGGGTCATTGTCCTGTTGTAGGATGAAATTGGCTCCAATCAAGCGCTGTCCACAGGGTATGGCATGGGGTTGCAAAATGGAGTGATAGCCTTCCTTATTCAAAATCCCTTTTACCTTGTACAAATCTCCCAATTTACCAGCACCAAATCAACCCCAGACCATCACATTACCTCCACCATGCTTAACAGATGGCGTCAGGCACTCTTCCAGCATCTTTTCAGTTGTTCTGCGTCTCACAAATGTTGTTCTGTGTGATCCAAACACCTCAAACTTCGATTCGTCTGTCCATAACACTTTTGTCCAATGTCTGTGTGCTTTTGCCCATATTAATCTTTTCCTTTTATCAGCCAGTCTCAGATATGGCTTTTTCTTTGCCACTCTGCCCTGAAGGCCAGCATTCCGGAGTCGCCTCTTCACTGTAGACGTTGACACTGGCGTTTTGCGGGTACTATTTAATGAAGCTGCCAGTTGAGGACCTGTGAGGCATCTATTTCTCAAACTAGAGACTCTAATGTACTTGTCTTGTTGCTCAGTTGTGCAGCGGGGCCTCCCACTTCTCTTTCTACTCTGGTTAGAGCCTGTTTGTGCTGTCCTCTGAAGGGAGTAGTGCACACCGTTGAAGGAAATCTTCCGTTGCTTGGCAATTTCTCGCATGGAATAGCCTTCATTTCTAAGAACAAGAATAGACTGTCGAGTTTCACATGAAAGCTCTCTTTTTCTAGCCATTTTGAGAGTTTAATTGAACCCACAAATGTCATGCTCCAGATTCTCAACTAGCTCAAAGGAAGGTCAGTTTTATAGCTCCTCTAAACAGCAAAACTGTTTACAGCGGTGCTAACATAATTGCACAAGGGTTTTCAAGTGTTTTCTAATCATCCATTAGCCTTCTAACACAGTTAGCAAACACAATGTACCATTAGAACACTGGAGTGATGGTTGCTGGAAATGGGCCTCTATACACTTATGTAGGTATTGCATTAAAGACCAGACGTTTGCAGCTAGACTAGTAATTTACCACATTAACAATGTATAGAGTGTATTTCTGATTCATTTAATGTTATCTTCATTGAAAAAAACTTTGCTTTTCTAGCAAAAATAAGGAAATTTCTAAGTGCCCCTAAACTTTTGAACGGTTGTGTAACTCAAAATGATTCCTAAAAAGTGTATATACACCAAATGTTCATTATAGATGTGATGTGAACAGAGCCTAAGTCACATCAACAAGGCAAAAACTCCTTTACCATCTCAGTTTAACAATAGCATTGAGTAAATGTACAAAGTTAAGATACAGTATAAAACCATTGACAATATGGGCAAACATGGTAATACCTACACTCCTTAAGGCCCTTTAACACTGGTCAATTTTCAGGCAAACAGAGCCCTGCCAATTAGTGCCTTTCAAATACGCTAGTGGCGCGATGATTTCATCGCACCGCTTCCGGTGTTGAATGGCAGTGATTGACGAGGCAAGTCATTCTGCCCTGCAAATCAACACCGTTGTTTAGCCCCAGCAGACCTGCTCAGAAGAGAGAAGACCTGCATTGACACAGGACGGCGTGGGAACGGGATCAAGGTGAGTATGTAAAGTTGTTTTTTTTGGCCACCTAAAAGTGTGAGTGGCATTATCTGCAGGGGGTAGCTATATGTGGGACACTATCTACAGGGGGGGCTATATATAGGGCACAAACGGGGGGCTATATGTGGGGCCGTATATACAGGGAAAGCTGTACGTGGGGCACAGTCTACAGGAGAGGCTATATGTGGGGCATTATCTACAGGGGAGGCTATATGTGGGGCATTATCTACAGGGGAGCCTCTATGTGGGACACTAAGTACAAGGGAGGGTATATGTAGGACACTATCTACAGGAAGGGCAATATATGGGGCACTATATACATGGAGCGCTATATGTGGGGCACAATCTACAGGGGAGTCCATATATGAGTCATTACCTACCAGGGTGGCTACATTAGCGAACCATATACAGGAGGGATATATGTGGGCCACCATCTACAGGGGGGCTATATGTGGGGCACTTTATACAGGGTACACTATATGTGGGTAGCTATCTACAAGGGGGCTATATGTGGGGCACTATCTACAGGGGGATCTATGGGGGCACTATCTATGGGGAGAACTGTGTGTGTGTGTGTGTGTGTGTGTGTGCGACACAGTGTATGGTGCTATTATAATCAGGGACACAGTGTATGGCACTATTATAATTAGAGGTGCAGTGTATGGCGCTATTATATTTAGTGGCATAGTGTGTGGCACCATAAGAATTTTATCTTCGTTTATAGGTGCAAAAATGTTTGAATAATTAGTATCTGAAGACATCTGAGCGGCAAACTGCAGAAATGGGCTGTGGCCAGGAGAAGTGGTCATAGAGGTCTGGACCGGATGGAGAAGAAATTAGAAAAACAATAACTAGAATTGGAGTGTTCTGGTGTCTGTATTTATGTGCTGAGCTTAAATCTGGTGTTGTATTTATGTGCTAAGATTTGTTCTAGTGCTATATATATGTACTGAGCTTCGTTTTGGTGTTGTATATATGTACTGAGCTTGGTTCTGGTGCTGTATTTATGTACTGAGCTTGGCTCTTGTGCTGTATATATGTAAAGAGCTTTGTTCTGGAGCTGTTTATATGTACTGAGCTTGGTTCTGGTGCTGTATATATGTAATGAGCTTGGTTCTGGAGCCGTATATGTCAGAGCCTATTTCTGGAGCTGTAATTATATAGAATATATTTATAATAACAAAATTGCAGGACAGATGGAATTGTTTTCATATTTAACCCCTTCCCTAGATTTGACATATCCATACGCCAAAGTCGGGTAGGGTAAGTATGGAGCCGGCTCACGGAGTGAACCCGCTCTATATGATGCGGGTGTCGGCTGTTTGTTACAGCCGACACTTCAGAGTAACGTGCGGCATCGTGCTCGAGCGCGATCCCACTCGTTTAACTCGTTAAATGCCGCGGTCAATAGCGACCGCAGCATTTAAATCGTTAGAAGGAGGGGGGCAACCCGCTCTAACAGCTCATCGCGCCCCCCGCAATACAATCACGGGGGGGGGAAGGGGGGTGCCTGTGGGCCTAATGAAGGCCCCAAGGAGCTCCATCTTTGTGCACCTATTAAGCCCTTAATAGATGCCTGTCAGAATCACGATATACTGCAATACATTAGTATTGCAGTATATCGTGCAAGTGATTTAACGATCGCTGGTTGAAGTCCCCTAGCGGGACTAATAAAAAAAGTAAAAATGAGGTAAATAAAGTTTTTTTTTGTGTAAAAACAAAATTAAAAATATTAAAAGTAAAAAAAAAACCCTTTTCCCATTTTCCCCCTAGAGCATAGTAAAAAAAGAAATAAACATAATTGGTATTGCCGCATCCCTAAAAGTCTTAACTATTACAATATATCTTTATTTAACCCGCACGATGAACGCCGTAAAAAAAAATGTAAACGCCAGAATCTCTATTTTTTGGTCACCTCATCTCCCACAAAAAATGAAATAAAAAGTGATCAAACCATTGCATGTTCACCAAAATGGTTTTATTAAAAACTACAGCTTATTCCGCAAAAAATAAGCCCTCATACCACTTAATCGACGGAAAAATAAAAAAGTTACGGCTCTCGGAATTTGGCGACACAAAATAAATTTTCTTTTTTACACTGAGGTTTTTACTTGTAAAAGTAGTAAAATATAGAAAAAACTATATATATTTGGTATCACCGTAATTGTATTGACCCACAGAATAAAATTAACATGTTGCTTTAATTGCACAGTGAATTCCGTAGAAACGGCGCGCAAAAAAAATAGAATCGCTGTTTTTTTCATTTTCTACCCCACAAATAATTTTTTCCCCGTTTCCTAGAACATTATGTGGCAAACTAAATGGTGCTACGAAAAACTACAACACGTTCCGCAAAAATCAAGCCCTCATAGTACTATATAGACAGAAAAATAAAGACGTTATGGCTTTTGGAAGGTGGGGAGGAAAAAACGAAAATGAAAATCTGAAATGGGCTGCGGTGGGAAGGGGTTAATGGGAACCTGTTAGGCAGTTTTAAGCCCTTGAACCTCCACAATGCAGTAATACATGACCTGACAATATTTCCAAATATTCCCCTGTATGTTGTTTTCAGATGCAGAAAAATCTATAAAATCAACTTTTAAAGCTGCGCACACTATACACTAATTACTCATTAAAGGGTCACGGGTTTATTGGCAGTCGTTTACACGGCCCAAGTCGAGACGTGTTATATCAACCTTAGAGATACATAGTGGCAGATTTACAAAGCTGTCTAACATTTAGATAGTGTAAACTTAAACCATGCAGTCTGACGTTGCACCAAACTTATCACCATGGCACACGTATGATAAATTTGGTGCATCTTTCTAGACACGCTAGACACTTTTATCTTGTTTATTTCAACTCTAGGTTGGCTTAGTTTTCTTTGGCACACTTTGGCAGATTTTGGCACATTTTAAGCCACACTCCCTTCCCAACTAAGCAACGTCCATTTGCCATACACTTCTTTTTAAATATCTAGTGAGGTTCTAACATCTGTTCTTACATCAGTCTAAAATTAAATGTGCCAAAATGCGCCAAATTGCGCCCAATTTTTTAAAAACATTGTAGGGGCAGACATACAAGTAAATCTGTCCCCATTTTTTTCAATTAAACTTCTTTTTGAGACGACCTCCCACAATCGCATTGGAAAAGGGTAGATCTGGCTGTTATGCATAGTATATGATGGAACTGAAAATCTGATTCTGGAAATCTGGTCTGGATAAAGCGGTGTCATTGTCTCAAAGAGATGATCTATTAAAAAGGTTTTACTTAAAATATTTTTAGTAAGAGTACTGGCAAAATGCATCACAGAAGTTTGTGTTACCTTTAAGTAGTATATACATAAGTATAAATACAGTAGTATTTGACATACAGAATCTAACATGATTACATACATGCATGTATACATATGCAAAGCATGCCTGGAGCTTACTTTATAAAATGCATTTTATACATTTTAAGAAACCATTAAATATGACAAAAAATGCTTGTGCTGCAATTTCAACAATAAAAAGTTATATTAATTGACCAGCTAAGACAATTTAGAAACAATAGGTTGTCGTGAATTCTGCATACAGGAGATTGTGTGCTGTATGCTAGCATAGGAATAAAAATGGCTCATTGATCATTCTGATGTTTCTCGTATTGTCCTCCTACCATATTACACCTATCGTTATCATTTTTTCAATGTAAAGCAAACTTTGTCATATATCTTATTAGAGAAATACTACATATATTATTCACCTTCAAGCAGCCTGTAGTTTCCTACCTGCAATCTATCTGAAAATGTTTAGAAACCTTCTCCGTCCCCAAAGAATGTGTTCCCAGTTGCTTTGGTCCAGCTGGAGGGAGAGAGGCTGCAAAGTTGATGGAAACTAGGCTGGTAGGTACTTTTTGCCCAGTTGTGAGTGGAAGTATATGTGTGGTACTTGGTGTTTGGAGGAGAGCATGGTACGTAGGTTAGCTGATATTCAGTGTTGAGGGTAAGTACGTGCTTGTGTCTAGTGGATAGTGGGAGGGTAGGTAGTAGAGATGTGAAAAATGTTTTTCTGTTCTGATCCAGTCCAACTAAATTTGCTGTGAAACGTAAGTGCCAAGATTGCACTGAAAACTTGTGTTTAGCGCTTTATATGTCTTCTACGATTGTATACAAGCTCTTTAACACCAAGTCAGCATTAGTAATGACATTAACCTATACCCCCCATGATTGGCAGTGCTAGAGGAAGAGATGAGGTGCATTTTGGGTAGGCTGTCTGCAAGGCAACACAGAGAATCCTGCCTGAGGTCATGTGATAGTTTTTCTAATTTATGGAGGCCAGCGCTCGCCGACTGTTGCCATTTTGCCTTAATTCGTGTGCCGTGAGCCCCAAAAGATTCAGATATCACAGAATCCAACATTTTGGGGAAATTCTGGCCAAACTTGATTAGTCTAGAATCGATTTGATCATCTCTAGTAGGTCACATGCTGTCAGATAGGGATGGCAGGAACGTTAGTTGATGTCCAAGGAGTTGAGTACTGTACGTAGATTACTTTTTCATGTCATATTGTCTCAGTGTGAAAGAAAGCAATGTAGGTGTTTATTTGTTGCCTATTTTTGGGGTGGGAGTGCCGATGATCCAGGTTCTTAAATCTAACTATTACGTTTGTGAAAATGTAAAAAACAAAGACCCTGTATTGTGATTTAGATACCATGAGCTGGCTTGTTATTGCTTATAGGTCTTTTTTTAATAATAAAGCTGTCAAATCTCCCTGCTCTCAGCTGCCAGAGGTAGCTGAGGGCTGGTGGCATCCCTGCTTGACCGGGTGAGATTGATATTAGTATCGATCTCACCCGTTTAACCCCTCAGATGCGGCGCTCAATAGCGAGCGCCGCCTCTGAGTGGTTTTGGAGAGAGGGAGGGAGCTCCCTCTCATCCCACCGACACCCAGCAATAAAATGGCCGAGTGTCTGTGTCCCTGATGGTCCCTGATGGTCTGCCTGTAGTGAATGCCTGCGAGGCTATGCCAGATGCATGTCCTAGCAGACAGGCAGTAATGCACTGCAATACAAAAGTATTGCAGTGTATTCTAATATCGATCGGATAATTGCATAGTGAAGTCCCCTAGTGGGACTAGTAAAAAAGTTTAATAAAAAGTGAAAAAAAAAAAATTAAAAACCCACTACTTTTCCCCCCTACAAATTGCTTTATTATTAAAAACAAAATAATGTAAAAAACTTACACTCATTTGGTATTGCCGCATCCGTAACGACCCCAACTATAAACTTATTACATCATTTAACCCGCACGGTGAACGTCGTAAAAAATAAAATAAAAACCATGCAAAAATTGCTGTGTTCTTTGAATCCAGCCTTAAAAAAAATTTGATAAAAAGTGATCAAAAAGTCGCATCTACTCCAAAATGGTACCGATAATAACTACAAGTCGTCCTGCAAAAATAAAGCCCTCATACAATTGCATCGACGAAAAAATTAAAAAGTTATGGCTCTTCAAATATGGAGACACAAAAACAAATAATTTTGAAAAAAAAGTGTTTTCACTGTGTAAAAGTAGTAAAACATACAAAAACTATACAAATTTGGTATCGTTGCAATCGCAACAACCCACTGAATAAAGTTATTGTGTTATTCATACCACACGGTAAACGGCGTAAATTTAGGATGCAAAAAAATTGTGGGAAAATTGCAGGTTTTTTTCTATTCCCCTCAAAAAATGTTAATAAAAGTTAATCAATAAACTCTATGTACCCCAAAATGGTGCTATTAAAAATTACAACTTGTCCCGCAAAAAACAAGACCTTATACAGCTATGTCGATGCAAAAATAAAAAAGTTATAGCTCTTGGAATGCGACGATGGAAAAACGTAAAAAATGGCTTGGTCATTAAGGTCTAAAATAGGCTGGCCATTAAGGGGTTAATCCATGGTTCTCTGTAATTTAGTATATAGATACCATTGTCATGAGTTGGTGCAAATTCTACAGTGCTTAACATTTCCCATTCAAAATATCAGTTTTGCTTTATTCATATAGTAACTGAATATGAACTGTGATTTTCTGGAAGGTATATACATAATATTTATTTATGGTTTTCAATGCTTCAGTTACTTTATTCCTAGTCTTCTAACATCATTGCGGTGTAATGTCACACATGAGATTTCACAATGCTTATGTACTGTAAAATATCCAACAAGTTAACTGTTGACATTAGTTCTTTGTGGATTTGAGAAGATGGAATGTGCTAAATCAAAATATTGATTTTCTTCTTCTTCATATAACAATATTGGAAAGCCAGTAGATCAGCAATTCTTGCTTTATTTCTGACGGTGTCCCTGTAACTACTGTAGCTTAACACATATTGGACATGAAATTTCTTCATGTGATATTTAATACTACTATAGTATAGTATTTGAAAGCAATTAATGCAACTATAGCTAATCTATAACACAACACAATAATGCATTGATCTGCCTACGTAGTTTATGATGTGAGATATGTCTTAAATCATTATTAGCTGTAAAAATGTTGTCTAAAAAACACAACCTTGATTGTCGCTTGTTTTTTTTTCTACAGAAAACAGACTTTTAGTTTCAGACCACATACAATAAACAATATTTCCCAAGAGGATAAAAGCCTCATGAGTACTGTTTACTGTGTGTTATGTGATCAGTCGACAAAACAAAATCATAAGATATACTGTGCTACTAAAGTCAGTTAGGACCAAAGGATTACAAACTTATAAATAAAAAGTAACATTTTGGGTGCATCTAGACATGTATTCATTATTAGTCTTCATTCACACAGCCCTATGAATGTTTCTTGTCAGAGCCATACTGTATTCTGTACCAAAAACGGGAATGAATCCTGTCAGAGAAAACAAGGTCTTGTTCAATCATTTAGGTAAACATTTGCTGATATTTTTCATAGTCTTAGAAAGCAACCCTTTTAAGAATAATGTGAAAAGTCCCATTGAAAAAACGTGAAACAATGTCCCTCAAATTTTTTTCATATCTACCACAATGAACATTTTTGGATCTTTAGACAAATTGTCATTTGAGATATTTTTATAAATTCTTAGTGCATTTATTTAACCCAATTATTAACATAGCATGTTACATGTAAATCATAGGGCAAGGATGGTTATATATAGCAGCTTCATGGGCTGAGCCTGCTCCATACGCTGCAGGTTTCAGCTGTATATTACAGCTTTAACGGCTGGGATAAGAGATCTCAGATTCTGTCTATTTACCCACTTAAATGCTGCTGTTAATAGCGACCACGGCATCTAAGCCATTATAAAGAGGGGGCACCCTCTCCAACAGCACATCACATCCCTGCAAAGCGATCGCAGGGTGCCATCTTTGTGCTCCTATTAAGGAGGCAATGCTTAATTGGAGCCGATAAGAAACACAATATACTGTAATACATAAGTAATACAGTATATTGTGCAAGCGATCCAATGATCGCTGGTTCATGTGCCCCTAGGAGGACAAGCAAAAAAAAAAACTGTTAAATAGAGGGGTTTTTTATATACAGGAAAAAAAAATAATAAATAAAACCATTTTTACACAAAAGTCAAACATAAACATAATTGGCATCGCCGTTTCTGTAAAAGCCCAAACTATTAAAATATTTTATTATTTAACCCACATGGTAAATTCCGTAAAAAAAATAAATGCAAAAATAGCTTTTTTTTGGCCACCTTGTCTCTCACAAACAAATGGAGTAAAAAGTGATCAAAAAGTCCTATGTACCCCAAAATAATACAAAAAAAAACTACAGATTTCCCCTCAACAAAATGTTTTTATTTTTATAAAAGTAGTAAAACATAAAAATAACTATATAAATTTGTTATTGCCATTATCATATTGACCCACAGAACAAAGTGAATGTGTTTTTTTTTACCACCGAGTGAATGCTATAAAAATAAAACCCAAAAAACCATTAGGAAAATTGCTGTCTTTTTTCCATTCCACCTCCCAAAATAATTTTTCAACGTTACCCTGTACATTATATGGTACATTAAATGTTGCCACTAAAAACTTCAACTCGTCCAGCTTTTTTGCCCTCACATGACTATGCCAATGGAAAAATAAAAAAGGTATGGCTCTTTGAAGACGAGGAGGGAAAAATGAAAATGAAAAAAAAAATGGGCTTGTCATTAAGGGGTTAAAAAATAATAATTTTTCTGTCACCCATATGATCTATGTGAAAAAGTAACCTGTCTCTTTTCACTTAACAACTAGATGAAACAATTTTTTATTAACAGTATTAACAGTAAACTAAAAGTGTGTTAAATTTAGTATTAGTGCTGTATATCACTGTCTACTGCAGACCTTCCTACCTTCCTACTGGCTACTAATTCTTCAGCATTCAGGATTTATTACCACTTTTATTAGCATACAATCATTATTAGCATGTGCTACACCCATTTCTGAATATACTCCAACATTGTGCCACTGTTCATGCATGGCAGACTGATTGAGACCACCTATTTGTGATTATATGCCCCACAAAAAGTGTAATACAGCTAAAATGTCCTTCCTTCGATTCATCATATCATATGACGACTGTGCATTTCTAGATAAATTTTTTTTTATACATGTCTCAAAGAGGAAAAGTTACAATTTGTCATTCCATTCTGAAATTTATTTGTGTACCCAACTTAATACTATGTTATGTTTTCTTTTAGGATCTACACAAAAGATCCTTTAGGTACTGTTAGCTGTGAGATGGGGCCACCATCAACTAGTGGATATTAACAATAAAAAACTTGGTATATTCCTCTTCCCTCCCCACCATTAAAGCCCACTCCTCTACCTGAAAAGGGTCTATTATGATAGGGAAATACAAACAGATTCCTATGAAGCAATATCCTAGTACCGGTCCGAAAATTTGGTCTTTACAAAATAAACAGACACTCCTTAAACCCTTGAGTCTGAACAATCTGGGAGTTGACGCTGACACAACCTTGATTCCAGGGATAAATCAAACCCTCATTCCACACACAGCAAGAACACTATACAGAATCTAGTCCGAATCCCTCTCATTGCATTTAAATATAAAGGCCTTGCATTTATGTATGTTGTGTGGTGCGAGATGACCAGCTTTAAAAATAAACATGATTTTGTGATGCTCTGTCAAGAGATGTCTATGTGGATTGCAGCCTGTCATCAGTTAGACTAGCCTGTAGTGATATTGATGATAAATTGGATTCCTTAAAAGGGTTTTCCGAGTTACATCTTTTGTGTTAGTGCTTTTAACTTTGGAATGTGATTACATTTGTAATGCACTTACTGTATCAAAATTGGCCCCGTTTCCCGATGCTGCCATGGGGCAGCATGAATTAATAAAGAGTTCCTATCATGTGTTATCAGTTCAGACTGGTAGAGGTGGAATAATGGTGTTGGGAATGTTTTCTTGGCACTCCCTGGGTCCTCTGAAACCTATGGACGGACATTTGAACAGTAGGGCTTATCTAAGCATTGCGGCCAACGATATATTTTGTCTCGGTCATACAAGTTACATGACCAAGAAATTGATGTCAAATTCCCCTGGAGCCGCTGGCCCAAATGCCACTAATGCAGGCACTTGATGTGCAAGTGCTTCTTGGCTCTCCTTACTGTACGCTGCCAGCCCCGCCCCTCCGCTCTGAGTGACAGCTTTAGCAGTCTCCTGATTGGCCGCCAGAGCCGTCACTCAGAGCAGAGCGGGAAACTTGCAACTACCGCGATCGGGGAATTAAATGTTGCTTTCCCGGTCATGCAACTTGCATTACCGTGAGGTAATGTTACGATGCCCTCCACCTCCCTATAATCGTGCTGTCAGCATTTTTGAGGCCTCAAAACTACTGACAAATTCCCTTGAAGTCACCTGAAGCTATACGGCTATATATTTACTGCTGCGCTTCTGACAGTTTACATCTACCTTCCTACCTCACATCCCAATGTATTGCCATCGTTTTTGCTGCTGAACCTTGACTGATTTTGTTTGTTTTTTTTAAAGATATATGTCCCATCCATATTGTGATTACAACTAAATGAACATCACCTCATTCCTAAGGAAATATTACAGTCATCACATAAATGAACATTGATGTAGTATGATAGTAGAAGACCAGTGATATTTCAGAATGATTATTGTTTCTTCTTAAATATATATATGTGTAGCAGCAGTTTAGCAAATAGTACCATCTCAGGGTGCCAGTGAACTCGACCTTAATCCAGGGTCCCAATGCATATACTTATTGCATTTATATGAGTTAATAAACACTTATATTCACTATTACTGGAGTGCTGTGATATTATATATATATATATATATATATATATATATATATATATACATATACACTACCGTTCAAAAGTTTGGGGCCACTTAGAAATGTGCTTATTTTTGCAAGAAAAGCACAGTTTTTTTCAATGAAGATAACATTAAATTAATCAGAAATACTCTATATACATTGTTAATGTGCTAAATGACTATTCTAGCTGCAAACGTCTGGTTTTTAATGCAATATCTACATAGGTGTATAGAGGTCCATTTCCAGCAACCATCACCCCAGTGTTCTAATGGTACATTGTGTTTGCTAACTGTGTTAGAAGGCTAATGGATGATTAGAAAACACTTGAAAACACTTGTGCAATTATGTTAGCACCGCTGTAAACAGTTTTGCTGTTTAGAGGAGCTCTAAAACTGACCTTCCTTTGAGCTAGTTGAGAATCTGGAGCATTACATTTGTGGGTTCGATTAAACTCTCAAAATGGCTAGAAAAAGAGAGCTTTCATGTGAAACTCGACAGTCTATTCTTGTTCTTAGAAATGAAGGCTATGCCATGCAAGAAATTGGCAAGAAACGGAAGATTTCCTACAATCAGACCCAAAATAGATAGAACGATGGAATAACAAGAGCTTAGATGGAATATTCTAGACATAAATATGCACAAAGATGTCCCGGATCAGCATCAAGAAAAAGGTAAACATACCTATGTATATATAAGTGAGAGGGAAAGCAGTAAAAATGCACAGAGTACAGCATATATCTGGGCACCTACCACTCGGTCTATTCATGATAAAATAACAGAAATTCTATTTAGTAAGTATCAGTTATAAGATATATATTGAACTGTGGAAAAAGGATTCACACGAGAGGGGAGGAATCAGGGTCACAGTTTTGTAATCCATGAAATCCTACACCAAGGTTCGCGGATCGACCGTATCACACTGCCGTGTGCCCAGTCTAACCACTAAAACCAACAGTCGTGCATCATCGAACCCATGAAGGCAACTCCGCAGTAACCTGTTAGGCCAAAGTTGATACAATACAATAGTGTTAAAATTTTTACTGCGCCCCTGTCACAGACAATAGAGAAAATAATTCAAACATAAATGCATGAATACTAGTCACAGGACATCATGAATTGAATATCCATCTTCCATCTTCTTGTACTATGCAGTCTGGAGTGGTCCTGCAATCACCTTATGATCGAAAACAGAAGAATAAAGTGTAAGAAATCAATATATATATATACACTGTGTGTGTGTGTATGTGTGTGTATATATATATATACATATATATATATGTACAACTAGGAGGAGGACATTGCTAGTGGATGAAATTTTGATCGCCACCACTCTGAGGTAGTGGGATATGTTCCAAAATCATACATTTCAAATCCTTTTCAGTGTGGCCCTGTTCAAAAAATTTTTTCGCTACAGGCAAATCACGTTTCTTTTTCCTGATAGAATACCGATGGTTATTTAATCTGGTTTTGAAATTGCAAGTGGTTTCACCAACATACAACAAGAGGCCAGGGCACCATAGAACATAGATTATCCAATCTGAGTCACAAGTAAAATGCTGTCCAATGTTGTACTTTCTATGTGTATGGGGATGCTCAAATACATTGCCCCTACACATAAGTGGACAATTAATACATTTGTATCAGGGAAAATTCCCTGGTTTTAACGATCTCAGTAGAGTTTGTTTACCACTAATAGATGTCTTGCCTGTCCTGGATTTAACAAATTTATCACGAAAACTACGAGGTCTCCTAAATGATATAAGAGGTGGACTATTGAGCTCACCAATGTGTTCATAACTGTTGCTAATAATTCTCCAATGTCTATTTCAATTTTTTTAAATATCCCCGCTCAGGTCATTATAGGTGGAAATGAATGGTAGTCTACGTTTACCTACACCTTTAGTTGTTTTTGCAAATTTATCCCTAGGGATATTATCAATCCTTGTCTTGTGAGTATGTAACAAATGTTTAGGGTATCCTCTTTTTAAAAAATTAGATAACAAAAGATCTAAAGATTAATCTAATTCAATAGGGTCACAATGTGTTTAAGTCTAACCATCTGGCTATATGGTAGCGATCGTATCATGTTTTTAGGGTGGCTACTCTTGAATCTTAAGAGTGTGTTTAGATCCGTATCTTTAGTATATAACCCAGTAACTAGCAAATTTCCAACTAATTTTACACAAACGTCCAGAAATTGTATCTGATCAGCTGAATAAGTCATGGTAAACTGTATATTGCTATCAATCTGGTTAAGGAAATGATGAAAGGACTGTAAAGAGAGCTCAGTGTCTGTCCAGATGAGGAAGATGTCATCTATGTATCTCCACCACCCCAAGACATGTTTGAAGTGGTGGGACACATAGGCGAACATCTCCTCCATCATGTCCATAAAAAGGTTGGCATAAGTAGGGTGCCATATTTGACCCCATCCCCGTGCTCTTAAGTTCAATATAGTATTCATCATCAAAGATGAAGTAGTTATATGTCAATATAAGGTTAAGTAGAGTGATAATGAATTCACAACTAGGGGCATCATAATTTGAACAAGCCAATTTCCTTCTAACTGCCTCTACACCTTCATTATGTCCAATGGAGGTGTAGAGGGACACAACATCAAAAGAAACCAGCAACGACCCCGGTGGGGGTGTCATTAATTTGAGTTTGTGCAAACAATCAGAGGTATCCCTAATGTACTTCCTGGTCTCAAGGACATATTGTCTAAGGGCTCTATCAACGAAAATGGAGATATTGCTCAATAAAGAGCCCCTCCCAGATACAATAGGGTGGCCAGGTGGATTCACCAGACCCTTGTGTATCTTGGGAAGTAGATATAAACTGGGGGTATTGGGATGACCAACAGTAAGGAATGTCTGTAATTCAGAATCGATAATATCATTCTCAAAAGCTTTAGTCAAGCAAATTTTAATTCTCTTTTCAATATCCCATCTAGGATCATGACTCAATAATTTATAGACCTCAGTGTCATTGAGTTGTCTATATGCTTCAGAGACATAAGTCTTGGAGTCCATAACCACGACCGCACCCCCTTTATCAGCGGGTTTGATGGTAAGGTCGAGGTTATGGACTAACTCATCCAGTGCAGACAATTCAGATGTAGTGATGGTAGGATGTCTCAAAGCATTACCATGTGTCTGGGACCGTAGATCGCATAAATATCAATATATTTGAAATGTACTCTAATATATAAGAAGACATATAGCAGCCTTTTTATATCTGTACCAGTAACATGATGTTAATGCAAAATTAGCTAGTGTCTCTTCATTATTAACCCCTTCCCGCACCTTGCCGTTAATGCACGTCGAGGTGAGCAATAACTTTGCGCACCTCGATGTGCAGTTACGTCAGTGCTTTGACAGTTAACCGCCGCGTGGCGCTACACCACAGCGGTGGTTAACTGTGCAGGGTGTCTGCCCTTAATTCCCTGTTGCCGATCAGCGGCCGATCGCCGCTGATTTCGGCAGTTAACCCCTTCGATGTGGCGGTCGATTCTGATCGCCACATCTAAGGAGTTTAGCGGAGATCGGCAGCCCCCACGGGAAATCATGGGGGCTGGCGATGGTACCCATGGCAACCGGACGCCAGACAATGGCTTCAGGGCTCCCATGTACCGAAGCCTATGAGGACCAGCCGGAGGGTGGTTGTTGTAGGCTTTCTGTCAGTGTGACTGTGACATCACAATGACAGTTGGAATGCATTATACTACGTAGGTAGTGTAAAGTATTCCAGCGGCGATCAGAGCTGCAAGTCTAAGTGTCCCCTAGTGGGACAAGTAAAAAAGAGTTTAACCCGTTAGTGACCGGCCCATCGTGTTTCTACGTCGGTCACTAACGGGCCTTATTCCGATGCCATAGACTTTTTACGTCGCGGCATCGGAATAAGTTTACAGAGCAGGGAGCTGTCAAATCTCCCTGCTCTCAGCTGCTAGAGGCAGCTGAGGGCTGGGAGCGTCCCTGCTCTGCCAGGTGAGATCGATATTAGTATCGATCTCACCCGTTTAACCCCTCAGATGCGGTGCGCAATAGCGAGCACCGCATCTGAGTGGTTTTGGAGAGAGTGAGGGAGCTCCCTCTCTCCCCCACCGACACCCGGCGATACGATCGCCGAGTGTCTGTGTCTCTAATGGCAGCCGGGGGCCTAATAAAGGCCCCCAGGTCTGCCTGGAGTGACTGCCTGCTAGATCATGCCGGAGGCATGACCTAGCAGATGCCGGAGGCATGACCTAGCAGATTTAAACGGATAGGCAGTAATACACTGCAATACAAAAGTATTGCAGTGTATTACAATAGCGATCGGAGAATCGCATATTAAAGTCCCCTAGTGGGACTAGTAAAAAAGTAAAAAAAAAGTTTAATAAAGTTAATGAAAAAAAACATTTGAAAAAAAATGAAAAACCCAGCTTTTCCCCTTACACAATGCTTTACAATTAAAAAAACCAAAATAAAGTAAAAAAGTTACACATATTTGGTAACGACCCCGACTATATATCTATAACATTATTTAACCCACACGGTGAACGCCGTAAAAAATTTAATAAAAAACTATGGAAAAATTGCTGTTTTCTGTGAATCCTGACTTTAAAAAAATGTTATAAAAAGTGATCAAAAAGTCGCATCTACTCAAAAATGGTACCAACAAAAACTACAAGTCTTCCCGCAAAAAAAAAGCCCTCATACAACCGCATCGGCGAAAAAATGAAAACGTTACGGCTCTTCAAATATGGAGACACAAAAACAAATAATTTTGAAAAAAAAGCGTTTTTACTGTGTAAAAGTAGTAAAACATACAAAAACTATACAAATTTGGTATCGTTGCAATCGTAAGAACCCGCTGAATAAAGTTATTGTGTTATTTATATCACACGGTAAACGGCGTAGATTTAAGACACGAAAAAGAGTGGCAAAATTTCATTTTTTTTTCTATTTCCCCCCAAATAAAAGTTAATAAAAGTTAATCAATAAATAATATGTCCCCCAAAATGGTGCTATTGAAAAGTACAACTTGTCCCGCAAAAAACAAGACCTTATATAGCTATGTCGACTCAAAAATATAAACGTTATAGCTCTTGGAATGCGACGATGGAAAAACTTAAAAAATGGCTTGGTCATTAAGGTTTAAAATAGGCTGGTCATTAAGGGGTTAAAAAAGAATGAAAATGTTAAAAAAAAGTGTAAAAGTAAAAGTTATAAGTGACATAAACAAGAACTACTTTTTTTCCTATAGTAAGTCTTTTATTATAGGAAAAAAAATGACACGTAAATAAAAAGTACACATATTTGGTATCACCGCGTTCATAACGACCCCAACTATAAAACTTTAGTGTTATTTTTCCTGCACGGTGAACACCGCAAATAAAATAAACGAAAAACTATGCCAGAACAGCTATTTTTTTGTCATTACTCCTCCCAAAATATACAATAAAAAGTGATCAAAAAGTGTACGCCAAAATGGTACCAATACAAACTACATCCAATCCCGCAAAAAACAAGCCCTTACACAGCTTTTTTGACTGAAAATAAAAAAGTTATGGCTCTCAGAATATGGTGACACAAAAAATAGTTTCTTTTATAAATAAGTTATTTTATTGCGCAAACGCTGTAAAATGTAAAAATAACAATATACATATGGTATCGCCGTAATCATATTGACCCGCAGAATAAAATATAATGGTCATTTATAGCCCAGGGTGAACGCCGTAAAAAAGAAATAAAAAATATTGTCAGAATTGATTGTTTTTGGTCACCTTGCTTGCCGAAAAATTGAATAAAAAGTGATCCAAAAAATCGCATGTACCCCAAAATGGTACCAATGAAATCTACAGATTGTCCCGCAAAGAATAAGCCCTCACACGGCTCCGGTGGTGAAAAAATAAAAAAAGTTCTGGCTCCCAGAATATGGCGATGCAAAATGTGCAGTGTTCCAAAAGAGGATAAGATCGGGTGCCATTTATAAGTGCCACACTGGCCACATATCTGCGGATTATTATTTATTTACCGCATTATTATACCCTCTTATTATGCCCCTGATGTACTCTGCCCAGCCTACATGTACCCCCACATTATAAACTGAAATACCAGCAAAACGCCAGAGCTACTACCAAGCTAAATCTGCACTCCAAAAGCCAAATGCCACTCCCTCCCTTCTGAGCCCTACTGCGTGCCCAGACAGCTGTTTACGTTCGCCGATATGGCATCGCCATACCCAGGAGAACCCTGTTAATATTTTATTTTTGGTATTTGTGGCACAAACTGGGCACAACATATAGTGCACTAAAATGGCACATCAGTCGAAAATTGTAATTTTCACTTTGCACCATCCGCTGCGCATGAAACCTTTCAGCAAAAAAGTGGATTTTTACCTTTACAGACTAATTCCAATGAATTTAGCAAAACAACTATTTGGTCAAAATGCTAACTTTACCCCTAAAAAAATTCCTTGAGGGGTGTAGTTTCCAAAATGGGGTCACTTTTGGGGGGTTTCCACTATTTTGGTTCCTCCAGTGCATTGCAAACGCGACACAGCACTGAAAACTATTCCATCAAAATCAGAAATCCAAAATCCAAATGGCGCTCCTTCCCTTCAGAGCCCTGCTGTGGGTCCAAACAGCAGTTTATTACCACATATGGGGTATTGCTATAATCGGAAGAAATTGCCTAACATATGTTGGGGTGTTTTTTATAATTTATTCCTTGTAAAAAATAAAAATGTCTATGTTTTTTCAGAAAAAAAAGTAGATTTTCATCTTCACATACTAATTCAAATAAATTTAGCAGAAAAAATGCTAACTATACCCCTAGATAAATTCCTTGAGGGGTGTAGTTTCCAAAATGGGGTCACTTTTGGGGGTTCTTTACTGTTTTGGCACCACAAGACCTATTCAAACCTGACATGGTGCCTAAAATATATTCTAAAAAAATGAGGCCCCAAAATCCTCTAGGTGCTCCTTTGCTTCTGAGGCCGGTGTTTCAGTACATTAGCACGCTAGGGTCACATGTGGGATATTTATAAAAACTGCAGAATCTGGGCAATAAGTATTGAGTTGAGTTTCTTGGGTAAAACCTTCTGTGGTACTGAAAAAAATGTATTACAAATGAATTTTGGCAAAAAAATATGAAATTTGTAAATTTCATCTCTACATTGCTTTAATTCCTGTGAATCGCCTAAAGGGTTAAAACACTTTCTGAATGCTGTTTTGAATACCTTGAGAGGTGCAGTTTTCAAAATGGGGTGATTTATCGTGACTTTCTAATATATAAGGCCCTCAAAGCTACTTCAGAACTGAACTGGTCCCTAAAAAAATGGCCTTTTGAAATTTTCTTGAAAATATGAGAAATTGCTGCTAAAGTTCTAAGCCTTGTAACGCCCTAGAAAAATAAAAGGACGTTAAAAAAATGATGAAAACATAAAGTAGACATATGGGAAATATGAACTAGTAAGTATTTTGTGTGGTATTACCATCTGTTTTACAAGTAGATACATTTAAATTTAGAAAAATGCACATTTTTGCAAATTTTCTCTAAATCTTGGTGTGTTTTTTACAAATAAATATTGAATTTGTCGACCAAATTTTTTCACTAACATAAAATACAATATGTCATGAGAAAACAATCTCAGAATCACTTGGATAGGTAAAAGCATTCCAGAGTTATTACCACATAAAGTGACACATGTCAGATTTGAAAAATCGGCTTCGTCCTGAAGGCCAAAACAGGCTCAGTCCTGAAGGGGTTAAGTATTACCACCTGAAGTAAAAAAAACAACAACAAATGTTTACACTAAAACATTAAGACATAATCCTAACTATATGTCAGCAATACCAAAGTGGCATAATACATATGTCTGACTATGAATATAAAACATCTTAATTGTATCTAAAACTATGAAAATAAATATATAAAGAATACATCAGCTGAGACAGTACAAAAACATGATTTATGAAAATGTATATTTTATATAGAGTTAAACAGCATATAATGTTTTCACTCACTGGTCAATATATATTTTATAATTTATATTTACTTTTCTGAGTCAGTTTAAGTTCCAAAATCACAGTTTTTAAGGTCCTTAGATAATGTTTAACAAGCAAAGTCCATAAGGCTGACACTGGGTCACTGTAGTTCTCTCTTTTGAAGGAGTGATTGATGACCATGATCAACTTTGGTTCAGTAACCACATCTTTCATTAAAGAATCCTGAGAAGTACTGTCTGCAGAGAAATATTGGTAGAGCATATGAAAAGTGAAATTGATTAAATTAAAGCCCTATTTTATACCAGGATTAGCTTTATTTTCAATTAAAACATACTGTAAAACAAGGGGCTCTGTCCACAGTTTATAACTGCCTTATCTCCAACCTAATCTTTACTTTACAATGCTCACTTGGTCAAAAGTTTTAAAAAAAAACACCCAGTTAGGCATTAAGAACAACTTTGCATAAATCTTAAAATGTTCATAACGTGGTCAAAAATAAAAGTCTTTAAAAAATAAAAACAGTAGTTATCTATATTAAACGCGCCTAATAGATTAGGAAGGAGTTAGGGCAGTTATAAACTGGTGACAGAGCCTCTTTAAATATTATCAAGGATCCTGAAAGTTAAATGTTATAGGAAACTAACTCAATTACAACTGAGGAAATGCTATTATGAAATAATTTTAAAATAAGAGAATGATAACCTATTTAAAATAACCTATTTCATTCTCCAGATATACAAAGAGGGAACGCTAACAACATTTCTACACCAGTTGTATGGCATAGGAATGTTGCAAAAAGCCCAAAAGGCGTAACAAATTCGACTTTTGGGCCGTTTACCCTGCTCTCGCCACTTTTTTAAAAGTGGGTAAAGCTTATTGGAAGGGGCGTGGTCCCTGCAGCCCGACGCATTTACTATAATTTATGACAGAATCTGGGGAAAATTATAGCGGAAATCTACGCCAGCTCCATTTGTGTCGCACAGGCAGCCGAAGATGTGACACATTTATTAAGAGGCGTGAAATTGAATTTGTCGCATCTTACTCAAGATTGCTTTCTATTAAGACTGGCATTGCCTTAAAAGATCTCTTCCAAAGAATATACAAAATAATTAACAAGAATGACAAACAGCAGTGTTAGGACATGATATTTTTTATATTTTAACCCCTTTAGGACGCAGCTTGTTTTGGCCTTGTGGCACAGACGATTTTTTCAAATCTGACATGTGTCACTTTATGTGGTAATAACTCTGGAATGCTGTACCTATCCAAGCGATTCTGAGATTGTTTTCTAGTGACATATTGTACTTTATGATAGTGGAAAAATTTGGTCGATAAATTCAATATTTATTCGTGAAAAAAAACTAAATTTAGAGAAAATTTGCAAAAATGTGAATTTTTCTAAATTTAAATGTATCAGCTTGTAAAACAGATAGTAATACCACACAAAATAGTCACTAGTTACCATTTCCCATATGTGTACTTTATATTTGCATCGTTTTTTTAACATCCTTTTTTTTTTCTAGGACATTACAAGGCTTAGAAATTTAGCAGCAATTTCTCACATTTTCAAGAAAAATTCAAAAGGCTATTTTTACAGGCACCAGTTCAGTTCTGAAGTAGCTTTGAGGGCCTTATATATTAGAATCCCCCAATAAATCACCCCATTTTAAAAACTACACCCCTCAAATTATTGAAAACAGCATTCAGAAAGTTTTTTAACCCTTTAGGCGTTTCACAGGAAATAAAGCAAAGTAGAGGGGAAATGTACAAATTTCTCTTTTTTTTTTGCGAAATTCATTTGTAATAAAAAAATAATTGTGTAACACAGAAGGTTTTACCAAAGAAATACAACTCAATATTTATTGCCCAGGTCCTGCAGTTTTTAGGAATATTCCACATGTGGCCCTAGTGCCCTAATGGACCGACACACCGGCCTCAGAAGCAAAGGAGCACCTAGTGGATTTTGGGGCCTGCTTATTTTTAGATTATATTTTAGGCACCATGTCGGGTTTGAAGAGGTTTTGTGGTGCCAAAACAGTGTAAACTCCCCAAAAGTGACCGCATTTTGGAAACTAGACCCCTCAAGGAATTTATCTAGGGGTATAGTTAGCACTTCGACCCCACAGGTATTTTTCTATATTTATTGGAGTTAGTCTGTGAAAATGAAAATCTACTTTTTTCTGAAAAAACATAGAAATTTTTAATATTTATAAGGAATAAAGAAAAAAATGCACCCCAACATTTGTAAAGCATCTTCTCCCGATTATGGCAATACCCCATATGTGGTAATAAACTGCTGTTTGGACCCATGGCAGCGCTCAGAAGGGAAGGAGCGCCATTTGGATTTTGGAGCGCAGATTTTGCTGGATTGGTTTTTAGTTCCATGTCGTGATTGCAACGCCCTGGAGGGAAGAAAACAGTAGAAACACCCCAAAAGTGACCCCATTTGGGAAACTACACCCTCAAGGAATTTTTCTAGGGGTATAGTAAGCATTTATACCACACTGTTTTATTGCAGAATTTAGTAGAATTAGGCCGTGAAAATGAATATAAACATTTTTGTCCACTAAAATGTTGCATTTTTTCATTTTTACAAGGGGTAAAGGAGAAAAAGTCACCCTAAATTTGTAACGCAGTATCTCCCGAGTATGACAGTACCCCACATGTGGTAATAATTTATTTTTTTAATAGAAATTAATTAACCTTTGCAGGACTGATCCTTTTTTGTTTTTCAATTTTAGTTTTTCACTCCCCGCCTTCCAAACGCCATAACTTTTTTTTTTTTCCATGAATTGAGCGGTGTGAGGGCTTATTTTTGGCAGGACGAGCTGTAGTTTTTATTGGTACAATTTTTTGGTACATGCAACTTTTTGATCACTTTTTATGACATTTTATTTAGAGCTTTGGTGACCAAAAACAGTGATTTTGGCGTTTTAAATTCTTTATTTCTTACGGCGTTCATAATGCGCTATAAATGACAATTTTACTTTATTCTGCGGCTCGGTACGATTACGGCGATACCATATGTATAGATTTTTTTATGTTTTTCAGCGTTTGCACAATAAAATCACTTTTTTATAAAATAATTTATTTCCTGTCACCATATTCTGAGAGCCGTAACTTTTTTATTTTTCAGTCAAAAAAGCTGTGTAAGGGCTTGTTTTTTGTGGGACAGGTTGTAGTTTTTATTGGTACTATTTTCGGGTACATGCAACATTTTGATCACTTTTTATTCTATATTTTGGGAGGGGTGGTGGTTTTTAGTTTGTTTTTTTTTGCGGCGTTCACCATGCGGTAAAACTAACATTATACTTTTATAGATTGGGTCATTACAAACGTGGTGATACCATATATGTGTACTGTTTTTTAACTGTTTAATTTTTTCCCTATAAAAAGAGGCTTATTATAGGAAAAAAAAATGTTTTGTTTTTACACATTTTTCTTAACTTTTTTTTTTTACTTTTTTCTTTACTTTTTACACTTTCTTTTTCTACCTGCAGCTTTGATCGCTGCTAGAATACATTACACTACCTAGGTAGTGTAACGTATTCCAACTGTCAGTGTGACGTCACAGTCACTCTGACAGTTAGTCTACGAGGACCAGCCAGAGGCTGATCCTCATAGGCTTCCATACATGGCAGACCCGGAGGCCGTTGTCTGGCCCCCGGGTGCCATCACAAGCATCAGCAGCCTCCACAATTGCATGGGGGCTGCTGATGTGCTACAAACCCCCTTCATGCGAAGATCGAAAATCGAGCCCCGCATGTAACGGGTTAATTGCCAAAATCAGCAGCAATGAGCCGCTGATCGGCAACAGTGGAGTGTCAGCTGTCAGGGACAGCTGACCTCCCGGTTCCCGATGTATACTGTCACCGACACTGTCACCGACACTGTCACAGACACTGTCGCCGACAGTGTACATTGCGAACGGCAGTGACGTCCTGTCACTCTGACAGGACGTCTATCAGGAGGCTGGTCCTGATAGGCTTCCGTACATGGCAGACACGGAGGCCATTTCATTGTGAGGTCTGCCGATGTGCTTGAAACCCCTTAATGCGGTGATTGCAATCGATCACCGCAATTAAGGGGTTAATTGCCGAAATCAGCGGAAATAAGCCGCTGATCGGCATACAGTGGAGTGTCAGCTGTCAGGCACAGCTGGCCTCCCAGTTCCCGGTTCACACTGTCGCCGACAGTGGGCACCGGGAACCACGCAGTAACTGTACGTCCCTGTGCGCTAAGACACTGGCCACATGGACGTACAGTTGCGTTGTGGTGCACCTAGGGGTTAAATCAGACAGCCGAAGATGTGACTAATTTAAATTTGTCGCATCTTACTATAGATTGTTTTTTTTTTTTATTAAGACTGGCATAATCTTAATACATCTCTCCCTAAGTATATCCCTAAGTATATCCCACAGTTAAATCAGATGATCCTAGTACATCTAGACATTAACATTATTCTATCTACCGCAAAAACAGCTAACGTATTACAGTAGGAATACAATTATATCATTCTCATACATCATTCAGTTCAGATCACTTTATCTGATTTGATTTTTAAGTATCCTTAGGACAGAAATTGACAACACTTTATGAACGCTGACAGGTATGATAACCAGAAAGATATGGTTAAATGAAAGGAACCAAAAAGTAATCTGGCCTTTCCTTTCAATCTACCACACTATAACATTACTGGTCATACTTTCTAATTGCTCCCATACAACCACATATTCCATGTTTTATGCTAATAAGGACTAATATGATAAATGAAGCATTTAAAATAATTTTAAAGTTTGGCTGGCTAGTAATTCTTGGGAAGATGCACCACTTTTCCAAGTCTTTTAGGGTTTCTTAGAAATACGCATTGATAGCCTATCCTTGGAAAAGGCTATCAATGTGTAATCGGTAGGTGTGCAATCATTAGGATAACAAAGACCGTAGAATTGCCCTCTCGCTAGGTGGCAGGGATTAGTCAAACATTTATGTCCAAAAACCTTTTGGCCACAAAATATCCCTTTATGTTCCTTAGCTAGATATAACATAACTTTTAATATTTATTCAATAAATCTTCATAAATTGTACCCTTATGATATGTGTTTAAAAGAACTGGTCGCTCTGCAAAAATTGCTGTAAATACTTGTGGTAAACTCCCTGAGTAATACACATTAAGTCACTACAGTGTAACACTATAGTTCACTGCAGCGCATCCTTAGGCCCCATGCACATGACCGTAGTTGTCATCCGTAATTCCGGATCTGTAATTAGGGATGGAATTGCAGATCCATTAATTTCTATTGGCCAAGGACACCTTTCAGTATATTTTCGGATGTGTGTCCGTGCCGTAGAAATTATCTGCAAAATATAGAACATGTCCTATTCTTGTCTGCAATTGCGGCACAGACTCCCCATAGAAGTCTATGGGCACTTCCGCAATTGCAGTAGCCGTCCGTAATTACGAAAGTGTTGCTATGCGATGCCAAGGGATTCCCCAAGGTGCAGGTGACACGTCCAAAACACCAGCACTTTTCAGAGTACACCATGGCTCTGACCAAAGCCCAAGTGGAGCAGCTGATTTTATCCATCCAGGACCGCCCAGTGATATGGGACAAGTGTCTGGAGAAAGATAAGGACACAAATTTGAAGGAGAAGGCCTGGATTGAAGTAGTAAAGGAGCTTCACTCAGAGGAGTGTGAAACAGCCACAAGAAAACAGAGGAACAAGTTCTGTAAGTTTCCACCCCACCCAAACTTTATTACCTTGAATAACCCTCACATCCTCCCATAATTATTTTTTAACTGTAATCATATATTTTTTTTTTTATATGGGCAACGATGATAAAATTCACTTGAACACATGCAGAGACCAGTATCGAAGGGAGCTCATGTCAAAGAGCCGTGCAACTGCGCTACTTAAGTGACGTTATGGATATTGGGCAGTAAGTATATAACGCATATTTTTAATAATTATTTAAACTTGTTTTGATTTCTGACACATAGGCCTATGCTAATTTTCTGCACGATGTAGCAAACTACAAGCTGTCAAAAATTCTATGTTGCTAGTTGTGTATGTGGGGCTCATGTGGACACACGGGCCTATTCAATGTTGCACAGATACCTGTGCAACATAGCATACTTCCATCCGTCACACAATTATATGTTGCTAGGTGTATGAAGGGCTTATGTTTTTGTGTAGCAAGGACAATTTTTTTTTGTGTTTAGCAGGTAGGGCACAGTTTACACAGTTTATTTATTTTCTCTGTTTTCAATCCTAGAACTAGAGACAGTCTCCAAGAGGAAGACTTAGATGAGACACAAATAGAGTCTCCAGCTGTAAGACCCTCCCAAGCTATGCCAGATCCGGTGACACGGGATCCAGAAGGCCCAGTTGACCCTCCTTCAGAACCTCGAGCATCGGGATCAAAAGGGCGCAAGCGCGGCTGGGGAGAGGAGAACAACAGGGCCATGATTGACTCCCAGGTCCTGGCGCATTTAACAGGGCGTCAAGAGGAGAGCCTGGAGGACACATTTGCCCTCACAGTGGCCACACATTTCTTGCAGGTTCCCCCCGGAACACCTCTTCAAATGTGAGTCAGCCATTCTGGGGCTCCTGGAGGTGTTTGCCAACAGTCCTTCTCTGATCTGATAGAACTCTATGGCATTATAGAGTTCCATTGGAGAAGGACTGGCTTGGTGTGCAAACATCATCCATCAGGGGTTACAACAACCCTTCCCAGCATCTGTACTCCAAGGATAGGGGCATGTACCAGACCCCAAACGCCTCTTTTTCCACTGGGCAGTACGACTACCCACACTCCTCACAAGGACAGGGGGGAGCAGTCTAGAGGCACTGTTCATGGTGCTATTGTACCAGAATTCATAGATTTCATTTTTTCTTTTTTTGTTATGTATATATTATGTTTTTTACATTTTTTGTTTAAAAAATAAATTTTTAGAAAATTTGATAACCAGTTATAACAAGTTTCATTCTCTTTTGATGTTAATTTTTGTTTACGTGTGATGTACGTAGAATGTATGAATATATGTGTTGTACGTAGAATGTATGGGTATGTGTGATGTATGTAGAATGTATGGTAATGTGTGTAGTATGTTGAATGTATAAAGTCATGAATAATTACACACCACACAGAAGAGTTTTTTTTTTTTTTTTATTTAAATTTGCAATTTCATTACTTTTTATTTTATCATCTCTTGTTTCTTTTATGTGGTATTGCAGGTTTCATTGTGAACCACTTTATTTTTTATTTTTACTTCACTAAACTTAAACTAAAAATAATAATATATAATGAGGTATTGTTTGTATATCTGCACACAATACCTTTTTAATTTTAAATAAATATACCTTTTTGATTTAAAAAATCTATACATTTTTTATTAAAAAAAATAACCAAAAAAATTAACAAAACAAAAATAAATAAATAAAAGTGGAAAATAAAGGTATTTCTGCAGAAATACATATGCTCGCAACACACGTCAAGGGTCCTGATTCTCTTGTGAGTCTCTAACTAATAACTAAAACCAGGAACAACTAACCATCTAAGAAAAGCAACAGTCCAAAACCAACACAGGAAAGACAACTGTCCAAATCAAATTATCTACCACCGTGGATTTCATCCATCTGCCAAGTGACTGCACCAGCTGATGACACAAAGTAGTCTGCATAGAATTCCGACAGTCCAGCTGCTCCAGGTCTTCTATGCAGGGGGATGTCCACAGGGATGGTAGAAGTAATTTCAAACTTCTCCAGGTCACTGTCAAGCGCAGACTCATGAAGTTGTGTAGGATGACACTGGCTTAGATAACCAGCATCACGTTATGTGAATCAATTTGAAGAGGGATCTGGAATACCCGCCACTTGTTGCTGAGAATCACAAAGCACACTCCACATACCGTCTCGCACGGGTGAGCCGGTAGTTAAAAATATGCCTAATTTAATCCAAACTATGCCAGGGGAATGGCCACAACACATGGGAGGGAGTCCAAATCCTTCAGATGCCACAATAATGAATGGTGCTGGAGGTCCAGAAGATCCAGGCAGTTGTCTCGGTTCTGGAAGGGTGAGCTGGTTGGACTGAAGCCGTTCACCTATTCTGGAAGCCCTGAAGATGCCAGCATCCAAAAAACTCCAATAGGCCCCTCTATCTACAATAACAAACCGGTTAGCTACTGTCAGCCAAGGCCAACAACACCACAGAGAAATACTGCTTGTAATTGAAGAATAGGGACCCTGAGTGAGGCGGCTTTTTCACACGAATGTGTTTCCCATCCAGTGCGCCGACACAGTTGGGAAACTGTGCAGATTGTTAGAAGCACTCAGCAATACAAAGCCAGTCTTCTGCCTTGGGCTGTAGCATCACCGGTGCTCTCTGTTGCTGCCAGATGACTTTGCAAGTCAGACAGATGAGCTGCGAAATAGTGCAGCAACCCAGGAAAAAAACTCAAAATGCAGTGATGCAAATGAGTGGCCAGGAACCTGTGAAGAAAAAAAACTAATTAGTACTTCTAGCAGTAACAGGGTGACAGGACACCAATAGACACAGGGGACAAGTACGGTTATACTATCTGCTGCAGGGTGACATGGCAGCAATGGGCAAAGGGGACATTATGTGTTCTTACCTGAGGGTGACAATGAGCCGATCCTCCGGAGAGATGCACCGTCACATGTTGGTGTCCTGGAAGGTGATTCCGGGATCAAGGTCCGACAACAGACGGTCAAAGCTGGAGATAGTCATGCGGCAGAAGTTGTGAAACTTGTCCTGGTGTTGATGCAGGTCAACATAGAGGGTGTGGAAATGCCCCTTCCTGGGACGTCGGGAGACAATGGGGTGAACACAGTACCTTCTCCTCTTCATTTTTTCTTTCACCATAGTTTGCTGTCCGAATCACCGAAAGACGAGCTAGTCCAAAAGAGCATGACCCACACGTCTGTAGGGCATCCTTGCAGCAAAAGAAACCAAAGCTCGATCAGCCAAGAAATCCAACAGAGCTCTGACAAAGCACAAATGGCAGAGAAAATGGCACCAGAGCGATCATTTGACCTTGTTAGGGGTTTGGGACATCTTGGTGACATCATTTGTAGCCTCCCTTTTTATTTTTGTGGATCCGTAAATACGTATGCGCTACAGATGCACTACATACCATAATTACGGATACTGTCCCGTATTTGCGGATAACTATGGATCTGTATTTGCGGACAGTAAAAACCATTACGGTCGTGTGCATGAGGCCTTAGATATATGCATCAATTTTTTTAATGGTCCTGTATGGGTAGCTGCAAACAACTCAGTACAGTTCTGATTGATTTATTACTATAATGCAAATCTAGCATAAATTCAAATTCACCGCACAGCCTGCCCAACATGTTTCACCATGTCTGTCATTTTCAGGGGAATGAGGCTAAAGTCGAGGCTGGTGTGCAATGACCATCTATCATTGATATCAAGCCCATCAGCAGAAAAACAGGGCAACAGTGTTAACCCAGCCCTTCAATGTCTTTCTACACACAGTGGTGCATCCATACATGCACTTGAGTGAGGCTCAGCTGCAGTACCAGACAAAGTCACATGTAAAGGAGCACCTCTGTGTTTAGGAAAATATTAAAGGTGCCAACAATGCTCCACCAAGCACCCCGGTCCGTTCACTATGTCTCCAAAATAGCCTTACCGAATAAACATTGTTGGACTATCCTTAGCCTCAACCATTGGAACATAATACCTCTAATGGGGTTTGATAAAGTCCTGATGCCTTAGAATAGGCAATACCCACAAAATTGTAGTGACATAAATATCTGTCACTGTGCAGGATCAAGCACCCGTCTGCCAGGGATAAAGGGTTGATATTAGAGCCACCACAGTGATCAGCTGATCTCCATAGGTTTGGCATCCGAGACCCTCATAATCAGCTTCTTTTGTTGCGGAAAGAAGAATTTGGCTGATCATTTCCCTAGTGCTGGCCTCTGAAGGGAAAATGTAGTATTACATGGTGACCGTTCTGATGAAACTGCTTCATGTTATTGGCTCTCTTTTTTTTACTCATATAGGGGGATCCTGAATATGATGTCCATATGCTAATACAAGGCAAAAAAGCAGGGGTTGTAATGATGGAACAATCTCTTTATCCTTGTAAACTAGTGAAAGCAATAGTTGTTATAGAGTTAAAGACTGTGAAGATAGAGTAAAGCATAAAAAGTTTTAAAATGCAGAAGTATATAATTATGATAGTCTTTCAGTCTGTATAGCACAGCACATAACAGTTTTTTCTTATAGAGCTGCAGTAACATTTATAATGTTTTCACTGTTGAAACTTGGATTTCCTCTAATCTGTTGATCGACAAACAGCTGAAAAAGAGATATTAACTTGTTTCCCTTCTGGTGAAAAACATTAGTATAATTTTTAAGGGTACTGTCATTTCCAGGCATATGGATTAAAAAATTCAAGTCTTCTGGCAAAATGTTCTTGTAAATTGTCTGCTCTTAATAGAACAGTCACTTTGTGTTAGATCTCAAAGATGAACAATGTAAATGTAAAATGACTCATTCAGAAGCCTGATTGTCTTTAGTCATGATCTGTCTAATTACTCTTGTTTCCTGGAGAGCTGCACCAACTACATTTTGCCTATTAGAATGAATTATGAGCACATTATCATCCCCTGGAGCTGCTTCATTTCCAACAATATGTACAGTTTGAAAGAGAAAAAAGTTAACCAACCAGTCTCCTAAGACATTGTACAGTGAAAATTACTTTTTGAAGGAAGAATAATGAATAATTCGTTAGACTGTTTAATATATCTAATAATTAATAACCAGTAGTTCAGAGGGTGCTTACAAGTATATATAAAATCTGTGACCTGAAAACATTATTAGTGAAGCATAATCCACAGTTCAAAAACCCCATTATGAAGAAAATAAATATAGGTCTCTAGGAAGGCCTTTATGAAAAATGGTCTATTGATTGTCCAGCCTTAAATTATGTAAAATCTGTAATCAATATAGTGCAAATATACAGTAGGATGTTTACATATTTTGAATGGGGGCACAAGAGCTTCAAGATCAGTCTCTGCTGTTGCACTGGGCATAAAAATAAGAAAAGCACTTTAAAGGTTCTAGCTTCAGCATTAAAACAATACTGATAACGTGATATATGTAGACTTATTTAAAGCAGGTTAAAGTGGGAGCTGCATACACTGTACTTGTAGCTCTCAATTCAGTTTCTGTGAAGAGCAGAGTGGAGCCAGAGGGGGATGTGCTGGCAGTGTGCAGGGAGAGAAGGTGGATCTGTGATTTGTGATACTTCTAAGGTCCCTGTATGGATTCAAATGGCCTCAGTGTGAGGGGCAATATGAACTTATTTTCATGATATCACCCCCCTTATCAAACCCTCTTCAACCACTCCCCTTTACTCTTGAGTGTCGGATATAGCGGATATTATATTATAATACAAGCGACTGCTAGAGTTGTCACTCAAGAGCAGAGGGGAGGGATTACAGTCGAGAAGCCGGAACACTAACCTGATCGGCGGACACAGCAAAATTTAAGTGTGCCGAGTGGTTTCCATGGCAGCCGGAGGCCCAGTGAAGGCCTCCAGGTCTGCCTTCTGAGCAGGCAGACCTGGGGGTAAGTAGGGTACGTTTACGCATAGCGTAAAAACACTGCAGATTTTCCACGACAGAATTTGTTGCGGAAAATCCGCAGCATAATACAGTTGCAGCAAAGTGGATGAGATTTAAACAAATCTTATGCACACGCTGCATAAATGATGAGTGGAGAAAACGATCAGAAGTTTTTTAATCCGCAGGCGTGTCAATTGTATTTGCGTAAATGCTGCATATTTGTTGTGATTTTCCCAATTGAATTCAATGGGGAGGTAAAACCTGCAACAAATATCAAAAATTGTGTTTTTGTGGCGGAATTAGCAGCAATTATACTTGCCCAGAATTCTGTGTTTCTTTATTCTCCTGGGATGATGTTTTATCCCATGTGACCGTTGCACCCAATCACAGGCTGCAGCAGTCACATGGGATGAAATGTCATCCCAGGAATTCCCTGCGGTTCGTAGGTAGGTTACACTGTGTGCTTTTATGCAGCGTATCCGCCCTGTGTGAACTTACCCAAAAGGTGAGTATGCCAATGTCTTTTTATCCTGAAGTCATCAACAGTAGATGAGTAAGTGAAGAATAAGTAACATAACTAGTAATATGTAATAGCAATATGTATCGTGCATCGCGTTTACAAGATCCTTCTTGTAAATGTACTTGTTCATTTCATTTTATATCCCCAAACTCAATTCTCCTCCCAGGATTTATGAATTATATGGTTTGTTTACTAAAACTAGATTACACTAGAAGACAGTAGAACTAAGAATGATGATAAAACATCAGGTGTAAGTGATCCCTGTATGAAATAGTATTACAGCACTCCATTCCAATCAGAGCCATTTTTTATATTTTCAATATTAGAAACAGCAGTATTTCTACCAGATGAAAACGAATAGGTAATCTTCTAGAAATGTGACTGAGTAATACAGGCATATGAGTTCTGCAAATGCAAATCTGTTAAATAAACATTGGAGGTAGGAAAATAACTAAAACTTGTTTGAAAATCCTCTTTCCATTCTTATAACAAGTTACAAATATTGAATTAGTGATTCTCCACAATATGTTTCTGCCACTCACAAAAAGCTGTACATAGAAGCATTACAATATTTACAGCATGACCTAGGACATGTTAATTATGTGACCTAGCTGCTTACAATTTTTTTTTAAGAGGACAGGAACAAGTAAAGAAAAAAAAATTGATTCTAAGAGGGTCATTGTACCATTAAATATTATTTACATTCTATTAACCCATTGAAAACTTTCCTAATTTTATAACTATGGCTGAAATAAATAAATTGGTAGAGATCTTTCAATAGTGTCATAGTATGCATTCAAAATAGCTATAAATTTATCAATATTGTGCGAGTTCCATGATAAATTTTGTGCAACTCGCAGGTCTAAACCCTTCACGCTTCTGGATGTAACTGCATGTCCTGGTGCGGGGGTTTAAGTATGAAACGTGCTCACACGCTGAGCCCGCTCCATACACTATGGGTATCATCTGTGTATTACAGCTGACACCCTGCACTAACGGCCAGGAATAGAGATTGCTCTGTACCTGGCAGTTTAAATACTTAGATGCCACTGTCATTTAAGCTGTTAAAAAGAGGAGTGGCCTTTTCCGACAGCCCATCGGGCCCCACCACGACGCGATTGCGGGGTGCTGATGGTTGTCTTGGCATCTCGGGGGTCCAGTGAAGGCCCCAAGGTCTGCCTTCTTTCTGCCTCTGTTAAGCAGTGTTCAAATCCCATAGGGCTACTTATAAAAAGTGTGAAAAAAATAAATTTTTTCCTCTAAAGTAATGTCAAAAGTAAACAAAATTGGTATTGCTGCATCCATAAAAGCCTGAACTATTAAAATATAACATTATTTAACTCGCACAGTTAACGCCGTAATAAAAAAAAAAAAACACTGGAATCGCTGTTTTTTGGTCACCTTAGCTCTTAAAAAAATTATAAAAACTCGTCAAATGTTGTATATACCAAAACATTGTATCAATAAAAACAACAGCTTATCCCACAAAAATAAGCCTTCATACCGCTCAATTGACAGATTTCTGGCTCTCAGAATGTAGTGAAACAAAACAATTTTTTTGAACAAATAGTTTTCTTCTTTGTAAAAGTACTAAAACATTAAAAATCCTATATAAATATAGTATCTCAATAATCGCATTGAGCTGCAGAATAAAGTTAAAGAGGCTCTGTCACCACATTATAAGTGCCCTATCTCCTACATAAGGAGATCGGCGCTGTAATGTAGGTGACAGTAATGCTTTTTATTTAGAAAAACGATCTGTTTTCACCACTTTATTAGCGATTTTAGATTTATGCTAATGAGTTGCTTAATGCCCAAGTGGGCGTGTTTTTACTTTAGACCAAGTGGGCGTTGTACAGAGGAGTGTATGACGCTGACCAATCAGCGTCATGCACTCCTCTCCATTCATTTAGTCAGCGCATAGGGATCCTTTTAGATCGCTATGTGCTATCTTATACTAACACATTAACGATACTGAAGTGTTTAGACAGTGAATAGACATTCCACGGGATGTCTATTCACAATCTCTGCACTTCGTTACTGTTTCTATGGTAGTTACAGCAGAGGAAGCGTAATCTCGTTGTAACCTGTCATCTACAGCGTAATCTCGCAAAATTATGCTTCCTCTGCTGTAACTACCACAGAAACAGTAACGAAGTGCAGAGATTGTGAATAGACATCCCGTGGAATGTCTATTCACTGTCTAAACACTTCAGTATTGCTAATGTGTTAGTATAAGACAGCACATAGCGATCTAAAAGGATCCCTATGCGCTGACTAAATGAATGGAGAGGAGTGCATGACGCTGATTGGTCAGCGTCATACACTCCTCTGTACAACGCTCACTTGGTCTAAAGTAAAAACACGCCCACTTGGGCATTAAGCAACTCATTAGCATAAATCTAAAATCACTAATAAAGTGGTGAAAACAGATTGTTTTCTTAAATAAAAAGCACTGCTGTCACCTACATTATAGCGCCCATCTCCTTATGTAGGAGATAGGGCACTTATAATGTGGTGACAGAGCCTCTTTAAGTTAACGTTTTTACCAAATGGTGAAATCCGTTAAAACAAAACCCAAAATACAATGGAGGAATCACAGGTTTTTCCAGTCGACTGCACTATTGATTCCATCAAAAACAACGGAACCCTGTAACATCGGTGACAAACGGAAACCATTAGCAACGTTTCCGTCACCATTGAGATAAATGGTGATGCAAACAGAAGCTAAGGTTTCCGTTTGTCACCGATGTGACAGTAAGTGTAAACAATGTCTACAGCTCTTAAAAAATGTATGTAAAATAATTCTGGTGCATTTATCTTAAAAGTCCCAATTAGATACACAGTGGTGCTTGAAAGTTTGTGAACCATTCAGAAGTTTTAAAATCTCTGCATAAATTTGACTTAAAACTACATCAGATTTTCACACAAGTCCTAAAAGTAGATAAAGAGAACCAAATCAAACAAATGAATCAAAAATATTAGACTTGGTCATTTATTTAATGAGGAAAGTGATCCTTTAAAATTAGCAGATAATTTGAGAGTGAAATTAGAGTCAGGTGTTAGTAATCAATGGGATGACAATCAGGTGGGAGTGGGCGGCCTGTTTTATTTAACCCCTTCCCGACATTTGACGTATCCATACGCCAAAGTCGGGTAGGGGAAGTATGGAATGGGCTCACGTTAAATGCTGTGGTCAATGCCGACCGCAGCTTTTAAATCGTTAGAAAGAGGGGGGCGACCGCCTCTAACAGCTCATTGTGCCCCCGCAACGCAATCGCGGGGGGCGATGGTTGATATGGCTTCCTGGGGGCCTAATTAAGGCCCCCAGGTCTGCCATCTTTATGCTCCTATTAAGCCTTGCCTCCGGGAGGGCTTAATAGAGGCCTGTCAGAATCACAATATACTGCAATACACAATATACTGCAATACATCGCTGGCTGAAGTCCCCTAAGGGGACTAATAAAAAAAGTAAAAATGAGTTAAATAAAGTTTTTTTTTATGTAAAAAAAAAATTACAAATGAAAAGTTCAAAAAACACCCCTTTTACCATTTTCCCCCTAGAGCATAGTAAAAAAATAAATTAATAAACATAATTGGTATCGCCGCGTCCGTAAAAGTCTGAACTATTACAATATATCATTATTACCCGCACGGTGAACACCGTAAAAAAAAAAGATTGTAAACGCCAGAATCTCTATTTTTTTGGTCACCTCATCTCCTACAAAAAATGAACTAAAAAGTGATCAAACCGTGGCATGTACACCAAAATGGTATTATTAAAAACTACAGCTTATCCCGCAAAACAAAAGCCCTCATACCACTTAATCGACGGAAAAATAAAAAGTTATGGCTCTCGGAATTTGGCGACACAAAATAAATTTTCTTTTTTACACTTAGGTTCTTACTTGTAAAAGTAGTAAAATATAGAAAAAACTATATATATTTGGTATCGCCGTAATCATATTGACCCACAGAATAAAGTTAACATGTTGTTTTAATTGCACAGTGAATTCCGTAAAAACTACGCACAAAAAACACTGAGGAATCACTGTTTTTTTCATTTTCTACCCAACAAACAATTTTTTCCCGCTTCCTAGTACATTATATGGCACAATAAATGGTGCTACAAAAAACTACAACTCATCCCACAAAAATCAAGCCCTCATAGGACTATATCGATGGAAAAATATAGAAGTTATGGCTTTTGGAAGGTTGGGAGGAAAAAACTAAAATTTAAATCTGAAAAAGGGATTAAAAGGGCTTAAAAGGGGTTAAGGGGAAGTATGGAGTGAGCTCACGGCTGAGCTAGCTCCATACACAGTGGGTGACGGCTGTTACACGCAGCCTACACCTCACTGCAACGGGCAGAATCAAAGTTCACTTTGATTCCGCCCATTTAACACTTTCAATGCCGCGGTCAATCATGGCATTTAAAGTGCTAGATTCAGGGGGTGCCCCCCTTAAGCACGCCATCGTGCCCCCCGTGGCACGATCGGTCGGTAACAACGGTTGCTATGACAGCCTGGGGGTCTAATAAAGGCCCCTAGGTCTGCCATCTTTGTACTTCTTTGAAGCTCTGCCTCCGGCAGGGCTTCAAAGGAGACTGTCAGAATCACGATATACTACAATACATTAGTATTGCAGTAAATCATGCAAGCGATCCAATGATCGCTGCTTCAAGTCTCCTAGGGGGACTAATAAAATAAATAAAAAACAATTAAATAACGTTTTTTGTTATGTTCCAAAAAAAATAAAGTATTACAAGTTAAAAAAAAAAACCTTTCCCATTTTTCCCCTAAATCAATGTTAAAAAAAATAAAAGTTAACATAACTGGTATCGCCGCGTCCGTAAAAGTCCAAACTATCACAATATAGTGTTGTTTAACCCGCTTGGTGAATGCCATAAAACAAATATATATAAAACATGCAAATTGCTGGTTTTTCGTCACCTTAGCGCTCCAAGAAAATGAAATAAAAAGTTATCAAAAAGTTGCATATACCCCAAAATAGTATCAGTAAATACTACAGCACGCCCCGCAAAATTTATGCTAAATTCATCGCTAAATTGATGGAAAAATTAAAAAGTTATGGCTCTCAGAACATGGCGGCCCAAAAGCTGTTTTTAATTTTGCAAATAGTTTTATTTTTTTTAAAGTGGTAAAACATAAAACAAAACATAAATGTGGTATCGCCGTAATCGTATCAACCTGTAGAATAAGGTGAATATGTAGTTTTTACCACCTGGTGGATGCCGTAAAAACAGCGGTTTTTTGCCCATTTCAGTCCACAAATAAAAAAATTTACAGATTCCCAGTACATTATGCGGTAGAATAAATGGTGCCATGAAAAACTACAAGTTTACCCACAAAAAACAAGCCCTTGTATGGCTATATAGACAGAAAAATAAAAAAATGATAGCTTTGGAAGGTGGGAAAGAAAAAACAAAAGTAAACATCCGAAAAATGGCAGAGGAGGGAAGGGGTTAAATAAATTACCAAGTCTAATATTTTTGACTCATTTGTTTGATTTGGTTCTCTTTATCTACTTTTAGGACTTTTCATTATTTGCATTACATTAGAATTTTAGCTTTAATTATTTCACAATATAAAACAATGGATATGCTGTTGAAGTTGATTTTCTATGTTATCTAACTGAAACTGCTATGCAAAATGTAAGTTATTAAGGTGCATTGAAACTATAACCGTAACAAAATTGCTTAAGCACAGAAATTTGGTGAGCAGCAATATAATGCTAATGTTAGTCTATTCATTTTGTTTAATTAAAAAATTGCCTAAACTTTGTGTGCAAAATAGAATGCCAATAAAATGTGTGTATACACAAGTGTTTCTGCAAGAAGAGCAAGTTCATGTTATAACACCATAATAAAAAGGTTCATCATAAACAAGGACAAATTATTATTATTATAATGTGGATGCTGCAGTTTTCCATGTTGGAATATTAAAACACAACAAAACAGAGATCTTAAACAATAGGAAATCACAGTCATGGTACAGTGAATGGAGACATTTCAAATTATTACAATAAGTTTTGAATAGAGTTTTATAAGCTGCATACAATTGATACAAAGAAAAGTCTGATATTAGAGAGATTAATTTTAGATCACCTTCTATATGTCTGAAAGCAGAAAATATGGCAAATAATCTTTAGGAATTTAACAAAACAATGGAATATGCTAAAAATTCAGTTTCAAGAACACTCTCCTCTTCAAGGCCTTTCATACTCAACCAGAAATTCCACTCTCTCAAGTTGTCAGTTATTTTTTAGTGTTTTCGAACACCAACATCAATAGGACAAAGAACTATACTTCAGCCTATGATTTGTCTTTCTTTTTTGTGTATTACAATAAATTCCAGGTTTTAATTCCTATCCACTTTACTTTGCACTAAAAGAAATGAGGAAAAAACTCTGTTATCAGATCCACAAAAAGATTCTATGAATTATGTTTAAACATTACTTCTATTTGATTCTGCCTGTTTTGAGATATGATTCTATAGTAAATCAAGAACTCACATATGGGAGCTATTATTAGTAATGTTTGGGGAAGACGAATCGTTACTGTGATCGTTCGTCCCCATATATTTCCATTATGTCGACAGCATATCTCCCTGTTAACACAGGGAGATGTGCTGCCGACAACGATAACATTTAAGGCTGGGTTCACACGAGCACATTAACGTCCGTAATGGACGGACGTATTTCGGCCGGAAGTCCCAGACCGAACTCAGTGTAGGGAGCCGGGCTCCTAGCATCATAGTTATGTACGATGCTAGGAGTCCCTGCCTCTCCGTGGTACTACTGTCCCGTACTGAAAACATGATTACAGTACGGGACAGTTGTCCTGCAGCGAGGCAGGGACTCCTAGCATCGTACATAACTATGATGCTAGGAGCCCGGCTCCCTGCACTGAGTTCGGTCTTGGACTTCCGGCCGAAATATGTCCGTCCATTACGGACGTTAATGTGCTCGTGTGAACCCAGCCTGATTCTGCATAAATGATACGTTGGCATTGGCTGATCGTTGCCCTGTTTTCACAGGGCAATGATTGGGAATGAGCATCCACATGAACGATCGATTGCCCCATCATTGGCCCATGTAAAAATGCCCTTACTTAACCATATCTAGTGGCCCCTCAAGTTAAAAATTTTAATTTACAATGACCTTCTCTAGGCTATCATTACTTGAAACCACATTGAACTTACTATACCACAGCCTCTGCTGATTCACAGCACATGTGAATGGTTGGAAGATCTAGCCAAATAATATTCATATTTCACTGATAAAACTCTTGTGAGTTAGTGCTTTACCACAGGGGTACAGAGAGTCAATTAGGCGTTGCACTGCTGAAGTACATACACTGATTGGCTGTCTAGTGGCATTCCTTTGCACAGTGACATATATGCTATACTGCTGTCTACCTGTACTAGAGTAGTTTTAGAGGCAATACATTTCTGGAAATTAAGCTCAGGTATTGGAATGAAAAATAATTATTTGTTTTTTCTAGAGGGGCTGGGAAGTGGGTGGGAGAAAAAGGGTCTTTAAAATTGTAGAGGTGTAATGTATGGTTAAATTATATATGATGTGCATTTTGATATAATAAAGTATATTAACCCATCCAACATTTGACATAACTCTACGTAATGGCTGGAAAGGAAAAGTTTTCAGCTGTTGTCGGCAATGTGTTACAGCTCACACATCACTGTAACGCCGAGGTCAGAGATAACTCCGATCCCGGCCATTTAACCACTAAAATGGTTTGGTTAATAGCAATTGCGGCACTGAAGCCATTAGAAAGAAGGGGAGTCACAATCCCCCCCTCGTGATGTGGTCATGGGGTACTGAAAAAAGTCATGGCAGCCTGGGGGCCTAATAAAGGCTCCCACCTTTGCCATCTTTGTTCTCCTATTACTTGTGTTTAATAGGAGCCAGTCAAAATTCCAATTACTGGTATATTGTACCAGAGATAAAACAATCACTTATTCAAGTCCAATGGGATACTAAAAAATAATAAAAAAAAAAAATAAGTTTTAATATTGTACAAAAAAATGAAAAATATAAATAAAAAACATTTTGCATTTTCCCCTAAAGTAATAAAATAATAAACATAATTGGCTTAGCTGAATCTGTAAAAGTCTGAACTATAACATTATTCAACCCACAAAGTGATCGCTGTAATAAAAATAAAAAATATAAAAACAGCATTGCTGTTTTCAGGTTATCTTAGCTCCCCAAAAAGATGGAATAAGAAGTGATCAAAAAGTTACATGTGCCCAAAAATTATACCGATAGAAACTACAGGCCGCCCCGCAAAAAATGCCATCTCACTGCTCCATCGATGAAAATTGTAAAAGTTATTGCTCTTAGAATCTAGCGTGACAAAACAAATTAATTTTAACAAATTGTCTTTTCTTTTTAAAAGTAGTACATAACAAAAAAAAACTTGGTATCACTGTAAACAAATTGACAAAATAAAGTTAGCATATTGTTTTAACTGCAGCGTGAATGCCGTCAAAACGAAACCCAAAAAACAATGGAGGACATGGTGTTTTTTTCCCATTCCACCCCACATCATAATTTATTTTTTTTATGGAGATTTTAAAGGGAATGTTGTAATTATTGTGATGTGTTGTTGAAAAGTAGAACTTTCCTAAAGTAAAAAAAATAATATGAAACCACGATCAATCTGAATGGTATGAGCATGCATTTGGAATGAACATGAACATTTTCTTCTGAGAGAATAGAAAAAGCAGTAAGTACTGACATTTTTGATTAAATGTAAGTGCCAAACAGACAATACCTCATGTATCACAGGTTATAAAAAACTACAGTCAATTAAAACTCAATCAACTCTTCAGATGTAACCACTTGCACTAATCAAAATAATTAAGCCGAATACATTGGAAAATACTAAAAGGGAACATGGCACACATGCAGAAAGCATCTGCTTAGTCAATGACATCAAAAGAGAATCAAATATTTCAAGATAACATCTTCTGCCGTAATTAAAAGTGTCATAGCACATTCGGTTAGGAAAAGTCTATTTGCCTTAATTGTAACTAATGTGCTGAAATCAAGCATAATAAAAAAAGAGCTGCATATCATTTTACAGAAATATGTATATGGCAAAAGATGAAATGTAGCTTAATTTTATGTTCACTTCCCTGCTATATGTATAAAATTGTTTCAATGTTTCTCCCGTTTATGACATTACTTGTTTCGATAATGTAAATCAAGGTATCTAGAGTCTGTTGTATCTTGTAGCTTTATATTTCATGTTTGGCAATTATTAGTTGAAACATTTGATTACTTGGTTTTAGATTAAGCTTATTTTTGTCAGTCTTGCAGCATATACATGAATCATTATTGAAATGTATCATTAGTGGCATATTACATTTTTAAACATGACAAAAAAACGATTCAACCTGTTATTGACCACAAATACATCTCTTCATGGCTCTCACTAACAGGCCTTAGGCTAGGCCGCCACCTTTTTGTACGGTGGCCTAGTCTAAATCCTGCACAGGTGTCGCGTGCGGGCAGGAGCGGGTGCTTGGCTGTGTCACGACAGCCAGGCTCCTGCTCTAACGGTCACAATTGAAGTTTACTTTGATCGTGACCGTGTAACCCCTTAGATACTACAGTCAATTCCAACCGCAGCATCAAAGTGGTTTACAGAGGGAGGGGGCTCCCTCTGTCACCCATCAGCAGCCCGCAAATGCGATCACGAGATTTGTTCTCAGAACTTAACAATAATGGTTCCATTGACCACACACCACTGCTCCCAAAGGCTATTATGGTGCACAGCAAGATGGCATGAGAGGCTGGAATAGAGGTATATACTCTTCAGTGATGAGTCCCGCTTTGGTCTCGGACTGAATGATAGCCAGAGATTGGTCTTGAGACCACGTGGGTTTGGAATATTTTGTTTCCATTTTTTTTATCAGTTGCATATCATTAACATGTCTATCGATCCTGTGATTTCGATAATTCCCAAAATTTTCCTTTATGTATATATGTGTATATATAGATACACTACCGTTCAAAAGTTTAGGGTCACTTAGAAATTTCCTTATTTTTTAAAGAAAAGCACAGTTTTTTTCAATGAAGATAACATTAAATTAATCAGAAATACACTCTATACATTGTTAATGTGCTAAATGACTATTCTAGCTGCAAACGTCTGGTTTTTAATGCAATATCTACATAGGTGTATAGAGGCCCATTTCCAACAACCATCACTCCAGTGTTCTAATGGTACATTGTGTTTGCTAACTGTGTTAGAAGGCTAATGGATGATTTGAAAACACTTGTGCAATTATGTTAGCACCGCTGTAAACAGTTTTGCTGTTTAGAGGAGCTATAAAACTGACCTTCCTTTGAGCTAGTTGAGAATCTGGAGCATTACATTTGTGGGTTCGATTAAACTCTCAAAATGGCTAGAAAAAGAGAGCTTTCATGTGAAACTCGACAGTCTATTCTTGTTCTTAGAAATAAAGGCTATTCCATGCGAGAAATTGCCAAGAAACTGAAGATTTCCTACAACGGTGTGTACTACTCCCTTCAGAGGACAGCACAAACAGGCTCTAACCAGAGTAGAAAGAGAACAGGGAGGCCCCGCTGCACAACTGAGCAACAAGACAAGTGCATTAGAGTCTCTAGTTTGAGAAATAGACGCCTCACAGGTCCTCAACTGGCAGCTTCATTAAATAGTACCCACAAAACACCTGTGTCAACGTCTACAGTGAAGAGGTGACTCCGGGATGCTGGCCTTCAGGGCAGAGTGGCAAAGAAAAAGCCATATCTGAGACTGGCTAATAAAAGGAAAAGATTAATATGGGCAAAAGCACACAGACATTGGACCAGAGGAAGATTGGAAAAAGTGTTATGGACAGATAAATCGAAGTTTGAGGTGTTTGGATCACATATAAGAATATTTGTGAGACGCAGAACAACTGAAAAGATGCTGGAAGAGTGCCTGACGCCATCTGTCAAGCATGGTGGAGGTAATGTGATGGTCTGGGGTTGCTTTGGTGCTGGTAAAGTGGGAGATTTGTATAAGGTAAAAGAGATTTTGAATAAGGAAGGCTATCGCTCCATTTTGCAACGCCATGCCATACCCTGTGGACAGCGCTTGATTGGAGCCAATTTCATCCTACAACAGGACAATGACCCAAAGCACACCTCCAAATTATGCAAGAACTATTTAGGGAAGAAGCAGGCAGCTGGTATTCTATCTGTAATGGAGTGGCCAGCGCAGTCACCAGATCTCAACCCCATAGAGCTGTTGTGGGAGCAGCTTTACCGTATGGTACGCAAGAAGTGCCCATCAAGCCAATCCAACTTGTGGGAGGGCCTTCTGGAAGCATGGGGTGAAATTTCTCCTGATTACCTCAGCAAATTAACAGCTAGAATGCCAAAGGTCTGCAATGCTGTAATTGCTGCAAATGGAGCATTCTTTGACAAAAGCAAAGTTTGAAGGAGAAAATTATTATTTCAAATAAAAATCATTATTTCTAACCTTGTCAATGTCTTGACTATATTTTCTAGTCATTTTGCAACTCATTTGATAAATATAAGTGTGAGTTTTCATGGAAAACACAAAATTGTCTGGGTGACCCCAAACTTTTGAACGGTAGTGTATATATATATATATATATATATATATATATATATATATATATATATATATATGTGTTTTTGTCACTTCTAGTAGAGCTCTTTTTGTGAGTTAGGAGATGATAATTTTAGCTACCTGTCACCTCAATAATAAGGCATCACATTTCAATGCATAATATGTTAGGTCAAGTTTATGATCTATCTACATCCTTGTCTGGGAGCTGCTCATCAATGTACATGGGAGAGTTGTTTTTATGCATTCCTTCCAACATACAAAAGTGCTAAAGATGTTCTGACAAGATGAATGTATATACCCCAAAGTAGTAGTGGAAAAAATTCAAAAGGATACAAAGGATAGTATTCTTTTTTTTTTTTATAAAACTCAGCTATCAAGCTAGAAATGCAAACATACCTCATTAAATTGTCACGGCTACTCTACTTCCCTTTTAGCACTTATGCAAACTTATGCACTTTGGTTTTAGTTTAAGCACCTTTCAAATGAATAGCATCTATTGACAGTTCACATTCATGATAATTTCTTCTTTAACTACAAAACATGCTGCATAAAAGTGTGAAACTAGCCTAAATCATAAACCATGACAACCAGTTAAATGAACTCCTACATGAATAGAAAAATTTAAAATATGACAAAAAAAGTAAAAATAATAATTGACCCAAAGTTTTAACTGATGTTATATGCATACATTTTTTCACTTCTTTTTGTTAAATGCACTCAGAATAATTATGCCTAAAATGCCAGGAATATCAATGTTGAATACAACACTCTTTTCAAGTTTGTCACCTATTTAGATAAACGTGTATGTAATCCTTTGCCATAAAAATGTTTGTGTGTATGTGCATACGTCCCAAGTGTTTAGATATATGCATGATATTTTCATCTGTTGGAAGGGATCTATTTATGAGCTGGATTGCTAGAAGGAATTGAATCAAAATACTCTAAACATCGGAAGTATCGGAAGCCTACAGCAGGTAAATACCCTGCTAGCGGCAAGTAGCCATCATCCTCCTTCACAGATAAAAGGAATTCCGGTGCATCAGTTCCTTGGCATATGAAGGAACTGCTCAAGCTTTGATAAATTTAAATCTGAAGCAGTTGAATTATCTGAGCATTTTCAGTAACCTCATGATAAAAAATTGGTCTCACTTGACCCTTCATAGTAAAATTAAAACATTGGTGCGATCAACCCAAGTTTGTCACAAAATGTTGCTGACACTTAGACATTTTGGTCAACTCCGAATTTTAGAGGAGAACAAAGGAAAATCAAGCCTAGTTGAAAAACCATCCCAGTGGAATGTATAAATGTGGGTCATGTACCTCTTGTAGAAATGTCCTAAAAATGGATAGATTCACTGATGCAAACAAAAAGAAGGAATATCGGGTGCAGACTTTTATTAACTGTCGTTCATGTATGGTTGGATATTCCATCATATGCCCTTGTGGCAAGATGTATTTTGGTAAAACAAAAATGGGTACTCCAGGTACGCATAGGTGAACATATCCCTGATATAAGGAAAGGTGAGGTTAAGAATCCCTTGGCAGCACACTTTAAAATACATCATCATCAGTCTCCCTTTGGACTTATGTTTATGTGAATCTACCAGCTGCCTGAGGACAGGAAAGGAGGTGACAAAAATAGAATATTGCTGCAAAAGGAGACACATACCCCTGGAGGCCTTAATAATGAAATTAAATTTAATATGTTCCTCTGACTCAATATGAGGATATGTTGGTCCATGTTGGGTGCCTCTCCACGACGATGACTGTATACCAGTGTCATAGTGGACAGTAAGCCACCATGGACCATTCCCACCTATTAATACACGTTAACGGCTTTTTTTCATTTTTTGTATTTGTGATGATGACTTTAGACCTATTTTGAAATTGTATGGGCTATATTGGTGACTGCAAACAGAACCGATAAAAACAAGGGGACATATACAAAAATACCGAAAAAGGCCATACTTACAAATGGACACAGCCAGGTCAGAAACGCTGATGAAAGGGTGAGCAGGTGTTTTAAATATAATAACCACTCCCACTAGTCTTGAGGGGAGTGGTGTGTGGTGCATGGGATGTGTAGTAAGAAATAATAAATGAATAGTGTGTGTGCAAGTGTAATACTATAAGTGAAATATAGGGGGCAGTAATGAGTGAAGTGCCTCAATAGAAATAAATGGATAATGGGGTGAAAGTGAGTGAAACATGGAGGGATAGTGTGTACGTCATGAGGCACAACGTGTATAGCCAGGTAGAAGCCTATTTGTGACGCCTTGATAATTCATAGAGCGGGCTACCCTGTTTGCTATGCCAAACAACAACACACCATGCTCTCCCAGCATCAAAGACCCATTTGTAAGTATGGCCTTTTTCGGTATTTTTATATTGGTGACTGCTGCCGTCGATGGGGACCCTGTCTGAGACTGCTACATTGATATTTTTTCTGACTGGCTCCTTGTTGTCGGCAGCTGGTGCCCTAGTGGCCCAAAGACTATCTATTTGGACACATTTTGTGAAGAGTAGATGTGTTGTTTTTGGTTTATTTAAATTTTTCTTTCTTTCTTTATTGATTATATTTTTGGGAGAAGGCCCTTATCCATAATTCTATTACGAGGTATATTGATTGTAACTTGTGAGGTACCATTGTATTGTACTTGCTTGTAATAGACAACTTCGATTATTCTTATTTAATTTTGATAAAGAAGTTCCATGATACTAGGAGTGGTACTGTGCCTTTAAGTGGAATACTATATAAGGCCGGATCTATAGTCTATTATGAGGTATATTGATTGTAACTTTGGAGGTACCATTATATTGTACTTACCTGTAATAGACAGCTTTGGTTATTCTTTTTTACTTTTGATGTAAAGAAGCTCCATGATACTAGGAATGGTACTGCGAAGTGGAATACTATATAATTTGTCGATACATTGATTGCCATGGTTGCTCAGAGGAAGTCCCGGATGGAATGAAACGTGACAGTGAATCAGCTTACATCTATGTTTGATTCGGACGTCAGTGACGTCATCACGCCGTGCATCTGCCCAGCGTGACCTTACACTATGCTAGCATGATGCTACGCTATACCATGATACACTATGCGGGTTTAACCACCTAGGCCATATGAACCTGGACCATCCACTGCAGCCTAATATGCAACCAGCATGGATTTTGGGTCTCTTTGTGGTCCCTTTCCTCCTTGATAAATAGGAACGCTTATTATGCTCCAAAGGTGTGACTGGAGGCAATCCAGACCTCAGCACTTGTTAAAGACGGAGTGCAGGCCATGTGTCCGGCAGGTTTCCAAAAATAACCAAAGCTATGGTGGAATGGTGCTTTTGCTATCAGGCCTGGTGGATCAAATAGAAAGAAACGGTCGGAATAGAGACCCTCTCACTGGGTCTCTGATCTGTATCAGTGGTACTAGTGATTTTCTAATTACCTGGCCAGTTAACTTAGGTGGTCACTTTTAACAATGCACAGTTTTTTTGTATAACTTGTTTATGATATTAAACAGGGAAATGGTATCTATATAAAATTTATAATAACATCTCAACTGTTGGTAAGTATGTGTATATCAATACATGTGGGTGTAAATATCATTGTTTGCAAGCTACAGTTATGTATGCATGACTTTCGAATTTATTAAAGAGGAATTCTGGCCAAAGCTACCCAGTACATTTAAAACAAAAAAACCTGCTACAGTATCTGCCATTCATTGCTGGGTCTCAAATGAAATCAATTGGACCCCATCATGCCACTAAGAGTGTTAAAGTAGTAGTTCCTCCACTATTCCATAACATAACAAGGATATAAAATGTATTTTGTTGTGACAAGCAAAGTACTAATTAAAATTCTTATAAAAAAAAAAACATGAATACAGTGAACACACAATTACATATCAAGAAAATTCATTAAAAGTTTTGAGAATGCCTCACATAACGGTGCCTTGGAGAGTAGGTTTCATTAATTTGGGAAATAATTTCAATAGCATCTGTATCATTTAATGTAGAATATTAATGTACAATTAATAATGACAGTAATATGCAATGCTGTTACTGTAGTTCTACTATTTTCATGCAACAGCCATTAAATGAGAAATGTCTAAAATAAATGTCCAGGTAACTGACAATAATGAGCTTCTAATGGAAGAATAAATAAAATACTGCATGCAAGTTTATTTCTCTACTATGTCTACTGTATTGTAAAACTAGGGATTATTTTCATTTGATGTAAAACCAATTATCAAGCATGAATAATCAAAATAATATATCAATCTTGTTGAGCTTTAAAGGGTTGTCTCTTTACAGACATTGATTCTAGCATATACTGTTAATTTCCAATCGGTGGGGTTCCATCCTCTGTGACTTGGGAGAATTGGCTCTAGGAAAGTGTGTTTTTATTTAATCTCCACTTGGCCATAGACTGTATGGTTGACCAACCATGGAGTCTCCATGTACTCAGTATTTATTATATATTAGAATTTAAAATAATGAAAATCAAATAATGAAAATCAAAATACAGTTTTTTTGGGGTTTTGATCAAGTTTTTTATGGTTCTGGTTAAAGGACAACATGGTAACAGACAATGAGTGTATAATATATATAAAATGTAAGAAGAAATTTAGCTAGCAGAATTGATCCTCTGTAAGTCCATTAGAGATGAGCAAATCAATTGTACAAAGTCAAATTTGTTTATCCTGTTATCCTATTTTCATACTATGCTTTTCAATAATAAAAACAGTTTAAGAACAAAGTCAAATTTGTTAGGAATTTCCCCAAAATCATAAACTTTTGGAATTTGCCCCTCACTAATCGCCCAAAATGGTGGTCGCCATTTTACAGAAGAGAAGAAGACAAGAAGACAAAGAAGAATGATCACATGAGCTCAGACAGCAGCCTGACTGGCTTTCCCATAATGCCATGCAGGTAGCCCTTCCTCTAGCACAGCCAATCATGAGGGGTATAGGTGTGAGTCACTGACGACTCAGTGGATGACAGACATATGAGTCATAGCCACTATAAACAGCCCAAACAGGAAATACTGCTGCTTTGTGTAGATACATATAGGAGAAAAAGTAAGTCTGACATAGTACAAAAGCATAAAACAGATGTAAAGTGGATTAGTGTCAGTGAGTGTGTATCATAGTGAGGAGAAGAAAATAGATAGTTAGATTTACAATAATTTGATAGAGAGATACATTTTAGAGAGACAGAATTCAGCCAGTTTGTTAGTTATGCAGGGACAGGCAGCCATTGTTGTGAGTGAGTGCTGCTGCAGCTATACAATTTTTATATTCATTTATGAATCAACACTTCGTCACATAGATCACACATCTTCTTCAACACTATTAATACTGGTGCTCATAGCATGCCACTGCTTTCTGAAACACATCATGGACATGACTTTGTTTTGCACATATCAAATAATGCCATAAAAAAATTGGTGTATTCTGCGTCAAGCATTTTTACAGCGCTGCTATACTTCAGTCTGTGCAAATAGATTTTAATTTAAATCCTGGTGCTGATAGCACTCCTGCTGCCTGCTGATAAAGATGTCACAGACGTGACATCACTCATTGCTTTTCAATAATAGTAATTGCTAAAACAAATAGTGCCACCAAAAATTGGAGTATTATTCTGTGTCAAGCAGTTATACAGCACCATTATACATCAGTCTGTGTACAAGTCACAATTTTTTTTTCAAATAAATAGCTTTCTCTGCTATCACCGTGTGTGTATAAACACCAGCAGGCATCTGCCACTAAAATGGGACAGTTTTTTAATTTTAAAATGCATAAAAAAATTGGACAGTGCAATGCACTTTTAAACAGGCTGTTTGTTACCACTGGCTACCATCCGTTTACCCATAGCCATATATTTTTCTGTCACCTTGACATTACTAATGCTGTCTCGGCATTAAAGAGCTTAGAAGAAGTTTGCATACAGTCCAAGAATACCCCAGAGTGTTGTACACAACTTTTCAGGGCAATTTGGGGCACTTTTAATTTACAACAAATTTATTTGGACTCAATGGAATCGCTGGTTCGATAGGATTGGACCCACAATGAATTGTGCTTATCTCTGTGTTTAATAGAGGACACAATTTTAACCCGTTAGTGACCGGCCCATCGTGTTTCTACGTCGGTCACTAACGGGCCTTATTCCGATGCCATAGACTTTTTACGTCGCGGCATCGGAATAAGTAAACAGAGCAGGGAGCTGTCAAATCTCCCTGCTCTCAGCTGCTAGAGGCAGCTGAGGGCTGGGAGCGTCCCTGCTCTGCCGTGTGAGATCGATATTAGTATCGATGTCACACGTTTAACCCCTCAGATGCGGTGCTCAATAGCGAGCACCGCATCTGAGTGGTTTTGGAGAGAGGGAGGGAGCTCCCTCTCTCTCCCACCGACACCCGGCGATACGATCGCCGAGTGTCTGTGTCTCTAATGGCAGCCGGGGGTCTAATAAAGGCCCCCAGGTCTGCCTGGAGTGAATGCCTGCTAGATCATGCCGCAGCGTGTTAAACGGACAGGCAGTAATACACTGCAATACAAGAGTATTGCAGTGTATTATAAATGCGATCGCAGAATCGCATATTATAGTCCCCTAGTGGGACTAGTAAAAAAGTGAAAAAAAAGTTTAATATAGTTAATTTTAAAAAAAATGTGAAAAAAATGAAAAACCCACCTTTTCCCCTTACAAAATGCTTTACTATTAAAAAAACTAAATAAAGTTAAAAAGTTACACATATTTGGTATCGCCGCGTCCGTAACGACCCCGACTATAAATCTATTACATTATTTAACCCACACGGTGAACGCCGTAAAAAAATTAATAAAAAACTATGGAAAAATTGCGGTTTTCTGTGAATCCTGACTTTAAAAAAATGTGATAAAAAGTGAACAAAAAGTCGCATCTACTCCAAAATGGTACCAATAAAAACTACAAGTCGTCCCGCAAAAAAAAGCCCTCATACAACCGCATCGGCGAAAAAATAAAAACGTTACGACTCTTCAAATATGGAGACACAAAAACAAATAATTTAGAAAAAAAAGCGTTTTTACTGTGTAAAAGTAGTAAAACATACAAAAACTATACAAATTTGGTATCGTTGCAATCGTAACAACCCGCTCAATAAAGTTATTGTGTTATTTATACCACACGGTAAACGGCGTAGATTTAGGACGCAAAAAAGAGTGGCAAAATTTCAGATTTTTTTCTATTTCCCCCCCCAAAAAAAGTTAATAAAAGTTAATCAATAAATAATATGTACCTAAAAATGGTGCTATTAAAAAATACAACTTGTCCCGCAAAAAACAAGACCTTATACAGCTATGTCGACGCAAAAATAAAAAGGTTATAGCTCTTGGAATGCGACGATTGAAAAACGTAAAAAATAGCTTGGTCATTAAGGTCCAAAATAGGCTGGTCTTTAAGGGGTTAAAAGCTTGTCGAAAACAGGTTCCAATCGACTGTGCAACTGAGTGAAAGATCCTTATACAAAGATTTCTCATCTCTCTTTCTCTGTTTCTCTCTCTCTCTCTCTCTTATTTTTCTCTCTGTCTCATATATAAAGTTGTCCAATCAGATTTTACTTTTTATTACTTGACTGCAGTTGCCTTGAATATATTGTAATGACTGAGTAAAGATTTACTGGTTGCATATATGTGTTTTCTCTATGTGAGACATTATTTTTCACTATAAGGTTTTATACTATTGATCTGTTTAGTTTTTCTTAAAAGCCTGCTCTTAATGGGTACTGATTCTTTTCATTACTATTACAGTAAGTGAGAAGAATGTGTTTTATTTGCAAATCTAGTCCCGGGGAAGTTATTGCTGGTCTTTTAATTGATTAATTTCTCCCAACAAATTAAATTATCAGTTTCTGACCGCTGGCATTTAAGAAAATTTACTTATCAGTGCAATTATGTAATGAATCAAATGCAAAAAAAAGACAACGGTAATATTTGCAATAGAATAAATGGAGTGTTTCAGAAAACCAAATAATTTGACTAGTTTTTCAAATAAATACTGATGGTCAGAATTTGCATTTCTCTTTACATTATGATAACCTATGCAGAAATAATCAAATAAATTAGTATTATTATTAGTATTAGTATTATCATAATTACTATTATAGTTTATACTGTTGTTCCGCTGTCTCTGACATCTCACAGAAATCACTCTTTGGCAAAGAAAAACACTAGAGAAAAAATGCCACTAGAAATGCTTTGTGGATTACGTACTCTCCTGCCACTATGTGAATTATTTTATCACTGGTGAGAAACAGCAGATTGGTAAATGAGCAAGTTTTTTTTATTTGGTAGACAAGTCAGAGTTGTAGCTCTCCTTTTCTCAGGGAAAATTAAGATCACTGTCCTAGCTCTGTTTCTAAATATATAGCTTCTTAAATTATTTTCGTTAAGAATATTTTTCTGTTTTCTATCATACATCCATATCTATTTAGATATTATTTTTCCTTTCTTACTATTGTTTCTAACATTAGAAAATGTACTTTAACAGAGCAGTGCTTCTAGGTGAGATTACCGGAGTAGTGCAGCATTCGATGAAGATTACGGAAATACATGAGGTACCCATGGAAGTCTATTGGTGCCCTATTACAGCTACGTACAGATTGAAGGTCGTACATAGCTGTAATATGGCCAAGTGCCTAAGCCAAAGTCAGTGCAATTTTCAATATCAATGTGGAACTCAGCCGCAGAACCTCAAAGATGTAATCTTTGTGCCTTGTTTGATTGAAGCTCATTTTATACTTGATTTACAACTTCTGTGTTGGCTCAAATTGGTGGACATCCAAATCGGTCTGTCCATAATAATATTTGTACTTGTCCATCCTTTTTATGTATTTACTTTGCTATTTATAAGATTGTTTTTCTTTTATAAAAATAAGTACACTGCCTGTGCATGTGTTATCTTAAATGGTATCTGTCACTGGGATAGACCCCTTTAAAATAGGGCAGCTAACAAATACCCTAATAAACAGAAGCTAGTGAAAGCTCCTGAACCAGTTGTACAGTACCTCAAACTCTTATTCACCCTGTATGTTAACATAGCTTCGCTAGCATCGTTAAAAGGTGCTGATTGGCGGGGCAAGTCATTCTGCCCTGCCAATCAGCGTCATTGTTAGATTTGTGTGAATGGCCGGATTAACTCCCACAAAAAAACACCCACTATGCCACTACGTCTTTAAAAAAAATAAAATTAGTTAAGGCTCCAATATGTTAAGAAATAAAAAATATACAGTTGTGCAGGACTGTGGGGAACATTTCTTCTGTTTCAAGGGGTGATTTATCAAGGCCCTAACATTAGGGAACCAGGAAGGGTGGGGCCCAAACATTTCTGCTGTAAGCGAGGGCGCCCGTATTATACCAGGACAACACTTGCCCAGCAAAATTCCCCAAACTGCAAAGGTGCTGAGTGTGGACCAAAAGGGGAATAAGAAAGGATACGACATTGGCCTGTGCAGAAATTATTGCTTCACAGCGTAACACACATCTATGGATTATTTTATTGTTTTTTTTACCCCATTATTATACCACCTGACTATGCCCCTGATGTACACTGCCCAGCTTACATATGCCCCCACATAAAAAATTGAAATACCAGTAAAACTCCAAACAACACTACTACCAAGCAAAATCCACGCTCTAGAAATGGCGCTCCCTCACTTCTGAACCCTACAGCGTGCCAAAACAGCAGTTTACTTCCACATATATGGCATCACCTTACCCGGGAGAACAATTTTTAACAATTTTTGGGGTGTGTGTCTCCAGTGGCACAAGCTGGGCACAACATTTTTGCCACTGAATTGGCATATCTAGGAAAAAAATTCAATTTAAATTTACATTTTTAGTTTGCACCATCCGCAGCGCAATCATTTATGGAATAGACCTGTGGGTGAAAATGCTCACTACACCCCTTAATAAATGCCTTGAGGGGTGCAGTTTCTAAAATTGGTCGCTTGTCAGGGGTTTCTTTTATTATTTCACATCAAAGCCCCTGCAATTGTGAACCAATACTTTGTAAATCGCCAAATTAGGCCTCAACTTCGCACGGTACACTTTCACTCCTGAGCCTAGTCGAATGTCCAGGCAAAATATTAGGGCCACATGTAGGGTGTTTCTAAAACCGGGAAACACAGCATAATAATTAGAGAGCTGTCTTGTTATGGTGGCACAAGCTGGGCACCACATATTGGCATATCTGGGAAAAAATCCCATTTTCACTCTGCAACATCGAGTGCACACTAATTTCTGCAAAACATGGGTTAACATGATCACTACACCCCTAGGTGAATACCTTGAAGGGTGTAGTTTCCAAAATGGGGTCACTTTTGGGGGCTTTGCAAATGCGACATAGTGACCAGAAACCAATCCAGCAAAATCTGCCCTACTGTATACCTAAACAGCTTTTTATGACATTTGGGGTATTGCCATACTCGGGAGAAACAGTTTTACAAATGTTGGGGTTCTTTTTTTCCTTTATTTGTTAAGAAAATGAAAAATGTTGAGCTAAACTACGTCTTATTGAAGAAAAATGATTTTTTTATTTCCACTGTCCAATTCTAATAAAATCTATGAAACACCTTTGGGGGTCAAAATGCTCACTACACCCCTAGATTAATTCTTCACGGGGTGTCGTTTTGTGAATGGAGTAACTTTTGGGTAGTTTCCACTGTACTGGTAACTTAGGGACTTTGCAAAAGCGACATGGTGTCAAGAAACCAATCCAGTGAAATCTGTGATCCAAAAGCCAAATGGTGCTCCTTCTCTTCTGATTCCTGCCGTGTACCCAAACAGCAGTTTATGATAACATATGGGGTATTTCCATACTCCAGAGAAGTTTCTTTACAAATGTTGGGGTTCTTTTTTTCCTTTATTTGTTAAGAAAATGAAACATTTTGAGCTAAAGCTGAAGAAAAAGAGTTGTTTTTATTTTCTATGCCCAATTCTAAAAAAATCTATGAAACATCTGTGGGATCAAAATGCTCACTAAACTTCTAGATGAATTCCTCAATGGTTGTAGTTTCCTAAATGGAATAACTTTTTGGGCATTTCCACAGTTTTGGTCCCTCAGGGGCTTTGCAAATGCGACATGGCCTCTGCAAACCATTCCTGCTAAATTAGAGCTCCAAATCCCTGCCTTGTGTCCAAACAGACCTTTATGACCACATGTGGGGTATTGTTTTACTCTGGAGAAATTGCTTTACAAACATTGTGGTGCGTTTTTTTCCTTTAGTCCTTGTTGAAATGAGAAAAAAAATTTGCCAAACCTACATTTTCTTTGAAAAAATTTAGATTTTAATTTTCAGGGCCTTATTCCAATAATTTCTGCAATAAACCTGTGGGGTAAAAATGCTCACTATACCCCTAGATAATTTCCTTGAGGGGGTAGGGTCCAAAGTGGGGTCACTTTTGGGGTATTTCCACTGTTTTGGCACCAGAATGGCCCTTCAAACCTGACTTGGTGCCTAAAATGTATTCTAATAAAAAGGAGGTCCAATATCCACTAGGTGCTCCTTTGCTTCTGAGGCCTGTGCTTCAGTGCATTAGCACACTAGGGCAACATGTGGGATATTTCCAAAAACTGCAGAACATGGGCCATAAATATTGAGTTGTGTTTCTCTGGTAAAACTTCCTGTGTTACAAAAAAAATTGATTAAAAATGAATTTCTACAAAAAAAATGGAATTTGTAAATTTCACCTCTACTTTGCTTTAACCCCTTAACGACCAAGGACGAAAATACACGTCATGGTCGGCTGCTAGTTCCCGCACCATGACGTTCATTTTCGTCCGCATTTCAAACTGTCACTCTGTGTAAACACAGAGTGACAGACCCGCGTTGACAGCTGTCCTAGACAGCTGAGACATCAGTCTCGCCGGACAGCAGACCATCGCCGCTGCTTTCGGCAGTTAACCCCTGAAGTGCGGCAACGGATTGCCGTCGCCGCATTTAAGTGGTTTGAAGCACATCGGCAGCCCCCACGAAGTGATCGTGGGGGCTACCGATGCTTGTCACGGCAATCGGAGGTCAGATAATGACCTCCGGGTTTCCATGTACGGAAGCCTCAGAGGAACAGCCTCCAGCCATTCCTCCTCTGCTTCCTGTCAGTGTGACAGTCACGACACAATGACAGTTGGAGTACATTACACTACGTGTGTAGTGTAATGTACTCTAGCAGCGATCAAAGCTGCAAGACTAAGTGTCCCCTAGTGGGACAAGTGAAAAAAGCAATAAAAAGTAATAAAAATGTTTTAAAAAAAGTGTAAAAATAAAAGTTTGAAGTTCTATAAACACTAAATGCTTTTTTTCCTATAATAAGACTCTTATTATAGAAAAAAAATGAACACGTTAAAAAAGTACACATATTTGGTTTCACAGCGTTCATAACGACCCCAACTATAAAACTATAATGTTATTTTTCCCGCACGATGAACACCCCAAAAAAAATCAATAAAACACGACGACAGAATCACAATTTTTTTTGTCACCACCGCTCCCTAAATAAAGAATAAAAAGTGATCAAAAAGTCGCATGTACCCGAAAATAGTACCAATAAAAACTTCTATCCGTCCCGCAAAAAACAAGCCCTTACACAGCTTTTTTGACTAAAAAATTAAAAAATTATGGCCCTCAGAATATGGTGACACAGAATTTTTTTTTTTTATAAATAAGTCAGTTTATTGCGCAAACGCTAAAAAAAAGGACCAAACCTATATACATCTGGTATCGCCGTAATCGTACTAACACGCAGAATAAAGTAAAAATGTCACCTATAGCGTACGGTGAGCGCCGCAAAAAGAAAACTTAAAAAACGGTGTCAGAATTCCTGTTTTTTGCTCAGGATTGCAAAAAAATTTAATAAAATGTGATAAAAAAAAATCGCATGTACCCCAAAATGCTACCAATGAAAACTACAGATTGTCCCGCAACAAGTAAACCCTCACACAGCTCCGGTGGTGAAAAAATAAAAAAGTTCTGGCTTTCAGAATATGGCGATGCAAAATGTGCAGAGTGTCCAAAAGCGGATAAGATCGGGCACCATTTATCAATGCGACACCGGCCACACATCTATGAATTATTATTTATTTACCCCATTATTATACCCTCTTATTATGCCCTGATGTACTCCGCACAGATTACATATACCCCCACATTATAAACTGAAATACCAGCAAAACCCAAAACAGAACAGTTACCAAGCAAAATCTGCGATCCAAAAGCAAAATGGCGTCCCTCCCTTCTGAGGTCTGCAGCGTGCCCAAACAGCAGTTTGCGCCCACACATATGGTGTCGCCATACCTGAGAGAACCCACTTAACGTTTTATGAGGTATTTGTCTTCTGTGGCACAAACTGGGCACAACATACACACTAAAATGGCATATCAGTGGAAAATTGCAATTTTCACTTTGAACCATCCGCTGTGCATTAACCCCTTTGCGCACTATGACTTAATTGCCCGTCATGGTGCGGCGGTTGATGTATGGAGCCGGCTCACGTGCTGAGCCCGCTCCATAAGCTGCGGGTGTCGGCTGTGTATTACAGCAGGCCCCCTCGGTACTAACGGACAGGTACAGCGATCGCTCTGTTACAGAAGCCTGTAAGAATAAAAATATACTGCAATACATTAGTAGTGCAGTATATTGTACCAGTGATCCAATGATCGCTGGATCAAGTCCCCTAAGGGGATTGAATAATAAAATGTGTAGAAGAATTATAGTTATTAGTAGTGAGAATTATTTTTTTTAAAGTTAAAAAAACAAAACACCTTTTCGCATTTTTCTTCTAAAGTAATGTAAAAAAATGAACAAAATTGGTATCGCTACGTCCGTACAAGTCCGAACTATTACAATATACCAATATTTAATTTGCACAGTGCACACCTTAAAAAAATTTAATAATTGAAACCGCCAAAATCGCTATTTTATTTTTTTTGTCACCTTTGCTCTAAAAAAAAAATGTAATACAACTTTTGAATCACTTTTTATGTACCAAAAAATGGTACCAATAAAAACTGCAGCTCCTCCCGCAAGAAATAAGCCCTCACACCACTCTATTGATGGAAAAATAAAAAAGTTATGGCTCTTGGAAAGCGGCGAGTGAAAATCTAAAATATGAAAGCAAAAAATGAATCAGTCCTGAAAGGGTTAATTCATTTCTAATGAAAAAACTTTTGACCACATGTGGGTATTTCTGTACTCGGGAGAAATTGCTTTATAAAAAATGGTTGTTTTTTTCCTCCTTTATCCCTTGTGAAAATGAGAAAATGCAACATTTTAGTGGAAAAAATGTTGATATTAATTTTCGTGCCCTAATTCCAATAAACTCTGCAAAAGACCCGTGGGGTCTAAATGCTCACTATACCCCTAGAAAAATTTCTTGAAGGTTTTTCCAAAATGGGGTAATTTTTCGTGGGTTTCCACTGTTTTGGTCCCTCCAGTGCATTGCAAATGCGACATGGCACCGAAAACCATTCCAGCAAAATCATAAATCCAAATGGTGCTCCTTCCCTTCCGAGCCCTGCTGTGGGTCCAAACAGCAGTTTATTACCACATACGGGGTATTGTCGTAATCGGGAGACATTGCTTTACAAATGTTGGGGTGCATTTTCTTCGTTATTCCTTGTAAATAATAAAAATTTCTATGTTGTTTCAGAAAAAAAGTACATTTTAATTTTTACAGACTAATTCCAATATATTTAGCAAAAAACATGTGTGGTCAAAATGCTAACTATACCCCTAGATAAATACCTTAAGGGGTCTAGTTTTCGAAATGGGGTCGTTTATGGGGAGTTTCTATCGTTCTGGCAGCTCAAAGCTTCTCCAAATGTACAGTGGGGCCTAAAACATTTTCAAGCAAAATATGAGTCCTGAAAGCCTCCGGGTGTTCCCTTCCTTTGGGGCCCTGCCGTGTGTCCAAACAACGCATTAGGGCCACAATGTGGGTATTTTTGAAAACAGGAGAAAGAGGGTGATAGATTTTGGGGTGTGTTTCTTCATTTTCATGTTCGCTTTACAAAGAAATCGGTCTTCAAACAAATACTTTTATGAAAAAAGTGAAATAATTTTTTTTTTCACCTGATATGCATTAAATTTAGCAAAGAACTGTGGGGTCAAAACACTTACTATACACCTAAATAATTATGTTATGGGGTCTAGTTTTCTAAATGGGGTCGTTTATGGGGAGTTTCTATCGTTCTGGCAGCTCAAAGCCTCTCCAAATGTACAGTGGGGCCTAAAACATTTTCAAGCAAAATATGAGTCCTGAAAGCCTCCGGGTGCCCCCTTCCTTTTGGGTCCTGCCGTGTGTCCAGGCAGCGCATTAGGGCCACAATGTTGGTATTTTTGAAAACAGGAGAAACAGGGTGATAGATTTTGTGGTGTGTTTCTTCATTCTCATGGTCGCTTTACAAAGAAATTGGTCTTCAAACTGATACTTTTATGAAAAAAAGTGATTATTTTTTTTTTTCATCTGCTATGTATTAAATTTAGCAAAAAACTGTGTAGTCAAAATACTTACTATACCCTTAGGTAAATACCTTAAGGGGTTCTAAATGGGGTCATTTGTGGGGGTTTCCATCACTCTGAGACCTATGAGCCTCTGAAAACCTGGCTTGGTGCAGGAAAACAAAATGTACTTCAAAATGTATAAAATTATTATTCAATTTGTAAGTCCTCTAAATTGCTGAAAATTTATTTTATTTTTTCAAAAGTTCTGCCAAAATAGAGTAAAGAGATAGAAATATATATTTAATTAAAAAAATTGTACAGTATGTGTGTACATATGTGACATATTGCAGTTAAAAATAGGGGAAAATGGTAATTTTTACAAAATTTCTTCCATTTTTCTATTTTTTAATTAATTTCTGCAAATCGTATCAGTCTACCTTTACCACTAAAATAAAGTACAACATGTGACGAAAAAACAATGTCAGAATTACTTGGATATTCAAAACTTTCACAGAGTTATTCTCTGATAAAGTCAGACATACCAGATTTGACAAATCTGGCTTGGTCATTAAGGTACAAACATGCCCGGTCATTAAGGGGTTAACTCCTGTGAAATGTCTAAAGTGATAATAAACATTCTAAATGCTGTTTTGAATACTTTGAGGGGTGAAGTTTTTAAAATGGTGTGACTAATTGGGGGTTTCTAATATATAAGGCTCTCAATGCCACTTCACATCTGAACTGGCCCCTGTAAAAATAGCCTTCTGAAATTTTCTTGAAAATGTGAGAAATTGCTGCTAAAGTTCTAAGCCTTGTAATATCCTAAAAAAAACATGTTTCAAAAACGATGCCAACCTAAAGTTGACATGTGGGTATGTTAATTAGCAAAAATTTTGTGTGGTATAACTGCCTGTCTTACAAGCAGATACATTTAAATTTAGAAAAATGCTAATTTTTGCAATTTTTCGCTACATTTTGGTGTTTTTCACAATTAAATACTGAATGTATCAAGCAAATTTTGCCAGTAACATAAAGTCGAATGTATTATGGAAGAAACATTCCTTTTCTTCCAAAATACTACGGAGTTGAACACTATTTGAGCACCCTTCTATACTGAGTGCCGCGGTTTCTTCGATAATAATAAAGTCCAATGTGTCACGAGAAAACATTCTCAGAATTGCTTGGATAGGTAAAAGCATTGCGACATTATCACCACATAAAGTGACACATGTCAGATTTGAAAAATGAGGCTCTGTCAGGAAGGTCAGAAGTGGCGAAAGCGGGAAAGGGTTAAGGAATTAATCTCCACTGCGCCATCTATCTATCTATCTATCTATCTATCTATCTATCTATCTATCTATCTATCTATCTATCTATCTATCTATCTATCCATCTATCCATCTATCTATCTATCTCATATCTATCTATCTATCTATCTATCTATCTATCTATCTATCTATCTATCTATCTATCTATCTATCTATCTATCTATCTATCTATCTATCTATCTATCTATCTTATCTATTTACTTGTATCTCTATCAAGAATTGTTATTGCAAGATATAAAATCAAACATTAACATCTAACATAAAATCAAAGAGGCTACGAAAGTTTTTAACAATCATACTTATTTTGTACTAGGGCACAATAGGAAAAAATATATTTCCACAGATGCAAGCTCTAGCATTTATTTTAAATACAATCTGTGGATTATTTGCAGCTTTATTCGAACAGATGTGCTTTTTTTAAAGCCTGACTACAATTTCTGTGAATCATCTTCATGGTGGTTTTGTTTCTGTGGTAGACTTCTTTTGACTTCTATTGACTGCTAAAATATTTTTTGCCCTTATGACGTAGTATACTTATTTTCGGTCTAAGTAATATGAATACAAAATGAAAGCTATTAATCTACAGAATAAAATGAATACAATATTTTTCATAATCTCTAATTGTATGCTTTGTTTGTTTTCAGTCGCCATTTGCAAGGGGGGAGTTTTAATTCTGCCATATATGCAGAAGCCTATAAATTCCAATGTATGATTTCAAACAGAACAGCTGCTCAGAACCTGAATACAATGAAAGAAGTCTTTTTTATGTTTCGTTAGCCATCCACAACTAAATAGTCATTCATGTGAGAAGAATGAAAAGGAAGAACATGTTTTTGCATATTCTAATAAATATGTTAATGAAATGGATACAAAAACTTAGATTTAAAACATATATTTATTTTATTCTCTGTTAAAAAGAAGGATCACTGACATATTTAGAATAGGCAGATGACTTCAATGATTCAAGAAAATCCACAATTTCTATTTTTTTATCATAGATTTATGTGGACTCTTCGTATGTCTACATGTTAAGTCGGTGGCACACAAAGGTATATTACGGCTTATAGAGTCTTATAGATGCTGTATTTCTGATCTGTACAAAATGAATCCATAATATGATAGTGTGAATAAGGCCATACAGAAACATTCAAGTCCTCTAGAGTCCTGTCTAAGTTTAGTGCTCCACCACCAATGTTATCTACTGCTTAAAATAAATAACGGATTTTAACAGGTTCCCGACCGCTTGCTGTGTTTTTACGGCCAGCGGTCAGGGTCTCTGAAGTCCGCCATATAGACTAATTACGGCAGCACTTCAGAGACTGTGCACGCGCGATCGCTTGCACACAGCCCTGTGCCCTGGCTGTTGCTAACAGCCATGGGCATTGGGCAGAGTGTCAGGGGCCAATCTTTTGGTCCCTGAACATGTGATCGCTGTGACAACCAATCACAGCGATCACAAGCATTTCTATATAAAATACGGTGTGCACGCAATCGCGTGCACACAGCCCTGTGACCATGCTGTTACCAACAGCTCTGGGCACTGGGCAGCGTATCAGGGACCAATCTGATGGTCCCTGAACATGTGGTCACTGTGAAAACCTATCATAGCGATCACATTTGTTATTATTTTGACATTTCTGGCAGCAAATCTCCTGCCTCTTTTCTTCTCCTCTACCTTTCTATCTTTTATTATATTAGAATAGGCAGGTAGGGAGTATATAATTATATATATATCCACATATATATAATATATATAGCAATAGTGGTTTATTTTTCTGTTAGCAGTAGTGTAGATATATATATATATATATATATATGCCAGTTAGTTTGTGTGTTTATAAAAAAAAAAAGTTTGTTTAGTTAGTGTTAGTGACGCTATGGCGAGGAAGTTTTTTAGCGCTGAGGAGGCATACACCATGCTGTGGTCTGAGTCTGAGACCGCATCAGAGATGGCGTTAGAAATAGAACCTGTTTTAGGTAGTGACGATGATAGCGTCACTTCAAGTTCATCTTCAGGGGACGTTGTCCCTGATGCAGTTGAAACTGCAGAACATGAAAGCACAGGGCCTAGTAGCGCTGTAGCACGGGACAGCCTGGTCCATCAAGTTCAGGCTCTTGTATGGGCACCTGCTCCATCTTTTGGGCATAGAATCCACGGATTTACTGCCACTCCTGGCATAACCGTGGACAATACAAATTTTGTCCAAATGGATTACTTCCATTTATTTATTACAGACGACCTCCTAAATATCATTGTCCACGAAACAAATTTATATGCCGCTCAGTATATAAGGCAGAAACCTTCATCCACCCATGCAAGAGATTGGACGCCCACCAATTTGCAGGAATTAAAAAACATTTTGGGGCTCACCCTAAATATGGGTATTGTCAAAAAGCCCTCCATTAGGTCTTACTGGTCAACAAGACCCGCCCAAGCCACCCCAGTGTATTTTGCAGTAATGCCCAGGTCTCGTTGCCCCCCCCAAGTACCGATGCAAACCGTGATCGGTTGTTCAAAATAAGACCGCTAATAAATTCCCTCAATAATTTATTCCTTTAACTTTACACCCCATAGCAGAATGTAAGCGTGGACGAATCCCTCCTAAAATTCCATGGAAGACTTAGCTTTTGACAATATCTACCTTCCAAAAATGCAAGATATGGCGTTAAGCTCTACAAATTGTGTGAAAGTGATATAGCACCGCCTTCAGGATTTCTGAAGGGCGGGACCGCACAATAAATGTTCCTGGATGCCCCCCTGATCTTTCTACCAGCAGTAAGATCGTGTGGGAGATAATGCAGCCTCTGCTTCACAAGGGGTACCACCTGTACTGCGATAATTTTTATTCCAGTGTGCCCCTGTTTAGGCATTTGCATGCTGCCAGGACTGGGGCATGTGGTACCATGCGCAAAAGACAAATTGGTTTTCCGCAGCAATTACTAGGGAAGTGCAGGTTAAAGGGGGACTCCTGTGCTTATGCATCTGAGGAATTGCTGGCGGTCAAGTACAGGGAACGTAAAGATGTATATGTGCTAAGCACGATTCATACCGCAGGAACAGTGGCAGTGAGGGAAAGAGTGGCAACATCGGACAAGCACAAACCAGTGAGCGTGTCCGAATATAACAAGTACATGGGGGGGGGGTGGATTTAAGCGACCAGATTTTCCAGCCCTATTTAGTAAAACGCAAAACAAAAACCTGGTACAAAAAAGTGGGCATTTATCTGTTACAGGTGGCCATCCACAACTCATTTGTGCTCTACAAAAAAAACAGAGGCAGAGACACATACCTGGATTTCCAGGAGAAAATTATTGAAGGCCTCATTTTTGACGTTCAGGACACCAGAGAATGCCCCCAGTCTGAGGATGTCACGCGACTGACTGAAAGACATTTCATCACTCGCATTCCCCCAACACCAACTAGAAGCAACCCCCAGAAAAAGTGCCGTGTCTGCAGAAAAGACAGGCACCGCAAAGATTCCCGATATTTCTGTCCCTCATGTCCCTTGCAACCAGGCCTGTGCATTGACCCATGTTTTAAAAAAAAATACCACACTGTTCTGAATTAGTAGATTTTAGTTAATTAGTTGAAAATATATTTGCCCTACATTACATTTTTATTTTTTCCCATGATTTTACTCCAAGGGTGAGGGAGGGAATGGGTGGGGGGGGGGGGTGGATGTTATGTTTGCATATTTTCTAAAGTTCATCTGCTGGAGTTCTCAATTTGCATAAACCTGCAATTTCTTATTTTAGAAAACACAAAAAAATAAATTCCCTTTATACCCCTAGATGAATATTTTGGAATCTCTGCTTCAAGAGCAGATATTTTGGAAGTGTTATAGAAACTCTGTTGAGTTTTGTAAAACCAGCTTTGAAAAAAGGTGATTTGTGAAATAAGCTTCTTCTATCGTCCACCCTCCTACATCTCTATGTGATAATAAGGCACACATATTTGTTATCCCATGCACAGGAGAAGTGGCAGAATGTGAAAAGAGATGAATTTTGTCCGTGGTCTATACTGTGTGTGAAAAATGCTATCATAAACTGACGCAATTGCTAAATTCTTGCATTTTTTTCCAGTTTTGCCCACTTTAGAGAAAAAAATGAAAATTATATATACTGACAAATGCCACTAAAACAAAGCCCTATCTGTCTTTTAAAAAGAGTGTAAAATTCAAAGATGAACTTTATTCACCTGCAGAGTTATAGTCATCTAAAGAAGCGCATAGCAAAATTGTGAAATTTGCTCTGGTCATTTAGCTGTAAAACAGCCTAGTCCTTAACCGGTTAAAGAAGTTAAATCAGAAAAATTAAACGTATTATTTTAGATTCCAAAATCTATTTTCTAATGTGTTTTATTTTGTAATAGGTTGTCAAAGTGTTTGTCATCAACAAAATATAGATTTTTTTCTATTATATCTCTTTTTTGTCCAGAAAATATGATAGCTTGGAGTATTCAGATTTTTGCTTAGTCTACCAAGTGCTAATCTTTTTGAAACCTAAATGCACCAACAAATGTAAGGTAGTAGGAGACTAGTAACACTTAAATTAGGAGGACTATATAAAAAAAATGCTAATTAAAAAACAATGTTCTGCATTAACAGACCACATTGTAATGTAGATGTAAAAATGAAATCATATGTATTTCGGAAGAAATGTTCATAGTCTGCAAAATTTCATGTACTTAGTAAAGAGTAGGCCTTCGGGTTATTTGATTGCTCACTGTGGTCCTGAGTTGTGGACTCGAAAATCTTCAGACCTCAGCCAAACTGATTTTTCTTCTCTTCGATCATGGTGTACATTAATAACCTAACTGAACACACGTGAAATGCAATTACTAAAGTATTACCAGATGTGTTAGGGCATGTTCACACGGCACTAAAAAAAAAAACTGATGTGTAAACGTGTCAAATATGCTAAAGTTTTTTGTGAAGCACTTTTTAAAATACAGGTTTTTTTTTAAAGCATTTACCACATGTTTTTTACCCGTTTTGTGCACGCTATTAGGACTGCCATTGACTATTGGAATTTTTGCCATGTCTTTGGCGCATTTCTGAGTCAAAGAATTGACCAGACGCTTCTTTTTTACACAGTGTTTGTTCTTTAATACGCTTGCATAAGCAAACTGCGTTGTATGTACTAATTGTGCGCTTTCCCATTGATTCGAATGGGAAGCTTAATGAATCCTGAGGACACAGATACAGTTAAAACCGGGACCATCGGTGAGTGGCTCGCGACCCCCTAAAGGTCTTCACACAACCGCGTAATTTGGGAAACACTTTTCTAGGGTATTATAGGCAAATTTAACTTAAAGTATTTGGGCTGCTGTGAATAGAATAAGATGATGGATTATTGTGGTGGAATAGTAAAGTATACAGTGAAGTATAATAGAAGTGGGGAATAGTCGCTGCAACTTTAAGTTAAATTCTTAATACTATAGGACTCAGTGGACCAAAATAAAATTGATCATATCTTGGAATAAAAAATTAGAAATATTCTTTAATATGGAAAAATAAATTGGTTATCAAACACGTATTTATGCTAAATCAGCAAGCTATATACAACATGGTGGCTTAATATGTTAAGAAGTGTCCAAGAAAGGTCCAAGCTAATGCTACCTCAATCCCCTTTCCGTAAAACAGTGAAAATCTGCAAAGAGCTCCACCTTCTCACAGGCAACTAATAAACTAGTCCGTTCTGATATTTGTCACTGTTCCAAGTCTTCTCCAGTTAGAGATAATGGCCTTCACTGTGATGGTTTTAACCTTTCCTGGCTGATATAGTTAATTATTTTTAATCATCGCTTATGGAATTCCTATCGTTTTTGAGGATACTTTGTGGTAAATATTTCACTCTCATGATATGTCAATAATACTGATGTCTACATTCTACAGCAATTTGTTTGATAACCTTGTTCCCTAAATTAATGCAGAATAATTTAAAAACATTGTTATATGTGTTATTATGCTTCTTGTTAAGTGTGCCAAACATGCAATAATAGAGCCCATTTACAATGGGGGAAAATAGGTAATGTCGCTTGAAAATTGGTTTCGTATCTGGATTGGTCGGTTCATCCATGAGGCAGCCTAAAGGGCCATTTACAAGGGCCAATAATAGGAAACAAGTGTTCCTGAGTAACTGAATATTGTCATTTGTCAGGTGAAGACATAGTTTATGCAGGCTATAAAATAATCGTTGTCAGCAACAAATCTCACCATGTAAACAAGGGATGTGCAGCTGGCAATGAAGTAAACAGATGGGGACCGAACGATTGTATTAATGATAGTTCATTCCCATATAGTATAAAATCGGAGCGTAAAATGGTGTGTTTATAAGCGCTGATCAAATTGTTATAGCTATGATCGGTGCTAACCCACTTTGCTTATTGTAATATATGGATAGCAACTAGTTAAGTTGACCACAGATCCATCAATTTTGATAAGGTTTGCCCCTTATCTGGTATCCATTGATCATCATAAACATTATTTCTAACATCTATAATCACTTTTAGGGTCCTTTTACACCGATCCATTTTGGCCGAAACAATGAACGCCATTCATGAGACAGCTCATTGATCGGCGCTCATTTGCTCCTTTCATAAGGAGCTATGTATGGAGACGAGTGCTCGTTACTACGATCGTCTGTTCCCATACATTTCTATCATGTTGGCAGCATGTCTTTCTGTTTACACAGGGGGATGTATATATATTTAATGCTGCAGAAACAATACGATCAGCTGATGAACAAGCATTTTTGTTCGTTCATCCGCTGATTGTTGCCCTGTTTAGACAGGGCAATGATTGGGAACAATCGTTCTGTGCACTCATTATCCTGATGATTGGCCCGTGCAAAAGGTCCTTTAATTTACTGCGTTCTAATGTCCTAAGCTATAACATTGTTTATTGCAAATGTTTAAATGAAAGAACATTCCTTAAAATGCACTATGCTTATAAATCCAACACTGATTTATATCGAAGGTGCAGAATGATTTTCTAGTTAGAAAATCTGAAAGAATGGTCGACGTCAATTAATTGTAAAATTATTATTTTTTTCACCAGAAAATAAGTTGAAAAAAAATTCTGTGACAGTGTAGGAGATATACAGCGTTGTTTCGGTCCCTGAAATCAGAATATACTTTTTATGGACCAAGATATAAACCTTTTACCCCTTAAGGACCAGCTTATTTGAGTGTTTAGGACCGAACTATTTTATTTGTTTGATTCACCGCATAGTTACATAGTTACATAGTTACATAGTTAAATAGGTTTAAAAAAGACACAGGTTCATCAAGTTCAACATTTCTCAATAAATTACACGTCATTCATTGCTTGATTGATTATAACCCTCAATGCCATTCGTAAATAAATAAGCATCTAGCCATTTTTTTAAATGCTCACATATTATCTGCCATTACTACCTCATGGGCTAGGGCATTGCATAGCTTGACCACTCTAACTGTAAATAACCCTTTCCTATATTGATGTCTGAAACGTCCTTCTTCCACACGCAATGGGTGTCCCCTGGTCATTTGTAGAGTTCTTGGAATAAACAGATCATGTGCTAGTTCTCTGTAGTGACCACACATATTATTATACATGTTAATAAGATCACTTCTAAGATGTCTTTTTTCAAAGCTGAACAAGCCCAATTTTTCTAGCCTTTCATTGTAAGCGACACCTCTCATGCCATTTAATAATCTAGTTGCCCATCTTTGAACCCTCTCCAGTTCTCCTATGTCCTTTTTACGATGTGGAGCACAAAACTGAATTCCAAAGTTCAAGATGTGGTCTTACAAGGGATAGAATAGGATTTCTGGGGTCTAGTTCTAGAGATAGGTGTGGGTCCAAGAGGTGGGACCGCATCTATCTGTCATTTATGACATATCCTGTGAAAGTCATAAATGTCTCTGATAGTAAAACCCCTTTAGTATTTTATTTTGCTTTATTACTATACATTGAATAATTTATTAAACTGAAACAAGAAAAATCTAATTAATATAAATATATAAAAATAATATTATTAGAATAGTATTATAATTGTTTCAATAACAGTATTCTTCATTTGGGCCTCCCACAGCCACCGTGATAAATCTGATGAATAATAAAAATTTAATTTGTAACCCAGCTAGCTCCATTTACATGATGTCTTTATATCAGATAGTCAAGAGAAATATACAACACATTTGAAATCTACATAGAATTGCAGGTAAATTTATGTCAACTCTGGTTTTTACTGCACACATAAGAAAAGGTTAAATGATAAATTAGTTTTTGCTACATTTCCTATCTATTCCATGTAGTTACATTCTTATCGGTTATTATTTTTCTCAAATCCACCAGATGGTGCTGATGTCGTACCATTGAATTTTTCTGGAGCTGAAAGATATTGCTTAACTGAATAAAATGTAAGAATAATGTTAGACCGATGCTGCTATGTTTGATGTTACGTATAAAAATTTTGTAAAAATGGGGTCAGCAAAGGGTAATACATTTATTATGTGACAGAAACATATATTACTGGTCCAAGCAAAGGAAAATCTCTGATTTATATAACATAATGCTAGTTTTCTTTTGTTCATTCTAACATAACATTCTCCTAATCCTACTTAAAGCTTGTTTTTGTTATTCTTTATGTTATCTTTGCTTTTGCATACAGAAGAAAGTGTGGGCATTGAATAGTTTACTGAAGCACATTGTAGGCTTTTATATAAAATGACTGCAAGGAGTCCATGTTTTAAACTGTATATTTGTTGTTAATTATCCTATAAAAACAGTGACTTTAAAACTAATAATACACAGAGGCAGATTATATTACAAAGTGGCAACGTCAAAAGCAGACACTTTGCTCAAAGTGTTTTTTCAAACCAAATTGATAGTCTTCTGCTGTTCGTCTTGCCAAATAACTGTCTAGCTTTCTCACTTCATCTTTCTGTTTGCAATGAAGTCAATTAAGGACGGGTCACTTTTCAATCAAAGTGACATGACTATAATATAGAACGAGTACAGCAGCGCTGAGAATTAAAACAAAGGTTTAATAAGAGCCTCAAATTGATTGTACTAAAGATTATTTGTGTACCGTTCTTATAAGAATTTTGTACAGATGAAGCAAAGTTTAACTTGACATTGATAACTTGATGCAGCGTGATATAATACAACAAAAGCCATTGAAAAAGGCAAGTCAAAGTTTCTTGTCACAGTGTATTTAATGTGTTGAGTCAAGTTAAAGATGGCTACATCTGTAAAACACGTTAGACCCCCTGAGGAAGCTGAAACAGCGAAACGCGCGTTGGGGTGTTATTCTTTATACATGGATCACGGGCTCACTTCTATTTCCATGGGTAAGTTTGTGTTTATTGGCTCCCTCTGGTAGTTTCCAGATGAGTAGCCCTTTACACCTTGGGATGTCTATTTATTTCTGATGGTTCCTTATGCCATGGGACGTTCACACGATACATTCCTTGTGATTGAGTCTTTCCCTTGAGAGTACCATGTGATACCTATTGGATACATGGGATTTTTATTGGATATGTACTGATACGCCAGTGTGACATTTCTACATGACAGATAGTGGTTTCTTTTGACAACACATTACTACACTGTACCTTTGCACACCACTCCTGCCCAGTATATACATGTCCTGTTCTCTCTATGGTATAATATTCATACTATCCCTGTGGTTATATGCTACTTTGGAGTGATTCATAGATAATTTTCCTTTTTAGAAACCTCGCTATGTTTTTATCAATTGGTTGTATGTTTATACTATATGTAATAAAATGTATCTTTTCTACTCGATATGTAGCTCTGTGACTCTTGGTTCTCAATTTTATGCATCTGTAAAACACGTATAGCACAATAGCAACTGTAAGTGTGATGTTAAAAGTTATTATTTGCTGAGGCAAGTTGTAATTAAGCTAATGAAACTCCAACTTACTATAAGTTGTCAGAGAATGAATGTAAAGATAATATTTTCCTTAATTTGGAAAGCTAACAGTTTTCAGTCCCAAAACTGTTCTCTCTGTACTCCTTTTTAAGGAAAGATAAAAAGTACATGGCGCACTTGGTGCATCACCCCAAGGGGTTTGAGGTATAATGTCAGGAAAGATCAAATCGTGCTCACCTGATGACGTTTTGCTAGGAGCACAAAGTCCCGATGCCCGGGATTCTTACAGGATCCGTTGGCAGGATAAATAGAATTCAAAGAAAAAGGGGGGTCAGACTATATTGGTGGGGAGAAAAACAGACTATGGGGAGAGGACTAGGCAACAAGATAAGGAGATCCTTTCATTACAAAACAGCAATGAAAATAAAAATGCCCAAATAATGTCAAATAATCACATTTCTAATACTGAAAGTGACAAATTTAAAGTGTATGTTCACAAATGCCAGAAGTCTAGCAAGCAAAATGGGGGAGCTGGATGCCTTGATACTGGAAGAAAATATACAGTAGATATAGTTGGTGTTGCTGACACATGGCTAGACTATTCACATGATTGGGCTGTGAATCTACAGGGGTTTGCACTGTTTCGGAAAGACAGTACAAATAGGAAAGGTGGTGGTGTATGTCTGTATGTGAGAAGTGATATGAAGGTGAGTGTGAATGAGACATTAGAGGGTGAAGATTGTGAGGAGGTTGAAACCTGGTGGGTGGAATTACAAAGGGAGGTTGTAGCGTCTATGGCCACGGCCCATCGATCGGTCATTAACCCCGACGGCCGTGGTCGTAGACAGCTTACCTCTCTGCAGCGTCGTACCCCAGTTAGACGCCGGCACTCTCTTCCGGATCCTGAGTGTCTCCAGCGGGGGCGCGCGCACGCGCGTGCACGACCTTAAAGGGCCAGTGCGCGCGTTTTTACAGTAAAATTGCAATCTGGCCCAGGATGCTCTGGGCTATAAAAGGGGCTCTGCCCTCTTGCCCTTTGCCAGAGCGTTGTTAGTTTTCCATTGTTTGTCTTGCTTATGGTCTCCCAGTGTCTTCCAGCCTCCCAGTGTACCTTGCTCCTGTATTCCGTATCCCGTATCCTGTCTCCGTGCTACCTAGTGCTATTTCCGTGCTGTGCTACCTTCCGTGCTGTCCTACAGCCTACGCTGCACTGCTACGCCCCACCGGACGACTTCCCGCCGCCTGTCCCTGGACGTGTCCGCCTCGCCACTGCCTACGATTGCCTCAGGTACTCTCGCTGAACCATTGAACTGTGTACTCTCCGGTTTGGCCAGCTGCCATCCCAACTACGCGGTACGGCCCAGTTGGTTCACACCTCGCATCGTGACAGTACGCTCTGGCCATGGACCCCGCTGGCCAATTCAAGGGCTTGACACCGTCCCAAGCCATGCAAGCGGATCTGCTGGATCTCCGAGCTAGGCAGGACCAGCTCCTCGTGGCCGTGGACTCTATGGCGCAGCAGCTAGGGACGCTAGTTGCCTCCATTCCTGCTTCTATGCAAGTTCCTCAAGCCGACCCTCCTGTTGCTCCTCCTGGCAGTTCCTGTACGGACCCTCGGTTCTCGCTGCCATTGCCCTCTCGGTTCGATGGAGATGCAAGTGCGTGTCGGGGGTTCCTGAACCAATGGCACATTCATTTTACCCTGCACTCTCGGGAAATTCCGTCAGATGGAGCCAAGATCGCATTTATCATCTCCCTCCTGACCGGCAAGGCCCTGGCATGGGCTAACCCTATCTGGGCACGTCAGGGACCCGAGACTTCCCGGAGAACGCACGAATATTCCGAACCGTTTTTGAGGAGCCAGGACGAGTCTCATCAGCCGCCACCGCCATCTTCAACCTTCGCCAAGAAGACACCTCCGTGGGCGAATATACTATTCAGTTCCGGACTCTGGCAGGAGAGCTATCCTGGAACAATGAGGCATTTGTGGTATCCTATTGGCATGGCCTGTCGCCCGAGATCAAGGATGAACTGGCTGCTCGAGACCTGCCTTCCGCGTTGGACGACTTGATTCTGCTTGCCACTCCGGTTGACATACGGCTGAGGGAGAGATCCCATGAGGTTCGTCAGGAACATCGGCGCCCTAGACTGGCGCCCAACTTTCAGCAACCCCTCTTGCCTGCATCTATTGCTTTGCCCGAGGTTCCGATGCAAGTTGACCGACTAAAATTATCGGTCCAGGAGAAACAGCGCAGGCGTACCTCTGGACTTTGCTTATATTGCGGCCTCGCTGGCCACGTCGTGCGTCTGTGTCCTCACAAGCCAAAAAAACCCAGCGCCTAGGCTTGGTTGGAGAGACAACCCTGGGCGTCAACACATTGAAGCAAGAACTCTCCTCCAAACTATTCATCCCTGTAACCATCATTGCTGGCGAGAGGTCCCATCAGGTCTCCGCATATCTGGACTCCGGCTCTGCAGCCAACTTCATCTGCCAGGATCTTGTGGATCTCCTACAGTTGCCCACTATCCCGCTTGAAAGGCCGCTGATCGTTGCCTCGGTGGATGGACTGCCATTACCGGACCCAGTTGTGTCTGTAACCAAGCCATTGAAACTCCAAGTGGGAGCCCTTCATGCTGAATTCATCTCTCTGTTCGTCCTGTCCAAGGCCGTCAACCCCGTGCTGCTGGCTTTGCCTTGGCTTCATCTGCACGCTCCCGTCCTGGATTGGAACTCTGGAGAGGTTCTCCAGTGGGGCCCGAAGTGTCTTGACCGCTGTCTGAGTCACATCCAGTCGCCACAGCCCGCTCCTCTTCAGTCGTTGGCAGGTTTGCCCCCCTGTTTCTCCATGTTCGGCGATGTCTTCAATAAAAAGGAGGCCGAGACCTAGCCGCCACACCGGGCATATGACTGCCCGATCGACCTGGTTCCAGAATCGTCTCCTCCTCATGGTAGAGTGTACCCTCTCTCCTTGCCAGAGACCCAGTCCATGTCGGCTTACATCAAGGAGAACCTGGAGAGGGGTTTCATTCGTAAATCTTCATCTCCGGCCGGAGCAGGGTTCTTCTTTGTTAAAAATAAAGATGGATCGTTACGACCTTGCATTGACTACAGAGGCCTAAACCAGATCACGGTGAAGAACAGGTATCCTCTGCCTTTAATTTCGGAACTGCTTGATCGCATACGGGGGGCAAATTTTTTTTCTAAACTGGACCTGCGGGGGGCCTATAATCTGATTCGGATCCGTCAAGGTGACGAATGGAAGACTGCCTTTAATACTCGTGATGGGCATTACGAATACTTAGTCATGCCCTTCGGCCTGTGTAACGCCCCCGCAGTATTTCAAGAATTTGTCAATGACATTTTTCGTGATCTCCTTTATGTTTGTGTTGTGGTGTATCTCGATGACATTCAGATTTTTTCCCCAGATCCAGTAACTCATCAAAGTCATGTCCGCCAGGTGTTGCTTAGTCTAAGAGAGAATCGACTTTACGCCAAGTTGGAGAAGTGTGTGTTTGAGAAGAAGTCTCTATCCTTCCTGGGCTATATTATCTCAGATCAGGGCCTCAAGATGGACCCCCAGAAGGTAAAGGCTGTCCTGGAGTGGCCACGCCCCCAAGGCTTAAGGGCCATCCAACGCTTTCTAGGATTCGCCAACTTCTATCGACTCTTCATCCCCAACTTCTCATCTTTGACAGCCCCTATCTCCACCCTCACTAAGAAAGGTATGAATGCCAAGATGTGGACCCCGGAGGCTGAAGCCGCATTCGAATCCTTAAAGAAAGCCTTCACATCTGCCTCCATTCTGCACCATCCGGATGTATCCTTACAGTTTTCGTTAGAGGTGGACGCTTCCTCGGTGGGTGCTGGTGCACTGTTGTTCCAGAAAAGACCGAATGGCAAGGCTGTGGTATGTGGCTACTATTCCAAGCTGTTTTCTTCCGCAGAGCGTAACTACTCGATTGGGGACCGGGAGTGACTGGCCATCAAACTGGCTCTGCAGGAGTGGAGACACCTACTGGAGGGTGCGGTTCATCCTATCCTGATCTTCAAGGAATACAAGAATTTGACCTACCTACAGACGGCCCAGCGGTTGAATCCTCGTCAAGCCAGGTGGTCGTTGTTCTTTGCTCGGTTCCGGTTCGAACTCCACTACCGTCCCGCCGACAAGAATGTGAGGGCCGAAGCCTTGTCTAGATCCTTTGAAACTGAAGACGCCTCGGAATCTCCACAGAATATCATTGACCCATCCTGCATCTTCTCTGTGAATCCCCTGCAACTCAGAGACATTCCTCCGGGTAGGACTTTTGTGCGTCTGGTTGACCGAGGAAGAATTCTTCGCTGGGGTCACAGTTCTAAGCTGGCAGGTCACGCGGGTGCTCATAAGACCCAAGATCTAATCACCCGTCAGTTCTGGTGGCCCACGCTGCCCAAAGATGTCATGGACTTTGTCTCCTCTTGCACAGTCTGTGCAGCAAATAAAGTTGCTCACTCCAGACCTGCTGGCCTGCTCCAACCACTGCCTGTGCCCGTTGCCACGTGGCAACATGTCGCTATGGACTTCGTCACGGATCTTCCTTCTTCGGCGAGTTGCAGTGTGATCTGGGTGGTGGTGGATCGATTTTCCAAGATGGCTCACTTCATTCCGTTGACCGCTCTGCCATCTGCTACGCGATTGGCTGACCTCTTCATACAGCACATCTTCCGTCTGCACGGCTTGCCCCTGCATATTGTCTCGGACAGAGGTGTCCAGTTCACCTCGAAGTTTTGGAGAGCACTCTGCGGGCTCCTTGGAGTGAAATTGGACTTCTCTTCGGCCTATCATCCCCAGTCCAACGGGCAAGTCGAGAGAGTTAACCAGATTATGGAGAACTACCTACGTCACTTTGTGTCCAGGCGCCATGATGATTGGGTGCAGTTGCTCCCGTGGGCAGAGTTCTCCTATAACAACCACACCAGTGAGTTGACCACATCCAGTCCATTTTTCATCGTCTACGGCCAACATCCTCGTATACCTCTTCCTGTTTCTACAATGTCCCAGGTGCCTGCAGCCGATTCTACCTTCAGGGACTTTCTACAGATATGGCAACAGACCCGATCTTCTATCCTCTTGGTGGTGAACCGCATGAAGAGAAAGGCAGATACTAGAAGACGGGTGCCTCCGCAGTTCCTTACAGGGACTAAAGTCTGGCTGTCTTCTAGGAATATGCGGCTGAAGGTGCCGTCATGCAAATTTGCTCCGAGGTTCCTTGGTCCATTCGAAGTCCTGCTACAAATTAACCCGGTATCCTACAAGCTGCGGCTTCCCCCCACCCTCAGGATTCCTAACTCCTTTCAAGTCTCCCTGCTAAAACCGGTGGTCCTGAACCGCTACTCCAGGACTCCTAGTTCCACAGTGGTTCCTGGCGGCCCATCAGGGACTTTCGAGGTAATGGAGATTCTGGCTACCAAGAAGAGAGGAGGAAGGACATTTTATTTGGTGGACTGGAGGGGATTCGGCCCAGAAGAGAGGTCTTGGGAGCCAGAGGAGAACATCAATGCCCCTGTCCTCGTGAGGAAGTTTCTCTCTCGCTCTGGTCCCAAGAGGAGGGGGCGTAAGAGGGGGGATACTGTAGCATCTATGGCCACGGCCTGTCGATCAGTCATTAACCCCGACGGCCGTGGTCATAGACAGCTTACCTCTCTGCAGCGTCGTCCCCCAGTCAGGTGCCGGCACTCTCTTCCGGATCCTGAGCGTCTCAGGCGGGGGCGCGCGCCCGTGCGTGCACGGCCTTAAAGGGCCAGTGCGCGCGTTTTTACAGTAAAATTGCAATCTGGCCAAGGATGCCCTGGGCTATAAAAGGGGCTCTGCCCTCTTGCCCTTTGCCAGAGCGTTGTTAGTTTTCCATTGTTTGTCTTGCTTATGGTCTCCCAGTGTCTTCCAGCCTCCCAGTGTACCTTGCTCCTGTATTCCGTATCCCGTATCCTGTCTCCGTGCTACCTAGTGCTAATGCCGTGCTGGGCTACCTGCCGTGCTGTCCTACAGCCTACGCTGCCCTGCTACGCCCCACCGGACGACTTCCCGCCGCCTGTCCCTGGACGTGTCCGCCTCGCCACTGCCTACGATTGCCTCAGGTACTCTCGCTGAACCATTGAACTGTGTACTCTCCGGTTTGGCCAGCTGCCATCCCCGCTACGCGGTACGGCCCAGTGGGTTCACACCTCGCATCGTGACAGAGGTAAACACTGAAAAAAATTAGTTTTGTTGTAATATATAGATCCCTCCAATATAACTGAGGAGATGGAAGATCAGCTATATAAACAGATGGAGCGGGCGGCACAGACTGGTACAGTAGTGATAATGGGAGATTTTAATTACCGGGATATTAATTGGTGTCATGGTTCGGCTTCAACTGTAAAGGGGAGACATTTCCTCAACCTGTTATTTTAATATATTTAAAAAAAAAACACTGCAATTATTTCATCATTGTGGTCACAGACCCTAGATTCTTTACGTAACATTGCTAGTGTTCACCCACTGGCAAGGCTCGCTGCGAACACACCATCAGAGAGGAACCTTGCCAATAGGAGGGATCATCCTTTTTCTTGGATGAATTCTCTCTGTACTCCTGTCAGTTTTGCTGATCATTCGTCGGTATGCAGATTTCTACAGAACAATAAACTTACCATACAGGCAAAATGTACAGGAAATTGTTAATTATTAGATCCACAACCCAGTCCTGTCCTGTACCTTTAATAACAATGAGTTGCTAAAATCCTCAACCTCTACATAAAATCCCTCTACACTTGCCAAAATTTACATTCAAAACATCTGAAGAGTAACAGGTTAAAGACTAATGTCCTAAGGAAAGCGCAATTTGTTGATATGCCATCTGTCACTGAGTCATCCAAACCACAGAGCACAGACCTTTCCAGATTGACCAAACTGAAAACGATTGATTACACAAAACAAGTCTCTGCAATCAGGAGCGCCCCTGCTCATACCATTTGCAACACCTACAACAAACACTGGTCAGTGCAGAGGCGTAACTATAGGTGAGAGAGGTTGTGATCTTATTCTGTCCTGGAGGTTGAGGGGGCCTAAACAGTCCCACAGCCCCATAGGAGGAAACTAGCTATAAAAATAAAACATGATAGTAGGTGCTTCATGTTTCACCTTTCGGTCAGTGTCAAAACTAGAAGTATTACCTTTGAAAATACCTTCTTTTACAGACTGAAGAGATTGTGGCTGAATGAACAAATTTACTCCCAGAATTAAAAAATTACAGGAAATTACCATAATAAATGCTTTATATCTGCATTGTGTAGCCGACATTTCGGGCAGTTGGAATCTTTATCCATTGAACGTGTTCAATAAGAACTTGTGTACTATGAATAATTAGAAAATATTGTGGGATTTCATACATGGAATTTAAGATGTTTTTTATTTAAAACTGCTGTTTAAATAGGAGTATATATATGTATACACATCATTGTTTTGGCTATTTAAATCACACTCGTTGCTTAAAGTGACTGTTTACCCTTGAATTTCACTTTATTTAATCTACATAGCTCCAACATTATGTGTTGATTAATTTCTTAATATATCTTTATACTGGTCAGAGCTCCATTTTCTGATACAGAGCTCCATATATCCTGCATAGACCTATAATTTTGTCTGCAGCCACCACCAGAGCGAGTACTTACAAGCTGACTGCATACTACTTATACATTGAACTGACTGATAAAACATTATTCAGTACGTTGCTAATCTCCATATAGTAAAGATTGCAATCAGCTAGAACTTTATCTTTCAATGTTATCCCTACTGTACATGGCAGGACACTCACTAAAGGTGCATAAGTGCACAAGCTACAGTTGTTCAATCTCCATAGGCAATCAGCATAAGAAATAACTGTACAAAAGTGATCAGTGAATTTCAATGTTTGTCATATTTCGGTTCTAACGTTTCCCTAAAAAACAGTTTTATTGTGAATTTGAAATGTTCAGGGTTAACAACAGTTCAGATGTAAAGAGCTAAGCCAAAAATCATATGCCCTTGGTTCAACATGCACTGTTGAGTTTAACACTGTTTTTGAAAGAAACATCAGCAAAAAAACGTTCATTGGAAGCTACGTGGGATGGTATCTCTGGGCCAAGATGTCGCTCAGAAAACTAAGATCACTGTATGTGGTCAAAAATTTGGATGGAGTCTGAAGAAATGGAAACACACGGATTACATTTCACCATCTGACAGTCTAAAGCATAAATCTGGGTTTGGTGAAAACTTTGAAAAGCTACTAGCCTAATGTATAGTGCAAACCGTAAAGTTAGAGTAGAACAATATGTCATTAAAAGCCTTTCCTTCATATGCTTCATAAGTCCTCTGATTTTCAATCCTCCACACAACTGCTGTAATTTATGGTAAATCATTTACGTTTTTGGCCATTATCTGTTTATCCAACATCCTGTGCAGCACCTTTTTAGTTAAAGTTAAGATTTTTTATTAAAGGGAATCTGTCAGCCACTTTATACTGGACTCTCGACCTTCACAACCATTTTATATCATCCCAATGCATTTATAATAAAACAAACATAGCAACTTTGCAGAGGGTCTTGATAAAAAAATCCTATAATTTTGTGTCTAAAGCTACTATTCAGAATTATGAATCTCTTTGTGTTGGATGGAGGAGCTCGCCAGTTGGGACGGACCTCCTCTAGAAGGGAGTTAGAGGGTACCTAGTTGTTGATCGGTTATCTTCCATATTTTGAAAATTTACCAATTTTGATTATTTTTTGTATCTGGCCATGTGCAGTACTTTAACACTAAAAATGTGGTTTCATACTCATTCTATGTTTTTGTTGTAGCTTCCTTTCAAACCTGATCTGCCCTATTTGTATGGAATTACTATGCATTGCCTGCATACCCTCTTTGTTTTTGTTTTTTTGCAGATTGGATACCTTGTAAAATCCACATTGCTATAATTGTAAAACTTTTCAATTAATGGAGAGTTTAAAAAAAACAACTATGCATCGCAATAATAACAAATTATTCACAAATTGTTATGTAGATGACCCTAAAGTCATACTCCCTTTCATCAGACCCCTACTTTTTGCTAGCCTAAAAGATGTAGGTTAGCAAAAAAAATACTTTTCGAGATACAATGTATCCTTTATACTGGAAAGATGTCTGTCACGTTGGGTTCATGGACCCACTGGGCCGTACCGACTTGGCGGTATGGCAGTTGACCAACAGGGCGCAGGTCACAGTCCAGAGTTTATATAATGTACCTGTGGCAGCTCGGACAGTAGCAAGGCAGGCTCGGCTGGGACTAGGCAGCGGGTAGACGTCTGGCGTGGAGCACCAGGACAGGCGCAGATACAGCACAGCACGACTACAGCACAGCACGGCACTAGAACAGGATAGCACGAGATACAGGATATGGGATACAGGAACAGGGAACACTGGAACTGGAAAACACTAGGAGACCATTTGCATAGACAAACTAGGATATGACAAACAACGCTCAGGCATTCCCAGGGCACTCATGGCTGATTAAAACATTAAAGTCCGGTGTACGCGCACGCTCGTGCCCGCTCTTAAAGGGGCAGCGTGCGCATTGGCCTCTAATGTTTTAATCAGCCCATGACTGCCCTGGACTATAAGAAGTGTCCAGCCCCTTGCTTCGATGCCTGAGCATTGTTTGTCATATCCTAGTTTGTCTATGCAAATGGTCTCCTAGTGTTTTCCAGTTTCCCTATGGGACCCGGGCGAGGTGAGTGGAAGTGAGTACTGGCGTCTCCTGAGGAGGAGACTGGGGCCAGCGCTCACTGACCCATGGCTGCGGCCATCAGAGGGAGAGTGAACCTGACGGCCCGCAGCCACGGACATGACAATGTCAAAGCCAAATCCGTCACATCAGCCTGACTGATGGCTTTGGTTAATGCTAGTCCTGTGTGTCTCTGAACATAAGAAACTTAAATCTGAGAGCTCCCTGCTCCTTTTTAACTGTTTCCCTTTTGTATTTAAACAGAAAGTAGTGAAAATAGTTAAATGACCATACTAAGTCCACTTTACTGATTAAGAAAATTTGCCCAAAGTTTCACTTTAAGATATAACATCTAATGTGTGTTTGTTCTTTGTCACTTTATACATTTTTACACAACAATTAAGTATTGACATTTAATAAAGACTTATTGCAAATAAAATGTCTGAATCTATTTGAAGGCTATTGAACAGTTATTAAAGTAAGTGCACTTGCATGTTACTATTCTCTCATTAAAATAGTGGAGGCTGGTAGTTACTTTTTTGTTACATTAGTTATCTTATATTTGGAGGGAAGGCATAGGAGCTACATAAAATGCAATAGCCATTTATTAAATGTTGTTAATTGGGGGTGCTTTTTTAAGTTTGTAATGAAATAAAGCATTTTTTTAGTTAAGCCACCTAATGCAGGACGAGCAATTGCATATAATATAAGTTGATTTATACGCCATTAAAATTAAAAGCACATATTTCACTTGTCCTTTTGGCATAGATTTAGCAAGGAGACATTGTGATCCTGCATACTCATCTGTATTGAACTTTTACAAACGTCTGAATATATGTCCATAAACACCGAACACAGTGTAAATTCAGTCTTAATAATACTTTTAAAACATTGATCCATGTTAATAAGTACCATGGTTCAGCCTGTCATGGTTGACATAACCAAATATTTTATTGTTTTAAATAATTTCATTAGCTTTGGTTAGTTTATTCATGTTGATGCACAGTGTGATACAATAGGAAAGACACAAGATATGGCATATGAAGAAAATCAGATTGGGCATATTAATACAAACACTTTAAGAAAATTTATAAGAAAGAGGAAGGAATTCCTAATTGACAGCTTTTAACAAAATGAAAGGTGAATATTTAAAATACAACTTACTTCAATACTCAAATCCTAAAACATTTCAAAATATTTATGTATATTTAAGCTGGTGGATGAAGTGTTCTGATAATTATGTAAAGTTCCTTTCTTTTCTTTACAGTCCAGTGAGCAGTTTATCTGTCTAACTCTTTTAAGCATTCTTCACAAATACAGCTTCTCATAGCTAGGCGAAGCTTGAAGAGCTTTTATTCTGACATCGGCCTCGTGCACATGGCAAAGCTACATTCACAGAGCTTGGATTGTATATTGGCACACAAAGTTGCTTCTAGGGGAAAATACCTCCCTAATACGGTATCTTATGGATCATGCCCACATTGTTTTCTGAGTATTTCCGTATAAAGCAGTGGGTAAAATATTTTATTTAAGCTTCTGTAAGAAATCCAATTTATACATATTACTTTGTGAGGGTTATATATCAAACCAAATCTGGTCCCCCGGGTTTAAAATGCTAGTTTTATCCCTGACATTGCATACCTTATGCATTCTACCTCACCCTAAATATTCTTGATGTGAATGTGATCTGAGTTCTGTGCAGTCTACATTAGCAAAGTGAACTTGTTCTTATGCTAAAGATATTCCATGATGACATGGCCCTTACAAAATGGTCACTGTCCTGCTAAAGGTATTCATGGGATCCTTTAGTTAAATTTAACTCTTCCATCAAGATTACACAGAAGGATTTGGGACCCATCAGACTAGGCACTGTTTTTCCAGTTATCAATGATTTTTACATGTTTACATGACCATTTGCATCACACTTTCTTATTTACCCCATCCATGCATGCCGAGAATTAAACGTAAGAATGACAGCACACATCTATGTTGATTAGCTGTTTTTTTTTCTGGAGTGTGAACTGCTTGGTCTTCTGAATAATTTTTCAGCAATCTTTTTTGTTGCCCACTTTTGTAACTAAAACATTTTAGGTCCCTGGCCTAAACTAAGCATCTACTTTACTCTGCATTTTTTCCCTGCACACCTGCTTTATTTAAATGGAGCAGTGTTGCAGTTCCCTGCACAGTGGGTAGCCGGGAGCCGTTTCCTAAGAGAGAAGCTTAAGTCACCTTGGTCCCTTCATTCCTGTGATCAGCGTGGTCCAAGAGGTCACATATCTTAACAACATCAAAAAACACCAATATCATAAAGGGGTTACCCCTTTAACCCATTAAGGACTGAGCCTGTTTTGGCCTTAAGGACACAGCCTATTTTTTCAAATCTGACATGTGTCAATTTATGTGGTAATAACTCTGGAATGCTTTTACCTATCCAAGCGATTCTGAGATTGTTTTCTCGTGACACATTGGACTTTATGTTACTGGCAAAATTTGCTCGATACATTAAGTATTTAATTGTGAAAAACACCAAAATTTAGCGAAAAATTGCAAAAATCAGCATTTTTCTAAATTTATATGTATCTGCTTCTAAGACAGATAGTAATACCATACAAAATTGTTGCTAATTAACATCACCCATATGTCTACTTTAGATTGGCATAGTATTTTAAACATCCTTTTATTTTTCTAGGACATCACAAGGCTTAGAACTTTAGCAGCAATTTCTCACATTTTCAAGAAAATTTCCAAAGGCTATTTTTACAGGGGCCAGTTACGTTGTGAAGTGGATTTTAGGGCCTTATATATTAGAAACCCTCGATAAGTCACCCCATTTTAAAAACTTCACCCCTCAAAGTATTCAAAACAGCATTTAGAAAGTTTCTTAACCCTTTAGATGTTTCACAGGAATTAAAGCAAAGTAGATGTGAAATGTTCAAATTTCTTTTTTTTTTTTCAGAAATTCATTTTTCATCTATTTTTTTTGTAACACAGAAAGTTTTACCAGAGAAACACAACTCAATATCTATTGCCCAGATTCTGAAGTTTTTAGAAATACCCCACATGTGGCCCTAGTGCACTTATTGACTGAAGCACAGGCCTCAGAAGCAAAGGAGCACCTAGAGGATTTTGGGGCCTCCTTTTTATGATAAAATATTTTAGGCTCCATGTCGGGTCTGAAAAGCTCTTGCGGCGCCAAAACAGTGGAAATCCCCCAAAAGTGACCCCATTTTGGAAACTATAGCCCTTGAGGAAATTATCTAGAGGTATAGTGAGCATTTTGACCCCGCAGGTTTTTTGCAGAAATTATTGGAAGTAGGCCGTGAAAATGAAAATCTACATTCTTTCAAAGAAAATGTAGGTTTAGCTAATTTTTTCTAATTTCCACAAGGACTAAAAGGAGAAAATGCACCACTACTTTTTGTAAAGCAATTTCTCCCGAGTAAAACAATACCCCACATGTGGTCATAAATGGCTGTTTGGACACAAGGCGGAGCTTAGAAGGGAAAGAGCGCCATTTGGCTTTTGGAGCTCAAATTTAGCAGGAATAGTTTGCGGAGACCACGTCGCATTTGCAAAGCCCCTAAGGGACCAAAACAGTGAAAACACCAAAAAAGTGACTCCATTTAGGAAACTACACCCCTTGAAGAATCCATCTAGGGGTGTAGTGAGCATTTTGACCCCACAGGGGTTTCATAGACTTTATTAGAATTGGGCAGTGAAGATAAATAAAATCCTTTTTTTCCAATAAGACGCAGCTTTCGCTCAAAATTTTTCATTTTCTCAACAAATAAAGGAATAAAAAAAAAACAACATTTGTAAAGCAACTTCTCTGGAGTACGGCAATACCCCATTTGTGGTCATAAACTGCTGTTTGGGCACACGGCAAGGATCAGAAGAGAAGGAGCACCATTTGGCTTTTGGAGCACAGATTTTGCTGGATTGGTTTCTTGACACCATGTCACTTTTGCAAAGCTCCTAAGGTACCAGTACAGTGGAAACTCCCCAAAAGTGACTCGATTCACGAAACTACACCCCTTGAGGAATTCATCTAGGGGTGTAGTGAGCATTTTGAAAAAAAGCACCCCAACACTTGTAAAGCAACTTCTCCTGTGTACGGCAATACCACATATGTGGTCATAAACTGCTGTTTGGGCACAGAGTAGGGCTCAGAAGGGAAGGAGCGCCATTTGGCTTTTGGAGTACAGATTTTGGTGGATTGATTTCTGGTCGCTATGTCGCATTTGCAAAGTCCCTCTGGGACCAAAACAGTGGAAACCCTCCAGAAGTGAACCCATTTTGGAAACTACACCCCTCAAGGTATTCACCTAGGGTTGTAGTGAGCATATTAACCCCACAGGTGATTGGCAGAAATTGGTGTGCACTCGATGTTGCAGAGTGAAAATGGTTTTTCAATATATATGCCAATATGTGGCACCCAGCTTGTGCCACTGGAGACACACACCCCAAAAATTGTTAAAAGGGTTCTCCCGGGTATGGTGATGCCATATATGTGGAAATAAACTGCTGTTTGGGCACACTGTAGGGTTCAGAAGGGAGGTAGCGCGATTTGGCTTTTGGAACGTGGATTTTGCTTGTAAAAGTTTTGCTTTGAGTCTTACTGGTGTTTCCGTTTATAATGTGGGGGTACATGTAAGGCGGGCGGAGTATATAAGGGGCATAGTCAGGTGGTATAGTGGGGTAAAAAACCCCAATAAAATAATCCATAGATGTGTGTTACGCTGTGACACAATCCTTTCTGCACAGGCCGGTGTCGCACTAATAAATGGTCTTTACTTATTCCCCTTTTGGTCCACACTCGGCACCTTTGAAGTTTGGGGAATTTTGCTGGGAAAGTGTTGTCCTGGTATAATACGGGTGCCCTCACTTCCAGCAGATATGTTTGTGCCCTCCCCTTCCTGGTTCCCTAATTTTAGGGGCCTTGATAATTCACCACTTGAAACAAAAGAAACGTTCCCCTCGGGCCGGCACAACTGCATATTTTTATTTCCTGCCTTGACTAATTTTATTTTTTCATAGACGTAGTGGTATGAGGGCTGGTTTGTTGTGGGACGAGCTGTAGTTTTTATTGGTACCATTTTGGGGTACATTCGACTTTTTGATCACTTGTTATCCTTTTTTTTTTGGGAGGCAAGGTGACCAAAAAACAGCGATTCTGGCATATTTTTATAGTTTTTTTTATACAGCGTTCACCACGCATTATAAATTACATGTTACCTTTATTCTGCGGGTCAGTCCGATTCCGGTAATACCTAATTTATAGCACTTTTTATGTTTTACAACTTTTTGCACAATAAAATAACTTTTGTAAAGAGAATGGATTTTTTATGTCGCCAAGTTGTGAGAACCATAACGGTTTTACATTTTTCGTCGACGGAGCTGTATGAGGGCTTGTTTTTAGCGAGACGAGTTGTAGTTTTTATAGGTACTATTTTTAGGTACATGTGACTTTGTGATCACTTTTTATTTAAATTTTTGGAAGACAAAGTGACCAAAAAATAGCAATTATGTCAGTATGTTTTAGTTTGTTTTTTTACGGCGTTCACTGTGCTGAATAAATAACATAATATTTTTATAGATAAGGTCGTTACGGTCGCAGCGATACCAAATATGTATGGCTTTATTATTTTTTTCAATAATAAATGACTTGATAAGGGAAAAAGGGCGATTGTGTTTTGTGTTATTATTTGAAACTTTTATTGTATTTTTTACAACTTTTATTGTTACTTTTTTTACACTTTTTTTTACACTTTTCTTTAGTCCCACTAGGGGAGTTGAAGGTCCAACTGTTTGTTTGATGTTCTAATACATTGAACTACCTATGTAGTGCAATGTATTAGAACTGTCAGTTGTTCACTGACAGCAAGCCGATCAGGCTCCGCCTCCGGGCGGGGCCTAATCGGCTAACGTAATGGCAGATAGGAAGCTATTGTTAGGCATCCTGTTGCCATAGTAGCAGTCGCCAGCCTTGCCATCGCATGGCAAGGCTGCCGATTGCATACAAACCACTTTGATGCAGCGATTGCATTGAATCGCTGCATTGAAGGGGTTAATGGCAGGAATCGGAGCTAGCTCCGGTTTCTGCCGATAGATCGGGGTGTCCACTGTAACATACAGCGGACACCCACTGCTGATGACGCCGGCTCAGCTTCTGAGCCGGAAGCTGAGCCGGCACAATCTTGTCGATGGTACCACAAGCCTCCTGGGCCCCGCCGACGACGGGGCATAGGAGGATTCCGTTACTGGCAGACCGGCAGGTAAGTATTACCCCTCCGATCGCCTTTGCAGCCACCGGCAACCCAGCGATCACGTTGCTGGGGTGCCGGTGGCTATAAACTCCTCACATGCTGTGATCTCTATTGAACGCAGCATGTGAGGGGTTAATCGGTCGGATCGGAGGCTAGCTCCGGTCCTGGCCGATACCTCAGGGTGCCAGCTGTAACATACAGCTGTCACCCGGCGGTGATGTCGCTGGCTCAGCTCCTGAGCCAGCTTCATCTCCATCACGTACAGTTACGTGGAGATGCGCGAAAAGACCATCTCCCATCACGTAACTGTACGTGAAATGGCGCGAAGGAGTTAATGTAGTTTGTAATAATGAACATCTTTATAATAGATAAAAATATCTAAAATATTTGCATACCTCCCAACTTTTGAATTCCCGTTGAATGGACATTTTAAGCCCTGTCCCAATCCGCTCACAAAACATTTGCATAAGTTCTGCCCCATTGAGGTATGTTTCACAGAACAATCCAAAACTGTACGGTTGGGAGATATGATTTGATAATGTCCCCTGACATTATTATATTGAAAATTGTTTAGCTGAACTAATTGATCTAGCTTTTATTCACATGAACTGTATCTTGGATAATTCTGTACAGCTGTATCACGCATCAGTTTATTATGTTTTCTTCTTTCTCATTCAATTGCAAAAAATGGAAAAAGAAATATAGAAAGTCAGTGCTTGTAGGTTATAAAATATAATCCTAGCATAAAACAGATGGTATTTTAGTATTAAAATGCTAATTAATATTATTAAACATTTGTCTCCTTTCCTTTACTTCTGTGTTTTCATTTATTTTGTACTGGGTATAGTCAAATATTTATATGTGTTTTTGTAACAATTTGTCATATAACATTTCTTAGATTTGATTTGCACCTCTTCCAATTAATAAAATTGCTCATGTCCCATTAAGTGATTGACGTTCACATTCGAGCAAATAGTTTGTCATGCACTACTTCTTATTAAAGGAGTATTCTCATCTCGGCAATCCTATTTAATCTGATAGATAATGTAAATATATTGACTTTATCAAATACATTTATTTTTCAAAAATGTACTGTTATCCAGATGGAGATTTCTCTCCACCGATGCCCCTTTTAATTGTTTGGCAGCCATCGTCTATGGTTCCAACCATTGCCGAAGTCTAGCAGTGGTGGCCGCGCTTTTGCCGTTCTAGCATCTTTTTACAATGAGGATGGCCGGGAACTCGGGTGTGCGCATGCTGGAGCATGTGCACCAGCTTCCTGCCTGGCCACCTCACTGCAGCTGTATTACAATCTATAGGACGGCGCCCGAGCATGCACAGTAGCCTGGGAGCCATTCTATAGTACTGCACAGGGCACATAAATGTCGAGCACGGATGAAGGAAGTCACTGTGTGTGGTGGATCGGGGAAACAATAGGGATAGTGACAATTACATGCTAACCATGCTGGTTATCACAAGTAGGCAGTGTTTCCCAAAGCATACAGAAGCATCGGGAGCACGCATGGTAGAGTAAGTGACAGGGCGATTGTAAATGTGCCGCCCACAAATGGTCAGGATCGTGGGAACGTAGAGCGGTCAAGAAATACTATAAAAACAAAAATCATGGTAAGAAAATTTAATTGACAACACCAGGAGATTCTGTTTTAATAATGCATTTGAGCAAGCCAAAATAAAATGTGCCAAGATGAGAATAACACTTTAAAGCAAGGGTTGACATTTTTACAGACCCTAGGCTGTGCTAATACAGAGTTATTTTTACGCAGATTTTGGCACGCATCGCAGAGAAGATTAGTTATAACACCAACCACACAAAATGTTACATGAATTCTTACCCTTAAACATTATCAAGCAGCAATAGTGGAGCAAAACACTAAAGTCCTCAAATGCGTATTTCGCTGTTATACCAGCTTCGGCAGGAGGCCTCCTGACAAAGCTGGTATAACAGCAAAGTATGCGTCGAAGACTTTAGTGTTTAGTGTTTTGCTACCCTCATACCTAAACATCATGTCTAAGGGTAAGAATTCATGTTACATTTTGTGTGGTTGGTCCTCTAATTAATCTCCTAACTGCTGAAATCATCAGCCTCTTTTGTTATACTTTTTAAGCAGTGCTACATTTATTTTAGCAATGGTCTAATGCCATCACACTCGTTACATTTGTATGTCATTATATTATACACACATATTTGACACACAGGGAATATCCGGCGGACATCCCATACCAGTGATATCGTCTTACAGCGACCGTGACAAAGGCCGAGGTTTGGCCGAAACGTCTTTACCTAGTCGCTTTCCACCTCAACTTTACCATCTTTTGTTGCAATAAAATGTAAATTTGTTTGCATCTGGATCTTTTGCGTACCTCTGTGTGTGTTGGGGTTATATATTTCCATTATATTATATACTTCAGATACTGCTCCCCAGTCTCTGGTGCAGGGTAAGGAGGTAAAAGGGAAATAGAACTTGGATAGATTTGTTGTGACACCAGTTATATATATATATATATATATATATATATATATATATATATATATATATGTAACCTGGGGATGAGCTCCTGTGTGGACACAGGGCTATGATGATAACCCAGGGCAGAATATAACAAAGTCCACAGATATGGAGAGGTGCAGGGGTGGATGCACTGAAGCTGATATCTTTCCTCCCAGTAAATGAATCCAGAGAAACATGGGGGGTAACTTAGAAAATCCAACTTACATTACTTAGATGAACTTGCAGTGAAAGTATTGTACAGGCAGGCTGGATGTAGCATGGAGTACAGGCAGGCTGGATGTAGCATGGAGTACAGGCAGGCTGGATGTAGCATGGAGTACAGGCAGGCTGGATGTAGCATGGAGTACAGACAGGCTGGATGTAGCATGGAGTACAGGCAGGCTGGATGTAGCATGGAGTACAGACAGGCTGGATGTAGCATGGAGTACAGGCAGGCTGGATGTAGCATGGAGTACAGACAGGCTGGATGTAGCATGGAGTACAGGCAGGCTGGATGTAGCATGGAGTACAGACAGGCTGGATGTAGCATGGAGTACAGACAGGCTCATGAGGTTCCTTTCTTCTTTTCTCAGATTAGTGTTCAGCCAACAGGTCTTTGCTTCTCTAGAAGTTCAGCTGTAACTCTTCATCTCTATCTCTCTCTGTTAGATTTCTTTACTCCCTGAACAATGTGTCTCTGTACACAGGGTTCTTTAGGAATTACATGTCTCCCTCTGCAGAGACTAGCTCAGCCTGCATTTTCCTTTCTCACTCCACTATCTCACTCCTCCCTCACATGCTCATTAGTTAGGAGCTCTGTGATTGGCTGGTTGCTTCTGCAAAAGACTTATAATGCTTCCAGAGAATTCTACCCTGAGCAGGTTTAATTCTTAACAAACCTTGTGAAGAAAGTAACCCTTTGAGCACTGCCTGAAATCACTTTACACAGATTACCGTAGTAAAACACATCACATATACAAAATACAATGTATTCTTGTTTTCTGAACACTCCACTTTGTGGGGTACCACAAAAGTATAAACATGTACTTGAATGAATGTCACGTTATATAAAAAAAAATGGCATGCATATTACTAGGCACAAGATGCCTACTATTGCAACCAAAACATTTTGATCCAATGCATCTATAATAAAAAATAATGCTATTTATAAGCAACTATAAAACAAATAATATTTATTAAAAATGTCCTACTTGTTTGTGTCTACAGCTCCCATGCAGACTTTTGTGTTGCCATGGTTACAGACTGCTAACAAACCCTGTGTAGTCTGATCCTGCAGTCTTACTTTCTTTTATCTTTGTCCTACCACTTGCTTACTCTTGTACATTCAGAAGTATGAGATAGAAAGAAGAATCGGATGTAACCGCAGGATCAGACTACACAGGGTTTGTTTGGAAATTGTTACCATGGAGACACATACACTAGGTACAAAATTGCATTATTTTTTTTCTTTTAGATGCAATAAAACAAAATTGATTCCAAAATTCAATTCTAATATAAAATTAGTAAGTAAAATAAGACATTAAACAAGAGATAACATTATAAATTACTTCAGGAGTAAATATTTTTTTTTAAATTTATTGTTGTTAGTAAATTGTAATCTTTGAGATAGCTATTTTCGAAATTAAATAAATTTTAAATACTTCTAGCCTTCTTTGTGTTATAATTAAATTTTCAGTATAGATTATTAGTAAATATTTTAATTTGTGTGATTATTAGCTTAATGGAAATTCTACATACTTTTTTTTTTTATTACTTAGCATATGGAAAGTTCCAGTCGAATTCTATAAAATCAACACTTCATTTATCCAACCATAACGTTATTGGAACATCTCAGGCTTCGTTCACATCTGCGTCAGGGCTCCGTTCAGGCGTTCCATCTGAGCTTTCCGTCAGGGGAACCCATGAACGGAACCATGACTAAAACAAATGGAAACCATATCGAGTGCAAATGTTTTCCATTTGTCACCGTTGTTTAAGGGTACCGTCGTTTTGACGGAATGAATAGAAGTACATTGTATATTATAAAATTTGTTATATATTTATTGTCCACACAGATATGAAAGTTCATACTGAGTTATTTTTCAGACTCCGCTAATTATAAATTTAATGTATATGGTGACTTATATTGAGGGTTGTCCTGATATATATATATATATATATATATATAATTGTAATTCATATGTTTCTGTTAAAAGTACAATTTTACCTTCAATGCTGCAGGTGATCCTGTATTATTGAAGGTATATTTTAATAGGAATACAATAAAAAAAAAATATATATAATTAAATAAATACCCCATGGTCCATGAGCTTAGATTCTCTGGTTACTCCTTCCCGCATTATCATGTACATGCACGTCACGGGAAGGGTCCACTTCCCGCATTCTGACATGCATGTAATGGTGATTGCGAAGGCATAGCTTTTGTGCCCGTGTTATTACCACGAGAGTCGACTGACTGCCGGGCTCCCCCTATAGTGACTGGTATCGGAGAAACCACCAATCCTGGCCATTTAACCTCTTAAATGCCGCAGTAAATAGCGACCGTGACATTTAAGTGATTTTACAGAAGGATGGGTCTCCCTCTGTCACCCATCGGTAGTCTGCAGATGCGATCGCCGGCCACCAATGGGTTGCCAAGGCAACTGGGGGCCTAAAAAATACTGCAATGACTGTATGCCTATTAGGCCATGATTGTCACATTTACACTAACAGGTAGCAATGCTTTGGTATACTGAGTGAACAAATTATATCAGCGATCAGAACAACGCATTGTAAAGTTCCCTAGTGGGACTAAAAATATTAAAATAAATCAAGTTAAATAAAGTTTATTTAAAAAACTGATGTTTAGTAAAAGTGATGTTTCAAATTGTCTTGCCCCTTTTGAAATTTAGGAATTAGTAATTACCAACATTTTGTCTTGTATAAGTGGCAAAATAGTATTAGATTATGTTATTATTTGTTGTATATGATATTTGCTTTGGTCTGCTAATTTCTTTATAGCTTATTTGAAGGATTTTATTGATAGTCTAACTTTAGAGTAAGTGAGCAATTCATGATCGGTGGTATACGACCCTTGGGACCCCCACCCATCTTCTAATTTCAAAAGTAAAGATAGATTTCAGTGTATAGGAAAATATCTGTGGCAGTAAAGTAAAAAAGGAAAGTTTTTATACTAAGGCATGGTTCATACTAAAATTACAATACCATTGAAAATGTAAGTGCTAGCGAACGGCATACAGTATCTGATGTGTTTTGTGCATTACATATCATTTTCATTCTCCATAAATGACAATATAAAACTATAAATGCTAAGAATTCTGGTAAATTTTAAATTGTTCTCTATGGAGGATGAAACGCGTTACTGATGCACAAACTGCTTAGTTTATGTAATCATGCAATTCACTATCTATATTATTGTACACTATTCCATTCTGTCTAATATCAAAGCTTTTGTTCAAAAAATATGCATTGTTGTACTACCACGATAAAGAGCTCAACATGAAATAAGTTGTCTGCTATAAAAAGAGTATTGGGTATAACCTGCTGCACTCAAGCTATGACTAAGGTTTGATTTCCAAGGATTCAATATAGAAAAGGTAATTGAAAATAACAACACCCTATCATATTTGCAAAGAAATTACATTTTATCGTTATGAATAGTTCTAAAAAACATTTACACAAAGTGTGACCAGATAAACAGAAATCAAGGACACCAATACAATTTTGAAAAACTATTGACACAATCAATATGTAATTTGTCTCAATTCCTTCTAGCAAAATGACAGTTGTAACGTGAACACTGATAGCTTCCAAAATACTGATTGCACAAATCCCTCCAGCAGTGGCAATTACAAACAGCCTCTGCACTAAAAGATTAGATTCTTTATTGTGGAATAGGGCTCTACAATCCCTGTATTAATATGCATAATCACAGTGACTACTATGAGCAGAGCCACATCTTGTGCAGAACAAAAACACAGAGCAAAGCATCCAAAGAATATATGTTTACTGCCGGCTGGAGGTGTGTATTAGAGGCTTAGGAGGCTGAAAAAGAAGGCGCTAAATGGAGATATGAATAGTCTGGCTTGCCAGCAATGCCTGTAAATACTGTAGATATGAGCACTTTTTAATTGAATCTAAATGCTCTAATAGAACAGTATTATAAATCATTAGCACATTTTCCATTCTGCTTCAGTGCAAACCATTTCTTTCTGCAAAAATGTGTTTTCATGCCATAGATAATAATGAAATTTGTTTTTGGATGGGCTCACACACTGTGGAATTGGTGTAAATTTTTTTGTGTCAATTCTTGCACTGAAAATCTTCCACAAAAGAATACTAAATGCTTTTTTTCTGCAATATGCACACTCAACCTTTTACTTTCTAAGGCCCCCTGCACACGACTGTGCTCGTAATCACTGTCGGTAATTACGGGCACGGCCGGCCGCAGACAGCCACCTGCATTTGCAGGCTGTGCTCCCATATAAAGTATCGGAGCACGGTCAGTCAAAACCAAATAAGAGGACATGTCCTATCTTTTGCTGAGCCTTTCTATGGCACGGACACCTTCCCATAAATATACGGGAAGGTGTCTGTGGGCAATAGAAGTGAATGGGTCCTGTGCATGGAGCCTAACTCAGCACAGTTCCATTTTCTTGAATGGGAGTGAGCAAAAATGACAGATACAGCGTATGGATAAGTGTGATGTGGTTTCTGTAAAAAAGAATAAAGTTTTTTTCTAATCTCATACAACCAGAAACAGCACTATTCTGTGGCATTCAAGTAGGGCATGGTGGCTCAGTGATTACATCATTGTAGTCCTGGGTTTAAATCTGACCGTGGACAATCTCTGCATGGAGTTTGCATGTTTTCCCCATGTTAGTGTGGGTTTCCTTCAGGGACTCTGGTTTCCTCCTACACTACAAAAATATAGATCGGGTATTTGTGAGCCCCACTGCGTACAGCAACTGAAGACAACTTATGTACAGCACTGTGAAATATGTTGGCACTAAATAAGTAATAGAAATAAATGAATAAGGCTAAGCTAAATTATAAGACACAGCACAGCATTATATTGTTTGGGGCATCTATGGGGGGGCATTATACTGTATGGGGCAGCTATGGGGGCGTTACACTGTATGGGACATTATACTGTATGGGGGCATTATATTGTATGGTACAGCTATAGGGGCATTAAACTGTATGGGGGCATTATACTGTATGGGGCCGCTATGGAGGTCATTATACTGTATGGGGGGCATTATACTGTATGGGGGCATTATATTGTATGGGGCAGCTATGATGGAATTATACTGTATGGGGCAGCTATGGTGGGCATTGTACTGTATGGGACAGCTATGATGGGCATTATACTGTATGGGGGCATTATACTGTATGGGACAACTATTGGGGACTTTATACTGTATGGGGGCATTATACTGTATGTGGCAGCTATGGAGGGCATTATACTGTATGGGGCATTATAGTGTATGGGGCAGCTATGGGGGCATTATACTGTATGGGGGAATTACACTGTATGGGGCAGCTATGGGGGCATTATACTGTATGGGGCATTATAGTGTATGGGGCAGCTATGGGCGGCATTATATTGTATGGGGGCATTATATTGTATGGGGTGCATTACACTGTATGGGAGGCATTATACTGTATGGGGCAGCTATGGGTGGCAATATACTGTGGGGCAGCTATGATGGGCATTATACTGTATGGGGGGAATTATACTGTATGGGACAGCTATTGGGGGCATTATACTGTATGGGGGCATTATACTGTATGGGACAGCTATTGGGGGCTTTATACTGTATGGGGGCATTATACTGTATGTGGCAGCTATGGAGGGCATTATAGTGTATGGGGGCATTTTACTATATGGGGCAGCTATGGGGCATTATACGGTATGGGGCATTATAATATATGGGGCAGCTATGGGGGGCATTATACTGTATGTGGCAGCTATGGGGGCCATTATATTGTATGGGGGGCATTATATTGTATGGGGGCATTATATTGTATGGGGTGCATTACACTGTATGGGAGGCATTATACTGTATGGGGCAGCTATGGGTGGCAATGTACTGTGGGGCAGCTATGATGGGCATTATACTCTATGGGGGGCATTATACTATATGGGACAGCTATTGGGGGCTTTATACTGTATGGGGGCATTATACTGTATGTGGCACTTATGGAGGGCATTATACTGTATGGGGGGCATTATACTGTATGGGGGCAGCTATGGGGGCATTATACTGTATGGGGCATTATAGTGTGTGGGGCAGCAATGGGGGGCATTATATTGTATGGGGGTATTATATTGTATGGGGTGCATTACGCTGTATGGGAGGCATTCTACTGTATGGGGCAGCTATGGGTGGCAATATACTGTGGGACAGCTATTATGGGCATTATACTGTATGGGGGCATTATAATGTATGGGACAGCTATTGGGGGCTTTATACTGTATGGGGGCATTATACTGTATGCGGCAGCTATGGAGGGCATTATACTGTATGGGGCATTATAGTGTATGGGGCAGCTATGGGGGCATTATACTGTATGGGGCATTATAGTGTATGGGGCAGCTATGGGGGGCATTATATTGTATGGGGGCATTATATTTTATGGAGTGCATTACACTGTATTGGAGGCATTATACTGTATGGGGCAGCTACGGCTGGCAATATACTGTGGGGCAGTTATGTAGGGAATTATACCGTGGGGGCAGCTATGCGGGACATTAAACTGTGTGGGGGCTGCTATGGGGCATTATAATGTGGGGGCAGCTATGGGGGGCATTATACTGTGTGTGGGCAGCTATGGGGCATTATACTGTGGGGGCAGTTTAGCGGAGCATTATACTGTGGAGGCATTCATGGGGTCTGTAGGGCAAAGCAGCTGGGCACAGGCATGCGCAGGGATCTGGTGGTGTTGGGGAGGGGTAGGGGGGCCCAAGCTGAATTCTTGCACCATGAGCCTTTAGCTATGCCCCTGGGTGATACATTTTTTAGTTGGATAATCCTTTTAAAAACTTTCAGCCCTGGGTCTAATAAAGGCCCAAGGCCTGTGTAGTATTAGGGACTGTTTAAATTTGCATGCGATAATGTACTTTCATATAGACATATGCCAGTACATTATGGCTTAAAACATGTTTAAAAGTAAAAGTCCACTTTTCTCTAGAAGCTTTTTTGTAATTTTTTTCTTTTTTGTAAATGTTCATTTTCTTTTAAGGGGACAAATACATCTTCAGGGCACCATATATGACTTTTTGAACAAGCATGACTATCATAGCAAGCATCTGAAATAAGGGTTGATGTGATTCTAGAGAACATATTAATCTATATAAATGTACAGTATAATCCTGTTAGAAACAGTATATAAAAAAACATGTTCCTGAACAATTCAGCAGCAACAGTTATTGTCTTGTAACAGCATATGTCTAGTTCAGTAGGTTTACTTAATGCTTTACTATAATGCTTCAGGGATTTTATAAAAGCCTTTAGGCACACTGAGTGCTACTATATCAAGCGTTGAGCTTAGATTTTCTATTCTTTGACTGATCTCAAATACTAAGTCTTTTAATAGCTTCCATATTATCAATTCATATAGTAACATTTAAGAAAGTATGTGAATGTTTCAAGCATGCTGAGGTCCAGTACATTGTGCTGTATGTTTCCGCAAACCATTAAATGAGCTTCAATTCTTTTTCAAATGAGAATAATATACAGCAAAACAATTAAATGCAGTACTTAGTCCATTTCTGTAAAGTAGAAGCACACCCTTAGGTAGAACATATGTGCAAGTGTTTCTGTTTTTGCGTTAATGGCTGCAAAGCTGTTTAATTCTGTGATTTACTGTATATTTAATTGCTTTCTTTCTTCTACAGTCTTTTTCTCAGTAGAAGACTAAAATAACAAATAAGTACACTACGCAACCATGCAATAAAGAAAAAGGGAATGTTAATAATACCTAAGAGAAAAAGGTGACATACAACTCAAAGACACACACACACACACACACACACACTGTAACGTCTATGGCCACGGTCTGTCGTTCTAACTTACCCCTCGGCGACCGCGGCCATGGACGTCCTGCTGCTGTGCTGCGTCATCCCCATGTGAGGAGCCAGCACTCACTTCCGGGTATCGAGCCAGTCTCCCTGTCTCCTGTCTCTCTTAAAGGGCCAGCGCACGCACCTGAAAATCATCATCAACTCATGCATTCCTGGACTATAAGAGGGTCACTGCCCTTCTTATCCTCGCCTGAGCGTTGTTGTTGTTGTTTCCCTAAGTTTGTCTTGCAAATGGTCTCCTAAGTGTATTCCAGCTTCCCAGTGTTCCCCATACCTGTATCCTGTATCCTATTTCCCGTGCTATCAGTACCATCCTGGTCTACTGCCGTTCTGAGCTGTTGTCGTGTTTTGCAGCATCTCCATACCTGTTCTACTGCACCATGCCTGAAGTCTACCTGCTGCCTGGTCCCAGCTGAGCCTGCCTTGCTGCTGTCTACATTGCCTCAGGTACCCTTTTCTGGACTATAGACTCTGTACCATACCTGTTTGGCCAACTGCCGTCCCGCTACGCGGAACGGCCCAGTGGGTCCACACCCCGCCTCGTGACAGTACGCTCAGGCCATGGACTCCGCTGGTCAATTTAAGGGCATGTCACCCTCCCAAGACATGCAGGTGGACCTGCAGGATCTCCGAACAAGACAGGATCAACTTCTTGTGGCAGTGGACTCCATGGCGCAGCAGCTAGGGGCACTAGCTGCTTCCATTTCTGCCTCTTTACAAGCTCCTGCGACCAACCCCACTGCTACATCTCCTGGCGGTCCCGGTTCAGATTCCCGGTTCTTGCTGCTATTACCTTCCCGGGTCCATGGAGACGCAAGTACGTGCAGGGGATTTCTGAACCAATGCTATATCCATTTTTCCCTGCACACCCGAGCATTTCCGTTGGGCGGAACCAAGATTGCCTTCATCATGTCTCTACTTGCTGGCAAGGACCTGGCGTGGGCAAACCCAATCTGGGAACGACAGGGACCCGAGACTCGAGACTTCCAGGGGTTCGTGTGGTTGTTCCGTACTGTTTTTGAGGAGCCAGGACAAGTCTCGTCGGCAGCCACGGCTATCTTTAACCCTCGCCAAGAGGACACCTCCGTGGGCGAATACACCATCCAGTTCCGGACCCTGGCAGGAGAGCTGTCATGGAACAATGAGGCCTTGGTGGCATACTTCTGGCATGGCCTGTCGCCTAGGATCAAGGACGAACTTGCTGCCTGAGACCTACTACCTGCCTTAGACGACCTGATTCTGCTGGCTACTCGGGTAGATATAAGGCTCAGGGAGAGATCTCATGAGGTGCAACAGGAGAGATGGCTTCCTAGATTGGCCCCCAACTTCCAAAAACCCCTCTTGCCTTCATCTACTGCTACGCTCGAGGTGCCGATGCAGGTGGATTGCCTAAAATTGTCTGTACAAGAGAAACAGCGCAGGTTCACCTCTGGACTCTGTCTGTATTGCGGCCTCACTGGCCATGTCGTGCGTCTGTGTCCACAGAAGCCAAAAAAAAACAACGCCTAGGTTTGGTTGGAGAGACAACCCTGGGCGCTACTGCATTTAATCGTGAATTCTCTTCCAAACTGTTTATTGCCGTGACCATCGTTGCTGGCGAGAGGCTCCATCCGGTTTATGCCTACCTGGACTCTGGCTCTGCAGCTAATTTCATCTGTCAAGACCTTGTGGATCTTCTCCAGTTGCCCACTGTCCACCTGGAAAGGCCGTTGATCATTGCCTCAGTAGATTGACTGCCTTTGCCTGACCCAGTTTTTTCTGTGACCAAGCCATTGAGACTTCAAGTGGGAGCTCTTCACATTGAGCTCATCTCCCTGTTTGTTCTGCCCAAGGTCATCAACCCCGTGCTGCTGGTTTTGCCTTGGCTCCATTTGCACGCCCAGTCCTGGATTGGAACTCCAGAGAGGTTCTTCAGTGGGGTCCCAAGTGTCTCGACTGCTGTCTGGGTCATATCCATCCACCATAGCCTTCTCCGCATCAGTCATTGGCAGGGTTGCCTCCTTGTTTCTCTCAGTTCGCTGATGTCTTCGACAAGTAGGAAGTAGAGACCTTGCCGCCTCATCGTGCATATAATTGTCCGATCTACTTGGTTCCTGATTCATCCCTTCCTCGCGGTAGAGTATACCCTTTCTCCCTGCCAGAGACTGAGTCTATGTCGACCTACATAAAGGAGAATCTGGAGAGGGGCTTCATCCGTAAATCTTCATCCACGGCCGGAGCCGGGTTCTTCTTTGTCAAGAAGAAGGATGGATCCCTCCATCCCTGCATTGATGTCACGAAGGGTCTGTGGACCCACTGAGCCGTACCACCTTGGCGGTAAGGCAGCTGGCCAACAGGGCGCAGGTCTGAGTCTATGGTATATAGGATAACTGTGGCAGCACGAACAGTAGCTTGGCAGGAACTAGGCAGCAGGTGGATGACAGGCGTGGGTAGGCAGTCAAGCGTGGTATCCAGCACAGCATGACTATAGCAAGCACGGCACTAGATCGGGATACAGAAACAGGAACAGGAAACACTGGGAACAGGAAAAATTAGGGGACCAATTTGCATAGACAGACTAAGGGATACACAACAATGCTCAGGCATAGAACTAGAGGGCTAGACCTACGGGATCCGGCAGAGGTGAGTGGATGCGAGCGCTGGCGTCTCCTGAGGAGGAGGCTGGGGCCAGTGCTTGCCGACTCGTGGCTGCGGCTGTCAGCGGGAGGTTGGAGCTGACAGCCCGCAGCCACGGACATTACAGTATCCCCCTCTTCTTGGGACCAGAGCGAGAAAGAAACTTCTTCAGAAGAGTAGGGGCATTGAGGTTCTCCTCTGGCTTCCAGGACCTCTCTTCGGGACCAAACCCCCTCCAATCCACCAAATAAAAAGTATTTCCTCTCATTCTCTTGGTGTCTAAGATCTCCTTGACCTCAAAGATGTCCGAGGGGCCGCTGGGGGTAACCGCAGGGCTGAGAGTCTTGTAATAGCGGTTTAGGATCACAGGTTTCAGGAGGGAGACGTGGATGGAGGTGGGAATCCTGAGGGTAGGAGGCAGACGAAGCTTGTAGGCGACAGGGATGATCAGTTGCAGAACCTCGAACGGTCCGAGGAACCTGGGGGCAAATTTACATGATGAGACCCTCAGTCGGATATTCCTAGACAACAGCCAGACCTTAGTGCCAGGAAGAAACAGAGAGGGCTCTCTTCTCCTTGTGTCATCCTTCCGTTTCAGGCGGTCCACTGCCATTAGGATGGAGGATCGAGCATGCTGCCAGATCTGCAAAAAGTCTCTAAACGTGGAGTCAGCTGCAGGTACCTCGGAAGTATCAGGCACCGGAAGAGGAATTCGTGGATGCTGGCCATAGACAATGCAGAACGGAGTATTCCTAGTAGACTCACTGGTGTGATTGTTGTAGGAGAACTCCGCCCATGGGAGCAGCTGCACCCAGTCATCATGCTGCTTGGAGTTGAAGTGGCGTAGGTAGTTCTCCAAAATCTGGTTCATCCTCTTGACCTGACCATTAGACTGAGGATGGTAGGCAGAAGAAAAGTCCAACTTCACACCAAAAAGTCCGCACAGGGCTCTCCAGAACTTTGAGGCAAACTGAGCCCCTCGATCAGACACAATATACTGTGGCAAGCCGTGCAGGCGGAAGATGTTTTGAATAAATAATTTGGCCAACTGAGGAGCGGAAGGAAGACCAATCAGAGGAACGAAGTGTGCCATCTTCGAAAATCGGTCCACCACTACCCAGACAGTACTGCATCCAGCAGAGAGAGGCAGGTCCGTGATAAAGTCCATCGCTATATGCTGCCAGGGAGCATTGGACACAGGCAGTGGCTGGAGCAGGCCAGCAGGTCTGGAGTGGGTAGCCTTGTTGGCTGCACATACAGCACAGAAAGAAACGAAGTCCACAATATCTTTGGGCAGAGTGGGCCACCAGAAATGACAAGCAATCAAATCCCGGGTCTTACGTAACCCCGCGTGACCTGCCAGTCTAGAGGAGTGTCCCCAGCTGAGGATTCTTCCACGATCAGCCAGGTGCACAAAAGTCCTCCCAGGAGAAATGTCCCCAATCTGCAGGGGATTGACCGAGACAATGCAGGATGGATCGATAATATTCTGTGGATTCTCAATGGTGTCTTCTGTCTCGAAAGACCTGGACAAGGCATCGGCCCTCACATTCTTGTCGGCCGGGCGATAATAAAGCTCAAACAGAAACCTTGTAAAGAGCAGTGACCACCTGGCCTGATGAGGGTTCAGCCATTGGGCCGTCTGGAGGTAGGTCAGATTCTTGTGGTCCGTAAAAATCAAGATTGGATGAGCTGCGCCCTCTAGTAGATGTCTCCCCTCCTCCAGAGCTAATTTGATGGCCAGTAACTCCCGGTCCCCAATCGAGTAGTTGCGTTCTGCGGAAGAGAAGAGCTTTTAGAAGTATCCACATACCCTTGACTTGCCCTTGGGACCTCTCTGGAACAGGAGTGCACCAGCACCGACAGAGGATGCGTCCACCTCCAACGAGAACTGTAGGGAAACGTCTGGATGATGGAGGATAGAGGCTGACGTGAAGGTACTCTTCAGGCAATTGAATGTGGACTCCGCCTCGGGAGTCCACACCTTGGCGTTCATACCCTTTTTAGTAAGGTTAGAGATGGGAGAAGTCAGTGAAGAGAAGTTCAGAATAAACTGCCTGTAAAAGTTAGCAAATCCTAAAAAGCGCTGTATGGCCCTCAAGCCTTGAGGACGTGGCCACTCCAGGACCGACTTTACCTTCTCAGGGTCCATCTCGAGGCCTTGATTTGAGATGATGTAGCCCAGGAAGGGTAGAGCATCCTTGTCAAATACGCACTTCTCCAACTTGGCGTACAGACGATTCTCCCGTAACCGTAGCAGAACCTGACGGACATGTCTCTGGTGCGTTACAGGATCTGGGGAGAAAATCAAGATGTCATCAAGGTAGACTACAACACAAACATAGAGGAGGTCACGGAAAATGTCATTCACAAACTCCTGGAGCATTACACAGGCTTAAGGGCATTACTAGATACTCATAGTGTCCATCACGGGTGTTAAATGCAGTCATTCATTCATCGCCCTGACAAATCTGGATTAGGTTGTAAGCCCCACGCAGGTCTAGTTTAGAAAAAAAATTTGCACCACGTATTCGATCAAACAGTTCGCAAATCAGTGCCAATGGATATTTATTCTTCATCGTGATCTGGTTAAGACCACGGTAGTCGATGCAAGGGCGAAGAGAGTCATCTTTCTTTTTGACAAAGAAGAACACGGCTCCTGCCGGGGAGGAAGACTTTTGTATGAAGCCCCTTTCTAGGTTCTCCTTCACATAGGCGGACATGGACAGAGTCTCTGGCAAGGAGAGGGGATATACCCTACCACGGGGAAGGGATGCACCAGGTATCAGTTCAATAGAGCAGTCATACGCCCGATGTGGAGGCAAAGTCTCCGCCTCAATCTTGCTGAAGACGTCCGAAAAGGCAGCATAATGACCCGGCAATCCTGCCAATGACTGAGGTAGCGAAGGCTGAGCCGAATGAATCCTCACCAGGCAACGACCTTGACACTCAGGGCCCCACTGAAGAACCTCTCCAGAATTCCAGTCCAGAACTGGGGCATACAGTCGGAGCCAAGGCAGGCCCAGCAACACAGGGTTTACAGCTTTGGGCGGGACATAGAACGACAGCAGTTCGGAGTGAAGCGCTCCCACTTGGAGCCTCAGCGGCTTGGTCACAGCTATAACTGGGTCTGGCAGGGGTAGTCCATTCACTGAAGCAACTGTCAACGGGCTCTCCAGGAGGGTGGTGGGCAACTGCAGAAGGTCCACCAGATCTCTGCGGATAAAATTAGCAGCGACCTGATCCGTTCTCTTTCCGAACACTATAGTCACGGGTATGAACAAATTAGACGGAAGTTCACCTTTACCTAAGATTGTCACTCCAAGCAACACTAGGCTTTGAGATTTTTGGGATCAAAGGCGCACCAGATGGCCATCGAGGCCGCAATAAAGACAGAGTCCAGATGTGGGTCTGCATTGTCTCTCTTGGGCAGACAACTTATAATGATCCGTTATTACCGACTTTTCAGGAGGACCGGCATCTGAGGATAGCAGGGGTTGCTGCAACGTAGGGGCCAGACTAGGATGGGCTCGCTCCCGTTGAACCTTTTGGAGGCGTTCACGGATCCGCATATCAATCCGGGCAGAGAGAAGGATGAGGTCATCCAGAGTAGACGGCAAATCCCGGGCGGCAAGTTCGTCTTTAATTCTGGAAGATAGTCCGTGTCAGAATGCAGCCACATGAGCCTCATTGTTCCATACAAGCTCTCCCGCCAGGGTGCGGAAGTGGATGGCGTACTCACACACGGAGGTGTCTCCTTGGCGCAGGTCAATCAAAGAAGCCGCTGCAGATGAGACCCGGCCAGGCTCCTCAAACACCATGCGAAATGTACGAAGGAAGGCAGGGAAGTCACGGGTTTCTGGTCCTTGTCTCTCCCACACAGGGTTTGCCCATGCCATGGCCTTTCCGGTGAGGAGAGAAATGATGAAAGCGACCCTGGCACCATCAGACGAAAAAGTCCTAGCGTACAAGCTGAAGTGGATCTGGCATTGATTAACAAAACCGCGACAGGTACTTGCTTCTCCATCATAGCGGTCAGGAAGGGGCAAAGAAACACGTGGGTCAATACTGCCAAGAGGTGTAGACTGAGGATCCACATTGCCAGGAGGTGTAGTAGGAGGAACAATATTGCCAGGAGGTGTAGTAGGAGGAACAGCAGCTTGTGTCTCCGGCCGACGTGCAAGAATGTTCAACGCCTGGAGGAGTTGGTCCTGTCGGGACCGGAGGTCCAGCATATCCACTCGCATCTCTTGCGTCATTGTCAGAGTTTTGAACCGGCCAGCGGGGTCCATGGCCTGAGCGTACTGTCACGAAGGGTCTTTGGACCCACTGAGCCATACCGCCTTGGCGGTAAGTCAGCTGGCCAACAGGGCGCAGGTCTGAGTCTATGGTATATAGGATACCTGTGGCAGCACGGACAGTAGCTTGGCAGGAACTAGGCAGCAGGTGGACGACATGCATGGGTAGGCAGTCAAGCGTGGTATCCAGCACAGCACGACTATAGCAAGCACGACACTAGATCGGGATAAAGGAACAGGAACAGGAACAGGAAACACTGGGAGCAGGAAACACTAGGGGACCAATTTGCATAGACAGACTAAGGGATACACAACAACGCTCAGGCATAGAACTAGAGGGCTGGACCCCTCTTATAGTCCAGGGTACTCACGGGTCAAAGGTCGTCCATGCGTTCTGGTGCGCGCGCTGCCCCTTTAAGAGCGGCGACGAGTGTGCGCTCTACGGGATCCGGCAGAGGTGAGTGGATGTGAGCGCTGACGTCTCCTGAGGAGGAGCCTGGGGCCAGCGCTTCCTGACTCGTGGCTGCGGCTGTCAGCGGGAGGTTGGAGCTGACAGCCCACAGCCACAGACTTTACAATAGACTACCAAGTCCTCAATCGGATCACGGTGAAGAACAGGTACCCTTTGCCTTTGATTTCGGAACTATTCGATCGCATACGGGTGGGCTAACATTTTTTCTAAACTGGACTTGGCGGGGGGCATACAACCTGATTCATATTCGTCAGGGTCACGATTGGAAGACCGCATTTAATACTCGTGATGGGTACTATGAATAGCTAATTATGCCCTTCGGCCTGTGTAACGCCCCTGCGGTGTTTCAAGAATTTGTCAATGACATTTTTCGTGATCTCCTCTATATCTGTGTTGTGGTGTATCTCGATGACATTTTGATTTACATCTTTACGCCAAGCTGGAGAAGTGCATGTTTGAAAAGAGATCTCTTCCTTTCCTGGGCTACATCATCTCCAATCAGGGCCTCAAGATGGACCCTGAGAAGGTAAAGGCTGTCCTGGAGTGGCCACGCCACAAGGCTTAAGGGCCATACAACGCTTCTTGGGTTTCACTAACTTCTACCGGCTGTTCATCCCCAACTTCTCGTCATTGACAGCTCCCATCTCTACCTTCACAAAAAAGGGTATGAATGCCAAAGTGTGGACTCCGGAGGCTGAAGCCGCATTTGAGACGTTGAAAAAAGCCTTCACGTCAGCCTCTATTCCTCACCACCCTGATGTGTCCCTACAGTTTTCTTTAGAGGTGTACGCTTCCTCTGTTGGTGCTGGCGCACTTTTGTTCCAGAGAGGTTCTAAAGGCAAGACTGTGGTATGTGGCTACTATTCCAAACTGTTTTCTTCCGCAGAGAGCAACTACTCGATTGGGGATCATGAGTTACTGGCCATCAAGCTTGCCCTGCAGGAGTGGAGACACCTACTGGAAGGTGCAGTCCACCCTATCCTGGTCTTCACGGATCACAAGCGTCTGACCTATTTACAGACGGCTCAGAGGTTGATTCCTCGTCAAGCCAGGTGGTCGTTATTCTTTGCTCGATTCCGGTTCGAACTCCACTACCGACCTGCCGACAAGAATGTGAGGGCCGATGCCTTGTCTAGGTCAGTCGAAACAGAGGACACTATGGAGTCCCCACAGAATATTATTGACCCTTCCTGCATCTTCGCTGTGAACACTCTTCAGGTTAGAGACATTCCTCCAGGAAAAACTTTTGTACGTCTGGCAGACAGAGGAAGAATCCTACGCTGGGGTCACAGCTCCAAGCTGGCAGGTCACGCGGGTACTCGTAAGACCCAAGATCTAATCGCCCATCAGTTCTGGTGGCCTACGCTGCCCAAAGACGTCATGGACTTCGTCTCCTCATGTACGGTATGTGCAGCAAATAAAGTTGTCCACTCCAGACCTGCTGGTCTGCTCCAACCACTGCCTGTGCCCGATGCCCCCTGGCAGCATGTTGCAATGGACTTTGTCACTGACCTCCCTCTCTCTGCGGGTTGCAGTGTGATCTGGGTGGTGGTGGATTGATTCTCTAAAATGGCTCATTTTGATCCCCTGACTGGCCTGCCTTCTGCTGCTTGACTTGCTGACCTCTTCATACAACACAACTTCCGTCTGCACGGCTTGCCCCTGCATATTGTTTCAGATCGAGGGGTCCAGTTCACTTCAAAGTTTTGGAGAGCACTCTGTGCTCTTCTTGGTGTAAAGTTGGATTTCTCTTCGGCCTATCATCCCCAGTCCAATGGACAAGTCGAGAGGTTTAACCAAATTATGGAGAACTATCTACGGTCCTTTGTTTCCAGACTAAATGATGACTGGGTGCAGCTGCTCCCGTGGGCAGAATTCTCCTATAATAACCATACTAGTGAGTCCATCACCTCCAGCCTGTTCTTCATAGTCTATGGCCAACATCCTCGAATACCTCTTCCTGTCTCTACTATGTCCCAACTGCCTGCAGCTGACTCGACCTTCAGGGACTTTCTGCAAATATGGCAACAGACCTGATCTTCTATTCTGCTAGCGGTGGATCACATGAAGACAAAAGCAGATACTAGAAGACTGGATCATCCTCAGTTTCTTCCGGGGTCTTACAAGCTGTGGCTGTAGGAACACTCAAGATCCCTAACCCCTTCCATGTATCCTTGCTGAAGCCCGTGGTCCTGAACCATTACTCCAGGACTCCTAGTTCTGCAGTGGCTCCTGGTGGTTCATCTGGGAGTTTCGAGGTAAGGGAGATTCAAGCCACCAAGAAGGTGAGAGGAAGGACATTTTATTTGGTGGATTGGAGGGGATTCGGCCCAGAAGAGAGGTCTTGGGAGCCAGAGGAGTACATCAATGCACGTGTCCTCATAAGGAAGTTTCTCTCCCGTTCTGGTCCCAAGAAGAGGGGGCATAAGAGGGGGGATACTGTAACGTCTATGGCCATGGTCTGTTGTTCTAACTTACCCCTCGATGACCGTGGCCATGGACGTCCTGCTGCTGTGCTGCGTCGTCCCCCTGTGAGGCGCTGGCACTCACTTCCGAGTATCGAGCCTGTCTCCCGGAGGGTGCGCACGCTCGTGCCTGCTCTTAAAGGGCCAGCGCACACCTCAAAATCATCATTATCAACTCCTGAATTCCTGGTCTATAAGTGGGTCACCACCCTTCTTATCCTCGCCTGAGCATTGTTGTTGTTTCCCTTAGACTGTCATGCAAATTGTTTCCTAATTGTCTTCAAGCTACCCAGTGTTCCCCATACCTGTATCCTGTTTCTGGTGCTATCAGTACCATCCTGGTCTACTGCCATGCAGAGCTGTTGTCATGTTTTGCTGCATCTCCACACCTGTTCTACTGCACCACGCCTGATGTCTACCTGCTGCCTGGTCCCAGCCGAGCCTGCCTTGCTGCTGTCTACATTGCCTCAGGTACCCTTTTCTGGACTATAGACTCTGTACCATACCTGTTTGGCCAGCTGCCGTCCCGCTATGCAGTATGGCCCGGTGGGTCCACACCCCGCCTCGTGACACACACACATATATATGGTAGATTATTATCTATATTATAATCTAAATTATTGTATGATCAGTATGTAATATATGAATAATGTACATCCTCCTACTCACTCTTTGACAATATAAAAGCGCAAGGTTGCCGAACTCAGAGTCCACATCTAATTTTAATAATAAATTATAGTAAAGGGTACATTATTCCTTCTAATATGCAATTCAGCTTCTGCAGAACCTTGTTTGAGAGAAAGTGAGAGTTTCCTGTCAATCACTAATTTTAAAGTTCTGCAGAAGCTGTAGAGTGTTAAAAAATGAGGCTGCAGCAAAGTCTTATTTTGAGAGGAAAACTGATATTAAGCTATTCAACTTGTGACTATCATGAAGATCCATCTTACTCTTGAAAAATAGGTTTTCCAGCTGGGGTATATATTATGGAGCTACAGCGTCTCCCAAAATTGTCATTCACAATGACCTCTCATACAGTGTCAGTCATAGTGACCTCCAGCAGCATGGCTTTTTTTGTGCAGGGCAATGTTAATCTTCATATTTGTCCAGATAAGGGTGCATCGTTCATCGTCAGTAAAAATAAAACACATTTTTTTGCCAATTCATTGACATATCATCTTTGCACACAATTTTTCCCATTTTGCTCTTGCATCAGAGTGAGTGTTGTAAAATGAATAAAAGCTCAATCCCTTTTCCATGGCATCAGTGTTACTGTTTTGATACTAGGGGGAAGAATGTTAAGAATTATTCACCATAAATTGTACAGCTTGTTAGTAAAGCACCTTGAATTTTGCAGAATTAAGCCTTCTTTGAACAGCCGTATTGTTTCTGATATTGATTTAGCTGCATTATTCATTAATTTGCCTTATATATAATTTTCTGTGTAGAATTTACTAGTGATTCTGTGTGGGATACTGATGATGATTATTTTTTAGTAAAAAAAAGAACACCGTTCATCCTCCTGGTTCTATACTGTCTATAATCTCTATTTTGTGAGAAGCATCCCTTCCAAAAAAAGTCAGCAGGCTGGAATTGTAATGGTTGAAGCTGCTCGTGTGATGCTGGGCTAAGTCATCATGGGATTGGTGGCATAGGACAGAGAAAGAGTAAGCAAGATGTCATCTAAAATTCCACATGGCATCTGATCTGAAGCAGACATGATGCTGAATTGCAGGGACAAAGGTGGAGGGTGCAGGGTGCAATCACTGTTCCGTCTAGCTGTGTGCTCTGGAAAAAAGAGTTACAATTTCACATTCTGTACACAGGTAATTGGACTAGTTGACTATATTAGTATATTGTTTTAACTCACTAGGTGCAATGATAAAATTGTGTTCCAACTAAAGCTCTTCTTTATATATTGGCTTTTCCCTCTGTAAGACAGTGAAAGTGAAAAGTTGGTTTGTAAATATAGTTTTAAGAAATATACAGCCTAGAATCTCAAACTGATATTTGTATCCACAAGGGGTACATGACCTCAGGGACTCAGGAGGTACACATGTTGCCCTTGGTACATACTCCTGTTCCTGATATCATCCTCCCTCTTAAACAGCTAAAAATTGAAAGCTGCCTCTCTTATGGGACACTGTTTAAGCTGATTTTGTAATGACGGCACTGTTGCAGGTTGGCTCTGTTATTAATAATAGTTTGCCAAGGTGTACACACCTTCACACCTCTGAATTGGAATGTTTCATGAAGACAACCCTGTCCATATGCCTAACTGGGGCATATGGAGGTCATTGACGGGGTCCTCCTAATTGGGACCACCTTCTATGTGCCAAAACAGCCAGCCATTCTGTTAGGGTATGTTCACACAGCTTATTTTCAGCCGTTTTTTGGGCTATAAATGCCCCAAAAAACTGCTGAAAAAAAAGGAAGCTGAATGCCTCAAAACATCTGCCCATTGATTTCAATGGGAAAAACTGCGTTTTATTACGATGGGGCGGTTTTTTACGCAGCCGTTTGAAAATGGCGCATAAAAAAATGCCCCTTAAAAAGAAGTGCATGTCACTTCTTGAGCCTTTTTTGGAGCCGTACTTCATTTTGTCAATAGAAAAACAGCTCCAAAAAAGGGCGGTTAAATGGCTTGTACATACACACATTACAGAACAAAAGGCCTGCAAACCACATCTAAAGAGCTAAATTCTGTGCTGCACACAACAATCCTTCTTATAGGATATACCATCCTGTAAATAAAACTTAAGGCCTTTTCACACGGCCAATGATCAGGCGAATGAGTGCGTGTAAAAATGCTTGTTCTCGATCTTTGCCCTGTGTTTGCTCATTCATCTTGTGATTCTATCTTTTATATAGCTAAAAAAATGATTGCTTGTTGACAGCACATCAGCCCGTTTAAACAGGGGTTGTGCTGCCAAGAAAATGCAAAATGTATGAGGACGAACAATCGTATTAATGATCATTCGTCCCCATACATTCTGACCATTGATCCATGTAATGGAGCTAAACAATCGCAGATCGACTTGCTATATCGTCGATCGCTGCTCGTAAAAAGCACCCTTAAATTCAGCACTCCTCGACCTTCTCTTCAATTAGTCTATACATATTTTATGTTTGTATCTTTTTATTGAAAAATAATTGGGTAAGTATAAAATGAATATACAGTATGTAAAATAGATGTTTATTTAGTAATACTGTAAATTGTTTACAATATTTAAAGTATTTAAAATACTAAGAATAAAAAATAAACAATTAAGTACTGTATACTTTGAAAATTTATGTAAATATAACTTGCTGAAGATTAACAAATTCACAGATCACAAAGGTCAACCAGTTTCTTGTTTTTTAATGTACAATTACATAATTAGGTCCAAACATGAGTTGCTCAGTTAGATGAGAAGTGCAAGACATAATTGACCTACTGTACACCTCAGGGGAATTAAAACTGTGCTTAATTCTAGTTATGTATTGCACCCATAAGACAAACACTTCTTGTAAAGATGTGAAAACAATTAAGTAGGTCTTTCTTCAAGGAAAATATTCAAAAGTACAGTTAGCATTTAAATGTGAGAATCTCTATTTCCAGCATACATACATAAGATAGGCAGCACCAAAATATCATTAAAATTACATTTTATTGTATTGATTTGACTATACATTTGCTATCACACTTTAGAAACAAATATGTAAAGTGCTTGTTCACCTTGAAAATTAGATAAATCTAGTGGTGTATCTGTATGGGAAGGTGCGGGGGGGGGGGGGGGGGGAGTTGTACTTACACTGCCCCTGTACCTGAAGAGGCCTAGAAGTCCCATTGCCACATAAAAGGACAGCATTATTTCTGCATATACAAGCTGATCAGCCAATGAATGAGCGTTTGCTCGTTCATCGGCTGATCGTTGCCCTCTTTACACAGTGCAATGATCGGGAATGAGCGTTCACCTGAACGCGCATTTTCCCATGTAAAAGGCCCTGTATTATTCTGCCTTATCTAGGCTTCCAATGATACAATAGAGCTGTCATTAACCCCTTAACGCTCCAGGACATACTATTATGTCATGGTAAGTGCATCGTTCGCGCTCCATGACATAATAGTATGTCATGGAGTAAACACGGCGCCGTTCGCGCGGGGCGCGTGCATGAGCTGTGATAGCTGCTGTTTCCGACAGCAGACTATCACTGCTCAATGTGCCGGGACCGATCGCGGTGGTCCCCGCAGATTTAACCCCTCAGAAGCCGCGTTCAATAGCGATCGCGGCTTCTTAGGGGTTAATCCGCCATCGCCGGCCTGCTACACGATAGCGGCCGGCGATGGTGACTATGGCAACCGGACACCAAAAAATGGCGTCCGGCTATGTCATAGACGGAAGCCTAGTGGGTCCTGACAGAGTCGGGACCCACTATGCTTGCTGTCAGTGAGTAGCTGACAGTTCTAATACACTGCACTACGCATGTAGTGCAGTGTATTAGAATAGCGATCAGGACCTCCTGCCCTCAAGTCCCCTAATGGGACAAAGTAAAAAAGTAAAAAAAAAGTTAAAAAAAGTTGTGTAAAAATAAGAAAATAAAAGTTTTAAAAGTAATAAAAGTAAAAATCCCCCTTTTTCCCTTGTCAGTCTTTATTATTAAAATAAATAAATAAACAAACAAATAAACTATACATAATTGGTATCGCCGCGTCCGTAACGGCCTGAACTACAAAATTATTTCGTTATTTATCCCGCGCGGTGAACGCCGTAAAAAAAATAAATAATAAACCGCACCACAATCACAATTGTTTGGTCACTTCACCTCCCAAAAAATGGAATAAAAAGAGATCAAAAAGTCGCATGTACCGAAAAATGGTACTGATCGAAACTACAGTTCGTTACGCAAAAAATAAGTCCTCGCACGGCTTTTTTGAAGGAAAAATAAAAACGTTCTGGCTCTTAGAATAAGGTAACACAAAAAGTGAATGATTGTTTACAAAACGTATTTTATTGTGCAAACGCCATAAGACATAAAAAAACTATAAACATCTGGTATCGCCGTAATCGTATCGCCCCGCAGAATGAAGTGAATGTGTTATTTATAGCGCACGGTGAACGCTGTGAAAAAAATAGAACAAAAAAACAATAGTAGAATTGCGGTTTTTTAGTCACCGCGCCACATAAAAATAGAATAAAGACTGATCAAAAAGTCGCATGCATGACATGAAAACTGCAATGGATTCCTCAAGGTCTCTAGTTTCCAAATTGGGGTCACTTTTGGGGGTTTTCCACTGTTTTGGCACCACAAGACCTCTTCAAACCGGACATGGTGCCTAATAAAAAAGAGGGCTCAAAATCCACTAGGTGTTCTTTTGCTTCGGAGGCTGGTGCTTCAGTCCATTACCGGCCCGAGGGCCACGTGTGGGATATTTCTCTAAACTGCAGAATCTGGGCAATACGTATTAAGTTGCGTTTCTCTGATAAATCCTTTTGTGTTATAAAAAAAATGGTATAAAGAGGATTTTCTGACAAAAAAAAAAAAGTAATTGTCACCTCTACTTTGCTCTAAATTTCTGTGAAACACCTAAAGGGTTCATAAACTTTCTACATGCTGTTGTGAATACTTTGAGGGGTCTAGTTTCTAAAATGGGGTGTTTGATAGGGGTTTCTAATATATGGGCCCCTCAAAGCAACTTCAGAACTGAACTGGAACCTAAAAAAATAAATAAATGAGGCAATACTTCGCTTCTCACATTATACTGATAATGAGTCGTGCCCACCCCGAGATGACCCCATTTTGACCGTTTGTATAAACGGAGACCCCTATTAGACCGTTCCAGTGTCCGGTTTTCCCAAGCATACACCCCCGAGAAGTGTATTTCTATTGATGAGTCCCTGGTACATTTTAAAGCGAGGGTTCAATTCCGCCAGTACCTGCCGGGTAAGAGGGCAAGGTATGGCGTGAAGATGTATAAGCTGTGAGAGTGTATGAGGGTATACCTACAGGTTTAGGATATATGAAGGAAAGGCCACCCCCAAACCAGACTGCATCCTGGACTACAATAGGTACATGGGAGGGAAGGACTTGTCAAATCAAGTCCTGAAGGCCTACAGCGCCATGCGGTGTGGTATAAGAAGCTGGCCGGGCACATCATACAGATGGCTTTGTACAATGCGTACGTGCTACGTCGATGTGCAGGCCAGACGGGAACTTTCCTGGAATTTCAAGATCTAATCTTTAGGGACCAGGAAGGGGGGGCACCCAGTACTTCTGGAAGCGAGGCCACACGCATCGTACCAGGGCAACACTTTCCAAGAGAAGTTCCCCAAACCGGTGGAAAGGGAAAGAGTCAAAAGAGGTGCAGAGTCTGCTATAAGAGGGGGATAAGGAAGAACACAATATACCAATGTGACACGTGTCCCGAAAAACCAGGGCTCTGTATAAAAGATTGTTTTAAAATGTATCATACATCCCTTGATTTTTAATTTACCCTGATGCACTCCGCACAGCTTACCCCCCTCATCTTTCCCTTCTGAGCCCTGCCGTATGCCCAGGCAGCTGATAACAGCCACATGTAGGGTATTGTCGTACCCAGGAGAACCCACATTACAATTTAAGGGGTGTATATCTCCGGTGGCGCATGCTGGGCACACTATATCGGACACTGACATGCCATATATATATATAAAATTGCAAATCTCACTCTGCACCATCTGCTGCGCATTATCTTTTACACAGTACCTGTGGGGTCAAAATGCTCACTACACCTCTAGATGAATGTCTTAAGAGGTGTAGTTTTTAAAATGGGGTCACTTCTCGGGGGTTTCAACTCTACTGGTACCTCAGGGGCTTCTGCATACATGACTTAGCACCAGAAAAGCTCCAGTAGGCCAAATGGTGGTCCTTTCCTTCTGAGCCCTCCCATGGGCCCAAACGGCAGTTTATCACCACAAATGGGGTATTGCCGCACTAAGGACAAATTGGGCAACAAAATGGGGTATGTTGTTCCTTGTGAAAATAAGAAATTTTGATCAAAAATGACATCTTATTGGAAAAAATATCATTTTTTTCATTTCACAGCCCAATTCAAATAGGTGCTGTAAAAAAACTGTGCGGTCAAAATGATAACAAAAACCATAAATGAATTCCTTGAGGGGTGTAGTTTCCAAAATGGGGTCACTTCTGGTGGGTTTCCATTGCTTTGATACCTCTGGGGCTCTGCAAATGCGACATGGCACCCGAAAACCAATCCAGCAAAATCTGGACTCCAACAAACACATAGCGCTCCTTTCCTTCTGAGCCCTCCCATGGGCCCAAACGGCAGTTTATCACCACAAATGGGGTATTGCCGCACTAAGGACAAATTGGGCAACAAAATGGGGTATGTTGTTCCCTGTGAAAATAAGAAATTTTGATCAAAAATTACATCTTATTGGAAAAAATATCTTTTTTTTCATTTCACAGCCCAATTCAAATAGGTGCTGTGAAAAAACTGTGCGGTCAAAATGATAACAAAAACCATAAATGAATTCCTTGAGGGGTGTAGTTTCCAAAATGGGGTCACTTCTGGTGGGTTTCCATTGCTTTAATACCTCTGGGGCTCTGCAAATGCGACATGGCACCCGAAAACCAATCCAGCAAAATCTGGACTCCAACAAACACATAGCGCTCCTTTCCTTCTGAGCCCTCCCATGGGCCCAAACGGCAGTTTATCACCACAAATGGGGTATTGCCGCACTAAGGACAAATTGGGCAACAAAATGGGGTATGTTGTTCCCTGTGAAAATAAGAAATTTTGATCAAAAATTACATCTTATTGGAAAAAATATCATTTTTTTCATTTCACAGCCCAATTCAAATAGGTGCTGTGAAAAAACTGTGCGGTCAAAATGATAACAAAAACCATAAATGAATTCCTTGAGGGGTGTAATTTCCAAAATGGGGTCACTTCTGGTGGGTTTCCATTGTTTTGATACCTCAACGCCTCTTCAAACCTGGCATGCTGCCTAAAATATATTCTAATAAAAAAGAGGCCTTAAAATGCACTAGGTGCTTCTTTGCTTCTAGGGCTTGTGTTTTAGTCCACGAGCGCACTAGGGCCACATGTGGGACATTTATAAAAACTGCAGAATTTGGACAATACATATTTAGTAGTATTTCTCTGGTAAAAAATTAATAAATTTGAAATTCAGCAGAAAAAATGAAATTTGCAAATTTCATTTCCACTTTGCTTTAATTCCTGTGAAATGCCTGAAGGGTTAAAAAACTTTCTATATGCTGTTTTGAATACTTTGAGGGGTCTAGTTTTTAAAATGGGGTGTTTTATGGGGGTTTCTAATACATAGGCCCCTCAAATCCACTTCAGAACTGAACCGGTACCTTCAAAAAAAGGCTTTTGAAATTTTCTTAAGAATATGAGAAATTGCTGTTTATGTTCTAAGCCTTGCAACGTCCAAGAAAAATAAAATAATGTTCAAAAAACGATGCCAATCTTAAGTAGACATATGGGAAATGTGAACTAGTAGCTATTTTGGGTGGTATAACCGTCTGTTTTTCAAGCAGATGCATTTAAATTCTGAAAAATGCTATTTTTTGTAAATTTTCTCTAAATTTTGCAATTTTTCACAAATAAAGACTGAATATATCGACCAAATTTTACCACGAACTTGAAGCCCAAAGTGTCACGAGAAAACAATCTCAGAATCGCTTGGATAGGTTTAAGCATTCCGACGTTATTACCACATAAAGTGAAATATGTCAGATTTGAAAAATGGGCTCTGAGCCTTAAGGCCCAAACTAGGCTGCGTCCTTAAGGGGTTAACTTGCTCATCGTCTAAAGATATTGAGATGATTCTTCTCATCCTGTGCGTGTATATACAGCAAAGCTGACAAGTAAGCTACAGAGAACAGGAAATAAAAAATATTTGTAATTGCTCTAGTGGCCAGTGTGAAAACTGTAATATATTAAGATTTATTTTTTTTGTCCAGTTAGTTACATAAAAAAATTTAAAAAATATCACCTCCAGCATTTTTTAGAAACGTGTATAATGATCTGCTCACATTTGCATATTTTTTTTCCGTTATTATCTTCCGTTATAGGAACAGAAAAACTAAAATAATGGAAGTGCTGGATTTGTTACATGATGGACACCAATGGCGCCCGATAGAACCCATTGACTTTATTGGATTTCGTTGGGTCTCCGTAATTTTATCAGACAATATAACGCGTATGCTGCGCTATTTTGCCTTGGAATTTTTTTTTAGAGAATCTGCAACGTAGACACCTAACACAGACGTGGACACAGCCTAATAAAAATCGGTTTTAAAAAATATGTACTTTTCTAAAGATAATTGATGATTTTTTGCAGGAAGCCTAGTCAAGTACATTATTTGATATAGTTAAAAAAAAGTTATGCTATTGCATACCTCCCCTACATATGCCAAAAGGACACTCTTTTGACATACTTCGGGTCAATGGGAATTCGTTCACACATATGATGAACATAGATGAAAAACATTATGTGAACTTTGCTGCTTTGTAAGCAGAGATCAGGCTGTTGTGAAAAGTTGTCTATATTCTGCTGATGAACTCATAAGGCATTTGCTTACTTCATTGCTGCCATGTTGTATTATTAGATCCCTTGCGCTCATAAAGTAATGACTGGCTGATTTGATAAATGCCTAATATATAAGTAGGGATTGTAATTAGGGAATTTCCTCAGTTTCATTTCTGGGCCAATTCTATTGAACCGGCTGTCAAAATTTAGTTGCTCTGAATAAATTTGTTGCAAATTGAAAGTGCCCAGATTGCCCTGAAAAGTCATGTACGGCACTCTGAGGTTTTCTAGGACTGTATCTAACCCCTTTTAAGCTCTTTAAGCATTAGTAATGTCCAAGTGACAGTAATTATTGCAAGAATTGTATAGCTACAACTGAACTTACTCATAGCAATGGCTGCCTGTGCCTGCCTAACTGACACACTGACACTGATTGACCCCTATCTCTCTCTAAAATCTATCTTTCTATCAAATTATTGTAAATCTAGATATCTATCGATATTCTGTCTTTTACTATCTCTCACTCTATTTATAGTGACTATGACTCATATATCTGCCATCCACTGAGTCATCAGTGACTCACAACTACACTACTCATGATTGGCTATGCTAGAGGGAGGGCTGCTTGCAAGGCATTATGGGAAGATCCGCCGGGAAACGTCTCGAGGTCATGTGATACTTCTACTTTGTCTTCTTCTGATCTGTAAAATGCTGACCGCCATTTTCAGTAATTCATGGTGGGAGAATACCCTAAATTTTTGATTATCTAAAATCTGAAACTTTTGTGAAATTCGTAGCAAATTCAATTTGTGTAGAATCGATTTGCTCATCTCTAATTGTAATTCCAGCTAGTACCTAACATTGTTCACTATTTTATTTTAAATTTTTTTAATTTTTGCTTTTATTGCAAAACAGAATTGCTCAATGTATTTTCTTTAGTAGTCACAATGCAGAAAAACAAGATATTATGTAAACTAAAAACCAATATTAGTTACATCTATAGCATGTTTTGGCATGGTAGAATCTAAAACAAAGGGGGCCGGATTAAGGGTAACCTGGGCCCTGGGCACTTTTTCAAGTCTGCCCCCCCCCCCAGAACTCTGAAGATGATGTACCAAATGTTTACAGATTTCTGTTTAGGCAGCCATATATCTGGCACGGTTTTGAATTTGCTGTCAAAGAAGAATGAGCCATACACAAGGGAAAAAGCAGAATACTTTTGGACCCTAAAGAGGTCAGGAGCTTTAAATTTTAAGTCTGGATTCACACGAGCACATTACGTCCGTAATGGACGGAATGTATTTTGGCCGCTAATCCCGGACCGAACACACTGCAGGGAGCCGGGCTCCTAGCATCATAGTTATGTACGATGCTAGGGGTCCCTGCCTCTCCTTGGAACTACTGTCCCATACTGAAAACATGATTACAGTACGGGACAGTTGTCCTGCAGCGAGGCAGGGACTCCTAGCATCGTACATAACTATGATGCTAGGAGCCCGGCTCCCTGCAGTGTGTTCGGTCCGGGATTAGCGGCCGAAATACGTTCCGTCCATTACGGACGTAATGTGCTCGTGTGAATCCAGCCTTAGTGGTTTCTGGTAAAAAAAAAAAAAAAAACTGTTGTGCGTAAATATAAAGAACCAGTCTCTGTTGTTTAACCCCTTAAAGTCCAAGCCATTTTTCATTTTTCACTTGCCGCCTTCCTAGAGCCATAACTTTTTTATTTTTACGTCAATGGAGTGGTGTGTCAAGGATTATTTTTTTGAGGGAGGAGTTATGGTTTTTATTGGCAACATTTAGAGTACCCTATAATGGTTGAATTGGAAAATGCTGAGATTCCTCCATGTTTTTTTGGGTTTAGTTTTTAGTGTATATATATGGCAATATTTAGAGGAAAAAAACATGGATCGCACAATCCACAATGTATACGTTGATCTGAGCCGCTAGGCATAATTTCTAAAGATGAACATGAGGTTCTTAGTTAACATTTTGATCAAACTGTATAAGCCCACGTGCCACTACACGTCTGATGGCATGGGTGCTTTTTGGCCCCTGGGTTGCTCCCTCTGCAGGAGCGGTGCTGCGGTGGTGGTGACCGCCATGCAGTACTGCAACCGCTAGAGTAGGGACCCACTTTAAATGAGGTCACCGTGTAGGCAAGTGGGCTTATACAGTTTGATCAAAATGTTACCTAAGAACCTCATGTTCATGTTTAGAAATTATGCCTATCGGCCCAGATCAACATATACATTGTGGATTGTGCGGTCCATGTCTTTTTCCTCTAAATATTGCAATTTTTACTGTATATATTTACCTACTTTTAACTTAAGAAAAGGTAAATATATACAGCTCCAGAACCAAGCTCAGTACAAATATACAGCCGCAGAACCAAGCTCAGTACATATATGCAGCCCAAGAACCAAGCTCAGTATATATATATATAACACCAAAACCAAACTCAATATATATATACAGCTCCAGAACCAAGCCCAGTACATATATACAACACAAGAACCAAGCTCATTACATAAATACAAAACAAGAACCAAGCTCAGTACATATATACAACAACAAAATCAAGCTCAGTACATAAATACAACACCAGAACAAAGCTCAGTAGATATATACAGGGCCAGAACCAAGCTCAGTACATATATACAACACTGGAATCAAGCTCAGTACATATATACAACACCAGAATCAAGCTCAGTACATATGTACAGCACTGGAACCAAGCTCATTACATAAATACAACACCAGAACCAAGCTCAGTACATAAATACAACACCAGAACAAGGCTCAGTAGAAATATACAGGGCCAGAACTAAGCTAAGTACATATATAAAACCCCAGAACCAAACTCAGTACATATATTCAACACCAGAACCAAACTCTGTATAGATATATACAGCTCCAGCACAAATACAGCTCAGTACAGAGATAATTTGCAAAGTCAGTTTAACCCCTGCCATATAAGTTTGTATGACATAAAACGACAGCTCCCAGTATAGCCAGCACAATGGTTAGAATATGCTGGGAGTTTTTGTTCCACAAAAAAGAACGATACACCCATCATATTGCTGCAGATCATACAGTGACTACAGTACTGATCAGTCCCAGGGAGAATAAACATCTACGTTGAGTGACTCACAGGTGACGCCTCCGATTATTTTTCGTTATTTTTCTTTTTTCTTCACCATCTGGTTGAGACTTCATGACGACTTCTCCTGGCCACGGCCCATTTCTGCAGAGTTTGCCACTCAGATGTCTTCAGCTCCTCACTTTTCCAACATTTCTGCACCTACAAACGAAAATAAAATTTTCATGGTGCCACACTCTATGCCCCTGAACATAATAGTACTATACACTGTACCCCTAAATATAATAGCACCATACTCTGTCCCCATGAATTAAATTGTGTTAAACACTGTAAAGTAAAACACCACACACATTAACAAAGCCCTCTGTAAATATCGCCAGTCACAATGCCCCCTGTAGATAGAGCCAGTCACAATGCCCTCTGTAGACAATGCCAGTCACAATGCCTTCTGTAGATAATGCCAGTCACAATGCCCTCTAAAGATAGAGCCAGTCAGAATGCCCTCTGTAGATATTGTCAGTACCAATGCCCCCTGTAGATATTGTCAGTCACAATGCCCTGTAGATATAGAGCCAGTCACAATGCCCCCTGTAGATAATGGCAGTCACAATGCCCTGTGTAGATAGTGCCAGTCACAATGCCCTATGTAGATAATGCCAGTCACAATGCCCCCTGTAAATATTGCCCAGTGTAGATAGCGCACTTATAAATATTGCTCCCAACGCTGCCCACAGAAAAAAAAACTAAAAAAATTCACACCTGTCCCCGTTCCCGCGCCGTCTTTCAGTGACATATCATTGGTCAGTAACCAGGCAGCGTCATCCGGGGGGAATGGCACAGTCGGCGTGATGATGTAATCACACCGACTGAGTCATTGTTAAAGCGCCAAATAGCGAGGTGGGAACTAATAGTTCCCGTCTCGCCAGCACAATAGTAATCAATTGTATCCGCGTCCTAAGGATGCAATTGGGTGAGAGGTCCCGCTTCACCCCGGTTCTCTGAACCAGCTTAAATTTTAATAACCGGTTCGGGAGAACGTGGGCGAACTGGGCCCCCTTTCAGCCTTGGGCCCTGGGCACGTGCTTAGATTGCCCTCAATGTAATCTGCCCCTGAAAACAAGTGTTACAAATATAAAGGACTGATGTCAAGCTGGTACTTGTTGTATTATTTCAAAAGTCTGTGAAACACCTTATAATCAAATTTCTTCATATGTTAACCCCTTCCCGACATTCGCCGTATATATACGCCACACATCAGGTGAGGGAGTATGAAGTGGGCTCACGGGCTGAGCCTGCTCCATAGGACAAGTGTGTCCTTTTGTCGTTTTGATGGAATGAATAGTGCAGTCGACTATGGTATCGATTCCGTCAAATCAACAGAACCCTTACACAACGATGACAAATGGAAACCATTTGCACTGGATCCATCACCATTGAAATGATGATACAAACGGAAGACTATGGTTTCCATTTGTTTCAGTTTGGGTTTCGTTCATGGGTTCTTCTGACGGAAAGCTCAGACAGAACCCATGAAAGGTGACCCGACGCAGATGTGAACGAAGCCTTAAAAGGAAAATGTAATTGTGGAAGCAAACTACTTTACAACACAAGATCAGAAGACCAATAACAGAACATTGTTTTAAAAAATCAGATATAAAAAGGAATTTGCATTTGAGGCTATCTGTTTATAATTAGGAACATAAAGGTTGTCAACTCTACTTTCAATAAAGCTCAATTATTGTATCATTTTAATTTATCACTATTTTCAAATTCTCTGCTAGCTTTCTGTGAATGGTAACATTCAAAGTTTACATTCAAAGCTTGAAACTCATTCGAACCTACTCCTGCTCACACAGCTAATGGGTTTTCTTATAATGCATTCCTAAAACAATTCTTTTGTGAGCACAATTCTCTCTTCTACCTTGAACTTTAGGCTGAGAGCTCTGATACATTTGGATAATGCTTTATTAGCAGTAATAATAATATCAAAAAGTTGATTTTTATCCTTTACAACATACATTCAAGTGAAAGATAAGAACACAGCATGTTTGTTTGTTGTTTTTTTTAAATATATGTGAACCTATCAATATTTCTTCTACATAAAGGTGATACAATTGAACATAAAACACTCTACGCATTTTCCACTGAATGAAATGGAATTTATATAATTTTTTTAAATAAATTGTTAGTTATTGTTTAAAAATACATCACCTGAATCGTTATATACTGTTTAAATAAAGATTAAATATTGATATATCCACATACAGAACAGATGTGTAAACAAACAAAACCCTTTACATTGTGTGTTTTCACATGACTGTATGTAGGCTACTTTGGTGGGATCAGGGCTGCCCACCAATTGCAAAGAACAGATGGCCAGACTTAATGTCACATGTTCAAGCAAGAAAGGTGACATATTCACACTATATTGGCTCTAGTGGTTTTCTGACTATAAAATCATATTTTTTTAAGGATCTTTTAGGGCTTTTTATGTATTGAGAATGTTCAAAAATACCTCTTACATCATTTTTCTCTGTAGTTATCTTTTCCTACCCTGTCTGCAGAAGTACTCATACCAGGGTTATTAAATCCATACTGAACTGTAACATATCTTTAATAGGTATTCCCAAGAAGTCATTCAAGTCCTGTTGCACCACAATTTTTAAATTATTAATATTTGCAAAAACAAACCATTTTCAAGAATGTAGCTGTAAAGAACTATCACCCCTGAAAGTCCCCCATCCTTCAGGACTGTTTTTTTCAGGGTTGTTCTGGGTAACCTCCGCCAGTAGTTCTTAGCCTAACAGACCGAACATGCATAGATCTCGCTCTTTGCAGTGAAAGACTGTGCATGTTGCACTTGCCCTGTGTGTTCTTTGAACATGGGAAATGTAATTTTTTTAATGCTGAAGCGGGCGTTAATTTGATCTGAAGTGCTGGAGTCCACAATTCTTCTCTCAATCCGTTGCAAGGGTGACAGAGCCGCAAAGGTGATGATTTGGACAGATAGAATACAAAGGAGGTATATGCATGCACAGTCATTGTGCATTTTCATTGTTTGCATGAATCTGGGTGTTTCCAAAAAACTTGCTTTGGTACAACCCATTTAATAGGTAACCTTGGACAATTTATCTTATTAATCAAAATGTTTCCCACTTCTCTTAAGCTAAGGGGCCGTTCACATCTGCATTGGAGGCGCTGTTAGGGGATTACCGTAAACAATAGAGCAGCATGCTGGTAAAACCACAGACACCCCGATGGAACGCTGACTGAACCCATTAAAGTCAATGGGTTCTGTCGGCCGCCGGTGGTATCCGTGGTGCAATGGCACCGTTGATTATGGTTTTCACTTGTTCTGCTCCTCTGATGGAGAAGTACAATGGAAACCCTCAATGCAGATTTGAACAGGGCCTAACTTGAATGCAAAAACTTTGTAAGACAAGAACCGATTCATGGTATTTTCTGTCTTTAAAACCAAACACAGTTTAGCCATTTCTAGTATGCATTAGTTTTTTTTAGCTATAACTTTATTTTGTGCATTTTAGGATAAATTGGTTAGGGCTAGCATTTCGATAATGATTAGTGTGTAGTCTTTTGGGGGGCATTTTATGTGTATTTCTTTATTTTAATTTTTTTGTTTATTTTTTTCATGGTCTGTCTTTTAAAGGTCAGAAAAGATCATTGAGAGATTTTATTATTATTATTATTATTATTATTTTATTTTTTTTACATAAAACTTACATATACTATACATGGGAACTCAAGCTGTTATAGTGACTACTACTTGCATCCTGGCGATCATGTAATCAGCATCTGAGCATTCTTTTTATAATTAATGAAGGTTTCTATTTTTATAATTTTTCTACACATCATTTTCGCTTTTTTAGAATTTTTATACGCTTAGTTTGAAAAAAGTAAAAAAAAACATTCTAGTTAATTTTTCTGGTGATCATCTAGTGTTACCTTAGTGTTAAACTTTTTATTTGTGTTTCTAATCGTATACTGGTAATTTTTATATATTACATGTGCATTTTACAGTAATTGGATCAGGGCTAGTCTTATGACAATGATCGGTGGGGGGTAGCGCTATTTTTTGAAGGATATCTTATGTGTATTTTTTATTACATTTCTTTTTGATTTATTTACTTGTATTTTTATTTTTATGGTCTGTCCCTTAAATAACAGAAAAAAGACGATAAGGGGACTTTATTATTTTATTTTATTGTTTTTTATGTATTGTAACTGAGGCTGCATAGCAGCCCCAGTTGCAGAAGAAATTAGCTGGCATCCTTGTGATCATGTGATAAATCACATGATCACCATGATCAATAAGAGGTGACATTCTACTTCTTTCTCTATAAATAATGCTATTAAAATGTAACTTATTAAAATGTATTGTGCACTTATATCTTTACTGAAAAGGTTTAATAAAAACATATTGATTTTTTTTAAATACTGTATTTTGTATGCCAGACATAATGAACAGCATAGAAAACACACCTTTTTATTGGACCCTCCAAGAATTATAGCATTTCTCCAGGCTTTCTCTTTCCAAGGCTCATTTGCCTTTGTATATGTGTGGCAGTTACCCGATAATCTTTTTATCACCGGTGGTTTAGTAATGTGTACTATATAATAATTTTGCCCTTGCTATAATTGAAATCAGCATTCTGTGCAGTAACTTACTTTGTTTATACACAGCAGCCAATCAGAAGCGGCAGAGCTGCAATGGTGAGGGAGAGAGCAGAAGCCTGAACCAATGATTAGACAGGAGGTGTGTTTCAGACTATTTTAGACTCTCTGTAGGTACTGCAGCTAAACTGAAGCTCTGCTCTAAAGTACCTAAGCTAAAAACAGCAAGGCATGCACTGAGAAAATAAGTTACAGGTAAGTATCACCTATAGGAATTGACGTACAGAGCATTTTGAGCTCATAACTGTACAGTTGCTTTAAGATGCTGTTAGCAACTGAGCATGGGAACCTAACAGTGTATTTACAAATAGAGGTCACTGTATGTAAAAAAAAAAATACTAATTATTATTTTATCAGCATTTGTGATCAATTTCTGCTTGCTATAATTATAGAGAATTGCAGTGTTTTATTATGCTAAAATAAGAATAATTTTTCATGACAAAGTTTCCAATCCAAGCAATATCCTTAAGTGTATAAAGGGTTAGTTAAGATTATCTTAATCATAATGAATCTCCTACATGCTAAATATTTAGGTTATCATTCTAATTATAGATATAAATCTTAAATTCAAAGATGTAAGGTGAACTCTTCCAATAAAATGATAAAAAAAATAAATTGTAATGGGTAAAAAAAACATTTTCAACATAGTTTCCATCAGATGCCAACACAAGCTGAAAAACAAACTAACAAATACACTTAGAACTATTGTTCTTTTTTCTTCTTTGATACATGCTGCCTTTGAGGATAATAAGAAACAATATATTGCTTTCTGTCGTAACAATCTTGTAAAGACAATTTATTGCTCTTTAAGAGAAACTCTGTTACACTGCAGAAGAGTTGTGTAACAAGGTAATCTGATCTATCAGCTGAGTCAAAAATGGAATCTAGGCTTATTCTTACATCCCTTATGGCCCTGGAACCATCTGGTATGCTTAATTATAATTCCATTAAAACAAAACAAGTTCATTATGATTAATGTGATCACAAGAAATACCAAAGGAATTATTAACAATTTACTACTTGTTGTAATCTGTTGCCAATGATCATTAAACTGTGGCGAATTGAGAAATAAACTGCTAAAATGTACCAATATTTCTTCAGTGTCAATTAAGTCTTACACAAGTGTAAGCAGCTGTGATAATGCTTATAAAGTATTCATACAGATAATCTGCCACGTTACAAGAAACGATGGCTAAAATACATCTTTTCACTTATGTGATTTTTTTAATGTATCTAAATTTGACATTTGTACTGCTAATATGGCAATACATTTTAACCCCTTAAGGTATGTTCACACGAGGTCATTACGTCCGTAATTGACGGACGTATTTCGGCTGCAAGTACCGGACCGAAGACACAGTGCAGGGTGCCGGGCTCCTAGCATCATACTTAGTCCCTGCCTCGCTGCCGGACAACTGTCCCGTACTGAAAACATGATTACAGTACCGGACAGTTGTCCGGCAGTGAGGCAGGGACTCCTAGCATCATACATAACTATGATGCTAGGAGCCCGGCTCCCTGCACTGTGTTCGGTCCGGTACTTGCGGCCGAAATACGTCTGTCAATTACGGACGTAATGACCTCGTGTGAACATACCCTTAACGACATCCAACGCACTAGTATGTTGTTGTCGTTAGGTACTTAACACAACACAACACAACACAACGGTACTGGTATGTTGTGACGCTGATGTGGGCTCAAAAGCTGAGCCTGCATCATCGCCATATTATAGCTGACACCCTGCTGCATGGCCAGGACCGGAGCTAGCCTCCGATCTGGCTGATTAACCCCTTAGATGCATCGCTCAAAAGCGAGCGCTGCATTTATGGTGTTTACCAGTAGATTTGAACCCCATAATGCAATTGCGGGGTTCCGATGACTGGTCTGGCAGAACGGAGGCCTAACAATGGCCTACTATCTGCCAATTACGGAAGCCTTCTAGGTCCCGCCCGGAGGCGAGGCCTAAAGAGCTTCCGGCCAGAAAAGGAAGATGGTGCAGGCTCAAAAGTTGACCCTGCGACATCAACCACGGGTGTCAGCTGTATGTTACAGCTGACACCGTGCTGTAATGGCAGGCAATTGAGCTAGCTCTGATCCGTTGAATTAATCTCTTAGATGCTGCGATCAAATGCGATTGCAACATCTTAGTGGTTTGTAGCGATTGGCAGCAACACGATGTGATCGTGAGGATGCCGATCGTTACTATGGTAACCGGAGGCCTAACAATGGCCTCCTGGTTTGCCATGTATGATTGCCTATTAAGCCCCACCCAGAGACGGAACCTAATATTCTAATGCAATGCATTCAAGTAAAGACCAGAGGTGCAGGCCTTCAAGTCCCCTAGTGGGACAAAAAAAACTTGAATAAAGTTAATAAAATAGTTAAATACAAGTATAAACATAAAAGTTTCAAGTTAATAAAAACAAACACTGCCTTTATTCCTATAACAAGTTTTTTATTATAGGAAAGAAATGAAAACGTTAAAAAAGTACACATATTTGGTATCGCTGCATCTGTAACGACCCAAACTATAATGATATTTTTCCCGTATGGTGAACAACGCAAAAAAATAAAATAAAAAGCAATGCCAGAATCACAATTTTTTTATCACCATACCTCCCAAAACATTGCATGTACCCAAAAACAGTACTAATAAAAACTACAATCGGTCCAACAAAAACAAGCCCTTACATAGCTATTTTGACTGAAAAATAAAAAAGTTATGGCTTTCAAAATATGGGGACACAAAAAATAAAATATTGTATAAAGAATTGATTTTATTGAGCAAACGCTGCAAAACTTAATAAAACTATATACATATGGTATCACAATAATAGTATCAACCTGCAAAATAAAGTAAAATTGTCATTTATAGCCCATGGTGAACGCTGTAAAAGAAAAATAATAAAAAACATTGTCAGAATTGATAGTTTTGGGTTACCTTACTTGCCAAAAAATGTAATAAAAAGTGATCAAAAAATCGCGTGTTACCCAAAATGGAAACTACAGATTATCCCGCAACAAATAAGCCCTTTCACAGCTTCAGTGGAGAAAAATAAAAAAGTTCTGGCTCTCAGAATATAACAATACAAAATGTTCAAATTGTTCAAAAAGCGGATAAGATCGGGCACCATTTATCAGTGCGACACTGGCCACACATCTGTGAGTTTTTATTTATTTACTGCATTATTATACCCTCTTATTATGCCGTTATGTACTCCGCAAATCTTGCATATGCCCCCACAATATAAACTGAAATCTGCGTTCCAAATGCTAAATGGCGCTCCCTCCCTTCTGAACCCTACAGCATGCTAAACAGCAGTTTACATCCACATAAATGGCATCACCATACCCGGGAAAACACAATTAACATTTTTAAGTCTTTGTCTTTGGTGCACTAAAATGGCATATCAGTGGAAAATTGCAATTTTCACTTTGCACCATCTGCTGCGCATTAATTTCTAATTAAAAAACAACTGTGCGGTCACAATTCTCACTAAACCACTTAAAATACCTTAAGGGGTGTAGTTTGCCAAATGGTGTATTTTTGGGGGGTTTTCACTGTTTTGGCATCACCAACCCTCTTCAAACCTGACATGGTGCCTAAAATATATTCTAATAAAATGGAGGCCCCAAAATCCACTAGGTGCTCCTTTACTACTCAGGCCGGTGCTTCAGTCCAATAGCACACTAGGGCCACATGTGTATTATTCATCAAAAAATGCAGAATCTGGGAAAAAAATATTGAGTTGTGTTTCTCTGGTAAAAACCCTTTAAAAATTGCATTTATAAATTTCACATCCATTTTGCTTTAATTCCTGTTAAACACCAAAAGGGTTAAAAAAAAACCTTTCTAAATGCTGTTTTGAATACTTTGAGGGGTGCAGTTTTTAAAATGCTGTGATTTATATGGGATTTATGATTTTTTTTTTTTTTTATTCTTTTACTTTGTTTTTTAAAGCATAAAGAAAAACAGACAATATACTCAGTACACACCAAGTCGGTATTGACATCGGCCACAGGCCAGTAACTTGCATAACAAAAGTGCATAAAATTACAATGGAAGGCAGTATACCGCTCAGAATATTATTGGAAGAAATGCAGATATGCACCCTGAACCCGCAGCGGTGCATAATACTCCTTAGTCGAGCAGAGATACAGTAAAAAGAAAGAAAGGAAAGCGGGGATAGAAGGGGAGAGAGAGAGAGGGAGAGGAACTAACCTGACATAATTGGGCCTAGGGAGGAAGTCAAGAAGCTATGATGGCTTGTATTCCACAGAGGATTGAAAACGGATCCATTCACGCCAGGTTCAGAGGAAGGAGGCATAGGACCCTTTCATTGATGCCGTGAGGTCCTCCATTCTCATAATCTCCTGGATGTTGCCACACCACATGCCCACCGACGGGGGACAGGATTGTCTCCACAGCGCGGGAACACATGCTCTAGCCGCATTCACCAAGTGGCGAACAACTGAGCGCCTATATATGGACAACGGTATCTCACACAGATGGAGCAGGATAAGGTCTGGCGACCTCGGGAGGGGGAAATCCGTGAATTTCGAGGAAATGCGCCACACCTCGGACCAGAAATCAGTCAGGAGTGGGCAGTCCCAAAAAATATGCACGATCGTACCCACATGGTCACCACATCTCCAGCACAGAGGCGAAACCGCCGGAATAATTGCAATTATATGGGATTTCTAATATATAAGGCCCTCAAAGCCATTTCAGACCTGAACTGGTCCCTGAAAAATAGCCTTTTGCAATTTCCTTGAAAATGTGAGAAATTGATGCTAAAGTTCTAAACCTTGTAACGTGCTGGAAAAAGAAAAGAATGATAAAAAAATGATGCCAACATAAAGTAGACATATGGGATATGTTAACTAGTAAGGCTGGGTTCACACAACCTATTTTCAGACGTAAACGAGGCGTATTATGCCTCGTTTTACGTATGAAAATACGGCTCCAATACGTCGGCAAACATCTGCCCATTCATTTGAATGGGTTTGCCGACGTACTGTGCCGACGACCTGTCATTTACTCGTCGTCGTTTGACAGCTGTCAAACGACAACGCGTAAAATGACTGCCTCGTCAAAGAAGTGCAGTACACTTCTTTGAATCGTAATTTGAGCTGTTTTTCATTGAATTCAATGAAGAACAGCTCAAGATTACCGGCGTCAATGACGCCTCGCAAAATGCGAGGAGGAGCATTTACGTCTGAAACTACGGAGCTGTTTTCAACCTGAAAACAGTCTGTAATTTCAGATGTAAAAGCCAGTTATCGTGTGTGCACATACCCTAACTATTTTGTGAGGTATAACTATCTGTTTTACAAGCAGATACATTTAAATTTAGAAAAATGCTAAGTTTTGCTAATTTTCTCCAAATTTTGGTATTATTCACAAATAAACACTGAATGTATTGACAAAATGTTACCACTTACTTAAAGTACAATGTGTCACGAGAAAACAATCTCAGAATCGCTTGAAAACATAAATGCATTCCAAAGTTCTTATCACATAAAATGACACATGTCAGATTTAAAAAAAATTGCCTGGTCCATTAGATGAAAACAGGCTATTTCCTTAAGGGCTTAAATATGAACTCCATTGTTCATTAGTGAAAATAAATAAATGGTATGTTTTAAAATAGCATAATGCAATAGTACAATAGTAAAATATATGGTTTATGAGAATGTTTTGTTTTTTCGTTTTGGAGTGTGGTAAAGCCAATCAATGCTTGTTGTTGTTTTTTTTTTTTTTTTTGCATTTTACGTAAAATTATTCTGTACATCGTATCATGGACATTGCTGTATTATGACTCTGTACAACTCCTAAATTGTACTATTCCCTTAAATGGATTGCTGTTAAGGCCAAATTCAGATGACCATAGTATATGTCTGTGTGATGGTCGTTAAAACAACGGCTGCCACATGGACGCATGTATTTCAATGGTGCGGTCCACACAGCCGTTGTTTTTATTGACCGTGTGAAGGGTCTGTTGAAAAATAGAACATATTTTCGTCCAACTCAAGACTCAAGTCTATAGGGATCCGTGGAAACGGGTCCCGCACTGGTGCACCTCGTATGTGAAAAACTGCTGTTTTTCACATCAGAGTTTGCACTCGTTCGTGTGATTCTGGCCTAAGGCCTTATTCACATGAGCGTATTTCATGTCCGTGTTACGCAGGTGAAAATAACGCACGTCACACGGACCTATGCAAGTAAATGGGGCCATTCAGACATTCCGTGTTTTTCACGCAGTGTGTGTTCGCTGCGTGAAACTTACTGCATGTCCTATACTTGTGCATTTTTTGCGCATCGCACCAATTGAAGTCAATGGGTGTGTGAAAATCACGGACAGCACATGGATGCACATTCGTGTGCTGTGTGTGATTCACGCAACAGTTGCTAAAGGAAAGAGTTTGAAAAAAACCCACATCCCTCAGTTTATTTTGGTGACGTGAAACGCGTGACATACTGATGACATACGCGCGTAAAAAACGCAGACATGCACCATACACTGATGTCACACGGAACTGCAATGGAGGAAAAACGCTGCATTTTTTACGCGTGCAAAACGGACAAGTTTGTGTGAATAAAGCCTTAGGGAGAATAATTCCATAATATGGTTGCCGTACAGAGCACCATCCAACAGCTCATGGAAAACCTATGGCTCTGTGGTACATAGCCTCAGGGACTTTGTGTGCCGCAATACATCCTCTGTTCTGACCTATCTGCCTTTGCATGAGGCCTAAAAAGGATATTTGGCACGGCCCAGTGTCGAATATGATTTACTGGAGCACCTCACAAAAATCAATATACTGTATATCTCAATGTTTCAGAGAAAAGGTTCATAATTCGGACCGAATTAAGTTTGTTTAGAATCGATTCGCTTATTTCTCGTCTGAACAATGTGACCTTATATATAGTTGAATAGAACCCCATAATACCAGGTAACCTCATCTTCGCTTTTTACTAATATGGCATGATCACAAATAAGTCAGCCACTTTACTAAAAGTGCCATTAGAGATGTTTAATTTCAGTTAATCGAGATCTTTAAAAAGGAAATTTCAGAAAGTTGAATAAAGACTGTCAGAAATGGGATTGTCATGGCAACTTCAACGTCCTGAAAGAGAATATACTAGCTGTTATTCTTGCACTGCAAAGATTCTTTCACGAAGCTCCCCAGAACCATTAGGACCGATACTCATGTTAACTGTTTATTGTCCAAATAATAAAAATGTCTTTAAACATTAACTTAAGTATACTGTACAATATTGATAAAACGATAAGAATAGTGATATTTGATGAGCTCAGCCGATTAGTGTGCATTCACAGCAGTGTTAGTATGGTCTGTTATCTCCCTGCAGCTTTACATACATGGTTAACCAGATTGTTTATTAGTCTCTTCATGGCAGCCAGTGTAACAATTTCATAGCCATTTTGCTTGTAAGATAATCAGAATCAAATACTTAGGAATATGGACGTTGAAATAAAACTACCTTGGATCCCATATCTAAAAAAAATTTGTTAAAACATTGGAGGATTGTTATTTTAGCAACTAGTAAAATAAAATTTAACTTGGTCTCAGGAGGGAATGGCACTTACACCGTGTTCCAAATTATTGTGCACATTGGATTTAAGTGTCATAAACATTTAATTATTAATTTTTCAATTAAACTCATGGATGGTATTGTGTTTTAGGGCTCTTTGGATCATTGCAATCAATCTCAGACACCTGTGATAATTAGTTTGCCAGGTGTGCCCGATCAAAGGAAAATGACTTAAGAAGGACGTTCCACATTATTAAACAGGCCACAGGTTTCAAGCAATATGGGAAAGAAAAAGGATCTCTCGGCTGCCGAAAAGCGTGAAATAGTGCAATACCTTGGACAAGGTATGAAAACATTGGATATTTCAAGAAAACTTAGGCGTGATCATCCTACTGTGAAAATATTTGTGGCTGATTCAGAGCACAGACGGGTTCGTTAAGATAAAGGCATAATGAGGAAGGTTTCTGCCAGACAAATTAATAGGATTAGGAGAGCAGCTGCTAAAATGCCATTGCAAAGCAGCAAACAGGTATTTGAAGCCGCTGGTGCCTCTGGAGTCCCGTGAACCTCAAGGTGTAAGATCCTCCAGAGGTTTGCAAGTGTGCATAAAGCTATTATTCGGCCAACCCTAAACAATGCTCACAAGCAAAAACGGTTGCAGTGGGCTCAGAAATACATAAAGACTAATTTTCAAACCGTGTTGTTTACTGATGAGTGCCGTGCAACCCTGGATGGTCCAGATGGATGGAGTAGTGGATGAATGGTGAATGGCCACCATGTCCCAACAAGGCTGCGACGTCAGCAAGGAGGTGGTGGAGTCCTGTTTTGGGCTGGAATCATGGGGAGAGAGCTGGTAGGCCCCTTTAGGGTCCCTAACGGTGTGAAAATGACCTCTGCAAAGTAAGTAGAGTTTATGACTGACCACTTTCTTCCGTGGTACAAAAAGAAGAACCGTGCCTTCCGTAGCAAAATGATTTTCATGCATGACAATGCACAATCTCATGCTGCAAAGAATACCTCTGTCATTGGATGCTATGGGCATAAAAGGAGAGAAACTCATGGTGTGGCCCCCATGTTCCCCTGACTTTAACCCTATTGAGAAGCTTTGGAGCATCCTCAAGCAAAATATCTATGAGGGTGGGAGGCAGTTCACATCAAAACAGAAGCTATGGGAGGCTATTCTGACATCCTGCTAAGATATTCAAGCAGAAACTGTCCAAATACTCACAAATTCAATGGATGCAAGAATTGTGAATGTGATATCAAAGAAGGGGTCCTATGTTAACATGTAACTTGGCCTGCTAAGTTTTTTTTTATTGAAAGAGCTTTTGATTTCTGTAAATATGACCTCCTGATGCTGCAAATGCAACAAATTACCATTTTAGTTCTCTTTACAACCGTTAAAATGTTTTGATCTCTGTTGTGCATAATAATTTGAAACAGTGCATTTTGAGTTTTTTACTTCTAAAAAAAAATCTGTTTTCATTAGGAGATTTGTTCAATAAAATTTGCATTATACTCCAACGGTTGATGGCTTGAAGATTATACTGACTGTCATTTGCATCGACTATTTAGGAAAATCAGAGAAAAATAACATTTGCATAATAATTTGGAACGTGGTGTATATAAAGCAACATTTTGTTTACGCAACTGGTTACCGATCTTTTCTTTAATATAAGTCAGCACTCTGTTACTAGTCTAAAAACTCTTTACAATGTCCTTTCTATTCTGTCTACCAACTAACATATCCTCTGACATTGCCATATCAAGAACATCTCATGTTTAGGAGGCACCCATTATGTCAAATTATTAACATAGTTACACATTATCATGTACACGTACATGTACATCATGGGAAGAGTCCCCTTCCCGCATTTCAACGTGCATTGCAATAGCAGCCAAGGGCCATAACAAAGGCCCCCATGCCTACCATGGCTATAAGTCTATTAGGTCTTGTCATGGATTAATATACATCCTGTCAATTGTACACTGACAGACAGTAATGCTTTGGTTTACTAAGTATACCAAAGCATTATAACAGCGATCAGAAGCTCACTTTGTGAAGTCCCCTAGTGGGGCTAATAAAATTGTTAAATATAGTTAAATAACGTTTATAAAAAAATAAAATTAAATAAAATATTTTTATCCATAAAAAAAGTTTTTATTTTGTAGAAGTATACATTTTTTTTATAATAAAACACATATATTGTATCGGAACAACTCAAATAAACATCCAGAAGTAACTTTCATTATCCATTATCAGATGCTCAATTTGAGTCCTATAGCAATGCATAATGAAAGCAACTTCTGGTCCACACAATAGTTGCTGTAGGAATTGGGCAGTCACATTGCGGTCAAGTGACATAACGGCATCCGTGATCGGAGTTTATGGTACAGCAACAAAGTGCCCGGTAAGAGGATAACGGGCACTACCTTTTACTGGGTGTGCTTTCCAAACAGGGGCCAGGATTAAATAAATAATTGGGGTGTTGCTTTAAATAAACCATTATTTCAATTCTCTCCACTAAATCTACTGGCCAAAATCAGTTAATTCTTAATTTTGTGCCATTCCCCTCTTTTATTTTAAATTATAAGATTTTATGGTTAGTGTATTCTCTTCTTTTGTCTCATTTTCAGTGAATGTGATTATTTTTCTCATTTTTCAACAATGTTGCATTGACAAATGTTGCTGTTATTACATAGGTAACAAACACCGCATGTTCAATCAATACAATAAAAGTTTGGTCACTTCTTATCAGAAATAAAAAATGAATCAACAACATTTATTTTACAATGGTACATATCACGTAGCCTTATTTTCTCTACACTGAAAAGACTTAATAAGTACATGCTGTAACGTCTATGGCCGCGGTCCGTCGTTCTAACTTACCCCTCGACGACCGCTGCAATGGACATCCTGCTGCTGTGCTGCGTCGTCCCCCTGTGAGGCACCGGCACTCACTTCCGGGTATCGAGACTAACTCCCGGAGGGTGCGCGCGCGCGCTCGTGCCCGCTCTTAAAGGGCCAGCACGCGTGCATGAAATCATCATCATCAACTCACATGATTTCATGGACTATAAGAAGGCCCCGCCCTTCTGATCCTCTCCTGAGCGTTGTTGTTGTTTCCCAAAGTCTGTCTTGCAAATGGTCTCCTAAGTGTCTTCCAGATTTCCCAGTGTTCCCTGTACCTGTATCCTGTATCCATTTCTATTCAGTACTATCCTGATCTACTGCCGTGCTGAGCTGTTGTCGTGCTGTGCAGAATTTCCACCCTGCTCTGCTACTCCACGCCTGACGTCTACCTGCCGCCTGGTCCCAGCCGAGCCTGCTTTGCTACTGTCTACATTGCCTCAGGTAAACTTTCTGGACTATTGACTCTGTACCATACCTGTTCGACCAGCTGACATCCCGCTACGCGGTATGGCCCAGTGGGCGAATACACCATCCAGTTCCGGACCCTGGCAGGAGAGCTGTCCTGGAACAATGAGGCCTTGGTAGCATCCTTCTGGCATGGCCTATCATCCGAGATCAAGGACGAACTTGCTGCCTGAGATATACCACCTGCCTTGGACGACCTGATTCTGCTGGCTACCCGGGTGGATATAAGGCTCAGGGAGAGATCTCATGTGGTTCGACAGGAGAGACAGCTTCCTAGACTGGCGCCAAACTTCCAGCAACCCCTCTTGCCGTCCTCTACTTCCTTGCCCGAGGTTCCGATGCAGGTGGATCGCCTAAATAGTCTGTACAAGAGAAACAGTGCAAGCGCACCTCTGGACTCTGTCTGTATTGCGGCCTCGCTGGCCATGTCGCGCGTATGTGTCCACAAAAGCAAAAAAAAAAGAACGCCTAGGTTTGGTTGGAGAGACAACCCTGGGCGCCACTGCATTTAATCGTGAACTCTCCTCCAAACTGTTTATTCCCGTGACCATCATTGTTGGCGAGAGACCCCATCTGGCCCCTGCCTACCTGGACTCTGGCTCTACAGCTAATTTTGTCTGTCAAAATCTTGTGGATCTTCTCCAGTTGCCGACTGTCTGTCTGGAAAGGCCATTGATTGTCGCCTCGGTAGATGGACTGCCATTACCTGACCCAGTGTTGTCTGTGACCAAGCCATTGAGACTTCAAGTGGGAGCTCTTCACACTGAGCTCATCTCCCTGTTTGTCCTGTCCAAGGCTGTCAACCCCGTGCTGCTGGGTTTGCCTTGGCTCCGTTTGCGTGATCCAGTCCTGGATTGGAACTCTGGAGAGGTTCTCCAGTGGGGTCCCAAGTGTCTTGACCGTTGTCTGGGTCATATCCAGCCACCGCAGCCTCCTCCGCTTCATTCATTGGCAGGGTTGCCTTCTTGTTTCTCTATGTTCTCTGATGTCTTCAATAAAAGGGAAAAGGAGACCTTGCCGCCACATCTTTCATACGATTGTCCGATCGACTTGGTTCCTGATTCATCTCCTCCTCGCGGTGGAGTATACCCTCTCTCCCTGCCAGAGACGCAATCTATGTCAACCTACTTCAAGGAGAATCTGGAGAGGGGCTTCATTTGTAAGTCCCCATCCCCGCCCGGAGCTGGGTTCTTCTTTGTCAAGAAGAAGGATGGATCCCTCCGACCCTGCATTGACTATCGGGGTCTCAATCGGATCACGGTGAAGAACAGGTACCCATTGCCTTTGATTTCGGAACTGTTTGATCGGCATACAGGGGGCAAACATTTTTTCTAAACTGGACTTGTGGGGGGCCTACAACCTGATTCGGATTTGTCAGGGTGATGAGTGGAAGACCGCATTTAATACACGTGATGGGCACTATGAATACCTAGTTATGCCCTTCGGCCTGTGTAATGCCCCCGCAGTGTTTCAAGAATTTGTCAATGAAATTTTTCGTGATCTCCTCTATGTCTGTGTTGTGGTGTACCTCGATGACATTTTGATTTTTTTCCCCAGATCTGGTAACTCATCAGAGTCAAGTCTGCCAGGTGTTGCTTCGTTTAAGGGAGAATTATCTTTATGCCAAGCTGGAGAAGTGCATGTTTGAAAAAAGATCTCTTCGCTTCCTGGGCAACATCATCTCCAATCAGGGCCTCAAGATGGACCCTGAGAAGGTAAAGGCTGTCCTGGAGTGGCCACGCTCCCAAGGCTTAAGGGCCGTACAACGCTTCCTGGGATTCACCAACTTCTACCGGCTGTTCCTCCCGAACTTCTCGTCATTGACAGCCCCCATCTCTACCCTCACCAAAAAGGGTATGAATGCCAAAATGTGGACTCCGGAGGCAGAAGACCTTAAAAAAAAGCCTTTACGTCAGCCTCTATTCTTCACCATTCTGATGTGTCCCTACAGTTTTTAGAGGTGTACACTTCCTCTGTTGGTGCAGGTGCACTGTTGTTCCAGAGAGGTTCTAAAGGCAAGACTGTGGTATGTGGCTACTATTCCAAACTGTTTTCTTCCGCAGAGCGCAACTACTCGATTGGGGATCGGGAGTTGCTGGCCATCAAGCTGGCCCTGCAGGAATGGAGACATCTACTGGAGGGCGCAGTCCATCCTATCCTGGTCTTCACGGATCACAAGAATCTGACCTATTTACAGACGGCTCAGCGGTTGAACCATCGTCAAGCCAGGTGGTCGTTGTTCTTTGCTATGTTCCGGTTCAAACTCCACTACCGACCTGCCGACAAGAATGTGAGGGCCGATGCCTTGTCTAGGTCATTTGAAACAGAGGACACTGTGGAGTCCCCACAGAATATTATCAACCTTTACTGCATCTCCTCTGTTAACACTCTGCAGGTTAGTGACATTCCTCCAGGAAGAACTTTTGTACGTCTGGCAGATAGAAGAAAAATCCTTCGCTGGGGTCACAGTTCCAAGCTGGCAGGTCACACGGGTGCCCATAAGACCCGAGACCTAATCGCCCGTCAGTTCTTGTGGCCAACGCTGCCCAAAGACGTCATGGACTTTGTCTCCTCCTCTACGGTGTGCGCTGCAAACAAAGTTGTCCACTCCAGACCAGCCGGTCTGCTCCAACCACTATCTGTGCCCGATGCCCCCTGGCGGCATGTTGCTATGGACTTTGTCACATATCTATCTCTCTCTGCAGGATGCAGTGTGATCTGGGTGGTGGTGGATAGATTCTCTAAAATGCCTCATTTTGTTCCCCTGACTGGTCTGCCTTCTGATGCTCTACTGGCTGACCTCTGCATACAACACATCTTCCGTCTGCACGGCTTGCCTCTGCATATTGTCTCGGATCGAGGGGTCCATTTCACCTCAAGGTTTTGGAGAGCTCTCTGCGGCCTCCTCGGTGTAAAGATGGACTTCTCTTCGGCCTATCATCCCCAGTCCAATAGGCAAGTCGAGAGGATTAACCAAGTTATGGAGAACTATCTACGTCACTTTGTTTCCAGGCAACATAATGACTGGGGGCAGCTGCTCCCGTGGCGAGAATTCTCCTATAATAACCATACTAGTGAGTCCATACCTCCAGCCCATTCTTCATAGTCTACGGCCAACATCCTCAAATACCTCTTCCCGTGTCTACTATGTCCTGGGTGCCTGCAGCTGACTCGACCTACAGGGACTTTCTGCAAATATGGCAACAGACCCGATCTTCTATTCTGCTGGCAGTTGACCGCATGAAGAAAAAAGCACATACTAGAAGACGGGATCCTCCTCAGTTTCTTCCAGGTATGAAGGTCTGGTTGTCCTCAAAGAATATCCGGCTGAGGGTGCCGTCCTGCAAGTTTGTTCCCAGGTTCCTCGGACCCTTTGAACCGCTACTCTAGGACTCCTAGTTCCGCAGTGGCTCCTGGTGGCTCGTCAAGGACTTTTGAGGTAAGGGAGATTCTAGCCACCAAGAAGGTGGGAGGATGGACGTTTTATTTGGTGGATTGGAGGGGATTCGGTCCAGAAGAGAAGTCTTGGGAGCCAGAGGAGAACATCGATGCCCCTGTCCTCATGAGGAAGTTTCTCTCCCGCTCTGGCCCCAAGAAGAGAGGGCGTAAGAGGGGGGATACTGTAATGTGTATGGCCGCAGTCCGCCATTCTAACTTACCCCTCGACGACCGTGGCCATGTACATCCTGCTGCTGTGCTGCGTTGTCCCCCTGTGCGGTACCAGCACTCACTTCCGGGTATCAAGACAGTCTCCCGGAGGGTGCACTCGCACGCTCGTGCCCGCTCTTAAAGGGCCAGCGCGTTTGCATGAAATCATCATCATCAACTCACATGATTTCCTGGACTATAAGAAGTGCCCCGCCCTTCTATTTCTCACCTGAGTGTTGTTGTTGTTTCCCAAAGTCTGTCTTGCAAATGGTCTCCTAAGTGTCTTTCAGCTTCCCAGTGTTCTCTCTACCTGTATCCTGTATCCTGTATCCCGTGCTATCCAGTACTATCCTGATGTACTGCCGTGCTGAGCTGTTATCATTCTGTGCTGCATTTCCAAGCCTGCTCTGCTACTCCACACCTGACGTCTACCTGCCGCCTGGTCCCAGCTGAGCCTGCCTTGCTACTGTCTACATTGCCTCAGGTAACCTTTCTGGACTATTGACTCTGTACCATACCTGTTTGGCCAGCTGCCATCCCGCTACGCGGTACAGCCCAGTGGGTCCACACCCCGCATCGTGACACATGCCTGCTTTATTGCTTGCTTATAAGAAGTGAATGTGCTTCAGATGAACACTCAATAATTTTAATCTATATTTTTAATATATTTTAAATACTTTTTTGTTCTTTTTAATGTTGTAAATTGCTCCTATGGGCGCAGTATATTTAATGCAATTTGTTGTTGTTATATATTTTTGATGTGATAGTGATTGACATTAAGGTGTGAATAACATTTCTCTGTCATGCACTCATTTTTCAACATTGATTTTTGTGCAATGTTTTTCCAGGTGCTACATTTATAATATATAATTCAATTATATTGTGTGTTTTGTTTTTCATATTTAATGTTAAAAGATCAACCATTCAAATAAGAGTGAAAATTGTTGGCAATAAGTTGTTGTCTTTTGCTTAAATTGAAATTGTAATAAACAGGATAGATGATAAATGTATGATCGCTGGATGCCCATCACTGGGACCCTCTGTGATATTTAGAACAGGAGTCCTGACCCCTGTTTCTCTCCACTGCAAGATCAAAGTAAGGAGGATTTTAAATTAAGCAGTAGTTCCATTGACATTGAATAGAGAGGCAGGACACATTCACAACTCCCGCTCCATTCAAAATCCTCCTCACTGCGAGCGTGCACTGAGGAGGAATGGGGTTTGAAACCTGTGTTTTAGAGATTGTGGGGGTCCCAGTGGTGTGGTTCCCAACAATCACAGATTTATCACCTATTTCTAACTCCTTTCTTTTAACTCGTGTTTATTTTTGTACATATGCTAACATACAGTGAAGGAAATAAGTATTTGATCCCTTGCTGATTTTGTAAGTTTGCCCACTGTCAAAGACATGAACAGTCTAGAATTTTTAGGCTAGGTTAATTTTACCAGTGAGAGATAGATTACATATTTAAAAAAAAAAGAAAATCACATAGTCAAAATTATATATATTTATTTGCATTGTGCACAGAGAAATAAGTATTTGATCCCCTAGCAACCATTAAGAGTTCAGCCTCCTCCAGACCAGTTACACGCTCCAAATCAACTTGGTGCCTGCATTAAAGACAGCTGTCTTAAATGGTCACCTGTATAAAAGACTCCTGTCCACAGACTCAATTAATCAGTCTGACTCTAACCTCTACAACATGGGCAAGACCAAAGAGCTTTCTAAGGATGTCAGGGACAAGATTAGAGATAAGCGAACCGGGACAACCGAACCCGGTTTCGGTCCGAACATCGTTCGGTACGCAGCGAATCCGAACTTCACCGGGTTCGACCGAACCCGTTTTGACCGAACCCGGCTACATTTTGGCGCCTGACACATGTTAGATGTAAAATGGAGGATTTCACAAGATCACCTGACATCAGGCTACCCCATAATGCCTTGCAAACGGCTCTCCCAGCCAATCGGGAGGCAGCATAGGGGCGGGCTCAAGCCTGCAATAAAAGTCTATGCACGGAGCTCTGAGGCCATTTTACAGACAGGAGCTGTAGGGATAGCATATCTGTGCAGTAAGGGAAAGCATTAGGAATCTAAAAGGCAGGAATCCAGCAATCGAAGGGGCTCATCCACTACTCACTACTCAGCCAGTGTGTGAATACGCGTTTATAAGGGGCTCATCCCCGTTGCATCCAACTTGCAATACAGGCAGCCTTTGTAGTAGTACTACAAGGCCCAGCATTCCCTGAGTGCACCGCGGCTTGCCTGATAGAAATTCTCATTCATTGCCATTTGCCAAGCCAGTGTCAGTGTGAATACGCTTTTAGAAGGGGCTCATCCCCGGCCGTTAACATAACGAAATAACAATCCAACTTGCAATACAGGCAGCCTAGTAGTACTACAAGGCCCAGCATTCCCTGAGTGCACCGCGGCGTGGCTGATAGAAATTCTCATTCATTGCCATTTGCCAAGCCAGTGTCAGTGTGAATACGCTTTTAGAAGGGGATCATCCCCGGCCGTTAACATAACGAAATAACAATCCAACTTGCAATACAGGCAGCCTAGTAGTACTACAAGGCCCAGCATTCCCTGAGTGCACCGCGGCGTGGCTGATAGAAATTCTCATTCATTGCCATTTGCCAAGCCAGTGTCAGTGTGAATACGTTTTTAGAAGGGGCTCCTCCCCGGCCGTTAACATAACGAAATAACAATCCAACTTGCAATACAGGCAGCCTAGTAGTACTACAAGGCCCAGCATTCCCTGAGTCCACCGCGGCGTGGCTGATAGACATTCTCATTCATTGCCATTTGCCAAGCCAGTGTCAGTGTGAATACGTTTTTAGAAGGGGCTCATCCCCGGCCGTTAACATAACGAAATAACAATCCAACTTGCAATACAGGCAGCCTAGTAGTACTACAAGGCCCAGCATTCCCTGAGTGCACCGCGGCGTGGCTGATAGACATTCTCATTCATTGCCATTTGCCAAGCCAGTGTCAGTGTGAATACGCTTTTAGAAGGGGCTCATCCCCGGCCTATAACATAACGAAATAACAATCCAACTTGCAATACAGGCAGCCTAGTAGTACTACAAGGCCCAGCATTCCCTGAGTGCACCGCGGCGTGGCTGATAGAAATTCTCATTCATTGCCATTTGCCAAGCCAGTGTCAGTGTGAATACGCTTTTAGAAGAGGCTCATCCCCGGCCGTTAACATAACGAAATAACAATCCAACTTGCAATACAGGCAGCCTAGTAGTACTAAAATGACCAGCATTCCCTGAGTGCACCGCGACGTGCCTGATAGAAATTCTCATTCATTGCCATTTGCCAAGCCAGTGTCAGTGTGAATACGCTTTTAGAAGGGGCTCATCCCCGGCCTATAACATAACGAAATAACAATCCAACTTGCAATACAGGCAGCCTAGTAGTACTACAAGGCCCAGCATTCCCTGAGTGCACCGTGGCGTGGCTGATAGAAATTCTCATTCATTGCCATTTGCCAAGCCAGTGTCAGTGTGAATACACTTTTAGAAGGGGCTCATCCCTGGCCGTTAACATAACGAAATAACAATACAACTTGCAATACAGGCAGCCTTTGTAGTAGTAGTAGTACTACAAGGCCCAGCATTCCCTGAGTGCACCGCGGCGTGGCTGATAGAATTTCTCATTCATTGCCATTTGCCAAGCCAGTGTCAGTGTGAATACGCTTTTAGAAGAGGCTCAACCCCGGCCGTTAACATAACGAAATAACAATCCAACTTGCAATACAGGCAGCCTAGTAGTACTAAAACGACCAGCATTCCCTGAATGCACCGCGGCGTGGCTGATAGAAATTCTCATTCATTGCCATTTGCCAAGCCAGTGTCAGTGTGAATACGCTTTTAGAAGGGGCTCATCCCCGGCCGTTAACATAACGAAATAACAATCCAACTTGCAATACAGGCAGCCTTTGTAGTAGTAGTAGTAGTACTACAAGGCCCAGCATTCCCTGAGAGCACCGCGGCGTGGCAGATAGAAATTCTCATTCATTGCCATTTGCCAAGCCAGTGTCAGTGTGACAACGCTTTTAGAAGGGGCTCATCCCCGGCCGTTAACATAACGAAATAACAATTCAACTTGCAATACAGGCAGCCTTTGTAGTAGTAGTAGTACTATAAGGCCCAGCATTCCCTGAGTGCACCGCGGCGTGGCTTATAGTAATTCTCATTCATTGCCATTTGCCAAGCCAGTGTCAGTGTGAATACGCTTTTAGAAGGGGCTCATCCCCGGCCGTTAACATAACAAAATAACAATCCAACTTGCAATACAGGCAGCCTAGTAGTACTAAAATGACCAGCATTCCCTGAGTGCACCGCGACGTGCCTGATAGAAATTCTCATTCATTGCCATTTGCCAAGCCAGTGTCAGTGTGAATACGCTTTTAGAAGGGGCTCATCCCCGGCCTATAACATAACGAAATAACAATCCAACTTGCAATACAGGCAGCCTAGTAGTACTAAAATGACCAGCATTCCCTGAGTGCACCGTGGCGTGGCTGATAGAAATTCTCATTCATTGCCATTTGCCAAGCCAGTGTCAGTGTGAATACGCTTTTAGAAAGGGCTCATCCCCGGCCGTTAACATAACGAAATAACAATCCAACTTGCAATACAGGCAGCCTTTGTAGTAGTAGTAGTACTATAAGGCCCAGCATTCCCTGAGTGCACCGCGGCGTGGCTTATAGAAATTCTCATTCATTGCCATTTGCCAAGCCAGTGTCAGTGTGAATACGCTTTTAGAAGGGGCTCATCCCCGGCCGTTAACATAACAAAATAACAATCCAACTTGCAATACAGGCAGCCTTTGTAGTAGTAGTAGTACTGCAAGGCCCAGCATTCACTGAGTGCACCGCGGCGTGGCTGATAGAAATTCTCATTCATTGCCATTTGCCAAGCCAGTGTCAGTGTGAATACGCTTTTAGAAGGGGCTCATCCCCGGCCGTTAACATAACGAAATAACAATTCAACTTGCAATACAGGCAGCCTTTGTAGTAGTAGTAGTACTATAAGGCCCAGCATTCCCTGAGTGCACCGCGGCGTGGCTGATAGAAATTCTCATTCATTGCCATTTGCCAAGCCAGTGTCAGTGTGAATACGCTTTTAGAAGGGGCTCATCCCCGGCCGTTAACATAACGAAATAACAATTCAACTTGCAATACAGGCAGCCTTTGTAGTAGTAGTAGTACTATAAGGCCCAGCATTCCCTGAGTGCACCGCGGCGTGGCTTATAGAAATTCTCATTCATTGCCATTTGCCAAGCCAGTGTCAGTGTGAATACGCTTTTAGAAGGGGCTCATCCCCGGCCGTTAACATAACAAAATAACAATCCAACTTGCAATACAGGCAGCCTTTGTAGTAGTAGTAGTACTGCAAGGCCCAGCATTCCCTGAGTGCACCGCGGCGTGGCTGATAGAAATTCTCATTCATTGCCATTTGCCAAGCCAGTGTCAGTGTGAATACGCTTTTAGAAGGGGCTCATCCCCGGCCGTTAACATAACAAAATAACAATCCAACTTGCAATACAGGCAGCCTAGTAGTACTAAAATCACAAACAGAAAAAATGGGACATAAAGATCATCAAAACCACAAAAAAGGCCATACTCACTAGGTAGGTGGGTGGGTGAAAACCCGTTCCCATCAGGACGCAGACGGGTCAAAGAATGCTGCAGAAGGAGTGTGCATTAAGTAGTGATAGCCCCTCCCACTAGTCTTGAGGGGAGTGGCGGACTAAGTGCTCAAAGGTGTGCGATAAATGAGTGTCAGTGTAGTGCTAGGGTGTGAATGGATGGTAAAAAATAAATATGTATGTATGAAAGTGTGTAATAATGTAATAAAAATAAATAAATAAATAAATAAATAAATGTGATGAATAGGGGTCAGTGCTGTGAATAGTACATGGGGTGTCAGTACTATGTGTAATACGTGGAGGGATAATGTGCTGGTCGTCAGGCATGGCGTATCTTGCCGAATAACAGCCTATTTGTAACGCCGCTAGTGTTAGCTAAAGCGGGCTGCTCTGCATTCCAAACCAAACGCCAGCACATCATGCCCTCCCAGCATATAAGACCCGGCTGCGTCCTGAAAAAAAGTGTAGTATACGTAGTAAGAAATATCCATGAAACATGGGGTATTAGTTGTTATTTTGGCCAAAATACGCAAAGCTCGCAACCCAACGTCAAGGGTCCCCAGTGCCTTGCGAGTCCCTAACCAGAACTTTTCGTTCCTAATTTAAAAACACAAACAGAAAAAATGGGACATAAAGATCATCAAAACCACAAAAAAGGCCATACTCACTAGGTAGGTGGGTGGGTGAAAACCCGTTCCCATCAGGACGCAGACGGGTCAAAGAATGCTGCAGAAGGAGTGTGCATTAAGTAGTGATAGCCCCTCCCACTAGTCTTGAGGGGAGTGGCGGACTAAGTGCTCAAAGGTGTGCGATAAATGAGTGTCAGTGTAGTGCTAGGGTGTGAATGGATGGTAAAAAATAAATATGTATGTATGAAAGTGTGTAATAATGTAATAAAAATAAATAAATAAATAAATAAATAAATGTGATGAATAGGGGTCAGTGCTGTGAATAGTACATGGGGTGTCAGTACTATGTGTAATACGTGGAGGGATAATGTGCTGGTCGTCAGGCATGGCGTATCTTGCCGAATAACAGCCTATTTGTAACGCCGCTAGTGTTAGCTAAAGCGGGCTGCTCTGCATTCCAAACCAAACGCCAGCACATCATGCCCTCCCAGCATATAAGACCCGGCTGCGTCCTGAAAAAAAGTGTAGTATACGTAGTAAGAAATATCCATGAAACATGGGGTATTAGTTGTTATTTTGGCCAAAATACGCAAAGCTCGCAACCCAACGTCAAGGGTCCCCAGTGCCTTGCGAGTCCCTAACCAGAACTTTTCGTTCCTAATTTAAAAACACAAACAGAAAAAATGGGACATAAAGATCATCAAAACCACAAAAAAGGCCATACTCACTAGGTAGGTGGGTGGGTGAAAACCCGTTCCCATCAGGACGCAGACGGGTCAAAGAATGCTGCAGAAGGAGTGTGCATTAAGTAGTGATAGCCCCTCCCACTAGTCTTGAGGGGAGTGGCGGACTAAGTGCTCAAAGGTGTGCGATAAATGAGTGTCAGTGTAGTGCTAGGGTGTGAATGGATGGTAAAAAATAAATATGTATGTATGAAAGTGTGTAATAATGTAATAAAAATAAATAAATAAATAAATAAATAAATGTGATGAATAGGGGTCAGTGCTGTGAATAGTACATGGGGTGTCAGTACTATGTGTAATACGTGGAGGGATGATCCCCGGCCGTTAACATAACGAAATAACAATCCAACTTGCAATACAGGCAGCCTTTGTAGTAGTAGTAGTAGTACTACAAGGCCCAGCATTCCCTGAGTGCACCGCGACGTGCCTGATAGAAATTCTCATTCATTGCCATTTGCCAAGCCAGTGTCAGTGTGAATACGCTTTTAGAAGGGGCTCATCCCCGGCCTATAACATAACGAAATAACAATCCAACTTGCAATACAGGCAGCCTAGTAGTACTACAAGGCCCAGCATTCCCTGAGTGCACCGCGGCGTGGCTGATAGAAATTCTCATTCATTGCCATTTGCCAAGTCAGTGTCAGTGTGAATACACTTTTAGAAGGGGCTCATCCCTGGCCGTTAACATAACGAAATAACAATACAACTTGCAATACAGGCAGCCTTTGTAGTAGTAGTAGTACTACAAGGCCCAGCATTCCCTGAGTGCACCGCGGCGTGGCTGATAGAAATTCTCATTCATTGCCATTTGCCAAGCCAGTGTCAGTGTGAATACGCTTTTAGAAGGGGCTCATCCCCGGTCGTTAACCCCTTCCCGCTCCTTGACGTACTATTACGTCATGGCAGCTGTATCGTTCGCGCTCCATGCCGTAATAGTACGTCTCGGGAGTAACGGCCGTTTCGGCCGTCCTCCCGACACATACAGGAGCTGTGACGCTGCTGTCTTGTTCAGCAGCTGTCACAGCTCCTACAGCGGGGACCGATCGCTGTGTCCCCGCTGATTAACCCCTTAAAAGCCGCGTTCTATAGAGATCGCGGCTTTTTAGGGGTTAAGCTGCCATCGCCGGCCTGCTACGCGATAGCGGCCGGCGATGGTGACTATGGCAACCGGACACCAAACAATGGCGTCCGGCTATGCCATAGACGGAAGCCTAGTGGGTCCTGACAACGTCAGGACCCACTATGCTTGCTGTCAGTGAGTAGCTGACAGTTCTAATACACTGCACTACGCATGTAGTGCAGTGTATTAGAATAGCGATCAGGGCCTCCTGCCCTCATGTCCCCTAGTGGGACAAAGTAATAAAGTAAAAAAAAAGTTAAAAAAAGATGTGTAAAAATAAGAAAATAAAAGTTTTAAAAGTAATAAAAGTAAAAGTCCCACTTTTTCCCTTATCAGTCCTTTATTATTAATAAAAATATATAAACAAACAAATAAACTATACATAATTGGTATCGCCGCGTCCGTAACGGCCTGAGCTACAAAATTATTTTGTTATTTATCCCGCACGGTGAACGCCGTAAAAAAAAATATTAATAAACCGTACCACAATCACAATTGTTTGGTCACTTCACCTCCCAAAAAATGGAATAAAAAGAGATCAAAAAGTCGCATGTACCTAAAAATGGTACTGATGGAAAATACAGTTCGTTACGCAAAAAAAAAGTCCTCGCACGCCTTTATTGATTGAAAAATAAAAACGTTCTGGCTCTTAGAATAAGGTAACACAAAAAGTGAATGATTGTTTACAAAACGTATTTTATTGTGCAAACGCCATAAGACATAAAAAAAAACTATAAACATCTGGTATCGCCGTGATCGTATCGCCCCGCAGAATAAAGTGAATATGTCATTTATAGCGCACGGTGAACGCTGTAAAAAAAAAAGTATACAAAAACAATAGTAGAATTGCTGTTTATTAGTCACCACGCCACCTAAAAATGGAATAAAAACTGATCAAAAAGCCGCATGCACCCCAAGAAAACTACAATGGATTCCTCAAGGGGTCTAGTTTCCAAATTGGGGTCACTTTTGGGGGGTTTCCAATGTTTTGGCACCACAAGACCTCTTCAAACCGGACATGGTGCCTAATAAAAAAGAGGGCTCAAAATCCTCTAGGTGCTCCTTTGCTTCGGAGGCCGGTGCTTCAGTCCATTACCGCACTAGGGCCACATGTGGGATATTTCTCTAAACTGCAGAATCTGGGCAATAAGTATTGAGTTGCGTTTCACTGATAAATCCTTTTGTGTTATAAAAAAAATGGTATAAAAAGAGTAAATTTCACCTCTACTTTGCTCTAAATTTCTGTGAAACACCTAAAGGGTTCATAAACTTTCTAAATGCTGTTGTGAATACTTTGAGGGGTCTAGTTTCTAAAATGGGGTGTTTGATAGGGGTTTCTAATATATGGGCCCCTCAAAGCAACTTCAGAAATGAACTGGAACCTAAAAAAATAAATAAATGAGGCAATACTTCGCTTCTTACATTATACTGATAATGAGCCGTGCCCACTCCGAGATGACCCCAGTTTTGACCGTTTGTATAAACGGAGACCCCTATTAGACCGTTCCAGTGCCCGGTTTTCCCAAGCATACACCCCCGAGAAGTGTTTTTCTATTGATGAGTCCCTGGTACATTTTAAAGGGAGGGTTCAATTCCGCCAGTACCTGCCAGGTAAGAGGGCAAGGTATGGCGTGAAGATGTATAAGCTGTGCGAGAGTGCATCAGGGTATACCTACAGGTTTAGGATATATGAAGGAAAGGCCACCCCCAAACCAGACTGCATCCTGGACTACAATAGGTACATGGGAGGGATGGACTTGTCAAATCAAGTCCTGAAGCCCTACAGCGCCATGCGGTGTGGTATAAGAAGCTGGCCGGGCACATCATACAGATGGCATTGTACAATGCGTACGTGCTACGTCGATGTGCAGGCCAGAGGGGAACTTTCCTGGAATTTCAAGATCTAATCTTTAGGGACCAGGAAGGGGGGGCACCCAGTACTTCTGGAAGCGAGGCCACACGCATCGTACCAGGGCAACACTTTCCAGGAGAAGGTCCCCAAACCGGTGGAAAGGGAAAGAGTCAAAAGAGGTGCAGAGTCTGCTATAAGAGGGGGATAAGGAAGAACACAATATACCAATGTGACACGTGTCCCGAAAAACCAGGGCTCTGTATAAAAGATTGTTTTAAAATGTATCATACATCCCTTGATTTTTAATTTACCCTGATGCACTCCGCACAGCTTACCCCCCTCATCTTTCCCTCCTGAGCCCTGCCGTATGGCCAGGCAGCTGATAACAGCCACATGTAGGGTATTGTCGTACCCAGGAGAACCCACATTACAATTTAAGGGGTGTATATCTCCGGTGGCGCATGCTGGGCACACTATATTGGACACTGAAATGGCATATACATATATAAAATTGCAAATCTCACACTGCACCATCTGCTGCGCATTATCTTTTACACAGTACCTGTGGGGTCAAAATGCTCACTACACCTCTAGATGAATGTCTTAAGGGGTGTAGTTTTTAAAATGGGGTCACTTCTCGGGGGTTTCAACTGTACTGGTACCTCAGGGGCTTCTGCATACATGACTTAGCACCAGAAAAGCTCCAGTAGGCCAAATGGTGGTCCTTTCCTTCTGAGCCCTCCCATGGGCCCAAAGGGCAGTTTATCACCACAAATGGGGTATTGCCGCACTAAGGACAAATTGGGCAACAAAATGGGGTATGTTGTTCCTTGTGAAAATAAGAAATTTTGATCAAAAATGACATCTTATTGGAAAAAATATCATTTTTTTCATTTCACAGCCCAATTCAAATAGGTGCTGTGAAAAAACTGTGCGGTCAAAATGATAACAAAAACCATAAATGAATTCCTTGAGGGGTGTAGTTTCCAAAATGGGGTCACTTCTGGTGGGTTTCCATTGCTTTGATACCTCTGGGGCTCTGCAAATGCAACATGGCACCCGAAAACCAATCCAGCAAAATCTGGACTCCAACAAACACATAGCGCTCCTTTCCGTCTGAGCCCTCCCATGGGCCCAAACGGCAGTTTATCACCACAAATGGGGTATTGCCGCACTAAGGACAAATTGGGCAACAAAATGGGGTATGTTGTTCCCTGTGAAAATAAGAAATTTTGATCAAAAATGACATCTTATTGGAAAAAATATCATTTGTTTCATTTCACAGCCCAATTCAAATAGGTGCTGTGAAAAACCTGTGCGGTCAAAATGATAACAAAAACCATAAATGAATTCCTTGAGGGGTGTAGTTTCCAAAATGGGGTCACTTCGGGTGGGTTTCCATTGCTTTGATACCTCTGGGGCTCTGCAAATGCAACATGGCACCCGAAAACCAATCCAGCAAAATCTGGACTCCAACAAACACATAGCGCTCCTTTCCTTCTGAGCCCTCCCATGGGCCCAAACGGCAGTTTATCACCACAAATGGGGTATTGCCGCACTAAGGACAAATTGGGCAACAAAATGGGGTATGTTGTTCCCTGTGAAAATAAGAAAATTTGATCAAAAATGACATTTTATTGGAAAAAATATCATTTTTTTCATTTCACAGCCCAATTCAAATAGGTGCTGTGAAAAAACTGTGCGGTCAAAATGATAACAAAAACCATAAATGAATTCCTTGAGGGGTGTAATTTCCAAAATGGGGTCACTTCTGGTGGGTTTCCATTGTTTTGATACCTCAACGCCTCTTCAAACCTGGCATGCTGCCTAAAATATATTCTAATAAAAAAGAGGCCTCAAAATGCACTAGGTGCTTCTTTGCTTCTAGGGCTTGTGTTTTAGTCCACGAGCGCAGTAGGGCCACATGTGGGACATTTCTAAAAACTGCAGAATCTGGACAATACATATTTAGTAGTGTTTCTCTGGTAAAACCTTCTCTGTTACTAAAAAAAAATTGAATAAAATTGAAATTCAGCAGAAAAAATGAAATTTGCAAATTTCATTTCCACTTTGCTTTAATTCCTGTGAAATGCCTGAAGGGTTAAAAAACTTTCTATATGCTGTTTTGAATACTTTGAGGGGTCTAGTTTTTAAAATGGGGTGTTTTATGGGGGTTTCTAATACATAGGCCCCTCAAATCCACTTCAGAACTGAACTGGCACCTTCAAAAAAAGGCTTTTGAAATTTTCTTAAGAATATGAGAAATTGCTGTTTATGCTCTAAACCTTGTAACGTCCAAGAAAAATAAAATAATGTTCAAAAAACGATGCCAATCTAAAGTAGACATATGGGAAATGTGAACTAGTAACTATTTTGGGTGGTATAACCGTCTGTTTTTCAAGCAGATGCATTTAAATTCTGAAAAATGCTATTTTTTGTAAATTTTCTCTAAATTTTGCAATTTTTCACAAATAAAGACTGAATATATCGACCAAATTTTACCACGAACATGAAGCCCAAAGTGTCACGAGAAAACAATCTCAGAATCGCTTGGATAGGTTTAAGCATTCCGACGTTATTACCACATAAAGTGAAATATGTCAGATTTGAAAAATGGGCTCTGAGCCTTAAGGCCCAAACTAGGCTGCGTCCTTAAGGGGTTAACATAACGAAATAACAATCCAACTTGCAATACAGGCAGCCTAGTAGTACTAAAATGACCAGCATTCCCTGAGTGCACCGTGGCGTGGCTGATAGAAATTCTCATTCATTGCCATTTGCCAAGCCAGTGTCAGTGTGAATACGCTTTTAGAAAGGGCTCATCCCCGGCCGTTAACATAACGAAATAACAATCCAACTTGCAATACAGGCAGCCTTTGTAGTAGTAGTAGTACTATAAGGCCCAGCATTCCCTGAGTGCACCGCGGCGTGGCTTATAGAAATTCTCATTCATTGCCATTTGCCAAGCCAGTGTCAGTGTGAATACGCTTTTAGAAGGGGCTCATCCCCGGCCGTTAACATAACAAAATAACAATCCAACTTGCAATACAGGCAGCCTTTGTAGTAGTAGTAGTACTGCAAGGCCCAGCATTCACTGAGTGCACCGCGGCGTGGCTGATAGAAATTCTCATTCATTGCCATTTGCCAAGCCAGTGTCAGTGTGAATACGCTTTTAGAAGGGGCTCATCCCCGGCCGTTAACATAACGAAATAACAATTCAACTTGCAATACAGGCAGCCTTTGTAGTAGTAGTAGTACTATAAGGCCCAGCATTCCCTGAGTGCACCGCGGCGTGGCTGATAGAAATTCTCATTCATTGCCATTTGCCAAGCCAGTGTCAGTGTGAATACGCTTTTAGAAGGGGCTCATCCCCGGCCGTTAACATAACGAAATAACAATTCAACTTGCAATACAGGCAGCCTTTGTAGTAGTAGTAGTACTATAAGGCCCAGCATTCCCTGAGTGCACCGCGGCGTGGCTTATAGAAATTCTCATTCATTGCCATTTGCCAAGCCAGTGTCAGTGTGAATACGCTTTTAGAAGGGGCTCATCCCCGGCCGTTAACATAACAAAATAACAATCCAACTTGCAATACAGGCAGCCTTTGTAGTAGTAGTAGTACTGCAAGGCCCAGCATTCCCTGAGTGCACCGCGGCGTGGCTGATAGAAATTCTCATTCATTGCCATTTGCCAAGCCAGTGTCAGTGTGAATACGCTTTTAGAAGGGGCTCATCCCCGGCCGTTAACATAACAAAATAACAATCCAACTTGCAATACAGGCAGCCTAGTAGTACTAAAATGACCAGCATTCCCTGAGTGCACCGCGACGTGCCTGATAGAAATTCTCATTCATTGCCATTTGCCAAGCCAGTGTCAGTGTGAATACGCTTTTAGAAGGGGCTCATCCCCGGCCTATAACATAACGAAATAACAATCCAACTTGCAATACAGGCAGCCTAGTAGTACTACAAGGCCCAGCATTCCCTGAGTGCACCGCGGCGTGGCTGATAGAAATTCTCATTCATTGCCATTTGCCAAGCCAGTGTCAGTGTGAATACACTTTTAGAAGGGGCTCATCCCTGGCCGTTAACATAACGAAATAACAATACAACTTGCAATACAGGCAGCCTTTGTAGTAGTAGTAGTACTACAAGGCCCAGCATTCCCTGAGTGCACCGCGGCGTGGCTGATAGAAATTCTCATTCATTGCCATTTGCCAAGCCAGTGTCAGTGTGAATACGCTTTTAGAAGGGGCTCATCCCCGGTCGTTAACATAACGAAATAACAATCCAACTTGCAATACAGGCAGCCTAATAGTACTAAAATGACCAGCATTCCCTGAGTGCACCGTGGCGTGGCTGATAGAAATTCTCATTCATTGCCATTTGCCAAGCCAGTCAGTGTGAATACGCTTTTAGAAAGGGCTCATCCCCGGCCGTTAACATAACGAAATAACAATCCAACTTGCAATACAGGCAGCCTTTGTAGTAGTAGTAGTAGTACTACAAGGCCCAGCATTCCCTGAGTGCACCGCGGCGTGGCTGATAGAAATTCTCATTCATTGCCATTTGCCAAGCCAGTGTCAGTGTGAATACGCTTTTAGAAGGGGCTCATCCCCGGCCGTTAACATAACGAAATAACAATTCAACTTGCAATACAGGCAGCCTTTGTAGTAGTAGTAGTACTATAAGGCCCAGCATTCCCTGAGTGCACCGCGGCGTGGCTTATAGAAATTCTCATTCATTGCCATTTGCCAAGCCAGTGTCAGTGTGAATACGCTTTTAGAAGGGGCTCATCCCCGGCCGTTAACATAACAAAATAACAATCCAACTTGCAATACAGGCAGCCTTTGTAGTAGTAGTAGTACTGCAAGGCCCAGCATTCCCTGAGTGCACCGCGGCGTGGCTGATAGAAATTCTCATTCATTGCCATTTGCCAAGCCAGTGTCAGTGTGAATACGCTTTTAGAAGGGGCTCATCCCCGGCCGTTAACATAACGAAATAACAATTCAACTTGCAATACAGGCAGCCTTTGTAGTAGTAGTAGTAGTAGTACTATAAGGCCCAGCATTCCCTGAGTGCACCGCGGCGTGGCTTATAGAAATTCTCATTCATTGCCATTTGCCAAGTCAGTGTCAGTGTGAATACGCTTTTAGAAGGGGCTCATCCCCGGCCGTTAACATAACAAAATAACAATCCAACTTGCAATACAGGCAGCCTTTGTAGTAGTAGTAGTAGTAGTACTGCAAGGCCCAGCATTCCCTGAGTGCACCGCGGCGTGGCTGATAGAAATTCTCATTCATTGCCATTTGCCAAGCCAGTGTCAGTGTGAATACGCTTTTAGAAGGGGCTCATCCCCGGCCGTTAACATAACGAAATAACAATCTAACTTGCAATACAGGCAGCGTAGTAGTACTACAAGGCCCAGCATTCCCTGAGTGCACCGCGGCGTGGCTGATAGAAATTCTCATTCATTGCCATTTGGTGAATAACAAGTCTACCAAAAAAATAAACCTTTTATTGATGGCAGTAAATTTAGAAAAAATGATTGACTTAGATTGTCATTAATCATGAGAACATAATATACTCACTCATTTTCTATTTGTTTTGCATGTATCTATCAAGTCCTGAGTTCATGTGTTTTCTCAATAAATTTACTAAACAGATAATACAAAAAACACAGCAAGTGAATTTCTTTATTTTAAAACAGTTTTATTTTAGACCTAGTTGAAATCTTACCTGCACCTAGAGGCTAAAATGAGACACTTTAAGATGAAATGTGTCAGAATATACTGTAGCTTTGAAGTGTGGCATTGAACACCAAAGGCAGCCGAGAGCCCAAAACAGCATGGATATTTGGTAGCTGTAATAGTAATTTTCAGTGGTAAAAAATAAGCTTACTTACACTAGCTGTGTGACATAAATAAGTCCTGACTTTAATTGATAATTGATATTGCCTAAAAATCAAAGTATTAACCAGAATAGTCTTTAAAGGAAGAGTGTCACGAAAAAAATGTTTTTTACATCAGTTTGATTTTAGTGTTTTATTAAAAACTTTTATATTTATTTGTGTGTTTGTGTTTTACTTTTTTTTATTTTTTCACTTTTTCTTCCCCATGGGGGCTACCATTTTTTTTTCCATTTCTGTATGTGTCTATTAACGACACATACAGACATGGAATACGGCAGCTACAGTCCCATAGTGAATGCGAACGGGGCCATTTTCCTGTAGACCGGAAGTCGCGGCCGGACAGTAAGATTACTACTTCCGGTCGCGGCTTCCGGACTTGTGCACTTGGAGCGGCGGTAGCAGACGAAGCGGACGGACCGGAGGGAGCGGTGGCGACTGGAGCAGGTAAGTTATTTCTGTGTATGTAAGTGTTTTACTGTGTGTTTACTAGTGTATGTAAACCTAGTACACTGTGTGTTAGCTCAAAAAATGGCGACACACAGTGTAGGAGGTTTGACCGTTCAATCCCCTCCTTCCTCCCGGCACTAGCCAGCATAAAGGAGGGGGGGATTCTGAGAGCTCACTAGAGCGAGTGAGTTTTTTCCAATTTTGCAGCATAAAGCAATGTGGTTGCTTTACCACATGCAATGCTGCAATTTTGGGAATTGCTCCATCTAGTGACCAGCATTGTTAAATATTATAAATTAGAATCTAATTTATAATATTTCCTGCCTCTTGAAAAAAAATAAAAAAATTAGAACAATGTTTAATCACCTGTACACTAATTGTTTAACTAAAAAAAAAATACATTTTTTTCTAGCGTCACATTCCCTTTAAAGCCGGATTCACACAAGTGTTAAGGTTTTGCCGCTAGATGTTTGTTGTTAGTCTATAGGATCGTATGAATATCTGCAGACATAGCATTTCAAATCACAGTATGCTCTAAGTATGACATCTTTCTTCGACGTTTTTCTTTGTAGAGTTCAATAGGTCTTCTAATATTTCTTTACCCTTTTTTTGCCAAGCACGTATGTTGTATATCATGACTATAAATGCTTTCTGCCTCTAGAATATAAGGTTTAAAGCTCTGGGTGCTCTATTCTTCTGTTACTGAGTGTCATCTCATCCTCTGTACAGTTTTCCAGTGACCCATTTTGGTCAGCCTTTGTCATGTTATCACACCCTTTACCATATGTGTTCTGTGATTATCTCTATGCCTTCTGAAGAGAAACCTGAGTGCTATGTTCTCTAATTGACACCTTTAGTGCCACTTGTTGACTCCGGTTGTTTGCCGATATCTGAATCTCAAAGATTCTTGGTCTCAGTTTTGTTGATTTCGTGTAGATACAGATGTAGCCATCTTTATCTTGTCTTTTAACCCCTTCCCGCCGCAGCCCTTTTTCAGATTTTCATTTTAGTTTTTTCATCCCCACCTTCCAAAACCCATAACGTCTTTATTTTTCCGTCAATTTAGTCCTAAGAGGGCTTGATTTTTGCGGGACGAGTTGTAGTTTTTTGTAGCACCAATTATTTTGCCATATAATGTACTAGGAAACGGGAAAAAAATTATTTGTGTGGTAGAAAATGAAAAATACATTGATTCCTCCATGGTTTTTTGTGCGCCGTTTTTACGGAATTCACTGTGCAATTAAAACAACATGTTACCAAACGATACCAAATATATATTGTTTTTTCTATATTTTACTACTTCTACCAGTAAAAACCTAAGTGTAAAAAATAAAATGTATTTTGTTTCCCCAAATTCCGAGACCCATAACTTTTTTATTTTTTCGTTGATTAAGTGTTATGAGGGCTTATTTATTGCTGGATAAGCTGTAGTTTTTAATAATACAATTTTGGTGTACATGCAACAGTTTGATCACTTTTTATGTCATTTTTTGTGGGAGATTATGTGACCAAAATTTTGAGATTCTGGCGTTTACTTTATTTTTTTTACGGCTTTCACCGTGCGGGTTAAATAATGATGTATTGTAATAGTTCAGACTTTTACGGATACGGCGATACCAATTATGTTTATTTTTTTTTTTTTTATTTAACTAAAAACGGCTAGCACCCTGAGGAAAAAGACTGAAGTGGGCATGAGGCCTTAAGGCAGTGACTGCAGCTTGGCTGAAATTCACCTCCTCCCTCATGAGAGGCACAGGCTAGTGCTCAATCCTTTTTATGGCTTCACTGTAGCTCTGTTGGTTTTTCAGATGCATTGCTGTATACAAGCACAAGCCCACTTGTCTGAACAGCAAGTCAGAGAATGAAGTGCTGATTTTCTTTTTTACAGCAAAGTAAAAATTATCATAAATCTCTAGTGAGAAAAAAAGAGACTATGAGGTATTTGTCAAACATATGAGCCTCAACAAGGGAGATCCTGGAGATTCGTTTTTAGGAAGAGGTGTGCAACATTACAATATTGTAACATATATGAACACATTATGTCAATTGATCAGGGACCATATCTGTTTAGTTTACCACAGTCCTCCCACACACTTCCAGCAGCAGGCCATGAAAGTTTGAAAAGCTTTCAGGGGGTTTTCCAGGCCCTAAAAATGTATGGCCTATCCTCGGGATTGGCCATCAATAGCTGATCGGTCGGAGTCAGACTCCTAGGCCCTCCGCCGATCAGCTGGTGCAGCGCTTGTACGAGTGCAGCTTCCCCTTCATTACTACTTGCTCACTGTGAATCGTCAACACACAAGTAGCGGCGATTCACAGGTATTGCAGGCTTCTTCTCCCATTCACTTTAATGGGAGAAGAAGGCTGCAATACCTGTGAATCGCCATTGCATGTGTGTCAACGATTCACAGTGAGCAAGTAGAAAAGAAGAGGAAGCAGCGCTTGTATGAGCACTGATCCCATTTCAAACCCGGTGATCGGCGGGGGTCCCGAGAGTCGGACCCCGACCGATCAGCTATTGATGGCCAATCCTGAGGATAGGCCATCAATCTTTAGGGACTGGAAAACCCCTTTAAAGCGTACCTCATACAATGTAAAAAGTTTAACCCCTTCAGGACACAGCCTGTTTTGGCCTTGTGGACGCAGGCGATTTTTTCAAATCTGACATGTGTCATTTATGTGGTAATAACTCCGGAATGCTTTTACCTATCCAAGTGATTCTGAGATTGTTTTCTCGTGACATATTGTACTTTACGTCTGTGAAAAAATGTGGTCGATAAATTCAATATTTATTTGTGAAAAACACCAAAATTTATAGAAAATTTTCAAAAAATTGCATTTTTCTAAATTTGAATGTATCTGCTTGCAAAACAGATATGAAATACCACACACAATAGTTACAAGTTAACATTCCCCATATGTCTACTTTATGTTGGCATCGTTTTTTGAACATCATTTTATTTTTCTAGGACGTTACAAGACTTAGAACTTTAGCAGCGATTTCTCATATTTTCAAGAAAATTTCAAAAGGCGATTTTTACAAAAACCAGTTCAGTTCTGAAGTGGCTTTGAGGGCATTATATATTAGAAAGTCCCCATAAATCACCCCATTTTGAAAACTGCATCCCTCTAAGTATTCAAAACAGCATTCAGAAAGTGTTTTAACCCTTTAGGCGTTTCACAGGAATTAAAGCAATGTAGAGGTGAAAGTTACAAATTTCATTTTTTTAATTATAAAATTCATTTGTAATACATTTTTTTCTATACCACAGAAGGTTTTACCAGAGAAATATAACTTATTATTTATTGCCCAGATTCTGCAGTTTTTAGAAATACCCCATATGTGGCCCTAGTGCGCTAATTTACTGAAATACAGGCCTCAGAAGCAAAGGAGTACCTAGTGGATTTTGGGGCCTCCTTTTTTTTTAACATATATTTTAGGTACCATGTCAGGTTTGAAGAGGTCTTGTGGGGCCAAAACAATAAAGACCCCCAAGAGTGACCTCATTTTGGAAACTACACCCCTCAGGGAATTTATCTAGGGGTATAGTCAGCATTTTGAACCCACAGTTTTTTTGCTAAATTTATTTTAATTAGTTTGTGAAGATGAAAATCTACTTTTTTTCTGAAAAAACATAGACATTTTTAATTTTTTCAAGCAACAAAAGAGAAAAAACACCCCAACATATGTAAAAAAAATTCTCCTGATTATAGCAATACCCCATATGTGGTAATAAACTGCTGTTTGGACCCACAGCAGGACTCAGAAGGGAAGGAGCACCATTTGGATTTTGAAATTCTGATTTTGCTGGAATAGTTTTCAGTGCCATGTCGCGTTTGAAATGCACTAGAGGGAACAAAATAGTGGAAACCCCCGGAAAATGACCCCATTTTGGAAACTACACTCATCATGGAATTTTTCTAAAATTAGCATTTTGACCCCACGTTTGTTTTGCTGAATTCATTGGAATTATTCTGTAAAGGTAAAAATCTACTTTTTTTCTGAAAAAAGGTAGCCATTTTTAATTTTTACAAGTAATAAAGGAGAAAAAGCACCCCAATATTTGTAAAACAATTTCTCCCGAATACGGAAATACCCCATATGTGGTAATAAACTGCTGTTTGGACCCACAGCAAGGCTTAGAAGGGAAGGAGCGCTATTTGGCTTTTGGAACTCAAATTTAGCTGAAATGGTTTTTGGGTGCCATGTCGCATTTGCAAAGCCCATGAGAGGCCAAAACAGTGGAAACCCCCCAAAAGTGGAAATTACACCACTTAAAGAATCTATCTAGGGATATAGTGGGCATTTAGACCCCACAAGTATTTTGCAGGATTTATTAGAATTAGGCCGTGAAAATGAATATCAACATTTCTTCCACTAAAATGTTGCATTTTTTCAATTTCACAAAGGATAAAAGAGGAAAATGCACCCCAACATTTGTAAAGCAATTTCTCCCGAGTAAGGCTATACCCCACGTGTGGTCATAAATGTTTTTTCATTAGAAAGTAATGAACCCTTTCTGGACTGATCCATTTTTTTATTTTCCTTTTTATTTTTTTCCTCCCCGCGTTCCAAGAGCCACAACTTTTTTATTTTTCAGTCAATAGAGCGGTGTGAGGGCTTATTTATTGAGGGACGAGCGGTAGTTTTTAATGGTACCATTTTTTGGTACATACAACTTTTTGAGCACTTTTTATGAAATTTTTAGGTAGAGCCAAGGTGACCAAAAAAACAGCGATTTTGCCGTTTAAAATTCTTTATTTTTCACGTGAGACGCGCCATACATCACCCCCCACAGTAAGACATGCTATGTTGTGGTGCGCGAAGGGGTTAATGTGCAGTGGATGGTGCAGAGTGAAAATTAAAATTTTCCACTGATATGCCATTTTAGTGCACTACATGTTATGCCCAGTTTGTGCCACTGAAGACAAATATCTCATAAAATATTAACCGGGTTCTCCCGGGTATGGCGATGCCATATCTGTGGACATAAATTGGTGTTTAGGCACGCTGCAGGGCTCAGAAAGGAGGGAGCGCCATTTGGCTTTTGGGGCGCAGATGTAGCTTGGTGGTAGTTCTGTTTGGGGTTTTACTGGTGTTTCAGTTTATAATATGGGGGTATATGTAAGCTGTGCCGAGAACATCAGGATATATGTAAGCTGTGCGGAGTACATCAGGGTATATGTTATCTGTGCGGGGCACATCAGGGTATAATAAGAGGGTATAATAATACAGTAAATAAATAATAATCCGCAGATGTGTGGCCAGTGTTGCACTGATAAATGGCGCCCGATCTTATCTGCTTTTGGACACTCTGCACATTTTGCGTCGCCATATTCTGAGAGGCAGAACTTTTTTTATTTTTTCTCCACCGGAGCTGTGTGAGGGTTTATTCATTGCGGGACAATCTGTAGTTTTCATTGGTACCATTTTGGGGTATCTGAAATTTTTTTGATCACGTTTTATTCCATTTTTTGGCAAGCAAGGTGACCGAAAACCATCAGTTCTGACAATGTTTTTTATTCGTTTTTTTATGGTTTTCACCCTGGGCTTTAAATGACCATTATACTTTATACTGCGGCTCGGTACGATTATGGCGATACCATATGTATAGAATTTTTTTATGTTTTGCAGCGTTTGTGCAATAAAATCACTTATTTATAAAATAAATTCTTTTTTGTCTCACCATATTCTGAGAGCCATAACTTTTTTATTTTTCAGTCAAAAAAGCTGTGTAAGGGCTTGTTTTTTTGCGGGACGGAATGTAGTTTGTATTGGTACCATTTTGGCGTACATGCGACTTTTTGATCACTTTTTATTGTATATTTTGGTAGGGTTGGTAACCAAAAGATTGTGATTCGGGCACTGTTTTTCGCTTTTTTTTTTTGCGGTGTTCACCATGCGGGAAAAATAATATTACAGTTATATAGTTGGGGTCGTTATGAATGCGGTGATACCAAATATGTGTACTTTTTTTAACGTGTTAATTTTTTTCCTATAATAAAAGTCTTATTATAGGAAAAAAAGCATTCTTTGTTTATGTCACTTCTAACTTTTATTTTTACACTTTTTAAAAACATTTTTATTATATTTTTTTACTTTTTTTACTTGTCCCACTAGGGTACACTTAGACTTGCAGCTCTGATCGCTGCTGGAATACATTACAGTACACACGTAGTGTAATTTATTCCAACTGTCAGTGTGACGTAACAGTCACACTGACAGGAAGCATCGGAGGACCGGCCGGAGGTTGCTCCTCCGAGGCTTCTGTACATGGCAACCTGGAGGTCATTGTCTGGCCTCTGGTTGCCATGATAAGGATTGCCAGCCCCTGCAAATGCATGTGGGGGGCTGCCGATCCGCTGTAAACCTCTTCGATGTGGTGATCACAATCGACCACCGCATCGAAGGGGTTAATTGCCGATTTCAGCGGCGACAGGCCGCTGATCGGCAACGGGGAGAGCAGGGCAGACACCCTGCACAGATAACCGCCGCTGCGGTGTAGCGCCGCGCGGCGGTTAACTGTTAAAGCGCGAACTTACTGCTCACTTGGACGTGCATTTACGCCAAGGTGCGGGAAGGGGTTAATATGTGGCAGACGTGATTATTGAGCTTTTACTAATATTTTTTGTTAGGTGTCAGAGCCTAAATTTAACACTAATAAGAAGTAATCCGGTGGTCAGGTATGCATGTTTATTGCCATAGGGATAGGGGGATAAGCAGCTGCCATACACAACTTTGCAGGACTTATTTTCTTATTGAATGAAAGATCAGGTATGTTCAAACCTTTTTTTTTTCCATGACAAAAAGTACTAGGGGACAGTGGGGCTGTTTTGATACACTTTAGATTGTCGTAAGATCATGATGATGTCAGTTGCGTACGTATGCTGACAATTATCTAATGTTTATGTCCAGTGCAAAAAAATCACACATTTTATAACACTACTACTGTCAAATTGTTCAAGTCATGTTATCAATGCATGGGGGACCAATATTCTCAAACTGTACAGTTCAAACATTAGACAATTGATTAGAAAAAAATTGAATCTTGGCTTAGTTTCTGTCTAAATGACTTCTATGTTATTATATAATTTTAGTTATATATCTTGTCTTTATTCACTAGTATAGGAACCTGCGTAGAGATTGTATAAAATTCATCACATACTATTGGCAAACCATGCATGATATTAACCTCTTTCACCTACTGAATTTTTCACACTTTACTTTGTATGCATTTTAAAGGTGATACTGGCTATGAAAGAACTATTGTTCATGCAACTGTTTTAATATTTATCTATGTTTTTTTTTTATGTGGCTTCTAAGAAAAGCTAGGTACTCTAATCTTTAGTACTTTGTGATCTACATACATATTGCAAAATACATCCCTGTAATATTTATTCACCCTTTTCAACTATATTGCGGTCTTTTTTTCTGCTGAACCTTACCTTATTTTTTTGATTCCCTAGCTTTTCAACATTCATAACAATATTCTATCCTAGTTTTCCTTGTATTCGTGCCACTACTTCTTCCTCATACAGCTTCAGATATCTGAAGACTACCTGCTGATTTACCCTAAGGCATTATCATGGGTTCCTTTCCCATATTATTTCACACAGTCTCACTGGGATATGTAATTAACTCTTTTGACATCAAATATCTTGACACATCTTCTTTATGGATAACACAAAAATGCTTCCTATGTAATTTGTTAAAGCCAGTCATGCAAACATAATTTTATTGGTTATGTATTGCGTTACTGTGTGTACAAAAACAGATTTAATAAATATTAAAGTTTAAGTATATGTTGACCTTGACCCATAAGATTAAAAATAAAGCACCATTAGAAAACAAAAAAGATTTGATTTTTTTTAAAGATGATTTCCACCTTAAAAATAAAAATAGCCTCATATTAGTCAGAAGTTAAAGCGATGTGGTGGCCATTTTTGCGCAAGTGAAAATACGAAGCAAGGGTGCGATGAGGGGTAGGTGGAGGCACCTAGGACGCCATTGAGGTAGAAGGGAGTCATGCCCTGTCTTTAATTTTTTTTTTTAAGGGATTGGTGTGGGAAGGTGCCACAAGGAACAATTACATGAATTCTGACAGCTATCATGATGAACTTCAGGGGCATAGTGTGTGTGTGGGGAGGGGGGGCACACTTTAAATCCGATGCCTTGGGCACCAACAGAGCATATTGGTTGTCACTTTTAAATCAACCTCTTAGAAACTGGGGTTGTAACTGTCACAGTCACATGAATTAAACATGCTGAAAGAATGATAGTTTACCATTCATTTCTAAGAAGTTAACTCACAGCGCACAGTTAATTTGGCTGCACTTCCAACACAACAAAATAGAAAAATGCTAATATCTCGGTAAATTAATAAAATACAACGACCTAACTGACACGTCTGAAATTATTTAACTGATTTTACATTCTAGGTAGAAAAGATAATAATAATAATAATAATAATAATAATAATAATAATATAACTATAATTATAATAATAAAATCAATAATAATATAATTGCAGTAGCTTATAACAACTAATTGGTGTTATTGTCAAAGTCTTTCTCTGTAAAAATTTATGGCAATGTGTATTATTATTAATGCTTTGTAAAATCATTGTACATACCAGGGGCGCCGCTAGCACCGGACCCCCGGATCTTTAGCCCGGTGCCCTGCATCCCCGGGCGACTGCCGCTACAAGGGTCCCAGAGGTCACAATTTCGACCGTGCCCGCAGCTCCCGCACCGCTATAGAAATTTACTATAGTAACTGGGGCCTATGTCATAAAATACACGGGCCCCTGTTACTATAGTAACCACACATACTTACCCTCCTTCCCGAGTGCAGCGGAAGTCCTGATGTCTTCTCACGTCATGACGCTGTGCGCCGCGCATGACGTCATGACGCTGGATGGTGTTGGGACATCCACTTCACTGAAGAGTGTAGCATCATTACTGCCTGCTGGGGTCCTGTATCTAAGCCTGCCTTGTGGTAAGCTTAGATACATGGTCCAACAGACAGCATCACACATGGGCTTAGATACAGGGCCCATGTGTAATACTGTCTGTTGAACCATGTATTGAAGCTTACCACAAGGCAGGCTTAGATACTGGACCCCAGCAGACAGTAATCTTATACTGTATCAGATTACTGTCTGCTGGGGCCCTGTATCTAAGCCTAACATGCAGTGGCATAGCTATAGGGGGTCACATCAGTCACAATTGTTTGCTGGTGCCCTGTATCTAAACATCTTACCATAACCACATGGTAAGCTTAGATACAGGGCCCATATGTGAAACCGTCTGTTGGACCCTGTATCTAAGCCTACCACCTGGTAGGCTTAGATACAAGGCTCCAGCAGACTGTAATCTTATACTGTATAAGATTACTGTCTGCTGGTGCCCTGTATCTAAGCATCTTACCATAACCACACAGTAAGCTTAGATACAGGGCCCATATGTGAAACTGTCTGTTGGACCCTGTATCTAAGCCTACCACATGGTAGGCTTAGATACAAGGCTCCAGCAGACAGTAATCTTATACTGTATAAGATTACTGTCTGCTGGACCCTGTAACTAAGCCTACCTTGTGGTAGGCTTAAATACAGGGTCCAACAGACAGTATTACACAAGGGCCCTGTATCTAAGCCTAAGACATGTGTTACTAATCGTTTTTGTTGTATTTGTGTTTTTTTACAGGTTCGGTCATTGGACTATGTCGGATTTGAAGACTACTACGATGACGGCTCTTTTTTATTATCAATAAAAGGCTTAATTAGGGCTGTGGGGGGGGGGGTTATTTCAATAAAATATTTTTTCTATGTCTTTGTGTTTTTTTTAAACTATATTACTACCGCCTTAGTAATGGCTGCTGGCTGATTGACAGTGAGTGTTACCCGGTGCAGAGGCTAACACTAACCCCCATTATTACCCCGGTACCCACCGCCACCAGGGGTGCTGGGAAGAGTCAGGTACGATCCAGTACCTGACTATCTGTAGTGACGGTCGGGCAATGGGGCGGCCGCAGGCTAGTATTATTAGGCGGGGAAAGGCCAGAAACAGCGTCCCTTCCCCCTCCCCTGTACCGCTAGCGTGATGCTGTTTTATTGTATGTGACTGGTTAAAAAAAAAGTAATTGGAAAGAACGATGTGGGGGGTCCCACAATTTTCATAACCAGTCAGATACAACACAGCAGCAGCCTAGCATTACCAGGGTGGGGAGGGCCACTGTTTTTGTCCTTCCCCAGGATAATAATACCACCCCGGTGCCCGACCATCACTACAGATGGTCGGGTACTGGTTCATACCCGACTCTTCCCAGTACCCCTGGTGCAGCTATTACTAAGGTGGTAATAATAATGTTTAAAACAATAAAAGGACATAGAAAAAATATTTTATTGAAATAAAAAAAACACACAACCTCCATTAACCATTTTATTGAGAATAAAAAAATGCTGTCATTGAAGTAGTCCTCAAACCCAACGTAGTCCAACAACTGAACCTGTAAAAAAACACAAGGAAATAATGAGTAACACATAAAAAAGCAAAACAATTATTATACTTACCTTACCTGGCACAGCGCTGGAGCCGCAATGTCAGCGAGCTGGGCCCTATATCAAATCCTATCATGTATGATACTGTCATGCTGAGCCACTGTATCTAATCGTATCATCTGTGATACTGTCTGCTGAGCTGTGTATCTAATCCTATCATGTGTGATACTGTCTGCTGAGCTGTGTATCTAATCCTATCATGTGTGATACTGTCTGCTGAGCCCCTGTATCTAATCCTATCCATAGTTTATAGGGTCGTAATGCTATAGATATGCTGTCTCCTATACACACACATACACATATATATACACACACATTTTTTTTGGGGGGACACATATCTATTGGGGCTATTTCCCCTGACGTTTTAAGTTTTTAGTGATGCCCTTGGCTGCTAGTGCTGCATTGTTTGGTCACTTAGGTGACCCAGCGATGCAATTGAAAGCTGTGGGCCGTCGGCCATGAAAGTTTGCAGGGGGGGCCTAAATAAGAACTTTTGCATTGGGGCCCATGAGCCTTTAGCTACACCCCTGCTAAAATGTGGTAGGCTTAGATACAGGGTCCAACAGACAGTATCACACATGGCAGAGGGACTGTGTGTGGAATGACACAGGGGGGTTATGACACTATATACAGGGGGCATTGTGTGGGAAACGTTCTACAGGTGTCTTTGATTAGAACCCCGTGACATAGCTTTGATTGGGGCCCCAGAAAGGCCAAATTTGCTCGTGAGGGTTAGTACAAGGATACTTACTGCTGGGGCCCTGTATTTAAGGCTACATTCAGAAGAGCGTGATACATTTACGTGCGTAAAAAACATGCGTAAATCTGGTCGTGTGGGTTGCATTTAGCATCAGTTTGCTTTGCGTGTGGCATGTGTTTTTCAGGCACTCGCAAACACTTTTTTTTCAGTGTAATTGATGTCATCGATGTGCTGTCCGTGCTTTTCACGCAGCCATTGACTACAATGGGCGACTAGGTTCGTTAAATACACCAATATAACACATGCAGTGAGTTTCACGCAACGGACACTATCTGTGTGAAAACTCATGCATGTGTGAATAGCCCTATTGAAATGAATGGGTCTGTGTGCTGTGCGTTATTTCAATGCACAGCACATGGATGAGAATCATGCTCGTCATGTGTGATACTGTCTGCTGGGGCCATGTATCTAAGCCTATCATGTGTAATACTGTCTGCTGGGGCCATGTATCTAAGCCTATCATGTGTAATACTATCTGGTGAGACAATGCATCCAATTCTATACAGTGGTGTAGCTTTGGGAGCCTTAGTCTTATAGATGTATTTTCGGGGGGGGGGGGGGGGTTAATATATGTCTCGGGGCTTGTGCCCCTATCTTTTAGGACCCTAGCAACGCCCCTGGTACATACTGTAGTAGCACAATGAAAATTCAATAAAACTTGCTGTGTTCACCACCTAAACAAGTCTTTGTAAAGACATTTTGCTGCTTATTCATATGACCTGGGTTATGATCTGCATACTCATGTAACACATGATCTCTCACATTCCATCCATCGGTTAATATTTGGTAATCTGCTCTTGGCCTTAATTTATGAATAATATACTTATGAATACAGATTTACTGATAGCTTTGCCAATACAAAACAGTAAATTATCCAAACATAAGATAATAATGAAATTGCTGTTTACCTTTTTTAACTGTGATAAACAAAGCAGAGATTTCTTTCCATGTATTGTGCAGAAATATGCAGTTTAATGCGGAGCTAAATATTGTATCTATGTGCTATACTTTCAGCTCTAGTGTTTGACCTTCCGGGATAAAGCACTAATCATCTTCAATTTACTACTAGAAAATATATTTTTTGCTTAAAAGTTGCAAAAATCAAATCCCTTTAAATATGTGTCACTCTTTTTCATGAAAATTCATGGGCCATGTGTGTTGCTGACTGTCTCCTGTTCAATAACCAAGAATGATTTATCTTGTGTATTTTTATAGCATCATTACAGCACTTGTTGGAAAAGCAGTCTCTTTTGTAATGAGTCAGCACTGCTTGAGATAAGCTGTTATTAGTGACAAAACATCATTGCTTTGCTTGATGGCACTGAATACTGATGATAATATCAAACTCTCCATATGAGTTCTAAAATATTTATAATCTACTTCAACTACAAAAGTGCCTAAGGTCACTATCATACCATCTCCTAGATATAAAACAGATAACTTTTTGAGACCAAAATAATCTAATTTAAATGTGTTTTCTGAAAAAAAAAAAAATTAAATGAAAGTTCTGCAGAATTTGATCATAAAATATAACTTTCAAGTTTCCAGAGTTTTAGATACTATAAAAAGAAAAAACTTTTAGCTATATTATGCTGCTATCTTTTTATATCATGTTTATAATCAATACTATCAATGTTCTTATAATATTAAGATTTAACAGTCTTAAAGGCTATGTAAATATTTGAGTGTTCAGGATCCAACTGTTATCGATCCCATCTAAGTTATGAACTAAGATGGGATCGATAAACACAGGTAGATTCTATGTGACCCGTTGTCAACTAAGCCGTTAGCCACGCTGACCTGACGGATTCGAGTTTCAGCGCAAGATACAGCTACTATGTATCCGGGATATATAGTAGCTGTATCTCAAAAAGTAAATTAGATTTTTCATAAAAAAACTATTCAAACTATTGCATTAAACAGAATAATACATTATACATAATATATAATGACAATCCCTTTCCATATGACCTATCAGGTACCTCACTCTATCAAATAGAACTCTGACAGTCTTGGCCGGTCCTTGCATTACATAGACCGACATTTACTTGAATGGCCGACATATAATTCTACATTTCTACTGTAGAGGAAGTGAGCGGTCAAAAATGACTTCCTCAAGCTTAAGCCATAGCTACAGTGGTCAGCCGACTTTGTTTAAAAAGTGAGTTATATTGGTGAGGCAACCCCTTTAATAAAACACTATTTCAGCACTTTGTCATAAAACAATATGTTGTGGAAAGCCCCTCTAACTTATAAACATCCAAATAGTAGCTATGTGCACATATGTGTCAGGGCTCCGTTCCGTAGTCGACTACGGTATTCATCCGGTCAAAATGATGGAACCCTTGCACAACGGAGACAAACTGAAACCATTAGCACCGAATCTATCACCATAGGGTTTCCGTTTGTGTCAGTCAGGACTCCGTTCCGATGTGAACGAAGCCTAATACCCACATTGTGCATTGACATATAAACATATTATTGAGCTTGCAGTTGCATGAGATTAAAAAAAAATAGACTGCTTTTTTGCTGGAAATGGTGGCTCTCTTAACCTTTGTCTGTGCCTGGCACAGCAGTTAGGCTCCATGCAAATGAATGCAGTTGATTTGCAATACCACACACAGTCCACAAATAAAAAAATGTATAGTCATTAAACTAACATGTGTTTAAAAAATTTTGTTTACTGTGTTTAACCCCTTCCCGTCGTAAACAACTTTCAGATTTTCATTTTTGTTTTTTCCTCCCCACATTCCAGAAGCCATAACGTCTTTATTTTTCCGTCTATATAGTACTATGAGGGGTTGATTTTTGCGGGACGAGTTGTTGTTTTTCGTAGCACCATTTATTTTGCCATATAATGTACTAGGAAACAGGAAAAAAAATATTTGTGGAGTAGAAAATGAAAAAAACTGAGATTCCTCCATGTTTTTTTGCGTGCAGTTTTTACGGGATTCACTGTGCAATTAAAACAACATGTTAACTTTATTCTGTGGGTCAATATGATTACGGCAATACCAAATATATATCGTTTTTTCTATATTTTACTACTTTTACATGTAAAAACCTAAGTGTAAAAATGAAAATTTATTCTGCGTCGCCAAATTCCGAGAGCCACAACGTTATTATTTTTCCGTCGATTAAGTGGTATGAGGGCTTATTTTTTGCGGGATAAGCTGTAGTTTTTAATAATACCATTTTGGTGCAAATGTGACGGTTTGATCACTTTTTATTTAATTGTTTGTGGGAGATTAGGTGACCAAAAAATAGACATTCTGGCGTTTCCAATTTTTTTTTTTTTTACGGCGTTCACCGTGCAGGTTAAATAATGATATATTGTAATAGTTCAGACTTTTGCGGACGCGGCGATAACAATTATGTTTATTTATTTTATTTTTTTTACTATGCTCTAGGGGGAAAATGTTTTTTTTTTAACTTTAAATTGTGTAATTTTTTTTTACACCAAAAAAACCTTTATTTAACTCATTTTTACTTTTTTTATTAGTCCCCCTATGGGACTTCAACCAGCGATCTAGGATCGCTTGTACGATATACTGCAATACTAATGTATTGCAGTATATCGTGATTCTGACAGTCATCTATTAAGCCCTGCCGGAGGCAAGGCTTAATAGGTGTACAAAGATGGCGGACCAGGGGACCCCGTAGGAACCATCTCCCCCCCGCGATTGCGTTGCGGGGGGGGCGCGATGAGCTGTTAGAAGGGGTCACCCCCCCTCTTTCTGACGATTTAAATGCAGCATTTAACGAGTTAAACTAGCGGGATCGCGCTCGAGCGCGATGCCGTTAGTTACTCTGAAGTGTCAGCTGTAACATACAGCCGACACCGTCATCGTATGGAGCGAGCTCACTGCGTGAGCCCACTCCATACTTCCCCTACCCGACTTTGGCGTATGGATACGTCAAATGTCGAGAAGGGGCTAACCATTAAGGAGATAAAAACACAGTCATGAAGTGGTTAATAAAATAATCCTCCAACTTTTTTCTGTTACTAAGTTGTACATCACCTGTTTCATTTCACATTTAAACTATAAAACTCTTACTTTTTGCAGCATTCACTAGGAAGATCTCAATACAAATGGATTTATACAGCTATGATTCACCCCTTAACGCAGAATAACATACTTGTACATCATCTACGGGAGTTAGTTGCTGATACATAATTCTGATTATGTGGGGCACGCGATCTCCGTCGGAGCCCGGCGGTGACTGACAGCCAGGCTCCTGCTCCAATGACTGGGATCAAAGATAACTCTGATGCCGGCCATTTAAACCTAAATGCCGCCGTCAATAGCAATTGTGGAATTTAAGTGGTTTGACAGAGGGAGTGGGCTCCCTCTGTCCCCCATCAGTTGCCCTTAGGCCATGGTTGTCTCTAGCCGTAGCACGTTTAAAACAGAGGCACAGTTTTACACTAACAGGCAATAATGCTTTGGTATACTAAGTATGTATACCAAAGCATTATATCAGCAATAAAACAATCGCTTTGTGAAGTCCGCTAGTGGGACAAAACAAATGTATCATTCGAAGTGAAATAAAGTTTATTAAAAAGTGTTCACATAAGAAAAACAAAACAATTTTGTAAAACTGTAAAAAATAAATAAAAATACATATATATATATATATATATATATATATATATATATATACACACACTACCGTTCAAAAGTTTAGGGTCACTTAGAAATTTCCTTATTTTTGCAAGAAAAGCACAGTTTTTTTCAATGAAGATAACATTAAATTAATCATAGATACACTCTATACATTGTTAATGTGCTAAATGACTATTCTAGCTGCAAATGTCTGGTTTTTAATGCAATATCTACATAGGTGTGTAGAGGCCCATTTCTAGCAACCATCACTCCAGTGTGCTAATGGTAAATTGTGTTTGCTAACTATGTTAGAAGGCTAATGGATGATTAGAAAACACTTGAAAACCCTTGTGCAATTATGTCAGCACCGCTGTAAACAGTTTTGCTGTTTAGAGGAGCTATAAAACTGACCTTCCTTTGAGCTAGTTGAGAATCTGGAGCATTACATTTGTGGGTTCGATTAAACTCTCAAAATGGCTAGAAAAAGAGAGCTTTCATGTGAAACTCGACAGCCTATTCTTGTTCTTAGAAATGAAGGCTATTCCATGCGAGAAATTGCCAAGAAATGGAAGATTTCCTACAATGGTGTGTACTATTTCCTTCAGAGGACAGCACACGCAGGCTCTAACCAGAGTAGAAAGAGAAGTGGGAGGCCCCGCTGCACAACTGAGCAACAAGACAAGTACATTAGAGTCTCTAGTTTGAGAAATAGACGCCTCACAGGTCCTCAACTGGCAGCTTCATTAAACAGTACCCGCAAAACGGCAGTGTCAATGTCTACAGTGAAGAGGCGACTCCGGGACGCTGGCCTTCAGGGCAGAGTGGCAAAGAAAAAGCCATATCTGAGACTGGCTAATAAAAGGAAAATAGTAATATGGGCAAAAGCACACAGACATTGGACAGAGTAAGATTGAAAAAAGTGTTATGGGCAGACGAATCAAAGTTTAAGGTGTTTGGATCACACAGAAGAACATTTCTGAGATGCAGAACAACTGAAATGATGCTGGAAGAGTGCCTGACGCCATCTGTCAAGCATGGTGGAGGTAATGTGATGGTCTGGGGTTGCTTTGGTGCTGGTAAAGTGGGAGATTTGTACAAGGTAAAAGGGAGTTTGAATAAGGAAGGCTATCACTCCATTTTGCAATGCCATACCCTGTGGACAGCGCTTGATTGGAGCCAATTTCATCCTACAACAGGACAATGACCCAAAGCACACCTCCAAATCATGCAAGAACTATTTAGGGAAGAAGCAGGCAGATGGTATTCTATCTGTAATGGAGTGGCCAGCGCAGTCACCAGATCTCAACCCCATAGAGCTGTTGTGAGAGCAGCTTGACCGTATGGTACGCAAGAAGTGCCCATCAAGCCTATCCAACTTGTGGGAGGGGCTTCTGGAAGCATGGGGTGAAACTTATCCCGATTACCTCAGTAAATTAACAGCTAGAATGCCAAAGGTCTGCAATGCTGTAATTGCTGCAAATGGAGCATTCTTTGACGAAAGCAAAGTTTGAAGGAGAAAATTATTATTTAAAATAAAAATCATTATTTCTAACCTTGTCAATGTCTTGACTATATTTTCTAGTCATTTTGCAACTAATTTGATAAATATAAGTGTGAGTTTTCATGGAAAACACAAAATTGTCTGGGTGGCCCAAACTTTTGTACCCCAAACTGTATCAATACTAAAACTACATCTTGTCCTGCATAAAACACACATATGGCTATATCGAAACTACACTTAGTAAATGTGTCTACAAATTTTAATTTAATGTGATTTAAATTCCACAAAATGTACAATGACCCAGGCCATTTGTTTCCATTTCAATCAAAAATATTGTTTTTTGGTAACTCAATCGCCCTTATATGTTTGCATTCGGCCAAGACTGATTTTATTATTTGCTATTTTTGTTTTCTGGATACATTTGACTGAGACATTTCAAACATTCGGGGATATGCTCCGGGATATACTGCATTACATATATATATATATATATATATATATATATATATATATATATATATATATTTTAATTACATGCATGCATATAGGTAATAATTCACATAGATGATAGAAATAAAAAATAATACATTAATATTTCACCTTTTCCTTTCTGTATATATATTTATATATTTATTTATTGTTTTACTACTGTTCACTTTTCCACGTCTCTACAAAATAAGAAATAAACAGACAGATATGTTAATCTGTAATTAAGTATATAGATTTCCACATTGTTTTTGCACTTATTGAATGAATTAAGAGTGATGAATCAAATCCAGGACAAAGAGTTCATTTGTCTTCCTGGAATTAAAAGGTCAGTAAAATAAACAACTAAGAGGAAATAACTTGCCAAATGGGAAAAGTACTTTTGACAGTCCGGGATCAATGTCTGTGCAGCAGAGGGCACTTACGTAAATCCTTGGTTCTTAGAAATTGATGGAAAGCTCTTATCATCCTAGTGACTCTCAAAAATCTTACCAGCAGAAAGGTTGCCTTCTTACCATAAAAGGACATAGAACTTTAGTGAACACAGTTGATTCAAATTTTTTGTATCTGAAATATATGATACTAGTTTTAATATCTACTACAGGGGAAAACAAAATTACAACTTGACTTTGTAGACCAATACATTTCCTAATTGGAGATGAGCCAATTTCCCAAAATGCGTTTCGGGTCCGATGTAGTCAAAGCAGCAGTCAGATATGATTCGGTTTGAATAAATTTGTTGTGTTCTAAAGTTCCCCAATTGCCCTGAAAGTTGTGTATGACACTCAGGGATCTTCTAGGACAGTATCCCCTTTTAGGCTCTTTAAAGCTTAGCTAAACGTTTAACAAACTTCTGACGTCATAGAGACATGTCAGAAGTTTTGATTGGTGGGGGTCTGAGCACTGAGACCCCCACCAATCGCTAGAACGAAGCAGCTGAAGTGCTCATGTGAGCACTCAGCCGCTTCGTTTCTGTTCAATTTTTCCAGAAATCAATGTATCAATGACTTTCTATTGAGTCCGTCCTCCGATACATTGATTTACGGTAAAAGGCGAACAGAAATTAAGCGGCTGAGCTCTCACACGAGCGCTTCAGCTGCTTCATTTTAGCGATTGGTGGGGGTCTCAGTGCTCGGACTCCCACCAATCAAACCTTCTGACATGTCACTATAAAATGTCAGAAGTTTGTTAAACGTTTAGCTACACTTTAAGGGTATGTCCACACATAGAGTGAATACTGAAGATTTTCCACAATGTATTTCATTGTGGAAAATCTGCAGCATAATAGAGTAGCAGCAGAGTGGATGAGATTTTAAAAAATCCACACGCTGCGTAAAAAAATCAGCCAAAAAAATGTTCAGTGTTATGTTCGGTGTTATTGACCTGCGCTGCGCTATCACTAGTCTTCTGTTGAAGGTTTTCCTCATTTAATTCAATGGGGAGGTAAAACCTGCAACAAATGGTAGATGTTGGGATTTTAATTCCATTGCAAAAATCGCAACTCATAAAAAAAGATCTCTCTGCTTCTGTTTCCAGTCCAGCCTCCAGGGATGATGCTTCATCCCGTGTGACTGCTGTAGCCAATCACAGGCTGCTGCGATCACATGGGATGAAATGTCAACCCAGGAGGCCGAGCTGCAGGACGCCAGAGGGAAGCATGGGTTTTTATTTTTTTTACCTTCTGTTTTCCGCAGCGGATATTCCGGCCAAAAAACGACACCACAATTTGGTGTGGTTTTTCAGACGGAATTCCCTAAAGGGACCATTACGAATTTGCTGTGTACTTTTGTGCTGCGTATCCATCATATGTGAACATTCCATGATAATGTCAAAGTGAGAGTAGCATATATTGGTATGGGTAAACTGATGGTATCCAGGTGGTAACAAACAGCCTGTTTAAAAACACAATGCACTGTCAGATTTTTTATGCTTTTTGAAATGATAAAACAGTCCAAAAATTATCCCATTTTAATGATGCCTTTTTCGGGGCAGCCTGCCGGTGTCTACGCTGTATTCTTCTTCATGGTCAGAAAACACACGCTTCAGCCACAAAACAGAACAGTAGAAAACAGTGTTTAGGGGACCCCGTTCTAGAGATAGGTGGGGTTCCCAGAGGTGGAACCCAAATCTGGCTGAAATTTATGAAATATCCTGTGGATATGTCTTAAATGTCGCTAATCTGAAAACCCCTTTAAGCCAAATTAGAATTCAGATTTATTATCTTTATATTAAAAGGCCATTATTTGTCTTTTATCAGTTAGCAATAACTGTAACTACATTGTCCTGTTTGTATTTTTATTTTTTTTATTTATGCATAGAATAAGAAATGACACAGTTTTTTTTTAATATACATGTATTTAAAATTCTGCTTACATACCTTTCTTATATCAGTGCATTATCCTCTATCTAAAACAATAAATACATAGTAAGATTAGTCCATAGTAAAGTATCTATAGAATAACTGAATGGACTAAACATGGTTTCAGTCATGTGAGCCACCACCAACACATCATGTGACCACTGGTATTTAGGTAACACTCTCCAGGTATCTAACAGGTGAATAATAGTTTATTCAGTAGCAAAACTTATGAGGTATTTCAATCTTGCAATCATATATATCAGTATCTGTGTAGAAGCATTTCTTATATTCTTCTTACAGTCTCCTCTGTGTGTGTGTGTTTTATTTTTAACTTAGAGAGCAGCCATTTTAAACATTATCTAGAGACAGGCATACATTTTATACAAGTAAATACACGAGCAGTGAAGTAGATGTTCACCATTATTTCACCATTAGTCCTATTCACTTAGTCAAAGAACGTGTCCTTTATGTTGCCCCAGCACATGTTTGTCATGTAGCCATGATGCTACACGTGTGTGTGTGTGTGTGTGTTTGTGTGTGCGAGTGCGTGTGTGTGGTCACATGACTGACGCCACTGGATGAATTACACAGGATTCATTTGTGAGCTATACCATTTTACTGTGCAGAAACAGGGGCCTATTGCACTGATATAAGGAAGGTATGTGAACTTAATTTCTAATAAGTGTATATGAGAAAACTGTATGATTTCCTATTTTATGAATCAACAATAAATGAAATTAAAAAGCGGAGAATCCCTTTAACTGTTTAAGTCTTTAATACTATAACAACAAAAATGGTGTGTAGGAAAGGCAGATCCAGAGTGCTGGATCTTCCTTTCCTACACACCATTTTTGTTTCTATAGCCTGCTGTCAACACAGGATTAAGTTCAGGAGGATCTGCGAGCACCTACAGCCTTTTTGGATTTCTTATACCTACATTGGTTTTTACCAAACTTCATCAAAACGCATTGGAATAACGCAATTCAGTATGAAGGTCATGAGGTGAGCAAAACTTTTGGTTAAACCTTTTTTCATTTTTTCACTCTTTAATACTATATTTATGATAACATGGTTTATGTAAACTCTTTTTTATACATTTATTTGTTTTATATACTAACAAACTGACAACAATTCATTGTTAACAAACATGAACTAATAGATATTTGTACAAAAGTGTATTTACAATTACTAACAATTATAAGATGTAGAATATCTGAAGTTTAATGTATGACCATTTGCTCACTGAGAGTCCCCAGGCAGTAAGGCTCAAGGTCCTCAAGGACAACTTAGCACAGAATTTTTTTTCAATACAATTTTTGTTTTCTAGTGTTATTTAAAAACTTTTATTTACACTTATTACTTTTTTCCCATGTTCGGTTTTCTTAGTACTGAGGACTTGACCAGTTTTAAAGAAAAACTCCAAACCTGCTCATGTTAAAAGAAAAGTTTATAATATACCCATAATCAGAATTGCATGCCGGTTCCCTAATGACAGTACTTTGTGCTCCACTGTATCAAAAAGGCCATTGTAACACAACACATGACATGGTCGCATCGTAGACAAAAGGTTGTTATGGTGAACGTTGTCTTGAGGGCCAGTCTCTGATTATGAAATTTCACAATGCTTTACAGATTATTTTTTTCTCAAATTTTTGCAGTCTGACGGGGCTTTTAGGCCGGATTCACACATAGCGTAAATAATGTGGATTTTCCACAACAGATTTTGTTGCGGTAAATCTGCAGCATAATACAGTAGCAGCAGAGTGGATGAGATTTGAACAAATCTCATCTACAAGCTGTGTAAATGATAAGTGCAAAACCTGCTTAGATACCGTAATAACCTGTGGTGCGTTTTTTTTAATCCGCAGCATGTCAACTGTATTTGCATAATTAATGATTTTTTTGTTGCGGGTTTTCACCATTGATTACAACGGGGAGATAAAACGCACAACAAATAGCAGATGTTGAGATTTTTGCACCAGAAAAGTTGTGATTCTACCTTGAAAACCGCAACAGAAAAGAAAAAATCTTATACCCAGAATTCTATGCTTCATTATCCAGACCGACCACCTGGGATGACGGTTGATTCCTTGTGACTGCTGCAGACAATCAGAGGCTGCAGCAGTCACATGGGATGAAACATCATCCCCGGATTACGTTTCATCCCAGGAGACCGCTGCAGCTTGTCATTGGCTGCAGCGGCGGTCACATTGGATGAAACATCATCCCAGGAGGCCGGCCCTCTGAAGTCATCCAGGTCGGCCTCCTGGGATGATGTTTCATCCCATGTGACCACCGCTACAGCCTGTGATTGGCTGCAATGATCACATGAGATGAAACGACATCCCAGGAGGCCGGCCTGGAGAAACAAAAACAGATTCCTGGGTAAGTATACAATTTTTTTTTATTCTGAGTTGTGTTTCAAGCGGCAGAATCGCTGCGAACGAGCCGCAAAAAAAGCAACAATTGCTATTTGTTGCGGGATTTAACACCCCGTTGAATTCAATGGGGAATAACCGCAACAAATAAGCAGCGTTTATGCAAATACAACTGACATGCTGCAGAATAAAATTCTGCACCGCTGGTCAATTGCGGAGCAGATATTATGCTCAGTATTTATCTCATCCACTTTGCTGCTACTGTATTTGCTGCGGATTTTCCACAACAAATTATGTTGCGGTAAATCCGCAGTATTTATGCAACATGTGAACTGATCCTAAGAAGGAGCTTACTGCATATCGATTAATGCAGCACATGTTAAACTCAGTGCTAGCTGTATAAATGCATATTTAAAGAGGATCTGTCACTAGTTTATTAATGTCCAGACTCCTAACTAATCTAATAGGTGCTACGATGCTGATAACTGCAGTGTAATTTAAAAAAACAAAAAACTTTATTATTTGCAAAGTTCTGTACATTTTTCTAAATATGCCAATATGGCTATGCTTACCAAATGGGTGGTTACTCTTTCTTTTCACTCTGGGTGGTGTAATCTTTTCTGTATGACGTTGTCCAATCAGCGTCATACAGTTCTCCTCTTCCCAGACCAGAACCACAGGGTGATCATATAGTATACAGCTTCCATTCCCGACTGTGTTTTAACCTTGTGATATCTCCGGTTGTTTCACAGCTAGAACTGGGATCCTGGTGGCTCATGAAAGGTTAGAATCTAATATTTCACATGCCACCATAACCATTGTTATAGATGGTCCACAGCGCAAGATATCGCTATTGGAAGTGATCCCCCTTCCCTCCAGCCTCAGTCTCTCACACTGTGTGAAGCAACTTCATGCTGATAGGACAGTGTCAGTTGTCTAATATAGCTTCATTTGCATATTTAGAAAAAAGCTCATAACTTATAAAATAATTAACTTTTTGGGACTCAATTTTCACTTGCATTATCAGTGTGACAGCGCTTATCAGATTAGCTAGGAGATTGGGCATTACTAAACCAGTGACAGATCCTCTTTAAGGAGCTCCCTGTAATGACTACTTCAGGCAGCTGGAATTTAATAATTTCACACTGACAAAGAGCAGGAAATTGAGAAATTTTTACAAAAAATAACAAAGCTCTTTGAGGGTATGTTCACAAGGAGGAATTTTGCAGGCGGAATCCAGAACGGATTCTACTACAAAATTCCGCCTTCCATTCCTTTCAATGAGAGTCGGACACTTCCTTTTTCCGCTAGCTGGTTTTGCGTTCACCGTGTAAAATAGCCCTTACTCTACATTATGCTGGGGATCTTTGGGCAGGGCTTGACTGGCTAAACTGTCAGTTTGCTTGCCACCTCAGCTGACTGACTGCACTAAAATATAACAGTATATGTCATTATCTAATGATCTTAAATTAGCTATGTTGCACTGCTCCAAAGTGGTAAAATGGGATGTGTTGCTCTATAAGATGATGGCAAATATCAATAATATGGATCTGTATTCTTCACATAGAAGTTAATGGAATCTTATTATGGATCAATCATTTTAGACTATTGACATCTATTCAAATATGGATCCATATAAGGTTCAATATAGATCTGTTTTCTGCGAATAGAAGTCCAAAGAAGTCTACTGGCTCATATGGGAAAAAACAGATCCATATTTTCTCAACTCACCATCTGATTTTGTGACTCATCAGCCAAATTTTGTAAGTACGCAGCATTTGCCATAAATCTCAAACATGGTGAAAGTATTTAAAGGAAACCTGTCATTGACTTTACGTTGCCCTCTTGGGGGGCAACATAAAGTAGTGACAGACACGCTTATTTCAGTGGTCTGTCACACATCTCTAACAGTTTAGTGATTTAGGATAACTTATATTTTGAATGTTGCAGCACAATTCAAGCGAGACGGGTAAGAAGTCCGGCATATTCATGAGGTGCCGCTCCCCCCGCCCTGCTGCCGATAATTGATATGTGCATGTGAAGGAAGCTGTTAATTATTGGCAGCTGGGCAGGGGGAGCAGTAGCTCATTATCAGGCTGAACACCTTCCTCCCAGTGCTCGCATTGCGCTGCAACATTCAAAATGTAAGTTATCCTAAATCACTAAACTATCAGACATGAGTAACAAAAATAATATTTAAAATTATGCTTAAAGGGCTATGTTATTAATATTATTATTATTAATACTACTACTAATAATAATAATAATATCCTGGTTTTTAGGAAAACTGTTTAAAATATATGCACCTAGAAAGATTTATTATTTTAAAACAGGCAATTTTAACAAGCATACTTCATAAGATGATATATATGGACTATAAAGTACCTGACAAATATATTAGCATCAGCTGGAAAATCACGTTGTCACTATATAAAAAATCAAAGTACATGTTAGACTAATGTTTAAATATATTGCATTGTGTCTACAGTTTAATTTTCCTTCGAAAGTATGATAAAAAAAAAAGATATTAAAATTATTTGAAAGACTTGTTCTGAACACTGACACAAATATGAATCCCCCACAGGGATTAGATCAAAACGCGCTCAGGTTCTTGCCATGACTCTTGAAGTTTTATCATAGACCACATTTTCTAGCTGATCTATTATTACACTGGAGAGATTTTTGCAGCAGTAAAAGAAAATAGCTTCAAAGGTTTTGTAAAGACAATCTATGTCTTCAAGCCATGTGAGAAACAGTTTAAAACGTTTCAGTCAAAAGAACAACTGCGAAGGTATACGTCTAATTTTCTGTTCAACTGGCTTTTGATTTGTAGATCTTTATATCTGTCCATGAGTTTTCTAGTCCCTAAAAAAAAAGTTAAAATAAAGGCTTAAATTAAGTGACTTGTTACCAATTGGACAGTTTTAATAGTTTGAAAGTTTTATATCAGGTCAGGTTAAAGTATGAACACACCTAAAGAGAGACATAACTTGAAGCTCCTGGGCCCCAATGAAAAATCTGTAACAGGCTCCTCCATCTACCGTGTGTTATTTAAAATACTGGTGTCTTATGTGACACTCTTATTCATCTGGACCTGGGTGTGACTTATATCTATTATCAAACTTGCTCCCTGCCTATCACAGACACAGGCTATTTGATGACAGTCCACATCATTTGCGTTAGAGATGGAATACTTCTCTGTCGGTATCAACATTTATTCTACCGACAGACTTATTAGGCTTTCTGAGAGAATTAGATTTCCCCAGTGCATCCCTCTTACAAAGTAAGAAATTCCAAAAATAGGTGTTTATTCGATAATTTATGTATATGAAATCCAATGTTTGATTCACCTTTAAATATAATATGAATGTGTAGGGGACAAGCACAATCCATAATGTCTTGGCTAACAGGTGATTTACAGATGTTTGAGGATTTATGATTCTGATTGTTTAACTCTGTAGCATAAATATTATTTATTGTTATTCATGGGAAATGAATGTGTTGCATCTATTTATTTAAAGCATTCATTTTGCTGCCACAACATCACATTTAGTAGATAATTATGGACTTGGGTGAATCTGCCACAAACATATCCTATTGCTATTTATAGAAATCAATCACAGATGTAATTAGGTGATTTTTCTCTCGGGTTAAAGATTGGGATTAGGTCCTTAACCACTCCACAAAATATTACACATAAATCCCTGTAGGCTGGCAAGCATATATGGATTTGTAGTTTAAAGGCACGACCTTGGCACTGAGAGGCACCTTCTCTTACTGCTGGTACAATACCTGATCGACACACATTCAGCACCCGGGCACATGTCCCACCATCCCCAGTTACATAGTTACCTAGTTACACAGTTGATAAGGTTGAAAAATAACACAGGCCCATCAAGTCCAACCTATAATATTACTATGTTGGTCCAGAGAAAGGTAAAAATCCACATTTTGTTGACTCATTAGGGGAAAAATTCCCCTCTGACTTATTTCGAGAATAGTATCTGAAAACTTTGTGACCTGTTTATGTTGTAGGTTTTGGGCTATTTTGTAGTCATTATTGCTGACTAGAGATGAGAAAATTTCCCAAAATTCACTCCAGGTACAATTCGGTCCAAATAAATTTGTTGTGTCAAACACACCACCCTGTAGATACTGCCACACTCCCACTAGGAGATAGTGCCACACAGTCACCCCTTGTAGATAGTGCCAAACACCCCCTGTGGATAGTTCCAAACACCCCCCCTGTAGATAGTGCCACTCAGCCCCGCATTGTAGATAGTGGCAAACACCCCCCTTTAGATAGTTACGCTCCTCCCCTTGTAGATACTGCCACACTCCCCCTAGTAGATAGTGCCACACCCCCCTTGTAGATAAAGCCACACAGCCCCACTTGTAGATAGTGGCACACACACCCCTGTAGATAGTGCCACACACACCTGTAGATAGCGCTGCACCCCTCCTCCTCCCCGTAAATAGCACCATTGGTGCTCCCTCTAGGAGTGGAATACCCGCTCCGGCCGGAGTTTCCTGTCATGGAGGAGCTCCTTATGTCACTGTCCATATATATATTGATAGTGACATCAGGGGATTCTCGAGGAGCAGAATACCCGGCCAGAGCGTCGGCAACGCTCCGGCAGGGGCTTCCACGCTAGGAGAAGCCCCTGACATCACTGTCCAGAAATGGACAGGGATGTCAGGTTCTCCCTCAAGGAGCAAAATACCCAGTCAGAGCATTGCCGAGGTATGGGTAACTCTCTGGCTGGGGATTCCGTTCCATGAGAAGTGAATGGCAGAGCAGGGAGCGGATAATATTCAATTGAATCTGCGCCCTGAGGATACACTTACAATTGAATATGACAGTTACTGGGACATGTCCAGGACAGTATTTGTCGGGACTGTCTCTGTAAATTCGGGACAGTTCCAGCAAATTTGGGACTGTTGGCAACTATGCCGGTGCCCCCCCTACATTTCCTCCTAGTTGTGTCCGGGGCACACCTGACCACCCCTAGCTACACCCCTGCCAAAAGCTCCTGATGTATAAGTTAAAAGTAGTCTGTTTTGGAAGCTTAACAGTGGCAGCCGTCATCCTTAGGCTATAATGGTATCTATTTAACATATATGTCATGAACTCTCATTACCCTTTTTATGACGTATCCGTTTAACAAATCTCATAATAGTCTGTGGGTGATGGATGCCACTGTTAGGCATCCGTCACAGGTATTCGTCACCCTATGGCTGGGTTCACACACCCTATTTACGGATGTAATTCGGCCGTTTTAACTTCGACTTACGTCCGAAAATACGGCTCCAAAGCGTCGGCAAACATCTGCCCATTCATTTGAATAGGCTTTACGATGTTCTGTGCCGACGGTCATTTATTTTACGCGCCGCTGTCAAAAGACGGAGCGTAAAAAAGACGCCCGCGTCAAAGAAGTACCTGTCACTTCTTGAGACGTAATTGGAGCCGTTTTCCATTGACTCCATGGAAAAACATCTCCAATTACATCCGTAATGGACGCAGCGAAAAGCGCCTGCACTTGCCATTACGTCTGAAATTTCTCCTGAAAACAGCTCCGTAATTTCAGCCGTAAAGGAGTCTGCCGTGTGAACATACCATTAGACTATTATGGTATGCATTTAAAATATATGGCATGAAAAAAGTGAATACTGCACTGTATACTTTTCTGTGTGGATCCTGCAGGATGGAATGACGCAGCCTACTACACTATTTTATACTTAAAACAGGGGCATAGCTAGGGGGGGGCAAGTGGGGCATGTGCCCCGGGCGCAGTTCAGAGGGGGGCACCAGCGCCCCCTCCTCCTGCACTATAATTGTACCTGTGTCGCAAGGACACAGGTACAATTAGAAGCAATGAATGACCGGGCACGTTCCGTGCCCGGCCATTCAGCGCCTCTCCACGAATGAAGCGACTGGTACCTTTTGTACCAGTGACGCTTCCGTCGATGAAAGGCGCTGACTGACTGGCAGGGAAAGTCATCCTGCCCAGCCAATCAGCGCCTTTCATAGACGCCGCGTTCAACCCCCTGGAGGCCAGCGCAGAAGAGAGCAGGTCTCCATGGCTGCCGACGGCGTGGGAGCGGGAATAAGGTGAGTTTGAAATTTATTTATTTTTTAATTGTAATAGACGTGTGGCTGTATCTGCGGGGGGACTTTATCTACGGGGGGTGTCTATCTACAGGGGGACTATATCTACAGGGCTGGGCTATATACAGGGGGACTATATCTGCTGGGCTATATACAGGGGGATTATATCTACAGGGGGCTATATACAGGGGGACTATATATACAGGGGGACTATATCTACAGGGGGGCTATATACCGGGGGACTATATATACAGGGGGACTATATCTGCTGGGCTATATACAGGGGGACTATATCTACAGGGAGGCTATATACAGGGGGACTATATCTGCTGGGCTATATACAGGGGGACTATATCTACAGGGGGCTATATACAGGGGGACTATATCTGCTGGGCTATATACAGGGGGACTATATCTGCTGGGCTATATACAGGGGGACTATATCTACAGGGGGGCTATATACAGGGGGACTATATCTACAGGGCTGGGCTATATACAGGGGGAGTATATCTGCTGGGCTATATACAGGGGGACTATATCTATAGGGGGGCTATATACAGGGGGACTATATCTACAGGGGGCTATATACAGGGGGACTATATCTACAGGGGGACTATATCTACAGGGGGGCTATATACAGGGGGACTATATCTACAGGGGGGCTATATACTGGAGTGGGCTGTCTATAGAGCACCATATACAGGGGTGTGCTATATAGTATATAGCCCTCTGTAGATATAGCCCACCCCAGTATATGGTGCTCCATAGATAGCCCACCCCAGTATATAGTCGCCCTGTAGATATAGCCCCCTGTAGATATATTCCCCCTGTATATAGCCCCCTATGTATAGCCCACCCCTGTAGATATAGCCCCCTGTGTATAGCCCACCCCTGTAGATATAGCCCCCCTGTGTATAGCCCAGCCCTATAGATATGGTCTCCCTGTAGATATGGTCCCCCTGTAGATATGGTCCCTCTGTAGATATGGTCCCCCTGTAGAGATGGTCCCCCTGTAGATATGGTCCCCATGTAGATATAGCCCAACCCTGTAGATATAGCCCTCCCCTGTATATAGTATCCCACAAATAGCTCCCCCTATAGTGCTCCACAGAAAGCCCACCCCTGTATATAGCCCCCTTGTACATATAGTCCACCCCTGTATATATTGCTCCACAGATAGCCCACCCTTGTATATAGTATATACAGGGGTGGGCTATCTGGGGAGCACTATATACAGCGGTGGACTATCTAGTGGAGCACTATATACAGGGGTGGACTATCTAGTGGAGCACTATATACAGGGGTGGACTATATGTACAAGGGGGGGCTAAATACAGGGGTGGGCTATCTGTGAAACACTATATGTGGATCACTATATACAGGGGTGGGCTATATCTACAGGGGGGCTACATACATGGTTGGGCTATCTGTAGAGCTCTATATACAGGGGTGGGCTATATCTACAGGGGGCTATATACAGGGGTGGGCTATCTGTAGAGCACTATAGGGGGAGTTATTTGTGGGACACTATATACAGGGGTGGTCTATATGGGGGCACTATCTACAGGGGCTCTATGGCAGGCACTATGTACAGGGGGCTCTATGGCAGGCACTATCTACAGGGGGCTCTATGGCAGGCACTATCTACAGGGGGCACAGTGTGTGTGTGTGTGTGTGTGTGTGTGTGTGTGTGTGTGTGTGTGTGTGTGTATGTGTGGGACATGGTGTATGGTGCTATTATAATTAGAGGTGCAGTGTATGGCGCTATTATATTTAGGGGCGTAGTGTGTGGTATAATGTTAACTTTATATTTATTTATAGGTGCAGAAATGTTGGAAAAGTGAGAAGCTCAAGACATGTGAGCGGCAAACTGCAGAAATGGACCGGGAGAAGTCATCATAGAGGTCTGGACCAAATGGAGAAAAAGAACTAGAATCTGAGACGTCACCGGTGAGTCACTTAATGTAAATGTTCACTCTGCCTCTATTCAGCACTGTAGTCACTGTATGATCTGCAGCGAGATGATGGGTGGTATGATTATGATAGGATTTATTTTTTGTGAAACGGCAACTCCCAGCATATCCTTATCATTGTTCGGGCCATGCTGGGAGATGTAGTTTTACGCCGTACAAACCTATACGGCAGGGGTTCAACAGCACCCTTGACTGACTCTCCCGGTCCTTGTACCATGGGTAAGATGATTTGTTTATAGATGGTCGGGGCTTATTGTTCTTCTTATGGACCTGGTGGTACTGGTGACTTACCCCTATTTCTGTACTTACCTACTATATACCATGGTTGTATTGTGTAGGGTATAATTATTTACATATATTTCCCAGCATCGTGCCCCATTTTCTGTACCCTATATTCTGAACGTTGGTAAATTAACCCTGAATTATCTGTTGGGAGTCTCTCCTGTTGTGCTGTATTGCAACTACAGAGTCTTCTTGCCCTTTTGTAACTTTTTAAATATTTTATGTGTATTTATGTGTTAATAAAGGTATTTAATTTTATGATCGTTGGCTATCCAGCTCCTTGTCCTTCCGTTTATATATGAATCCATAGGAGTTGCCTATTTCCTATATTTAGGGAGGATGCTTTATATACACAGCTCCTAGCCCATTACTGTAATTGCTATTTGAGCCTTTTTTGTGTATACTATACGGCAGGGGTTGCACTAAATTGAGCTGTATTTGTGCTGGGGCTGTATATATGTACCAAGCTTGGTTCTTGTGTTGTGTATAGAACCATATTGCTTGTGAAACACGGCGAGGGGGAAGGAGATGTCGGGAAAGAGGTTGGGGGGGGGCGCCAAACTGAATCTTTGCCCCGGGTGCTGGAGAACCTAGCTACGCCTCTGCTTAAAATAAAAAGGTATACACATGTATACCAGCCAAACAGAGGTAAAAAATATCTCCTTTTACTTTCCATTTCCCCTCAAGGGGAATTGGAAGGTGGGGGTGGGAGGAGATGCAATTCTTGCTTGCAAAGATAACATCTATTTGCCCTTTTGTATGTGCTTAAACAAAAAAAGAAAAAAGATTATTTAAATTAAAAATAAACCTCTTTGGTCTCCTTTGGGCTTTTGGAGCCCTGTGGACAAGTCTTGCATGTACAGTACATCTGGGGCTTTCAGGGTGTACACGCTAGACGTAGGAAAAAAAAGTGACAGGGACTGAGTTTGGCATCTATCTATTTCTAGAAATGTATACTGTAACATCCCCATAGACTTTTAGGGGCTAGATATACAGGGTGGGCGATTTATATGGATACACCTAAATAAAATGGGAATGGTTGGTGATATTAACTTCCTGTTTGTGGCACATTAGTATATGGGAGGGGGGAAACTTTTCAAGCTGGGTGTTGACCATGGCGGCCATTTTGAAGTCGGACATTTTGTATTCAACTTTCGTTTTTTCAATGGGAAGAGGGTCATGTGACACATCAAACTTATCGAGAATTTCACAAGAAAAACAATGGTGTGCTTGGTTTTAACGTTACTTTATTCTTTCATGCAACCCTCTTCTCCCACTCTTCACAAACTGATAGCAACACCGCAGAAGAAATGCTAGCACAGGCTTCCAGTATCCGTAGTTTCAGTTGCTGCACATCTCGTATCTTCACAGCATAGACAATTGCCTTCAGATGACCCCAAAGATAAAAGTCTAAGGGGGTCAGATCGGGGGGCATTTCTTCTGCGGTGTTGCTATCAGTGTGTGAAGAGTGGGAGAAGAGGGTTGCATTGACAATCCAACACAGTGGGCATCACTTTGAACACATTTTATAAGTGGTCAGAAACTTGTAAATAACTCATGAAAGAATAAAGGAACGTTAAAACCAAGCACACCATTGTTTTTCTTGTGAAATTCTCGATAAGTTTGATGTGTCACATGACCCTCTTCCCATTGAAAAAACTAAAGTTCGATACAAAATGGCCGAAATGGTCAACACCCAGCTTGAAAAGTTTCCCCCCTCCCATATACTAATGTGCCACAAACAGGAAGTTAATATCACCAACCATTCCCATTTTATTTAGGTGTATCCATATAAATGGCCCACCCTGTATATTAAGAGAGCATGTTTTTTCCATATGTTTGTTTAGCATACATCTGGATACCTTTTTTTTTTTATCTGTACTGAAAAGCATTTTCCGTGCAACAGAACAACACCAAAAAACATATATTCTACATGCTGTATTCCGCAAAGTTTATGTCAATGAGCCTAATATAAGAATGGTAACCCTTGCCTACATAACTTATACATGCAAAACTCATCATATCTGATAGTAGTATTTGTTATACTGTTAAAAGCTATTAAATATAATGCATTTAATTCAAAATTGAAATTTCATTTTAAATTTGCAAACAACTTGAACATAGATTTATCTACAAAACAAGAGAATCCCATTTCAATGGCTCTCAGAAATCAAACTTTCATTACTCGCTTTTATAGACGATCATGGGCGTCATGTAAAATATAGTTATGACCTAAGGTAGTTTAGAATTCTAATCTGGTGTCTGTCAGCAAAAACTATCAGTTCTAATAAATCTAAAAAATGCATAAAAGAAAAAGAGTACAAATTTTAAAAATACTTTTGAGACAGGTGGTGGATGATAGCATGAGAAAAAAGTCAAATGTGTTGCTTTTTAGATAAGTATGTTTTCCCCTCACTGCATGGGTTAAAGTACTGAGCCATTGAAAATATTCAAAATGCTGAAGTTGTGGCATGTTTTGAAGCTTGTTTTAGATCAGGAAATCAGTACAGTATCGACCATGTCAGTTCATCATTAACATTTAAAGTTTATACAACATTTAATCAGTGACAGCTTTCCACAGATAAACCTTCAGACCTCACAACCCCTTCTTCAGATCTGCAGTAGATAAAAGTGTAGCTATCTACATATTTTCTGTATCAGTTTTAAATTACTGTTTCTGTATGGTAAAAAGTTCCCTTTGATACCTAATAACAAAATGATTACAGTTTGATGGGAATTGGCTCTATAAGAGAACAGCCACAAGACACCATTAATATGATAATTCTCTATGGTATTTTAGAAAGCTTTGTCAGATTTACTCATGCATTGATTTTCAACAAAATCTTTTATGTGGATAATACAATATTTATATGAAAGATTGTTTCCAAAAACATACAGGTAATTATAAGCCCGTTAGTACAGACTTTTCTAATGCCTCATGTTCCTTATTCCACATTTTAGTTCCCCATGTTTTTTACTGAAACTAAATTTCCATCTCAAATATTTAAAAATCATCCCATCAGATTTTGTAACCACTGCAACAATAACAGGCAATACATCAATAACATAGGCAATAAGTTAGTGGTAGTGAAGTAGTTGCCTCCACTGTCATATGTGTAACTCCAAGCTCCTTGCCCCAACTTTACTTATATTGGATGGCGGCATCTTTTGGGCTTCCTTAAAGAGGCTCTGTCACCAGATTATAAAATCCCTATCTCCTATTGAATGTGATCGGCGCTGCAATGTAGATAACAGCAAAGTTGTTTTTTTTTTTAAAAACGATAATTTTTGCCCAAGTTATGAGCAATTTTATATTTATGCAAATGAGCTTTTCAATGGACAAATGGGCGTGTTTTCTCGTTTTACCAACTGGGCATGTATTGTGTTTTTACCAACTGGGCGTGTATTGTGTTTTTTTACCAACTGGGCGTTGTGAATAGACGTGTATGACGCTGACAAATCAGCGTCATAATATTCTCATCGTTCCCACCCAGCTTCTTTCACTGCAGACACACAGCGTGACGTCACCCACAGGTGCTTCAACCTTGGCGTCGGACAGAGAAGATACATGGGCTCCAGCCGTCCGAGAGGGTTATATGCTCATCTCTAGGGAGTTTACTTACCTGCACACGATGATGCTGCTGCAGATTCAACTGTACTCTCTCGGACGCCTGGAGCCGATGTGTCTTCTCTCTTCCGACGCCAAGGTTGAAGGAACTGTGGGTGACGTCACGCTGTGTGTCTGCAGTGAAAGAAGCTGGGTGGGAACGATGAGGTCACCCACAGGTCACCCAATTGGCTTCGTGTCAATTCACTTTCACCCCTTCCCGACATAGTCAGATCCCACTTGTTTAACCCCCTTAGATGTGGCGGTCAATAATGACCGTGGCATCAAAACCGTTGAAATGAGGGGGTGGCCCCCTCCAACATGCCGTCACCCCCCTTGTGACCTGATCGTGGGATGCTGATAGTTGTCATGGTAGCCTGGGGGCCTAATGAAGGCCCCCAGGTCTGCCATCTCTACCTGTAAAAATCACGACATATATATAACTAGTATTGCCGTGTTCATAAAAGTCCTAACTATTTCAATATAATGTTATTTAGTCCGCATGGTGAACGCAGGGAAAAACAAACAAATGAAACAACAGAATTGCTGTGGTTTTTTTTTGGTCATCTCATTTATCACAAAAAAATAAATAAAAAGTAGTCAAAAAGTCGCATTTATCCCAAAATGGTACAAATAAAAATCTTGCTCTGCAAAAATCAAGCAAGCCCCCACACAGATCAATAGATGGAAAAATAAAAATGTAATGGCTCTCAGAATATGATGACACAAATTTTTATCAATTCGTTTTTTCTTTTAAAAGTTGTAAAACATAAATAAAACTATATCAATTTGGTATCGCCCTAATTGTAATGACCTGCAGAATAAAGTTAAAAAGTTGTTTTTACTATGTGGTTAACGCTGTAAAAAACAAAAACAAAATATAATGGTCGAATTACAGTTTGTTTCCCCATTCCACTCCACAGATAATTTTTTTCCAGTTTCTCAGTACATTATATAGAACAATAAATGATGCCATGAAAAACGACAACTCGTCCCGCAACAAAAAAGCCCTCATACAATTTTTTTTTAAAAAAGTTATGGCTTTTGGAAGGCCTTTTAAAAGCCATACGCAAAAATGAAAAATCAGAATATGGCTGTTGAGGGAAGGGGTTAATTACAATATAGCTATAAATACAAAAACACCATGATGAAGCATGGGGGAACGCAAAACGGCTGTTGCCACTAAAGTCTCACGTTTTCTCTGCCAAAAGCTTTGATATATATGAAGAGTATTAGTCATTGAAATAACTTTTATATCGGTTAATGACACAGATTCTGTTCATTTTTTGCAAAATATATAAAGCATTATGCAGGAACATGACTGAGATGTCAATAATATTAACGGAGTTCAAAATATATGTTATCGAAAAAGTTGTTTAATCCTAAAAATAGAAAAGATATTTTTTTTTCCTTTTGTGCAAAATGATACTAAAAAAAACTAAACGGCCACTAAAAGGCACAAAACTATAAGAGCTTAGTGCATTATCAATAAAACACAAATTCAATTTCTATTTCTTTTATCTGCATTTTAGCATACAGAAATAAATATGTTGTGACTGAGTGACTTTACCTTTTTTTATTACCTCACACGTTTCCAGAGTAGCTTCAGTAATTAAATCTTATGACATTCAAGAAAGTGTAAATCCTGCTGAGATGTTTCAGTTTGGAGCATCCTCTTGATGTAAAATAAAAAAGACACTTATCCAGGATCTTAGCAAGCTGTTTTTTTTTCTGTTACCTTTGAAAGTTGATTGAATGGTAAAATAATTTGGCCTAAGCAAACTGTTTAAGTTGTATTGTTAACTAGGAGCAAGATTTGAAATTTCGTTGCCTACAATTGCATTTTTTAAGGATTTTTAATTATGTGCAGCAAAGAATAAAGATGCTCTAGGCTCCATTTGTTTATCATAGGGCCTTTAAAACGAGGACAGAGCTTCCTTCTCAGCTCATGCAGGGGGATGCTGAGTGAGGGAGATGATTTTTAATTCGACAAGTTCAGAGAGATTTCTTAGTTTGACGCGCACAGTAGGGGGTCTTTGAGCGCTTGGCAGTACTTCAGCTTTCTGAGCTTTGAAAATCTTTCCCTGCAGCAGAAATTGTATCAAAAGCCAATGATAATATTCCCTGCAAGGTAAAGCACCCTATTGAAGATTTCTAGAGCTGCTTATTTATTAATCACAGTTTTTCTTTTTGGACATATCATGCATATAGGTAATAATTCACATAGATGATAGAAATAAAAAAAGAAAACATTAATCTTTCACCTTTTTCCTTTCTGTGTGTGTGTGTATATATATATATATATATATATATATATATCACATGCATAACTATGTTAAACTATATCTAGTTGCCCCAAATATATCTTTTCACTTTCAATCCCAGTCTACCCTTTTCATCCCTGCACTCAAAGCTTTATTTCTGCTTACTTTTTTACCACCAGCTGGGCAAATAAGATGTTTACGGCCATTTCTTCCCACTAAATCCTCAAAGTGATTAATTAATTTTACAGTGGGATATCCAATTTCTTAGGGCCTTTTAAGTTTAAAATCATTTTATACTGTGGACTTCTGATCTGCTCCCACAATTGCAAAGTAAAATTCATAGTTTATGCCATAGAAGTTTTAAGGCTATTTACTTCTGTTTATAAAGGGTCTACTTTTTTTGTTTGTGGTTTATATATTCTTTGTTGCAGGGCTGAAACATTATTATTTACCCTGAACATATGGGCCAGAAGCATGAGTAGGCCCACGCCGCCCGGCACATAAATATTATGTGCCGGGCGTCACGGGACCCCTCATGCTTGGTGGCGTTGCTAGCACCGGAGGGGGCCCTTGTGCTAGCGACTGCCACATTCACTTGTATCCGCATCCTCAGGACGCAAATACAATTTAATAGTATAGGCTGCAGTCTGCGTTAGACGTAAGACGCTGGGACGGAGTCCCTGCAGAAGGCCGGCGTGATGACATCATTGTATCACGCTGGCCTACGCAAGGCCCCACATCTCCCCATAGTAGATAGCACCAAACAGACCCTCTGAGATGTTGTGTGCTACGTCTGTCACCGGAATGGGGCTAGGTAGGTAAAAAACAATTGGGGGAAGGGGTGGCTGGGTGGCACTTTATACAGAGGGGGTGTGTGGCACTATCTACTAGTGGGGGCTGTGTGGCACTATACAGGGGGAGGGCTGTGTGGCACTATCTACTAGGAGGGACTGTGTGGCACTATGCAGGGGGAGGGCTGTGTGGCGCTATCTACTAGGGGGGGGCTGTGTAGAGCTATCTACTAGGGGGAGCTGTGTGGCACTAAATATGAGGGGGGTGGCACTATCTACTAGGGGGGCTGTGTGGCATTATCTAATAGGGGGAGCTGTGTGGTGCTATGCTGTGTGGAATTATACTGGGGGCTGTGTGGTACTATCTACTAGGGGGCTGTGTGGCACTATCTGCTGGGGAGGGCTGTGTGGCACTCTACAGGGGAGGGCTGTGTGGTGCTATATAGTAGGGGGGGCTGTGTGGCACTAAATACAAGGGGTGTTTGGCACTATCTACTAGTGGGAGCTGTGTGGCGCTATCTTCCTGGGGGATGTGTGGCGCTATCTACTAGGGCGCTGTTTGGTGTTATCTACCGTGGGGAGCTGTGTGGCATTATACGAGGGGACGGCTGTGTGGCACTATCTACTGGGAGGGCTGTGTGGCACTATCTATTGGGGAGGGCTGTGTGGCACTATACAGGGAGAGGACTGTGTGGCGCTATCTACTAGGGGGGCTGTGTGGTGCTGTCTACTATGGGGGCTGTGTGGCACTATACATGGGGAGGGCTGTGTTGCGCTATCTATGTGGGGGGCTGTGTGGCACTAAATACAAGGGGGGGTGTTGCACTATCTACTAGTGGGAGCTGTGTGGCGCTATCTAAATTGGGGCTGTGTGGCGCTATCTACTAGAGGGTCTGTTTGGTGATATCTACTATGGGGAGCTGTGTGGCATTATATAAGGGGAGGGCTGTGTGGCGTTATCTACTAGGGGGGGCTGTGTGGTGCTATCTAATAGAGGGCCAATGGGGCACCACACATGGGGGAGGGCTGTGTGGCGCTATCTACTAGGGGGCTGTATGGAACTATACAGGGGGAGGGCTGTGTGCCACTATCTACTCTCTCTATTCCGTTGTATGGTCATTATGGAAACAGCCGAGCAGCTCTTGCTCAGCTGTTTCCGTAACTTCCATTGAACCGAAAGAGAGCGAGCAGCGCACATGCAATACCCTCTCTCCACTGGTCTCTGCCTGTGCCTCATTTGGCACAATGCAGTCAGGCAGGTAACAGTCTCCTGGCATTTTCCAAAACCAGACTCATCCATCGGACTGGAAGATAGAGAAGGGTGATTTGTCACTCCACAGAACAATTTCCACTGCTCCAGAGTCCAGTGGCGGCGGACTTTACACCACTTTATGTGACGCTTGTATTGTGCTTGGTGATTTAAGGCTTGCAGGCAGCTGCTCGGCCATGGAAACCCATGCCATAAAGCTCCCGGCGCAGTTTTATTAACTATGCGCCTCAGCATTCGGCGATCCCGCTCTGTAACTTTACATTGTCTGCTACTTTATGGCTAAGTTGCTGTGGTTCCTGAAGGCTTCCACTTTGCAATAATCCCACTCACAGTTGATCGTGGAATATCTAGGAGGGAAGACTTTTTCCAAACTGACTTGTTGCAACAGTTACATCCTATTACAGTACCGCGCTCAAATTTAGTGAGCTCTTTTGAATGACCCATTCTTTCACAAATGTTGGTAAAGGCAGACTGCATGACTTGGTGCTTGACTTTATACACCTGTGGCAATGGGACTGAATAAAACACCTGAATTCAATGATTAAAAGGTGTGTCCCAACACTTTTGTCCATATAGTGTTCACTGGAAGGGAAACCGCAATAAAAATGTCAGTTATTTACATTGCTGGTTTAATTTCAAAGAACTTGAAAAGATGCCTAATATGAAACTAGTGTGTACTACATTATTCATTTTTTTATTACTTAACAGCTTTTAAATCTATTTTAAATGTAAAATTATTTAAATTATATGACAGGAAAAATATCAAGGGATAATTTGATAAGATAGTCTTTTTAACAATCACATGCCTCATAATCATTGGCAGTCAAATGTGGACTGAGAGGGTACATGCCACCTGAAGGTGCTCACCCCATGGTTCCTTATTTTTCCACATGTGTACTGTATATTGTGTACAGTACCAGAGGTATGCACATAAATCAGAGAGCCCATAAGCTAAACTAAGAATTGGCGCCACTCCCCACTGAAAGCTCTGTCGAATGCACTACATCTTTATTAAAGTAAATGTCCGCAATTCAATTTTATTTATTTATTTTACTGAACACCGAGATATTCCACAGCACTGTACAGATATTCATCATTCACAACAGTTTCTGACCCAATAGAGCTCACAAACTAATTTCTCTATCTCAGACATAAATACTAGGGTCATTTTTATTAGAAGACAGTTAGTCTATCTGTTAAGGATCTGCCAGGCACAGCTTCTGTATCCACGCCCATAGGTAATCAGTCTGCACCTGCTTCTATGTCTGTGAGACTGACTCCATCTTCCACCACTCAGGATGGCAGGCTTAGGAGTGGGAGAGCCTATCACAGCCTGGCCAGACGGAGCTAGCTCCCGCCCTCTGTCTATTTATACCTGCCTTTCCTGTTCCTCCTTGCTTGTGATTCTTCTCGTTTTGTTTCCTGGCCCTGCTGCAGCTTCTTGAACCATTTGACCCGGCTTCATATTGACCCTGGCTTACTAACTACTCTCCTGCTCTGCGTTTGGTACCTCGTACACTCCTGGTTTGACTCGGCTTGTTCACTACTCTCCTGCTCTGCGTTTGGTACCTCGTACACTCCTGGTTTGACTCGGCTCGTTCACCTCTCTTGTTGCTCACGGTGTTGCCGTGGGCAACTGCCCCTTTTCACTTGCTTCTGTGTACCCTTGTCTGTTTGTCTGTCGGGCACTTATTGAGCGTAGGGACCGTCGCCCAGTTGTACCCCGTCGCCTAGGGCGGGTCGTTGCAAGTAGGCAGGGACTGAGTGGCGGGTAGATTAGGGCTCACTTGTCTGTTTCCTTACCCCCATCATTACACTATCAGTATGTTTTTTTGTTTCGTTTTGAGTTTGGAATTAAACTGGAGAGCCTGGAAAAAACCCACGCAAACTTTGTGCAGATGTCGTCCATGGTTGAAATCAAACCCAGGACTCCAGAATTGCAATGCAAGCGTGCTAACCACTGAACTATCATGCCCAACTTTTTCTACTGATTAAATTATTAATATAACTGTATGAGAAAGCTGACTTGATAAATAATTTAATTCTTGCTGCTTGCCGTCATCACTAGGGGAAAGGCATACAGAATTACACATCAAGTATTTAACTTGCATGAAGCTGAACTGGTATATGCAAAGCTTTATGTAGTGAGCTTTTTCTGGTGCAGCTGCATGTAGCTGCTATCACAGTGTCATGACAAAAGCATAGAACAACCAACTGTCCTCCGCATCGCTAGTGGCGGCTATTGCAACCTACCTCTGCAGTGTAATCCTCTTCATCTAATCCCTTGCATGGTGTGTTCAATGCTTCCTCATGTTGGTCTCTGCTGCTTCCTGCTGCTCTAGCGACAGGTGCTGGCTTTAGCTTTTTCAGTCTTTAGGAAACAGTACACAGGAGGCCTATGATACATAAGCAAGGAAACTGCTTCAATCCCTCTATACATTTCATCTCAGGACACCATGCTGATGCCTAAGGTTCTTTGAGTTTCTGTTTGTCACAAAGGTGTGCTTTCTCTCCGTGTCCGGTCCACGTGTAACTGACCTGGGTTTTCATGACAATATATTTTCTATCTACCTCTCAAAACCTGAGGTTAACTACCTGTGTGTGTAATTTCACCTGCTTAGATCTCCTGCTTGTCTGACTTGCTCTACCTTCTGAGTCTGTCCTCTGCTTCTGGTTTACTGACAGCCGTTGCTATTGGGGACTATTCAGGCAGGGCTGTCATCAGAAGTATCAAGGCCAGGGGTCTTAAACATGTGTCCCGTGGGGCACCAAATCTCCCGAGACATCCTAAGGACAGCACAGGGCAGGCCGAAGGAGGAGCACCACACCAACACCCCCTGTAGAAAGTGCCGCACACACCCCTCTGTAGAAAGTGCCAACCCCCCTGTAGATAGTGCCCCACACAGTCCCCTCTAGATAGTGCCAGCCCCCTGTAGATAGCGCCCCACACACCCCACTCTGTCAACAGTGCAACTCCCTCCCCTCCCTGTAGATAGCTCCATTGGGGCTCTATGGAGGAGTGGAATCCCCAGCCAGGGCGTTGCCGATGCTCTTGCCAAAAATTCCTCTCCAGGAGGAGCACCTGACATCACTGTTCTGTCAGGGGCTCCTCCCTTATCAGAATCCAGGCGTTATGGCCGGGGATTCCATTCCTAGAGGTGGCCCCTGACATCACTGTCCATAAACGGATAGTGATGTCAGGGGCTCCTCTAGGAGAGGAATCTCTGACCAGAGCATCGGCAACACTCTGGCCGGGGATTCTGGTCCAGGAGGAGCCCCTGATGTCCCTGTCCATATATGGGCAGGGATGACTGGGGCTCCTCCAGAAGAGGAATCGCCAGCCAGAGTGTTGCCGATGCTCTGACCGGGGATTTTGCTCTTGCTCCAAGAGGTGGCCCATGACATCACTGTCCATATATGGACAGTGATGACAGTATTGCCGACGCTCTGGCTGGGAATTTCACTCCTAGAGGGAGCCCCAATGAAGTTATCTACAGGGAAGGGGAGTGTAGCACTATCGACATGGTGGGGTTTGAGCGGTACTAGCTACAGGTTGGGTATGTGTCTCACTATCTATAGGGGGGGTGTATGTGTGGCACCATCTATAGGAGGTGTGTTCGTGGCATTATCCATAGAGGTGTGTGTGTGGCACTATCTACAAAGGGGTGTGTGTGGCACTATCTACAAGAGGGTGTGTGTGGCACTATCTACAGAGGGCACTGTGGCACTATCTACAGAGGGCACTGTGGTATTATCTACAGAGGGCACTGTGGTATTATCTACAGAGGGCACTGTGGCATTTATCTACAGGGTGTGTGGCACTATCCACAGAGAGCACAATAACAGTATCTACAGAGGGAACTGTGCCAATATCTAAAAAGAGGCTACCCAAAACTGTATTGTTAAAGTAAGCACGTGGAGTAAACTCGCAAATGTCCAGTAAGTGTAAACCTAGCAGTATCATTATAGTAATGCAGTATTGTTATAATAGTTCAAATAACTAATTGATTAATAATAATTTTGTATTGTATCAAATTTGAAAGTAATGCGGCCCGTCAACTTCAATTTTTTTCTATGTGCGGCCCATTTAGCCAGCTGAGTTTGAGGCCCCTGATCCAGGCACTATACAGACAAATGATCAGGGCCCCTTGAACTTCCTTTAACAAATTTCATCCTTCGTCATGATGTATGTTTGTTGGATACCTATCGTTGTTCTAGCAAAAAAGACTATTCTACTTTATACACAGAGTGGCACATGTATTTGGTAATTTGTGGGGCACATATTTGTTGGGAGATTGTGGAAGAGGGAAACAAAAGACTTATAGGAGCTTGTACAGTTTTGGTTGCATTAAATACATTCGCATATTAAATAGGGTTTGTCAGTTTAAAATAATAACATTTTGCAGCTCCTGTTCAATGACTACTGGGCAGTAGGTGAAAACTGACAGGTCAGAATGGGCCTTTCTTGGACTGGGCCCTTGACTTCATTACTACCTGTACTGCCCTGATGGTAACCCTGCATTCAGGAAAATGGGGCATAGGGATTTCCTCTGCAAAAGTCCATATGTCTGTAAGGGGGTTAAGGATGAATAGTGGATAGTCCTTTAGACTCAGTGTGCCTGTCTAGCGCTTCCTAGCGCTGTCTAGGCTTCCTTCCTCCACGGGCCACATAGCAGGCACATGCTAAAAAGTTATAACTGTAAATCTATATTAATCTGACTATATTAAGGAATACAGTAGATGAGTGAAAAGTTGAAAGTTATCTGTATTTAAAGCGACTCTCTTGTCCAAAGTAAAAATCTCACTATATGTGGCAAATGTGCAGAAAACATACCTTGCGCCCTCCATTTGAAAAATGTATCTAAAATAGCTCAGACTACTCTTTTGCACAGTGTGCTTTTGGAATCTGAGACACTCCCCCCTACCCTCAGATGGACCAGCAGCGCTATGTCCATTCTATCTGTGTCTTCCCCTGCAGGTCTCCTTGCAGTGATTCTGTCTGAAGCTGCATAATAAGAGACGCATGCTTGTTATCGACGTCCCTGGCGCTATCTTCCCCCTCTCTGCTTTGGGCTGGGTTTTCTGTGCTCCTCCGTACTGCCATGTTGACTCTCATTATGCAGCTAGTCCGTGCACGGAAAGACGGGATGGATACAGCGCTGCATATGTATCCAAAGGCAGGGTGGGCGTATCTCAGACTACCAAAGCAACCTGTGCAATGTCTCAGACTCCAGAGGTAATTTTACATACATGGATAGGGCACAGTGGAACTGACAAACGACAGCAGCATCTTTCAAAAGGAAGGCACTAGGTATGTTTACTATATATTTTACATCAGTAGTGAAATATTTACTTTTGACTGGAGGATTCTTTAATAGAAAAAAAAAAAAAAAATCATGCTCAGTGAATCAGCACAAACCCACTAACTAGTTTATCACTACTTGTAGCTGTTGAATTTGAAATATTCTGAATTAGATGTTTATAGAAAAAAAAAAAAAAAGCTTTTGACCTTTTTTGTAGAGAACCTCCAGGTTCTAAAATAAAATATGCTGCTATAAGTTTGAAACCAGAGGAGAACTATCAAATGTTAGTTTGAAAGAACTTGCCTGCATTTGTTTTTTTTAGAGAGAACATGTTTATACTGTATATACTAGATGAAAATTAGACAAAAAATAAATCATAGCCATCATAGTACAATAATATACCCACTGTATCTTTGCCTATATATTTTAACATAAAATGCAATATCCTAAAAATCCACAACAAAATAATGTGTGCTGTATATTCTGTAAGGCTACATTCACACGACAGTTAAAAACGTCCGTGTGACAACCGTTTTTTGAACGGCTGTCACACGGCTCTTTTCAGAAGAATCATGTTCTATGGGTGTATTCACACTGCCGTTTTTTTAACGGCTTGTGAATATTGGCCATCAAAAAATAGAACATGTCTTATTTTTGTCCGTTTTCACAGCCAGATAGTAGTCAATTAATCAGTTTTTAACAGCCGTCAATACATGTAACAACCTTTAAAAACAGATCTGTGACATGGGGATTCAAGAGGCAAGGGAACTATTGCTGGCTATCGGCGGCGCAATGACGCTCAATGCCCTACATACTCACCGATGCTATGCCGACATCTTCAGGTAAGGTCTCTAGTCTTCACAGGTTCTGTGAAGGGGACGCACTTGAAGTAGATGGCGCTGCATCGCTGAGTTTGTGGCACTGTCTACAGCGAGGCTGTGTGGCATCATCTACAGGGAGGCTGTGTGACATCATCTATAGGGGAGCTGTGTGGCATCATATACAGGGGGCTGTAAATAGTGTCTTGGTGAACATGTGACATTCCTTTGGGTGTTTTCAGGGGGTTGGGACAAAAAAAGCCTGACAAATGAAATTCATCAGTTATTTTTTAACAACCATGAAAAACGGATGCAAAACGGATGTCAAACGGCCATTAAAAATGGACGGATGAACTGAAAATGGATGAAAATTTGGAGACACACTGATGCTAAATGGCCATGAAAAACTGACAGTTGATCCATTTTTAATGGCCATTTTTTTCACTGTCATGTGAATGTAGCCTTACTCAGAAATGCTTATTATAATACATAATTCTTTAACAATTTCATTAAAACTTGTTTGTCTCTAGATGCAACATCTTTCATTTGATGTACCTGGGCTTTAATCTACAACTGGGAAAACTAGTTCACAACAGGAGCTAAAAATTTAAATAGCTATATGTCAGAATTCTGATTTAATCACTCTCGAATACATAACTAATGTCCCACTGATTGCTTTGGACTTTACGTTCTTTGATAAAATTTATGAGTGCCTAACAATACATCTTTCACAGTTTGATAACTGTCCTTTATTTGAATGGGGAGGAGCAATAGAATAAATATGGTAGCACATATGTGCCTGGTCTATTCATGACTAGTGATCAATCAAATTAAAAATAACACATACATATAAAGCTGCCTGCGTTGATATAGCATCATGTTACTATACATTGCTCATACTTTGTTAATCATGTTTTTCAATTACATTGATTAATATAACAATTTACAAATCCAGTACTTTTCGTTTCTTTGACTTCTATGTTTCGTTTCTAATGTTATCTATAATGGCAGTGATTTACATATCTTGTTATCTTTAACCTTCATTGGGAACAGTGGTATAGAATAAGGACATCCATCAATTGCAAACAGGCATCTATGCTTTTGAAATTTGCAGCTAAAGGGGTATTTCTATTATTGAAAGTTATGGAATAGTGCTAGGAATGATATATCATAACATTCTGATTGGTGTAGGTCTGACCTCTGGGTCCCCCACCGTTCCTGAAAATGAAGGGGTCACAGTGCTGGTATAATGAGTGGCACACTGACAGTTTTTTCCTGCACAGTTGTGCTCCTGGTCACCTCTTGTGCAGAGAACTGCATTGTGAATACCGGTTAGAGTCCATGCAGTTGGAAACTCTCACCAATCAGCAACCAGTTGCACTTCCTAAAGCTGGCAGTTAGAGGATTACTTTCTCATAGCCCCTGCAAGTCAACCAACTGGCCTGATCAGCCGCTCTTGTCACAGGTGGTGACATCATCACATGGGTACTGTGATGTCACTAGTCCAGTCTCTTGAGTATAGGTGCTGACCAACAAGGATTTCAAGCCCCCACAATGAATTACAAGTTTTACATGAATAAATAAACCTGCTCTATGGATGAGTTGTTGCGACTTTATGACACTAATGAGAATATCTACATGTTAACCAGTTAGTTATCCACTATACATTTTGATTTCTCTATATGTATCGCTGTACACATGGTTGCATATTTGGGATATTTAGGTGGGGAATGCCAGGTATAGTTTTTCACTGGCTTTCAGGAGCTTCAAGCTACACTGCTGACTGAATATTTTCCATTAAGATATAATTTCAGAATGAGTAATGTGAAAAAAATAACTTTATAACATGCATAGCATACATGAAAGCCTTCTTTAAGGGTAGGAACACACTGGGCATAAACACTGCGGATTTTCCACAAAATCTACAGTGTAGTACAGTAGCAGCAGTGTGAATGAGATTTAAACAAATCTCATCCACACACACTGGGAAAAAATCAGCCGAAAAAAAACGACTTTTGTTGGAACTTTTGTGGCGGAAACGCAAATAAAAAAGAAGCTTTTTTTACGTTAAAATTAATTTAAAAAAAAGCTTATACTTACCCCTGACTTTTGTCCTAGTGACGCGATCCTCTGTTTTGAGCGCAGACTGCCCTTTTGAGTTGATGTTTCATCCCATGTGACTGAAGTAGCTAATCAAAGGCTGCAACTGTCACATAGACTTCAGCCTCACCCCAGGAGGCCAGACTACGCTCAGAAGGGAGGGACACGTCACCATAACTACGGCCAGGGTAAGTATAATTTTTTTTATCATTCCTGCAGAATTTCCGCAGTAGACATGCGACCCCCCGAAAAACTGCACCACAATTTGCAACGTCATCCCTGGAAGCCGGGCTGGACACAGAAGCAAAGAGTTCTGGGTAAGTATAAAAAAAATTCTGAGTTGCGATTTTTGCAGCGGAATCGCAGCTATTTGTTGTGTTTTTTTCCACCTAATTGAATTCAATGGGGAAAACCCACAACAGAAAACCAGTGACTGCGCGACATAAATTGACATGCTGTGGATTAAAAATATGCACCGCAGGTCAATTTAAGAAAGTTTATTATGCAGCGCGTGGATGAGGTTTAAATCTCATCCACTCTGCTACTACTGTATTACGCTGCAGATTTTCCACGATGAAATACGTTGCGAAAAATTGGCAGTGTTTATGCTACGTGTGAACTTACCCTTACAGTTAATGACTATGTTTTAACCTACATATGTAAATGATGATCATTATCACCTGTTTGGTATAATTGATTAATCATGCACTGTAATCCTAAAAAATCTATGACTTTGTGCAAGTGTACCTAAAATAATTAATGCTGTTTTTAAGGCAAAGAGTGGTCACACCAAATATTGATTTGATTAAAATTGTTATTCTTCTCATTCACTTTGCATTTTGTTAATTGATATAAAAAAAGCAAAAACTATTAACACTTGAAAGCATTCTTACTTTGCAGCATTTTTCTTCAACTGCCTATACAATATTAGGATTATATTGAGATATCAAACTTGTCAGTCTTAAGATTAATTGGATGTTTAGGATATAAAGTGCTTAGAAACTTATTTACCCATTAAAACATTTTAGCAACCCTGTCCAAAATAACATTGAAACAAGAAAAAAAAACACCTTATTTTTGAATCTCACATAGGGGGTAATTAAATAAACGTCAAGGTTGATTCCTTGAATATTTTTATGATATCATTCCATGGATTTGATTGATATGCATTATTAATGTAATCAATTTTAAAAGTTCATATGCACTTCTAAATTACCTCATGCATGCTGCTTAAATTCACAGTGTGACCTATTTTTATAGGAGCAAATTTGTGTGTAGGTGTCTTAGCCTCATGACTTTGACAACTTGTTTGGTTGAACAAACGTAATATCTGCACATTTGTATAAAGAATGTGCTGTTCACATGACAAATGTAGATGAAACATTCTAATTTTTATTGTAAAACTTGCTGACATGCAGGTTTGTAAAATCTGGGAAATACTTTCATTCTAAGTTGTGGGATGATCATTCTATTATTGTTTAGCAGATTATGTTTTTTTATTCTAGCCATAGAAATTAATTTATCCTTCCATCATGTCATTACAATTTCCTCAAAATCTAGGTTTACATTTGCCGTGGAGGTTCAGTTAAGAGCCTCCATTGCAGATTCCATCAAATTTGCGGCAAAAACAGGGCAGCATTCTGAGCTATTTTTCCAGTAAAATGACAGGCACCATGGCGGTACTCAATGAAAACCCATTACTGCTGGTATTGGGCTCACTAATCTCAGTAGTATGTTGTTCAAATTCTTTCTTTTTCAGATTGCACAACATAAAGGTAACACTGCATGTCATCTTTTAGGTTGAGTTCACACGGGCTGGATACGCTGCATTAAAGCACGCAGCGTATCAGTCCTTTGCACCGCAGGGAATTCCGGGCAAAAAAACGCACCAAACTGTGGTGCAGTTTTTCACACGGAATGTCCGCTGCGGAAAACTGCAGCACCAGCCGGCCTGCTAGCAGGGCGGCCTCCTCGGATGACGTGTGACCTGTGATTGGCTGCAGTCGCGGTCACATGGGATGAAGCGTCATCCCAGGAAGTGCCCCTCTGATGTCACCCAGGTTGGCCTCCTAGGATGACGTTTCATCCCATGTGACCATCGCTCCAGCTTGTGATTGGCTGCAGCGGTCAGATGGGATTGAGGCTTTTCTTTTTCCTGAGTTGCATTTTTTTTGCGGCGGAATCGCTGTGAACCCTGCAGCAAAAAACGCAACAACTGCTGTTTGTTGTGGGATTTAGCTTCCCATTGAATTTAATTGGAAATTCCTGCAACACATGAGCAGCATTTATAGAAATACAATTGACATTCAGCGGAATAAATTACTGCAACACAGGTCAATTTCGGAGAGGTTTTTCCGCTCAGTATTTACACAACGTGTGGATGAGATTTGTTCAATTTCTTCCACTTTGCTGCTACTGTATTCTGCTGCATTTTTTTCTGTCCGCGAGGCTCCATTAAATGGGGCTGACCTGTAATATCACACACAACATGTGGACAGGTGTGAGGAGAGCGATTTTGTAGAATTTGGCACAATTTGTTTTGTTCTCACTAAGGGTATGTGCACACACACTAATTACGTCCGTAATTGACGGACGTATTTCGGCCGCAAGTCCCGGACCGAACACAGTGCAGGGAGCAGGGCTCCTAGCATCACAGTTATGTACGATGCTAGGAGTCCCTGCCTCGCTGCAGGACAACTGTCCCGTACTGTAATCATGTTTTCAGTACGGGACAGCAGTTCCACGGAGAGGCAGGAACTCCTAGCATCGTACATAACTATGATGCTAGGAGCCCGGCTCCCTGCACTGTGTTCGGTCCGGGACTTGCGGCCGAAATACGTCCGTCAATTACGGACGTAATTAGTGTGTGTGCACATACCCTAACTCCTAGATGGATGCATGCATCCATTGACACTATAAATACATTTTCCTCTGTGTTTCCCAACAGTTACACATGCTAAGCTGGTCATTGAGTGTGCCATTGAGTTTGTCATTTACACTGTATGAAGAAAAAAAAAAAAGGAGAAGGTAATAGCATTGACCCGACTATTAGGCCTAATTTACACGAGCGTAATATACGCTCGTGCGACACGCGTGCTTTTCACGCGTGTCGTACGCACCTATATTACTCTATGGGGCAGTGCAGACAATGCGTTAATTTTGCGCTGCGCGAGTGCGTTGCGTAAAACTCACGACATGTTCTATAATCGTGCGTTTTTCGTGCATCACGCACCCATTGAAGTCAATGGGTGCGTGAAAACCACGCATGCCGCACGGAAGCACTTCCGTGCGAACTGCGTGATTCGCGCAAGAGCTGTCAAAAGGATGAATGTAAACAGAAAAGCACCACGTGCTTTTCTATTTACAAACATCCAAACGGAGTGTCAAATTAGAGATGAGCGCACCGAACTTCACCGAGTTCGGCCGAACTCGTTTTGACCGAACCCGGCAAAAAAATTTCCGGTACGCGACGTCACTGTCCACGGTGCTGAAAGAGTTAAACTGGTTCAGCACCCTGGATAGTGACTTCCGATCACAATATACATGAACGTGTAAAAAAAAGTTCTGACTTACCGATAACGGCTTCTTCCTCCAGTCTGACCTCCTGGGATGACAATTCAGTCCAAGTGACAGCTGCAGCCAATCACAGGCCAAGCACAGGCTGCAGCCAATCACAGGCTGCAGCGGTCACATGGACTGCCGCGTCATCCAGGGAGGTGGGGCCGGATGACAAGAGAGGGACGCGTCACCAAGGCAACGGCCGGGAGACCGCACTGGAGGAAGCAGGAAGTTCTTGGTAAGTGTGAACGTCTTTTTTTTATTCACAGGTTGGTGTATATTGTGATCGGAATTCACTGTCGAGGGTGCTGAAAGAGTTACTGCCGATCAGTTAACTCTTTCAGCACCATGGACAGTGACTGATGTCGACTTGCCTCATCTCTATGATGGCGGCTGCACGAAAATCACGAAGCCGTGCATCATACACTGATGACACACGCAGCTGTCAAGTGCCTTTTGCGCACGCCAAACGCTGCGTTTTTTTGCCTGCGCAAAACGCACACGCTCGTGTAAATGAGGCCTAAATGTTCCATATTGGCTCAATATGGATAACATCTAAGCAAAGTTAAATAAAATAAAGTGGAACAAAGTCTTAGTCCTAGATGTCTAACACCTAGGACACCGTAAACGGCTAATTCAGTTCAGTATTTTTGTACCATAAATTATCATCACACTAGGTTTTCTTAGTCCCATCAGAGGGAATAATAACGAGGGCCCCATCTTCCATATGTTTAGAACCCATGCACATCCATTTTTGCATTGTAGTGTTCACTGTTGTTATTGCACATGCAGGACATAAAATTTTATCTGTGTTGCTGATATCTGTAACCTAGTTTATAAGAAATAAACCAAAGTGAAGGAATACAAAGTCAGCTACAAATGGGTTAATCTTTTACTGCACCTTTGGAATTCCAAATATCAATACAGTGGGCACATAGAAGGGGTGTAATAGATAAGCCCCAAATACAATGGAAAAACACACAAAATAATTCAGGCAAATCACTAGTAGTTGCACAACCAATGAGAAAAAAACAATATATTTAATATTTCATTATGCCACAAAACAAACACACAATTAAAACACCATACATGGTAGTATCAAGGCTCGGTCCAAAATAAAGTGAAAAAGGCAAAACGGAAGCTAGGTAATGCTACCTCATCAAAGTCAAGTAGTCACGAAGAGATTAAAAATAATCCAGATTTATTTGGACACTGGACAGGTGTCTTTATCAGACCACATATATATTTTTTTATCTCTTTCAATTGATGCAAAATTACACGGTGGAGTCCTGCAAACCTACCGGCTAGGGAGCAGCTACAACTTCATCACTTCATCACTTCCATTCACCAAACCAGAGTTGTCCCAGGATGTCGCACAACTTTCTGAGAGAAGAGCAATCCCTACACCTGTGTCTGACATTAGCTTTGCATTTGGAATTTATGCATCATGAGACACTTTTTTCTTTAATTTCTTACATATAATAAAGGTCCAAATTAAGACACGTAACCAGAGACCAGCACTAATACAATACATACTGAAGATACACACTAGTTCCACCCAGCAATTTTTTTACCAATCAATTATGGTAAAAAATACAATGCAACAAATGATGCACAAACAGAACATATACTGTAAGAATGTTATGTCGATGCAAGTGGAGCGATACCTTAAGGCTGCTGGAGTCTGCTGGGAGAGAGCGTGCACATAAGCCCGCAACCTCTAATCCGTAATCACTCTGGTCGTCAGAATCTAAGGCTACTCTAAGGTGTTCTCCAGAGCTGACCGCAAGGTGAGATGGACTTTGCTGCTTCGAACCCAGGTTTTCTTAACAGAGTGTAATTTTGGAAAAGAGGTGCAATGCAGGCAAACCTGAGCTGGAAACCAGATAGCCAGTAGGTTAATTGAAAGTCCAGAAACGGAGTAGAGGTAATCAAACAAGCCATGGTCTAAACCAGTCGGGAGTGGATAATCAGGTGGGTAGGTGGGTTAACCAGAGACAAGCCGAGGTCAGTATACACGAGGTCCAGAAATCAGAATTGCAGGAGAAGTCAGGAGCTTGATCAGAAAACAGGAAACAGGAAGTATCACAAGCAAAGACAGGTGGGAAGAGACAGGTATAAATACAAGCCCACAGGAGATTGGCAGAACGACAGAGAAGAGAGCTAGGCTAGACAGGTTGTCATAGCGACCTTAAGGGAACAGGTCTTTTCTTAACAAAGAAAGTGCCTTGTGCAATGTACAATACCAACTGTGGCTAGTATGATCTCAAGGTGGAAAGGCCTATACAGGGTAAAGCAGCTGGGTAGGCAGTAAGTGTGAGTCTGCCCTCAATCTCTTCCCCACGTGTATCGCTGGAGGGACCAGTCTTCCTCGGAGGTCTGTTAAAACTGTGGCAAAATCAAGGATTTTTATATAGGTAGCTGTAAGTGTAGTCAATATATAAGCTGCAATAATTGATAGCAAATTACAAATAAGGCGCAATGGGCAAGTCAGCATGGGTCCCAAGTACCGACGTCTGCAGTCCTACGTATGTTGCATCTGTGTAAGCCCATGTTAGAGCTGGGGCCTCCAGGATCCTTCCATTTTTAGAGAGTTTATAATTATTAACATAGTGCAAATTAATCAATGTTTGGCAGGGGAACATTGCTAGGGTCTTTAAAGATCAGGGACTCAAGCCCTAAGGCCTCATTCACATGGCAGGTTTTCCCGTCCGGGTGCCGGCCGTTCATAAATCGGCCGGCACCCGGCTGCATTAGGAATGATAGACCCCTAATGGGGCTATTCACACGACCGATTTTTTGACGGCCGGGAAATCCGGCCGTCAAAAAATAGGACATGCTCTATCTTTGCCCGGGCACCCGGCCGCCCGGCTCCCATAGAAGTCTATGGGGACGGGTATTACACGGCCATCACCGGAATGTGTTCCGAGTGATGGCCGGGTTTCCCGTGGCTTGCGCTCTATCTCCTCCTCCTCACAGCGCAGAGTGCATGTGAGGAGGAGGAGTTGATGCCATTCTGACGAATGGCATCGCTGCACACTGTGTTGCAGGGCCGGGGTGTACAGCAGGTGGAGGGAGCGCTGCGCTGGCTCCCTTCCCCTGCTTGTTAAAAGCACCCTGGCTCGGCGACACCTTAGATGGCGCCGCTAGTAGCAGCAGCTGCTGCGGCTGCTACTACTGCAGCGACGCCACTATAGCAGAGCAGGGAGGTATCTCCCCGCTCTGCTATGTGCTAGCCGCACTTTAGCTCCTTGAAGGAGCGGAATCCCCGTGTTTTCGGGGATTCCGCTCCTGGACAGAGCGCTTGATGTCTCTGTCCATATCTGGGCAGTGACATCAGGGGAAACTCCTGAAGCGGAATCCCCGAACACATGGGGATTCCCCTTCAGGAGCTGCCGCTGATGTCACTGTCCGGATCTGCCCGGCACGGATGCATAACTTTATGCAAACCGCCCGGGCAAAATGGCCGATTTTACCGGCCGACACTCGGGCTCGGGAACGACCCGGTCGTGTGAATCCCGCCTAAGCCATATCACCCCCCCCCCTTCCCCCAAAAGAAAAATAAGTTATATATAGCTATAAGAAAAAATTCCCTGGATGTCACGTTACAATTTAATTCAACACGGTGAAGCCTGGAACCATAAATGTTTGTCATGCATTAGCCCTGCCCTCAAATAGTTTACCTCTGAATATTAGTCATACAATAACTAAATAATACCACTAAAGTATACAAGGAGCATCACAAGTAGCATATTATCATTTCGCTGCAGACATACCCTGTAGTGTTCATGCAAAGTCAGAGGCAGAATAAATAATGATGTGAGTAACAGGTGAAATAGTTTCTGATTCTAGTCATTCTCTTTCCCGATCTTCTCTGACCAAGACTCGTCTCTGCAGAGTTTGCTGCACAGACATTCTCCTTGCCTTTCAAACCCATTTCCATCTAACTCTGATTCCACATCACTTCTAGTGGTGTGGTGCAGGCCGCAAGCTTGTATCATCAGTGGCTTAATCATGCCAACCTGTGCCATAGATATGTTCTCTTATAGGTTACAGGGCTAAAGTGGCCTGTGGCCTATGGAGGTGACTGGACTCGCAAGTAGCCAACAGCTCCTGTGCCCCACTGTTCTATTGAACTTTATTTGTGTCCCATGGACGTTGATACAGTTGAATGTGGCACTCGTCCAGAATACTGAGGCATGACTCAAATCACATGGGGCGTATGTGCCAAGTGCTCAATCCTAGCATCACCACTCGTGCTAGGCAGTCTCTATGAAAAAAAGGGAACCTTGCCAACTATAAACTTATAAGCTAATCTTGTAAGGGTACATAATAAAAAACAATATTATTGTAATATATTTAGAATTAAGCAAATAATCATAAATCCACTTAGTCAGGGATGCGGCCAATCAGAAAAGGGAGTTTGTTCTGTGCTGAATTAAAATTACGACAAAATAAATATTAAAAAAATGGCATTTTACAACACATTTGATTTATGTATTAGTCCTATTTTGCTACGGGACGCTAATAAACTGCTAATATGCAATGTCTATTTTCAGGCTCTGTTGACTACTATAGAGAGGCCAATATGGTCATAGTCACTATAAAAGTCAGTGGCTAAATAGACCTCTCTATAGTCCATTTTGACTTCCACTCCAGCTGTTATGAAGAACTGTACATATAGATTAAATAAAGATCAAGAAAGAGACATAATATTGCTCCTTTTTGAGGCAATAGTTAGGACTTTTCCTTAATAGGCAGTTTATTTCTGGGCATTATTTCACAATACAGGACACCATGTAATTCAAAGGAGTACAGCGAAAGGCAAGTAAATTCATATGGGGCAAAGAGGAAAGATAAAGAGGAAATATAAAGAGTTGAATTTATTCTATATTTTTTTTACATAAAAACCAGTTGCTGAATTTATTAGAATTAGGCTGTGTTCACACGAGCATGTTACGTCCGTAATGGACAGAACGTATTTCGGCCGCAAGTCCCAGACCGAACACACTGCAGGGAGCCGGGCTCCTAGCATCATAGTTATGTATGACGCTAGGAGTCCCTGCCTCGCTGCAGGACAACTGTCCCGTACTGTAATCATGTTTTCAGTACGGGACAGTAGTTCCACGGAGAGGCAGGGACTCCTAGCATCGTACATAACTATGATGTTAGGAGCCCGGCTCCCTGCAGTGTGTTCGGTCCGGGACTTGCGGCCGAAATACGTTCCCTCCATTACGGCCGTAACATGCTCGTGTGAACTCAGCCTTACTGGTATTAAAACATCTAATTTCTTTTATACCTGTTGAAGCTTACTTTTACTCAAAAAGCTAAATGTTAAAATATTACACGGCCCCATTTTACTTAAAAAAATAAATAAAAACTATTACGCACAAGAAATCTATCAAATACATTTCTAATAATGAGATCTCAGGTGTCAGAAATTTTCAAGGAAAGTATAAAAATATTCTACCTGCTAATATTTATCGGTTTTAAATTATATACTTATTATATGTTAATAAAATTCTAGGTAATATTTTGAGTTCTTTGAAAAAAACACATTTTCTGGAGATTTTAAACAGCAAACATGAAAGTATGCATTAAGCATACATTAAGCATAGCTTTTACTCTAACGGAGAAGTTGATAGACGATGCGGTAGTACAAGTTTCTATACAAAGAATATTTTAATGGACTGTAGGGTATACAAGGAAAATAGTGTATGGAAATGGAATTCAGTGAGAGTCATTATTTAAATAAAAAGGATATGTGTCACCACAGACTATCTCTGCATTTTTTTTGCTGTTAGTGATGCACTCTCAGCTAAATGTTTTTGAAGAGGAAAAAAACAATAAATTACCCTATTAAGGGCCTCTCTTCTATGTATATACTTGAGCAGGTCTGTTAAATCTAGAAATTGCCCAAAGACTACAATACAAATGGAGTGCTTTTGAGGCGGAAAATTGCTTTTGAGCACTGCTTTAGGAAGGACAGACTATGACAGGTGAAGAAGTTGTCACCAGATAGTGACAACAGGACACATAACCATAACAAATAAAAATTATTTGTCATGTTGATTCAGCATACTCCCAAAAAGAAAATAAAGCATTTTTTGTTAAATACATCCAGAAAATAGAAACAAAAACGTTCAATCAATATCTTGTGTAGACCTTCTGCTAGAGTCCACACTGACCATCTCTCTCTCTCTTACCCTCTCTTAATTTGACGAGTTGGCTTACTCATCATTATTAGACCAGTTCACATTGCGTTATTTCGTGCTGATTTTGAAAACCGCGTCGGAATCAAGGCCAAAAAAAGCCACAAAATTCCCTTAATTCATTTCAATGGGAGGTAAAGGCATTTTTTTTCCCCTAGGTGGTTTTCAACTACATGTGGGGAAAAAAGTGTCATGTCCTATCTTGGAGCAGTTTCCGCCTCTAAACTAAATCAATGGGATGCAGAAAAAAAAACCACTCTGATCTCTTGGAGCAGATTTTTTACACGGTTTTTGCATTTGACTAATTTGAAAAAACGCCTAAAAAAACTGTGTAAAAAAATCTTTGGTTTCCGTTTGTTTCAGTTTGGATTCCGTTCATGGGTTCCCCTGACAGAATTGTCAGACAGAACCCATGAACGGAGTACCAACGCAGATCTGAACAAAGCCTGAGCGGTATAAACTAGCTAGTGGTAAGAATCAATACATTTTTAGAATATTCTACCAGTGTATCCATAAGGCTCAATTAATCCCATTGTACATACAAAAAAAAACAAGTACAAGATACACACAAAAAGTGTAATGACCAAGTATCCACGCCAGAAAGGACCAGACCCAGGATACCACCGCAGACACGACACGCATTTCACCGAGGCTTCGTCATGCAGTTGTAGAAGGGACCCGGTCTCAGAGTCTGAGCATGTCCCCCACAAACAAGCACACCAAGGCAGCATCTCACATTGATTGTATGCAGGGGTGAACCTAGCCCCTATGCTGCCTGAGGCGAACTATAAAAAGACGCCCCCCCTATCTATAGGAGTTTTCTCATTATGAGCTTTATACAACAAACACGCAATATATAATTTTTTTTAAATAGGAAAACATTTGTTGTTTATTTGTAAAGTGTTGTTTCAGGTATAGAAAAGATGTAAAGAATTCTTCTTACTGTATTACTTTATTATCATAGATCAGCAACGCATCATTAACACTGAAAATGGTTTAACGCATCTTCTATGCCCCCTTTTTATTACCTAATTGACTTATGATTTTTAACTGAGTTCAGTGGCCCGGCGTGGATGGCATGATGATGATCTCTTGTAGGCCTCAGGCCTAAACCAGGCTGGGGCCTACAAGAGCAAACGGCGGAGCAGGGGTTTCTATTGTGGCAAATTTAATTTTTTTTAATTTTTATACTGCTAACTGTTTTTTGGTAGGTCCCGCTGGACCGATTGGACTACTTCAATGATTTACTTTAAAAAAATAATAATAATTGTGAAAGAGGGTTGCATGGGGGAGTTTTGATTTCAATAAAAAAAATTCTTATGTCTGTTTTTTTAATATTTTGTTATGGCCTTAGGGCTGCTGTCTGATTGACAGCGTTCAATTACCAAGGCTGGGACTTAGCATTAGCCAGTAACAAGGCAATCACTAACCCCTATTATTACTCCTGTTCCCACTGCCACCAGGAATACCGGGAAGAGTCTGAAACGACGATCAGGCAGTGGAGCAGCCGCAGGCTGGTATTATCAGGCTGGGAATGGCCAAAAAACATGGCCCTTCCCACCCTGGTAATGCTAGGCTGCAGCTGCTTTATTGTATCTGGCTAGTTATGAAAAATAGGGGAAACCCCAAGTAATTTTTTGAAAAAAAATTGAACATTTTTTTACTTGAGATCCCCTCCATTTTTCATAACCAGCCAGATACAATAAAGCAGTATCAGCCTGGCATCGCCAGGGTGGGAAGGGCCACGGTTTTTGGCCCTTCCCAGCCTGATAGTATCAGCCTGCAGCCACCCCAGTACCCTTCACTTCAGATGGTCGGGTACTGGATCGTACCCAGCTCTGCCCGGTACTCCTGGTGGCGGTGGGTAGTGGGGTAATAATAGGGGGTTAGTGCTAGCCTTTTTACTTACTAACACTAAGCCCCTTCTTAGTTATGGACGCTCTCAATCAGACAGCAGCCATTGCTAAGGCGGTAATGAAGTATTAAAAAACAGAGACATAAAGAAAAAAAGTTTTATTGAAATAACTCTTCCACACAATCACTATTACCATTTTATTGAAAAACAAAAGTGTAGCTTAAAGTGTAGCTAAACGTTCGACATAGTGACATGTCAGAAGTTTGGATTGGTGGGTGTCCGAGCACGGAGATCCCCACCAATCGCTGGAATTAAGCATCTGAAGCCCTCGTGTGAACGCTCAGCCGCTTCGTGTCTGTTCGGCTTTTTCCGGAAATAAATGTATATGTGTACGGGGTCATAGACTTTCTATTGAGTCCGTACACCACTGACAATGTGATTTGTGCAAGTTTTAATTTTTATTGAAAATTATTTTTACTTTTTGAGATACAGCTGCTTTGTATCCTGTATACAGAGCAGCTGTATCTAGTGCTGAGACCTGAATCCATTAGATCGCCTATTATCGATCACATCTAAGTTATGAGCTTAGATGTGATCGGTAACAGCTCGGTCCTGCCCTACTAATTTAAAAGGGGTCGGCCTACGCTGGGGGCCGGGAGTATACTACAAGGGGGCGTCTGGGCATTTTACTGACAGCAGAGGGCTCTATAGGGGGGAATAATCCCTCCCATAGAGTCTTCACTAGTTACTATACTGAAAGGTTAGGGGGATCTGAGCATCCGACTGACTGCTCTAAAGGGGGGCAGAATACTCCCCCCTATAGAGCCCTCTGCAGTAAGTCAGGCGCTCAGACAGCCCTTCCCCTGCATCCCCCCATCCTTCCATTATAGTAACGTGAGGGCTCTATGGGGTGGATTATTCCCCCCTCATAGAGCCCTTGGCTGCTAGTAAAATGCCCAAACCTCCCTTGCAGTATACTTCCGGGTCCCGGTCCCCCAGCTATGGCCGACCGACACCTTTTAAATTAGTGAAGGCAGGAGCGTGAGCACTGTAAGTGGCGCTCAGTTTTTAATACAGGCCACCGCTCACCTCGTGCATCTCATTTTCTCGACCGCTGACCTCTCACCGCTCAGCTCGTACATCTCGTCACTCCTCTTCTTGAGGAGAGAGTGCTCAACCGCTCCTTCTACAGACCCGCTCCTCTCTGGCGGCACGTGCTGCGTGCAGCGTCAGAGAGGAGGAGGAGTGTTCTTACAGATGGGCACCATCATGCTGCACCATCAGGTAAGTAAAATAAGGCATGCCCTCTCCCCCTGGTCCAGTCCGTCCCTGGATTGCCACCCCCCATTTTCGGCTAGGTGGCACCGCCTGAGGCTGTCGGCTCACCTCGCCTCATGTCAGGTGCGGCACTGATTGTATGGAGCCAGAGTGGGAAATATCTAAGAGTTGTGTAATAATGCAAAGACATGTTGGTGCCATTAATGACGATGTAGCTTTCTAGAAAAATAATAATGTGAAATAACGCTGTGCATGATAAACATAGTACATAAAGTAACCTTAATGGTTAATACAAAAAAAATTAAATAACGAAAAACAATATTTATATATCATATTTTACAAAACTGGTTGTCTAAAATTTGATAAATTAAGACAGAAAAAATATTTTCTCCACCTTTACTTCAAATGACTGTAACCAAGTTTGTACATCATAGAGGCAGTTTCAAATGCTATGGGGGCCATTGAAGGTGTAAGAGGCAGTTGGGCTGTGACTGGCTCAAAGATTACTCCATCTTTCTCTCCTACAAGGACTCGGAACGTACAAAAAAAAAACAATGGGTCTACCAGAATTGGGGAAGGGGGTGAGAAACGCGCCAGGAAATGGGCTTCATTTTAATGTTTTACTATCCCTTCATTTTTTTTAATTAATTGAAATTGTAAAATTAATTTTGTTTTCATTTGATCTTTTCTCCCCACTTTATACTTTGAATAAAATACAGATACCATAACCTTCATTTTATATCAGGCCAAGTTTAGAAATGCATCTATTATACAATTTCAGGCCCTGACATTATAGCACCTATTATTTTTTAGTACCATTCATGCCATAAAAAAAAACTTACATTAAACGCATAGAAAGGGTATAGTTCTACAAATCTAAGAATATAAATAGCTCATTAAATGAGCCTACCTGGTGTAATGTGGGACAGAACATATTGAATATGATTATCAGGGATAATAGATGATACTATAGCTATTATTTTCATTTAATAAAACTTACATGCAAAAATAAAACTCAAAGGATATTCTAATTTTACAAATGTAATAGATTAATGTTTTTTTAATCTGTCATATTTCCTACACCTCTTCTTGGATAAGGAATTGTATTAGAAACTACAGTGATATATGTTCACATGGGCTTTTTCTGTAAATTAGGAATAAAAGCTTCAATGTCTCCTGCAGTGCAATGATTTGTGTTTCTTCACACATTATGCTTTCATCACATACAATATCCCTTTGAGAAAATAAATCTAAATGCACATGCATGGTGTTGAAGTCTCTACGCCTTTTTCAATCCCATAAAAGTAATTGCAGTAGCCCCAAAGTGAGATCTCGTCTCTTTCAGCTATTTACCTTTTCCATCAGTTTTACTTTCGGGTAAAACATTTTATTATAATAAATGGCAAATTCATCATAAAAAGGAATCGTATATCTTTTAATTATAGGATTTCATTGAATTCGTTAATTATTATTATTATTTATTAATTTATACTACAGAGAAAAAATTAATTAGATAGATGTTTGCATATATCTTAGCGCCCGCAGAGAGCTGCTGCCTCTTTGTGTTTGTTTGCTAGATAGATATTATTTACTAAGGATGATGTCGTCAGTCTTTATTTCACTAACTAACTAACTAACTAACTAACTAACTAACTAACTAACTAACTAACTAACTAACTAACTAACTAACTAACTAACTAACTAACACATGTTAAAGCCAATCCTATACAGAGGAAGATATATTTAAAGGTGGTCTGTGACCCTTACATTTCATTTGTTAACACTTTTTGAACACTTGGGAACCTGAAATACTTTAGTTGAGAAAACACCACCTTTGGTCTCCTTGACAACACATTATGAGGAGTATCACTCATCTTTGGATGAACAGCTTTAAGAAAAAAACACTTACTTTTTTATTTTGCACATTCTAACTTTAGATATGGAAAGATTACAATATTATTTTAGATTACCTCTCTATATGTTGGGTGGTCAATAAATTCTTTTAAAGATGCACTCTGGATTTTTTATTTTCTATCCCCACAGTATATATACTTATCGAGTATTACCTTATTTAGTTATTCCTTTCTATCCAAATTCTTCTCTTTAGTTGGGTCATGTGACCTCACTCTGATCTGATAAAAATCTAAAGCTGTTAATGTAATGGAGAGTCAGCCTCTTCGCTTCCTGATTTATGGACTGTACTAAACAGGTTCCCCACAAGGGGATGCAAAAGCTTATCTTACTAACCACTGATAAGCAGACACATAAGTCAGGAGGCTGAGCTGCAACCTCCTTTTTTACAAGGGCACATTCACACGTGGTGGAATTGCTGTTGAATTCCGCTGCGGACAGCCCGCAGTGGAATTCTGCAGCAGACATTTTTTACGTTTGTTTCTATACATTTTCAGGAAAGCTAGTTCAGATGTTGCAGAAAATAACTTTGTGGAAATCAGGCTGCGGTGCAGAATTTTCCCTTCGCAGCATGCTCATGACGTTGCGGAGAAGAAGCGGAATTTTACTGCGGATTTCAGCCTTTGCAATGCAAAAACTGAAATTTGTGGCAAGTCCGCTGTGATATCTGCAACGTCTGAATTACCTGTCAAACATGTAAATGTTGGTGCAGATTCGTTGCGTAATTGTACCAAATCTGCACCAACATTTGCAGCGGACAAAATTCTGCCACATCTGAACGTGCCCTAACTGTATGATAGTTGTGTCTGCTCATCATTAGTTATTAACAGTTGTTTCTGTATCCTCTCTGTGGGGAACCTATTTGGTACAGTCCATAAATCAGGAAGTGAAGAGGCTGACTCTCAATTACATTAACTGCTGTAGATTTTATCAGGTCAGAGTGAGGTCACATAACCGAACTGAAGAGAAGAATTCAGATAGAAAGGAATAACTAATTAAGGTATTACTCGCTGAGTATATATATTGGGGGATCGGTACCTAATGATAGAATATAAACAAACAATAATAATATAAACAAACAAAATATAAATAAAAAACCTGGAGTGCTTCTTAAAGTGCATTGTAATAACCTTTTGTGCTGTTCTATACCTTTCCTTTCCCTCAATATCACAGATTGGTCCATTTAGAAATATGTAAGAATTATTTGTATGAAAGATTACAATAACGTTAAAGTTATATATTTATTTGTATATTTGTATTCTAATGTCTCCTTAAAAAAATAGGAAACTGCCATGAACTGATGCAACAATCGTAAGGTTTCAGTGAAAACATAATTTGAGGACAAAAAAATATAATTAATCAATGACAACGTCTCTACATTCCTTAACTTTGAAGATTTAACAAATAAATAAAAAATAACTATTATATTTATATGTATGTTTTACACTTAAGCACAATAAACCTTAAACTTTTATGTCACAAATAATTTGTATGCACATAGGCATGGCTATCTTTCTAGCAGCGTGTTTTATGTAGTACAGTCAAACAGATTTTCAAGAACATTTTCAGAACTCATTCACTTTCCATGATTTCCTGCAGTGCAGTTACTGTACAAATAGATATCCAGCATGTGAAAAAAGGAGTTCTAACCTATATTTCAAAATGTCTTATACATAATTCTTTATAGTTACAAGGCACAGGAGTTGTTAATGTCATAGAAATTTATCAAATACATTTCACTTTTGATCATTTTGTACTTACCTGAAATACCTGCTGGTAGCCATTAGAAGTGTAATTCACTTGTACAGCAGGAAAACCAGGGAGATCACAGACCACGCAGTAGAAATTTCCTGCATATTTCCACAAGTGTAAAAACATAGAGAGTGAAAAAAATAAAAATCTATTTAGGAAGTTAGCAATCTCTGTGAAGAGGATTAGCTAAATTTGACCAATTGATGAATTTTAAAGGAATGTAATGTGCAATGTACAAATAAATATTAGGGTATGTTCACACAACTTATTTTCAGCCGTTTTTCGGGCCGTAACCGCCCTGAAAAACAGCTAAAAATACGGAGGCTGAACGCCTCCAAACATCTGCCCATTGATTTCAATGGGAAAAACGGCGTTTCGTTCCCACGGGTCAATTTTTTACGCGGCGGTTTGTAAAAGATGCATGTAAAAAAATGCCCCCGTAAAAAAGAAGTGCATTTCACTTCTTGAGCCGTTTTTTAAGCCGTTTTTCATGGTCCCAATAGAAAAACAGCTCCAAAAACCGCTGTAAAAAACACATCGAAAAACGCTTGATGCATAAAAAACGGCTGAAAATCACAGGCTATTTTCCCTTGAAAACCGCTCCGTATTTTACGGACATTTTTAGTTTGCCGTGTGAACATACCCTTATTATACTGTATTAAGAAATGTTATACATTTTTTGCCTTAAATGTGTTATTATAATTGACCTAGCTCTTTAGGAATTGCTTGGCTTCATTGATGGTTTATGCTTGGTATAATTAAGCTTAAATAACCACTATACTAAATAATATGAAATGTGCAATATGCAGTATCATAAAGCATTTTGGGTGTTCCCTCACTGTCCAAGCACTCACCCACAAATGGAGTTGAGGAATAAAAACCAGCTTAGTTTCCTAGTGCTGTCACTTGATAGTCGCAGAAGTGGTGATGGATTTCTTTGAGACCAATTGTCAGTCCTATGAAAAATTGAGTAGTGGAAACAAAGTATATGAAATACATATGTTTATTGTGTAACAGCTACGCATTTCGAGATCGGACCGAGCACTCACCCAGAGACTTACACGGGTGCTCACTCAATTATTTACCCAGACTCCTAATTAGATGCTCACTCACCCAGGCACCCATAAAGCCCTCAGCTGTTCTCCCAGACATCCTTAGCACTTGCTTATTTACCCAGAAAAATAGTCATCCAGAAACCCACTCAGCTGCTACTCACCTTGACATACAGCAAGACAATCATTCACTTATCTAGACACCTATCCAATTATTTATTCACTTAGACATCCAATGCTGATAGACCAGGAGATTCTACAATTCCTTTTACTCAGGCAGATTATAGATTAGTGCTCGTTTCCTCCATTCAAACAGAGCAATAATCGGATTATATGGGGACGAACGGTCGTTAATAAGATCATTTGTCCCCACACATTTGCATCTTGTTGGCAGTGCATCACCTGTTTAAATGTGAGATGTGCTGAGTACTAGCGACCATTTTTCTGACCACATTAAAGATCCGAACTGCCGATAATCGCGCATTTGCTAATTTATTGGCTGATCGCTACCCTGTTAAAACACCGCAATGAACGTGAATGAGCGTACGTACGAGCACTCGTTTACCCAATCATCTGCCCATGTAAAAGGGCCTTTAGCTAACAATTGGTGATAATTGATGATAATAAATGCAGACACAACCAGTAGTAAGGGATGGGGAGTATCATATAAGTGGGACAGCAACTTCTGTGATTATAGAGTAAAGGAGGACATGACATAGTCATTGGTAGTGGTCCCACTTTTTTTTTAGATCAAGGGGTGCACAAAAGAAAGTGCCCTCTAGTGAAATGTAGGTGTAGCTTGCCCCCAACCAGTGGTGCTCCCCCAATTACAGTCTTAACTTTTCCAGCTGCTCTGTGTTCCTTATGCAGCAGTGTTCTCCTTATCCATGTTGTTTAGCCTAGCATCTCTTCCATCAACACTAAGAGGAATCATTTTGAAGTTTACCATGCACTGCACCTTCACAATCTGTGTTGTGCACTGCCTAAAGTGCTGCCGAAAGAGTTGCCAGGTCAGGCACCATGGTGCAGGTGTTTGCTCTTGGATAAGCAGAATGGAGCCGCTTGAACAGGTTAAACTATAGCGTCCTATAAATAGTTTTGAAAGGCCCAAATCTGCAAAGTTAATGTAATAGCTAACCATATTTTTAATTATAGTAAGACAGTACTGTAACTTGCCATCTGGAAAAAATAAAATGCCAAACACAAACATTTGGAGTGCAATTTCTAGTGTTCTTTAAGAGTTTATCTACATAGATTTTACATATGCTGAAAAATATGGTACATTTTTATAACTCTATACTCATTGGCACAGCGTTTGCCTCCTGCTGCGATTAGACCCAATTTTCAGTTGGCATTGCTTCTTGGTTGCTTTAAGATGAAAACACATTTTCTTTAACAAAATGTGTCATTCTATAAATGCTATATTACCAATAGTGGATGTCGAGTTTTGAGATGTAGTAGACAACGTATTTTTTGTGTTTGTTCAGATTTGGAAATAAAACAAAAAAAATAAGAAATAACCGTTCTTGCTTTATCGCAATTTTGTCATAGAAAATGTCATGGACCAAATGTAAAAATGTCCATGAACATCTGCATATTCTTTGCAAACATTAAAAAATGATACATGTCAAGTTAAACATTAACTGACTGATGCATAGGGGCGGACATACCATTGGTGTAACCTGTGCAGCTGCACATGAGCCCAGTAGGTAAGGGGGCCCACTGCCAACTTAGAAGCTGATATATAGGGGAAAATGGATGTGGAAAAGTTTTCCACATATCTTTTCCCCTATATACATTCTACTATTGGTGGTGTACATCAGGGCAATGAAATAAGACATCTAAAGACCCCCAAAGAGGTGCTTATTACTTCAATTTAGAAGCAGACATAAGGGTGTGCTCTATGCTGAGATATTCAAGAGCAAAGGGTCCATATACTGTTCTTGCATGATAGCCCTCTGCTGTCTTTGTCCATCCTGCTCACACATATTGTGTGCATCTGTGGTCCTGAAGCAGCAGTTATGATCCTGCTCTTTATTCAGTGATGTGATTATCTCAATAAATAAAATCACAGCTTATAGATCTCTGCTACTCCTGTCTCTGCATTAAAGCATTGAATCAGTTACATAAAGGTGGGTTTACACGGACAGATATGTGCCCATGACAAACACGGATTACCAATCAATACAGGTCGATTGGCGCTCATTTAAAAGTCAATATAAACTGCATGGGGAATGATTGATCCTTAGTACAATCGTTCAGTCCCCATACAGTTTTAATAATATTAGCCAAATGTTGTTTGCCTGATCACTGGCCTATGTAAATGAGCCTTAGGCATCATGCACACGACGGCAATTTATACTATCCACAATTGCATAACCACAATTGCGGATAGTATAGAATTCAGGCTTTCCTATGAGCCAATGCACACAACCATGGCTTCCACGGTCCGTGCATTGCCCGGAGCCTGGACCGCAAAAAAATATAGACATGTCATTATACGGTACGCAATTGCGGTCCGGGCTCATTGAAATGAATGCACATGTACGGTCCGTGATTGCAGACGGCCCGCAGATAACACTCTGCTGACACTCCGTGCTGTAATCACGGACCGTAGACACAGCTACAGCTGTGTGCAGGAGGCCTATATGCTTTCCTCCCACCACCCTATAAACAAAACTCTAAGTAGACAATCAGTAGATCAAGATTTACTAGTAGATCTTTGACAAGTCCTCATTAGATCATTGATTCCTTAGTTCATTGACGGCACTTAAATCCACAGTTTTGGACTAAAGCAGCAGTAATTGTTAATACTATAGTCCACAGGAAACCTCTGCTTTTGTTTGTTGGACTGACAAATTCTTCCCCCCTCTACTCAAATGAGTTATTTCTTCTATTAAAATATGCTGCATTTCTGCAAACATTTTTTAGTTTTTGAAAAAACATTTGCAGACTTAAAGAGGCTCTGTCACCAGATTTTGCAACCTGTATCTGCTATTGCAGCAGATAGGTGCTGCAATGTAGATTACAGTAACGTTTTTATTTTTTAAAAACGAGCATTTTTGGCCAAGTTATGACCATTTTTGTATTTATGCAAATGAGGCTTGCAAAAGTACAACTGGGCGTGTTTACAGTAAAAGTACAACTGGGCGTGTATTGTGTATGTACATCGGGCCGTTTTTACTTCTTTTACTAGCTGGGAGTTAGGAATGGGAGTGTATGATGCTGACGAATCAGCATCATCCACTTCTGTTCGTTAACACCCAGCTTCTGGCAGTGCAGACACACAGCGTGTTCTCGAGAGATCACGCTGTGACGTCACTCACTTCCTGCCCCAGGTCCTGCATCGTGTCGGCCACATCGGCACCAGAGGCTACATATGATTCTGCAGCAGCATCAGCAGGTAAGTAGCTACATCGACTTACCTGCAAACGCCGATGCTGCTGCAGAATCAACTGTAGCCTCTGGTGCCGATGTGTCCTCGCTCGTCCGACACGATGCAGGACCTGGGGCAGGAAGTGAGTGACGACACAGCGTGATCTCTCGAGAACACGCTGTGTCTGCACTGCCAGAAGCTGGGCGTTCTGAAGAGAAGTGGATGATACTTCTCGTCAGAACGCCCAGCTAGTAAAAGAAGTAAACACGCCCAGATGTAACACACATAATACACGCCCCGTTGGACTTTTACTTTAAACACGCCCAGTTGGACTTTAGCAAGCCTTCTTTGCATAAATACAAAAATGGTCATAACTTGGCCAAAAATGCTCGTTTTTTAAAAATAAAAATGTTACTCTTATCTACATTGCAGCGCCGATCTGCTGCAATAGCAGATAGGGGTTGCAAAATCTGGTGACAGAGCCTCTTTAAGCTACTTCCACACTGCATTTTAAAGCATCCATTTAAACATATAAGCCGAGAATACCGCCTGATATATGCGATAAACGGAGGTTGTGATGGATGCCTAACAGTGACATTCGTCACCATAGACTACAATGGTATCTGTTTGATGGATATATCATGAAATTGCATGACCTTTTTCATAACGTATCCGTTAAATGGATATATATACAGTATGTCTAAATGGCCTTATCTGACTAGAAACACACACTTGCTCCTCTGCGACAGGGGCTAAGTTTAATCTGTTCTTATGCTAGTCTAATATACTGTAATCGCCGTAAACTCAAAAATCTTGATGCATCACACAAGACATGGCTTATTGGGGCTGATGAAAAATATCTTCACACTGTTAGTTTAGTGATGACACTGCTAACAGGCTTCACAGACTAAAAGACCTGGATTTACAAATTCTACGGCCTAGCCTAGTCTATCATGTGAAATATATTTTCAATAGGCACGATGGTCTAGTGCAGGGGTAGGCGCCCTATTTTCACACAGAATAGAAGTGACCCTGTTTAGGCCATACATTGTACTTATACATATATGTTCTACTGTGTTTTACATGATGATTTTAATTTTTCCCAAACATACGGAACATGTTCCAATCACATTGTAGGGCCTATATATAAAGCAAAACAAATGGGTATGTATAAGGCAACGGGTATAACTGTCACAGAATAGCCATATGAGTATACAAAATAACCTTTTATTGATTACAAAAACAATACATAGAAGTTAAAAACATTTAAAATAGCATAAAAAATGCCATATACAGATCACTGAAGGGGGAATACCACCATGATAAGTGGCTAGCAAACAGCTACCTCCTTACACTCACCTAAACCCCCAGAGCAGGCATGCAATGCATTAATCTTGAAAAGAGTGTGTAAAAATGTTGCATCATTGTAGGGCCTATATCATGCTGCGTTTTAGCTACATGTGTGATGTTTGTGACGGAATAGCGCCCAGCGCATACAACATTCATACCATTAGGCTTTAGTTATACCAGTGGAGGCCAAAAGAGTGTTCTTTTGGCCTCCATTGGGCAGTATACGTTGTGTATACTGTTTTTTCTGCTTGATATAATAGCATAGTCAAAAACAATATTCTATGCAGAGACCTTCAGTAAAGAAATGTTTTTTTTAAACATAGTTGCCTATTGGTGATGTATGCCACTGTATGAAATACATCACAGTCATCCATTTAACTGGTACGTCATGTGCCTTTGAATATCCTTTAATAACATATATATATATATATATATATATATATATATATATATATATATATATATATATATATATATATATATATATAGGCAAACAAAAAAGATCCAGCAGCACCGGTGGAAAGATGTAGGAAGATGTGGGTGCAGGCCTCAGGGAGCAGACCAAGCTCTCAATATCAACAGAGATCCAAAAATAGGCAGCACACCATAGATTTAGTGAAAAAAAGAGGGTACTTTATTGGCCCCAAGTGCGACGTTTCAGCTCTATCCACTAGAGCCTTTCTCAAGCAAATGACAAGTGCAACAACCGTGGTATAAATCAGGATACTAATTAAAAAATCAATAACAGCAATAAAATGCAAATATAAATATAGTCAAAAACATGTACATACAATGTGAAAAATAACTACATTGGTGATGTGTCAGTACAGGTGTATACAAAGTATAGTAATACAGATGTGTTGAAGAGTACACTTACAGGTTAATTTATCCAGTAAGTGTAAATTATGAATACATGCACATATGTGAACAATCGTGAAATCAAAGCAATATAAAATCTAAAAAGGATATCACCTGGGGAAGTCAGATCATACAGCCGCAATGGCGGCGTCCACGAGGCGCAACTGCGCATGCGCGGACTTATGGCTGTTAGTAAAGGTCACACAAAGGTGTGACGTAATGGGCGCATGCGCACTGCACATCTGAGTGTGCAGACGCCATCTTAGATACTGGCTAGATAGGGAAATGTTGCAGGCATTGTACCTATATACATAGATATTAATTATTCAAGATTAGATCATGGTGACCGGCAGAAAAGTATCACGGACACCGACAATAGATGGCTCTAATCCAGCAAAGAGAAGACTACGTCTAGATAGTGCTGCAGGGACGGCATGAGGTCACAGATCCGCAGCCAGCAGATCCGTGTCACTCACAGATAGGGAAAGCACCGTCTCATGCATGCGTGAGTAACACACACATGACATAGTGCAGTCCCCAACCTCCCCACTTGCATCTTGTAACGTGTATAGTGAGCCTAACTGGAGAGCACTCATGTCAGAAACGGGTCATAGTCACATAGAACACAAATCCGCCTGAAGTCACCACCGATCACTGTTGAACCTAAATTGCATAAATACAGTGGGAAAACAATGCCATAAAACAGAGTAACAGGGTAACCAGCCATACATAAAATACAGAACAATGATCCAATCGATCCACAGACGTGATATCCCATAAGATGTATCTTCATCTAGAATAGAAAAAATAAAATTAGTATATACTCAAAATTCTCATGTCAAATATATGGAACAGAAGGTCTGAGCATACCACTGCTGAGACCCAATGTGAAAAGGGTCTACATAAGCCCACCCAGAGCAAAATCCACATTTAAACCCCTAGGTTTCAAAGTATCAAGTTTTCCTATCCATTGAAGCTCTCTAAGTTTAAGGAGCTTAGTCCTGTCCCCTCCCCTTCTTGGGTGTGGACAGAAACATCTGCTTTTTAGCACTAATGGGGCCAATATCAGCTCTGACTAGCCTATTCCTTAGACTCGGCGGTCTCCGATATGAGAAAAGGGGTGGTTTAGTAAATTCACTAACACGGGGAAGACAGTTACCCAACATGGGCCAATGTCGTCTAATGACACCAGCAATTTCATTGCTCCTTTCCGTGTAGGTCGAGACAAAGGGAATGCGTCCTAAATCAGTTATTGAATCCTGTCCAATTTGTCTACTTTGGCTCTATGTTTGTCAAGGAGTCTCTTCGGGTACCCACGTCTCTTAAAGCGGTCCATCATTAAGTCCAGTGTCTTGTCAGAGCTACCTGTATCACTAACCACTCTTTGAACACGCATAAGCTGGCTTACAGGTAAGCTTTCCACCATCCTGCGTGGGTGACTACTGGAAAACAGGAGTAAATAATTACAATCAGTGGATTTTACAAAAAGCTCAGTACTAAAATGATCACCACTAATCCTAACCAATACATCTAGAAATTGAATTTCCGACTCAGAATGTACCAGCGTAAATTTAACACCCTCATCAATCGAGTTTAGAAAAGTATGAAAATCAGTCAGCATAGTAAGGTCTCCGGTCCAAATCAAAAAAATGTCATCGATGTACCGCCACCACTTGACAACATGGTCAAAGTAATGGGACACAAAGATGAAAACCTCCTCCAAAGTACGCATGTATATGTTGGCGTACGTAGGGGCAATGTTAGACCCCATAGCAGTACCCCGCAGTTGTAAGAATAAGTCGTCCCCAAACAAAAAATAATATAATATATATATAATAATATATATATAGAGATCCAAAAAAGTAGGCAGCACACCATAGAATTTAGTGAAAAAGAGGGTACTTTATTAACCCCAAGTGCGACATTTCAGCTCTATACACTAGTGGATAGAGCTGAAACGTTGCACTTGGGGTTAATAAAGTACCCTCTTTTTCACTAAATTCTATGGTGTGCTGCCTACTTTTTTGGATCTCTGTTGATATTGAGAGCTTGGTCTGCTCCCTGGGGCTTGCACCCACATCGTTTTACAACCGGTGCTGCTGGATCTTTTTCGTTTATACATATATATATATATATATATATATATATATATATATATATACACTACCGTTCAAAAGTTTGGGGTCATCCACAAAATTTTGTGTTTTCCATGAAAACTCACACTTATATTTATCAAATGAGTTGCAAAATGAATAGAAAATATAGTCAAGACATTGACAAGGTTAGAAATAATAATTTTTATTTGAAATAATAATTTTCTCCTTCAAACTTTGCTTTCGTCAAAGAATGCTCCATTTGCAGCAATTACAGCATTGCAGACCTTTGGCATTCTAGCTGTTAATTTGCTGTGGTAATCGGGAGAAATTTCACCCAATGCTTCCAGAACGCCCTCCCACAAGTTGGATTGGCTTGATGGTCACTTCTTGCATACCATACGGTCAAGCTGCTCCCACAACAGCTCTATGGGGTTGAGATCTGGTGACTGCGCTGGCCACTCCATTACAGATAGAATACCAGCTGCCTGCTTCTTCCCTAAATAGTTCTTGCATAATTTGGAGGTGTGCTTTGGGTCATTGTCCTGTTGTAGGATGAAATTGGCTCCAATCAAGCGCTGTCCACAGGGTATGGCATGGCGTTGCAAAATGGAGTGATAGCCTTCCTTATTCAAAATCCCTTTTACCTTGTACAAATCTCCCACTTTACCAGCATCAAAGCAACCCCAGACCATCACATTACCTCCACCATGCTTGACATATGGCGTCAGGCACTATTCCAGCATCTTTACAGTTGTTCTGCGTCTCACAAATGTTCTTCTGTGTGATCCAAACACCTCAAACTTCGATTTGTCTGTCCATAACACTTTTTTTCCAATCTTCCTCTGTCCAATGGCTGTGTGCTTTTGCCCATATTAATCTTTTCCTTTTATTAGCCAGACTAAGATATGGCTTTTTCTTTGCCACTCTGCCCTGAAGGCCAGCATCCCGGAGTCGCGTCTTCACTGTAGACGTTGACACTGGCGTTTTGCGGGTACTATTTAATGAAGCTGCCAGTTGAGGACCTGTGAGGCGTCTATTTCTCAAACTAGAGACTCTAATGTACTTGTCTTGTTGCTCAGTTGTGCAGCGGGGCCTCCCACTTCTCTTTCTACTCTGGTTAGAGCCTTTGTGTGCTGTCCTCTGAAGGGAGTAGTACACACCGTTGTAGGAAATCTTCAGTTTCTTGGCAATTTCTCGCATGGAATAGCCTTAATTTCTAAGAACAAGAATAGACTGTCGAGTTTCACATGAAAGCTCTCTTTTTCTAGCCATTTTGAGAGTTTAATCGAGCCCACAAATGTAATGCTCCAGATTCTCAACTAGCTCAAAGGAAGGTCAGTTTTATAGCTCCTCTAAACAGCAAAACTGTTTACAGCGGTGCTAACATAATTGCACAAGGGTTTTCAAGTGTTTTCTAATCATCATTAGCCTTCTAACACAGTTAGCAAACACAATGTACCATTAGAACACTGGAGTGATGGTTGCTGGAAATGGGCCTCTATACACCTATGTAGATATTGCATTAAAAACCAGACGTTTGCAGCTAGAATAGTCATTTAGCACATTAACAATGTATAGAGTGTATTTCTGATTAATTTAATGTTATCTTCATTGAAAAAACTGTGCTTTTCTTTCAAAAATAAGGAAATTTCTAAGTGACCCTAAACTTTTGAACGGTAGTGTATCTAAAACAAAAGTCATCCTAAATTGGGGAAATGTATATGAATTAGCATTTGTATAGGCAAAACATTTTTTTATTTAATGATTTTGTTAAAAGCCCCACTGCTTTATCATATCAGACATGTTTGGGGGCAGCTGCAATAAATTTATGAATTAGTATAGCAAATATTTTATGTTTAGTACACAAAACTTTAATATATTGTTTAATAGATTTTTTTATATGTGGTAATGGTTGCACGTCTTCTTATCTTTTTCTTCAGGTTTCATTAACTTAATAAATTCCAAACATAATGTATTACACCCATCCTATTGGAAAGCTTTCTTACTTTTATTGCATATTCTTTAGACTGCATACTGTATGTCTCACTGGTAAGGAAATATACTTTGTCCATTGATCTGAAGAATATAGATTGTTGTTCCAGTTGTTTATTTGTTTTTATATTTCCCAGGTGGCAATATTTGCATCCTATTACCTAGTGATTTCATTACAATACCAATGTACTTACATGTGTACAGCTTCTTCTATTTCTCAGTGTTAATGACTTTAGATAATTTCCACTACATTTATAACATAAAAAACAATTGGCTTAGTTAAATACTTACTGACCCTTAAAAGGTTTACTTTCACTCTTGCATTCATTCTTATTAAAAATACAAACAATTGCAAATCATATATTGTGCGGACAAAGAAACAAATGCACTTAATCCACATGATAGGTTATATGAGCAGGAAAATATTAATAGTGATGTTCAATATCATAAAAATTAGCAGCAAGAAATATACAATGAAGAGGAAGTACTGAGATACGGCACCCTACAAACACCCGATTATTTAAAGCATAGCAAGCACCTTCATCTTCAAGTGGCATGACGACTGGTTCATGACACAAATGATACTATACTTGATCCAGGCTATCCACGTTATGAAACATACGCTTTTTATAAAAAATCAAATAGTGAAAGCATAAGTATATTAAAAAAAAAAACACAAATATACAATCATAAAAAGTTAAAACCTGCATTTGTGGCAACAATGACACAAAATATTTAGTCTGACATATGTCAACATCATTCGTAGCTAGATGCCGGCTCTTAGACCCATTTGAAAAATAAGCTCGAAAACAACGAAAATTGTCTTCAAAACCAGAGAATACCATCCAAAAAACGACTAATTAGAAGTATATGGTGCAACAATGACAAAAAATATTCCGTCTGGCATATCTCAGTATCATTCGTAGCTAGATGACACTGGAGTCGTCTATAAAGGCCAAAACAGGCTCAGTCCTAAACTGGTTAAAGGGTTAAGAATCATTATAAATGCTGTTCTGAGTACTTTCAGGGGTGCAGTTTTTAAAATGTGGTGATTTATAGGGACTTTCTAATATATAGTGCCCTCAAAGCCACTTCAGAACTGAACTGGTCCATAAAAAAAGGCTTTTGAAATTTTCTTGAAAATGTGAGAATTTGTTGCTAAAGTTCAAAGCTTTGTAATGTCCTAGAAAAATAAAAGGATGTTCAAAAAATGATGGCAATCTAAAGTAGGCATATGGGATATGTAAACTAGTAAGTTTTGCAAATTCTCTCTAAATGTTGGTGTTTTTCCACAAATAAACACTGATTGTATTGACCAAATTTTAACACTAACTTAAAGTGCAATGTGTCATGAGAAAAAAAATCTCAGAATTGCTTGGATAGGTGAAAGCATTCCAAAGTTATTACCACATAAAGTGACACATGTCATATTTAAAAAATGGGGTTGCGTCCTGAACATGCCAACCAGTCCACGTCCTTAAAGGAACAGTGTCACCCCAAAAAATTTTTTAATATGTTAAAGATGTTAGTGCTTTATTAAAAACGTTTGGATTAATTTGTGTGTTTGTGTGTTACTTTTTTTTATTTTTACACTTTTTCTTCCCTATGGGGGCTGCCATTTTCTTTCCATTTCTGTATGTGTCGATTAACGACACATACAGACATTGAATACGGCAGCTCCAGTCCCATAGGGACTGCGAACAGGGCCCGTTCCATCCACTATCGTGTACGCCGCTGTGTGGGAACGGCGCATGCGCCGCTCCCACACAGTTCAATTTGAAATGCGCGCCGTCCGGCGCCATTTTCCTGTGGACCGGAAGTCGCGGCCGGACAGTAAGATTACTACTTCCGGTCGCGGCTTCCGGACTTGTGCACATGGAGCAGCGGCAGCAGACGGAGCGGATGGACCGGAGGGAGCGGCGGCAACTGGAGCAGGTAAGTTATTTCTATGTATGTTCGTGTTTTAGTGTGTGTTTACTACTGTATGTAAACCTACTACACTGTGTGTTAGCTCAAAAAATGGCGACACACAGTGTAGGAGGTTAGACCGTTCAAACCCCTCGTTTCTCCCGGCACTAGCCAGGATAAAGGAGGGGGGATTCTGAGAGCTCACTAGAGCGATGGATTTTTACCCAATTTTGCAGCATAAAGCAATGTGGTTGCTTTACCACATGCAATGCTGCAATTTTTGGAATGGCTCCATCTAGTGACCAGTGCTGGGAAATATTATAAATTGAATCCAATTTATAATATTTCCTGACTTGTGAAAAAAAAATAAAAAATTAGAATAATGTTTAATCACCTACACACTAAATGTTTAACTAAAAAAAAAAAAACATGTTTTGCTGGCAACACATTCCCTTTAAGGGGTTGATGAAATCCTAATCTGCATTAAAGTTTACACTAAATTAAGAACAAATGTTTGTTCCTCACAAAAGTGTCTAGAAAAGGGGGTGCGACTTAGCGGAGAAGTAGGTGTGGCATAAAATGTGCCAAAGTGTGCCAAACAAGCACTAAGCCTACCAAGAGTTGGTATAATGAAGAGAAACGTGTCTAACATGTCTAGCAAGATGTGCAAATTTAAAATACAACATGAACCACTGTGATAAATTTGGTACATCTTCAGACTGCCTGGTCAAAATCTTAGACAGCTTTGTAAATCTACCCTAAGGTGTTGATAAGAGTGTTGAGATTTGATGCCACTTGACAATCATTGTAAATTTTGCTTAGAAATAAAATAAACCTATTTGTGCTATTGCTTACCTAATAGATAATATTAAATCTTTTTTTTATCTAATTAGTTATTTACAGGATTACAATTGTTACACATTGGGGGAGATTTATTAAAACTGGTGCAAAATCTGATTTCACCTCTCTTTTTTTAGAAGCCTTTTTGGAAAATGAAAGCAGCAATCTGATTGGCTGCCATAGGCATATACTCCACTTTTCCATTGCACCAGTTTTGATATGTCTAGCCCATTCTCTCACTAAAGGGGTTATCCCATCGGAGACATTTAAGACATATCCACAGGATATGACATCAGTGTCAGATAGATGCGGGTCCCACCTATCTCTAGAACGGGGCCCCCTAAACCCAAAGAACTGATTGGTAGTTACGGAAACAGCGTAGCTCACATGCTACACTGCTTTGAGAACTGCCTTCCATTACTATGGCTGTTTTCGTAATTTATGGTCGGAAATCACACGCTTACGCCACAACACAGCCTAGTTGAATGGGCTTTAGGTTTTCCCTTTCTAAAAATAGGTAAGAGGTGGCTTCCGCATCTATCTGACATTTATGACATATCCGGTGGATATGTCAGAAATGTCTCTGATTGGAAAACCCGTTTAACTTTAGAATAGAAACATACAGTGAAATACACTGTATAAGATTAATGTAATGCCCAGTACATAACTGATCAACACTAATGTTTGCTGAATACATTCTCTATTTTATTCAAAAACATGAATAAATAAAAATTGGACTTTATATCATTCACGCAAATGGCTGTACCATTATGTCCCAATTGCAGTGTATTGAATGCAATAGCAGGTAGTAGTGTGTCTAGTGAATGGCACGGGCTCAGAAGTAATATACGGCCAACATCCCGCTGCAGCATCCAGAATTGGAATTATCTCCTGTCCCAGAAGTTTAACCCTGTAGATGCCATAGTCAACCGGGACCGCAGCATATAAGTGGCTACAGAGGGTAGGCCACCGATAGGCTTGCCATGGCTATATGCCTAAAAGGCCATGCAAAATATACGGCCTAATAGATAGCCTGTCGGCTTTACACTGATAGACAATAATGAGTACATAATGAGTATACCAAAGCATAATATAAGCAATCAGTAGATCACATTTTGAAGTCCCCCAGTGGGACTAAAACAAATTGCTAATCAAATGGTTTTATTTAGTAAATGTGTTAATATAAGTATGGTATCGCAGCCATCGTAATGACCCATATAATAAAGTTAACACATTATTTAAATCAGTGGATGAACAGCGTAGTAGTACCCCAAAATAGTGGCATTAAAAAAATATGACTTGTCCCACAAAAAACAAGCACTCAAACAGCTTTGTTGATGACAAAAAGAAAAAACAAACGTAATGTGCAAAAGTAGTAAAATAAAAAAACCTTTATAAATTTAGTACTGCTATATTCATAACAACTCGCAGAATAAAGTTAGCATGTAATTTTTACATCACAGTGAATGCTGTAAAAAAGAAACAAATAAAACAATGGTGGAATTGTTGTTTTTTTTCCCTCCCCCAAAAAAAGGTATACAATTTTTTTATACATTATATTTACCCAACAATGGTGCCAAAAATTAGAACTTGTCTCGCAACAAATAAGCCGATGAAAAAATGTAAAACTTATGGCCCTCAGAACACAGTAAAGAAAAGGCTAAAAAAATCGCTACGTCCTCAAGGCCCAAAATTGCTGCGTCCTGAATTTATTAAAGCCTTATAACACAAAATGAGTGATTATCCCAAGTTAAATATTTATCAAATGATAATTGGTTAAGAAAACCCTTTAAATAATAATTAAGCTTAATCGTTTACTTGCAGTATACAGTATGTTAATGTCAAAATGTATTGAAATATTTTCTTGTCCATTAATTAATTTAGCTATTGAAAAATTACATACTATGAGTTGACACATTAGCTTTGTTTCAGAAGTCAATCTTATTGATCTTGTTTTATTGACAAAATGTAACAACCAGATAAGCTAACCGTAATCAAACCGTTACCATTCATTTATATATTATTTAATTGAGTAACTACTCAATAAAGTAGTTGATTATTTATAGGAGAAAAATGTGTTCATATAAATAAACCCTATATAAAAGAGGCCAGATATAGCTCTAACTTTCTAGTACACTGTTAAAGTCCATAACCACTGGTTGACTGCCTGTTGTAAGTTTTCTTGGTCCTTAACCCCTTCAGGACCAAGCTCATTTTGGCCTTCAGGACCAGACCCATTTTTTCAAATCTGACATATTTCACTTTATGTGGTAATAACTCCGGAACGCTTTTACCTATCAAAGCGATTCTGAGATTGTTTTCTCGTGACACATTGGACTTTATGATAGTGGAAAAATGTGGTCGATAAATTCAATATTTACCAGTGAAAAACACCAAAATTTTGTGAAAAATTGCAAAAATTAGCATTTTTCTAAATGTAAATGTATCTGCTTGTAAGACAGGCAGTTATACCACCCAAAATTGTTGCTAATTAACATCCCCCATATGTCTAATTTAGATTGGCATTGTTTTTTGAACGTCCTTTTATTTTTCTAGGACGTCACAAGGCTTAGAACTTTAGCAGCAATTTCTCACATTTTCAAGAAAATGTCAAAAGGCTATTTTTACAGGGGCCAGTTCAGTTGTGAAGCGGCTTTTAGGGCCTTATATATTAGAAACCGCCAAAAAGTCACCCCATTTTAAAATCTTCACCCCTCAAAGTATTAAAAACAGCATTTAGAAAGTTTCTTAACCCTTTAAACGTTTCACAGGAATTAAAGCAACGTAGAGGTGAAATTTTCAAATTTCATTTTTTTTTTTGCAGAAATTCATATTCAATCTATTATTTTGTAACACAGAAGTTTTTACCAGAGAAACGCAACTCAATATTTATTGCTCAGATTCTGCAGTTTTTAGAAATATCCCACATGTGGCCCTAGTGCGGTAATGGACTGAAGCACCGGCCTCAGAAGCAAAGGAGCACCTAATGGATTTTGGGCCTCCTTTTTATTAGAAAATATTTTAGGCACCATGTCAGGTTTCAAGGGCTCTTTCGGTGCCAAAACAGTAGAAATCCACAAAAAGTGACCCCATTTGGGAAACTACACCCCTTGAGGAAATTATCTAGGGGTATTGTGAGCATTTTGACCCCGCAGGTTTTTTGCAGAAATTATTGGAAGTAGGCCGTGAAAATAAAAATCGTCATTCTTTCAAAGATAATGTAGGTTTAGCTAATTTTTTCTAATTTCCACAAGGACTAAAGGAGAAAAAGCACTGCCACAATTGTAAAGCAATTTCTCCCGAGTAAAACAATACCCCGCATGTGGTTATAAACGGATGTTTGGACACACGGCGGAGCTTAGAAGGGAAAGAGCGCTATTTGGTTTTTGGAGCTCAGATTTAGCAGGAATGGTTTGCACAGGCCATGTCGCATTTGCAAAGCCCCTGAGGTACCAAAACAGTGAAAACGCCAAAAAAGTCACTCCATTGAGAAAACTACACCCCTTGAGGAATCCATCTAGTGGTCTAGTGAGCATTTTGCCCCCACAGGTGTTTCATAGATTTTATTAGAATTGGGCAGTGAAAATAAAAAAAATCCTTTTTCTTCAATAAGACGTAGCTTTAGCTCCAAATTTGTAATTTTCTCAACAAATAAAGGAAAAAAAGAACCCCAACATTTGTAAAGCAACTTCTCTGGAGTACGGCAATACCCCAGACGTGGTCATAAAATGCTGTTTGGGCACACGGCAGGGCTCAGAAGGGAAGGAGCGCCATTTGCTTTTGGTGTACAGATTTTGCTCCATTTGGTTTCTGGGCGCTTTGTTGCATTTGCAAAGTCCCTGTGGGACCAAAACAGTGGATCCCCCCCAGAAGTGACCCCATTTTGGAAACAACACCCTCAAGGTATTCACCTAGGGGTGTAGTGAGCATGTTAACCCCACAGGTGTTTTGCAGAAATTCGTGTGCACACGATGTAGGAGAATGAAAATGGAAATTTTTCCTTAGATACGCCAATATGTGGTGCCCAGCTTGTGCCACCATAACAAGACAGCTCTCAATTATTATGCGGTGTTTCCCTGTTTTAGAATCACCCTACATGTGGCCCTAATCTTTTGCCTGGATATTCGACAGGGCTCAGGAATGAAAGAGTACCATGTAAAATTGAGGCCTAATTTGGCGACATATAAAGTATTGGTTCACAATTGCAGAGGCTTTGATGTGAAATAATAAAAGAAACCCCTGAGAAGTGACCCCATTTAGGAAAATGCACCCCTCAAGGCATTTATTAAGAGGTGTAGTGGGCATTTTCACCCCACGTGTCTTTTCCATAAATGATTGCGCTGCGGAAGGTACAAATTAAAATTTTTCCCTAGCTATGCCAATTCAGTGTCAAATATGTCGTGCCCAGCTTGTGCCACTGGGGACACACACCCAAAAATTGTTAAAAGGGTTCTCCCGGGTATGGTGATGCCATATATATGGAAGTAAACTGCTGTTTGGGCACACTGTAGGGCTCAGATGGGTGGGAACGCCATTTGGGTTTTGGAGCGTGGAATTTGCTTGGTAATAGTTTTGTTTGGAGTATCACTGTTGTTTCCGTTTATAATGTGGGGCATATCTGAGCTGGGCAGAGTACATCAGGGGCATAGTCAGGTGGTATAATAATAAGGTAAAAAAAATAATAAAATGATCCATAGATGTGTGTTACGCTGTGATCGATCCTTTCTGCATAGGCCGGTGTCGCACTGATAAATGTCATTCCTTATCCCCCTTTTGGTCCACACTCCGCACCTTTGCAGTTTGGGGAATTTTGCCGGGAAAGTGTTGTCCTGGTATAATACGGACACCGTCGCTTCCAGCAGATATGTTTGGGCCCTCCCCTTCCTGGTTCCCTAATATTAGTGCCTTGATACATCGCCTTTTGAAACAGAAGAAATGTTCCCCTCGGGCCTTCACAACTGGATATTTTTCTTTCCTGAATTATTGGAGCCTTAACTTATTTTATTTTTTCATAGACGTAGTGGTATGAGGGCTCTTTTTTTATGGGACGAGCTGTAGCTTTTATTGGTACCATATTGGGGTACATGCCACTTTTTGATCACTTGTTATCCTTTTTTTGGGAGGCAAGGTGACAAAAAAAACAGCAATTCTGTCATAGTTTTTTTAGTTGTTTTTTTTATACAGCGTCCACCATGCGTTATAAACTACATGTTACCTTTATTCTGCGGGTCAGTACGATTCCGGCAATACCATATTTATAGAACTTTTTTATAACTTTTTGCACAATAAAATTACTTTTGGAAAGAGAATGTATTTTTCTGTCGCCAAGTTGTGAGAGCCATAACTTTTACATTTTTTCGTCGATGGAGCTGTGTGATGGCTTGTTTTTTGCGAAACGAGGTATAGATTTTATCGGTACCATTTTTGGATACATCTGACTTTTTGATCACTTTTTATTTCAATTTTTGTAAGACAGTGACCAAAAAAACAGTAATTATGGCAGTGTATTTGAGGTTTTTTCTTACGGCGTTCACTGTGCTGGATAAATAACATAATATTTTTATAGCTCAGGTCGTTACGGTCGCAGCGATACCAAATATGTATGGCTTTATTATTTTTTTCTATAATAAAGGACTTGATAAGTGAAAAAGGGCGATTGTGTTTTATTTTATTACTTGAAACTATTATTGTATGTTTTACAACTTTTATTTTTACTTTTTTGACACTTTTTTTGATACTTTTCTTTAGTCCCACTAGGGGACTTGAATGTCCAACTGTTTGTTTGATGTTCTAATACATTGCACTACCTATGTAGTGCAATGTATTGGAACTGTCAGTTGTTCGCTGACAGCAAGCCGATCAGGCTCCGCCTCTTGGCGGGGCCTAATCAGCTTACGTAATGGCAGACAGGAGTCCATTGTTAGGGCTCCTGTTGCCATAGTAACAGTCGCCAGCCTTGCCATCGCATGGCAAGGCTGCCGATTTTCTACAAACCTCTAGGATGCAGCATCACAATGGATCGCTGCATCGAAGGGGTTAATGCCAGGAATCGGAGCTAGCTCCGGTTCCTGGCGATAGATCGGGGTGTCCGCTGTAACATACAGTGGACACCCACTGCTGATGACGCCGGCTCAGCTTCTAAGCCGGAAGCTGAGGCGGCGCCATCTTGCCGATGGTACCGGAAGCCTCCTGGGCCCCGCCGACGACGGGGAATAGGAGGATTCCGTTACAGGCTGTTCGGGAGGTAAGCATTAGCCCTCCGATCGCCTTTGCAGCCACCGGCAACCCAGCGATCACGTTGCTGGGGTGCCGGTTGTTATAAACTCCTCACATGCTGTGATCTCTATTGAACGCAGCATGTGAGGGGTTAATCGGTCGGATCGGAGGCTAGCTCCGGTCCTGCCCGATTCCTCAGGGTGCCAGCTGTAACATAAATCTGTCACCCGGCGGTGATGTCGCTGGCTCAGCTCCTGAGCCAGCTTCATCTCCATCACGTACAGTAACGTGAAAATGCGGTAAGACACCAGTTTTAATGACGTTACTGTACGTGATCCGGCAGGAAGGGGTTAACCCTATGTCATTGTAAATTTAAAGCACAAGTTTAGGTTGGTTGCATAGGAAATCGTGTAGCCAAATATCAGATGCCAGGCTGCTAAATATAGCATAGCACCTGTGAGAGAAGATAAAAGCGTAATTTTACCCTAAGATGTTAATGAACACAAGTATAACATTTATTGTATAGTCATATGTTAACAAACTAAGTAATTGGGGGAGAAGAGCGTTGGTAAGAGTGGCGACCAAGAACCCAATGGTCACTCCGGCTGAGCTCTAAAGATTCTGTGTACAGATGGGAGAAACTTCCAGAAGATCAACCATTCACTGCAGCACACCACCATTCTGGGCTTTATGGCAGAGTGGCCAGAAAGAAGCCTCTCCTCAGTAAAAGACACATGAAAGCCCGCCTGGAGTTTGCAAAAAAATAACCTAAAGGACTCTCAGACTGAGAAGCTACATTCTGTGGTATGATGAAACAAAGATTGAACTTTTTGGCCTCAATTCTAAGTGTCATGTCTGGAGGAAACCAGGCACTGCTCATCACCTTCCCAATACCATTCCTACAGTGAAGCACGGTGGTGGCAGCATCATGTTTTGGGGGTGTTTTTCAGTGGCTGGGCCTGGTCAGGGTTGAGGGATAGATTAATGGAGCAAAGTACAGAGATATTCTTAATGAAAACCTGATCCAGAGTTCTCTGGACCTCAGACTGGGTTAAAGGTTTAGCTTTAAACAAGACAATCACCCTAAGCACACAGCCAAGACAACACAGAATTGGCCCAGCTAGAGCCCAATGTCCTTGACTGGCCCAGCCAGTGCCCTGACTTTAACCCAATCAAACAACTCTGGAGAGACCTGAAAATGGCTGTTCACCGACAGTCCTCATCAAACCTGACAGAGCTTGGGAGGATCTGCAGAGAAGAATGGCAGAAAATCACCAAATCCAGGTGTGCAAACCTTGTAGCATCATACCCAAGAAGACTGGAGACTGTTATCTCTACCAAAGATGCTTCAACTAAGTACTGAGTAAAAGGTCTGAATACTTATGTCAATGAAATATTTTCGTTTTTCCTTTTCAATTAATTTGCAAAAATTACTAACATTCTGTTTTCGCTTTGTAATTATGGGGTATCGAGTGCAAAATGATGGGAAAAAACTTGAATTTAATTTTAATTTTATTTTAGCACAAGACCTCAACATAACAACATGTGAAAAAAGTGAAATGGTCTGAAGACTTTTCAAATGCAATGTATGTGATTAATAGACTGAAGAGCAGGATGAAATCTGACACACTGTTAAGTTTAGGATATTTTTTACAAACAAATCTAGTTTCAAGTGAGGATACAAGTTTAAAGGAATCTATGGAACCCCATATTTCAGTAAGATTACATTTTAATTGGATTTTTCCTTAGAGACAACTAGTAGCTAATAGGATAGTTAAGATAGGTCTTTTAAAGGCAGGGGTAGTAAAAGTCAGTGAGGTTCTTCTATTTTGATAAGCTTAGTTGCTCACGGCTTTCTTCTGTCAGCAATTTTCAACATTCACCTTAATAAAGTATCTAAATGTTTTCAAAGTGTATTTGTTATGCACATATTTATTAGGGTATGAAGTATAATATTTAAAAATGTAGGTAGAGTTCATTATGAGTTGATGTTACATGAGAAGACACTATTTTATGTTAAAGTCAAACCGTTGTTTTAATTAACTTTACATAAATCAACAGTACAAGGCCGGATAAGAAATTGTGTAATATATCTTATGACAGAAAAATGTATCTTTCTCCGCTTACAGTTTAAGACTCTTTCCCCATCACCCCTGCCCCATGCACTGATCACTCATCCTCAATTCACTGATAAAATCCATTTTCAGTGAGGCAATGATGAGACGGATTATCAGTTTCATGGAGGGATCAGGTTGACAGGTAGGCCTAGGTGATGTACCGGCCTTATAAAGGTTTGTCGCAGCAAAGATGACATGAAGCAAGAGATTGCTTGTCAACTCAACTTTACTAAGCCAGTCTTCAATGAGACACCTGGTCAAAGCAGGAAAAAACACAAACTTCTCAATATGAAAGGTGCAGTCTTAGACACAATTCAGGCAGGTAGATAATGGCTGGCTGGCTTGGCTTGCTGTCACGGACAGGGCCACATGGTGCCTCTCTCTGATACAGGGGTTGGTCTGTCAAGAATTTAAATAGCAGCACTCATGGGCTGTGCATTTTTGGTGAATAAATTCACTTTATTTCTTTGAGTGCTGCTATGGTTTATGAGGAGAGGTCCCTCCTTTGAAGTTTGCACCTGCCGTGTGTTTTTTTGCTACAGTGCTGCTTCACATTTTTCTATTATCTGTGGTTGGTCTGGCAATATTTGACCTAGAAGGCTGCAACTGGCTTATTGTTTGCCTATACTGTACTTGTTTGAGGACTTCTGCCCGTACCCACCACTGCTCACACAACTATTGCACACAATTTCTGAGAGGGTCCAGCCAGTCAACATTAACTCGCTCCAGGACCACAGACTCAGGCCCTCATCGTCATTGTGCAGCTTTCCACACCCCTCACTCAGCTCTCTCTCTCTGTAGCACAGCTCAGGTTTTAACAATTTAGTGTCCATCATTTGCCCTTTCGATTAACAGTCACAATGTTACATTGCATTACAACATCAGTACAACCTTTTAAGACAATATCACTTACTGGGGGAAAACACAGTCAAAGGAAGACCATAGATAGACATAAGTGTAATATGTTTATCCAAGTAAAATAAAGGACTATCCGGCAACTCCATGTAATAAAAAATCTCCTTATTTAATGCAAAAAAAAACATGGACAAGCAGAATACATGCTTGTAGACATACAGACAAAAGATATAGCTTACGCGTTTCAGCCTACACTAACCCTTACTCATAGCATGTAATTAGGTTTAAGCACAATAGACAAAACTGACCACCGCTCCTCTTGTTTGCCACCTAGGGGGAGAAAAAAGCATGTAAAAGCACTTAAAGGCACAGTAGGTATTTAATATTGTATATTGGGGCATATATACAAATATATGTGACATCACTCAATGTCCTTTATAAGGGTGAGAACTCTCCCCACATTCTTACAAGGGCCACATCAGAACATGCATGTATCCTACAAAGGAATTTACTGCCAGTGGAAAAACATAGCGGTCAATGAGGTGACGATAATGTTGAAACCCTACTTGTCTGTAATAATAAAGAGGTGTTCAGTTTCACCAAATATAGAATATTATTGTGTAATGAAATGTTATACAATTTTCCGATATATTTTCTGTATCAATTAAGGATGGTTTTCAAGGTTCAGGATGTTTTTTGAATGTTCTTATTGAATGACAGCAGGCAGTACCTGTGGGTTATATATGGACTACAGTATTGCAGAGCCCTTTTTGGGGCATTATGTTTAACTATTTTAATATCATGTTTTTGTTAACTACATTCACATCAGGCTATTTTGTTTATACTAAGTTCATAAACTTGGATGTGATCGGTATTAGGATTACCCTGTGTGTCATAGAGACACAGGACCCATTCTCCGGTGAGCCGTCGGTTCAGCAGACTGACGGATTCAGTTTACAACAGCGCTATGCAGCTTCTATATATAGTGCATTGCAAAAAGAAAAGAGCATTTTTTTTTTTCCAATTCTAAATTTTTTATTGGTTTTACTACAAACATTTACAAAAACATTCAGATAAAATGTGGGATCACAATGAAGAAAAAACATAACATATAGGGCACAACCTAAACAGAAAGACAAAGCATCACAACCCATGAAGAGCACACAGTACGCCAGCATTCTGAGTAATCATAACGGGAAGGAACATTGCTTAAAAGTAATGGAAAATAATTATACAATAATTGGTCAACCTACAAATCCTAAAATGCACTGGCCACATCATGTGAGCACAATCACAGGAAGCAATGACCCCTCAAAGTAGACACAAGAAAGAGAGAAAGAAAGGGGTGGATAGAATAGAAGACAAACAAGGGCAAGGGAAAGACAGGGAAAGTTCATGGTGAACCTGGACTCCAAATCCGGAAAAGAATAGGTAAAAAAGAATCAGAAAAAGCAGCCATGCATCTGATAAATACCTGGGTGGAGCAAGCAAACTCTTCCGCACCTGTCTACAGTCCCCTCTCAGATGAAGTCTCATGAGGGTGGATAGGCACTGGGCCTCAAGCCACTACACTATGGTATGTGGAAGAAGAAGAGAGAAACAGAAGACATTGAGATCAAGTATCTGTATATCGTGCAGAGGCAGCCGGGGATTGAGCCAGGAGGAGTTCCATATGCTGTATCAAGGCAACCTCCTAAAACCATTCATCCAACAGTGGAGGAACTGCAATTTTCCACTTGCTGGGGATAACCAATTTGGCAGCCTGAAGGAGGTGCCTAAACAGGGAGCATTTGTAACTGGGTAGTGGCATAGGGAACATAAACAAATGGGCCGCCTTGGGAGAACTGAGGACAGAGACCCCAGAGACCTCCAGTATTATTTTAAGCACCGCCTCACAAAAACTCTGCAAGGAGGGGCAACTCCACCAAATATGAGACATGGATCCCCCAAACGCCCCACTTGGCCAACATGTGTCAGGCACAAACGGGTACCATTTATGTAGGGCAGAAGGGACCCGATATACCTAGAAATAATTTTGTGGCTTGTTTCCTGGGCTCGTATGGCTATCGATGCTTTCTGGGACAGGTAGAAAGATAGCCTCCATTGTGCATCAGAAAATGTCATGTTCAATTCAGTCTCCCAAGCCTTGCAGAAAGATGGAAGATGAGGGGATCACTGGGCTAGGAGTAATTTATAAAGTGTGGAAATGGCATGCGCAGGGGACCGAGTGGAAACACATAAGCATTTAAAATCTGTAAGCGGTCAGTCAAGATGAGCCCGGCGCTTAGTGGCACTAAAGAAATGTTGTAACTGGGAGTATTGAAACATATGACGAGGCAAAAGCGTTTCAGCTGGGCAGATAGTGGTTAATGGGAGCAAAGAAGAGTCGGATAGGACCTGGGTGAAGTACATGGGATTGATGGAAGACCTACCTAGGAATGAGAGATGCGCCTCCCCAGCAGGAAATGCTGGTTTGTCAGTAATAGGGATCAGTGGTCCCAGCGTGTCCACGAGTGAACCCCCTCTCCCAGAGGAATGCAGCGCCAGGAGGGTATGGAAGACAACAAAGGAGTCAGGTCTCGGTCTGTTTCCAGGCAGGGTCCATGGCAAAGTAGATAGGGTATGGGTGCAGAGCTGTTGGGCTAACCGAACCCAGAGTTTAGAGTCATGATTATGAAAGAAGTCGAGGACACGAGTCGATGCCATATAATAAAGACGACAATCCAGCAGACCAACCCCACCCACCTCCCTGGAGCGAGTAAGAATTGTCCTACTCAGGCGGGGACAACCCGTTGGCCAGATGAAGGATCCAAAAAAATGTTGGATACGTAGCCAATAAGAGTATGGGATGGAGATAGGGATCGTCTGCAGGAGGTAGTACAATTTGGGGAGGAGTGACATTTTAACAATATTTATACGGCCAAACCAGGAGAAATCCCTTTTATGCCATGAGGCGAGATCTGCGCGTAATTTGCCTAATAAAGGGGTAAAATTATTAGTAAACAGTTGGGATAGGTCAGAGCTTAGGCGCACCCCTAAATGAGTTATCCCCCTAGGAGGCCAGGAGAAAGGGAAATTACTTTTGAGGAGTGATACTGTCGAGGGTGCGAGGGACACATTCAGAGCCTCAGACTTGCAGAAGTTGATCTTAAAGTTAGACCATGATCCAAAACGGGACAGCTCAGACATCAACGATGGAAGAGATACATGCGGATTCGTAAGATAGACCAAAAGGTCAACAGCAAATGCAGAGCACTTATATTTTCTCCCACCTATGAGAATACCCTTAATATCCGAGCTGCCCCAGATGGAGGCCACGAGATGCTCCATAATGAGGACGTACAGCAATGGGGAAAGAGGGCAACCCTGCCTAGTGCCATTATGAATAGCAAAGGACGCAGACAGGGAGCCGTTTATTTTTAATTGGGCAGATGGGGATAGAGGGCCATAATCTTACCTGTAAGGGAAGGTCCTAGGCCTATATGTTGAAGAGTCTGGTGGAGGATATCCTATCAAACGCCTTTTCGACATCCACAGACAGGATCATGAGAGGGATGTGATGGGACTGGGTATGATGAATGATATCTAAGATTTTCAGGGTATTATCGTGCGCTTCCCGGCCAGGGACAAAGCCCACCTGGAATTAAATGGGGAAGATGTGTATTTAATCTGTTAGCAAGCAATTTGGCATATATTTTTAGGTCCACATTGAGCAAGGAGATGGGGCGAAAGCTGGAGCAGAGCTGAGGGTCCTTACCCGGTTTAGGAATGACCGTGACATGAGCCAAGGTTATATAGATCAGAATAGAAGGCATGGAAGCAATCCGCAATCTCGGGGGTCATGTGGACTACATGATCAGAAGGGGATTTAATATTTGGTATATGGGATTGGTCCAACTGAATCTTTAACGCCCTGAACGCTCTGGCTAACATGCGTTCGCTTTTGTTACCAAATTCATAAAACGTACTGCTACAAACTTGGAGTGCACGCTGTTGGGCCGAGTCTAACAGACGTCTGGCCTCTTGGCGGGCACTCTGTAACTCCCGTAAGAGCGGAAGAGAAAGCGCATGCTTGTTAGCCAATTCGAGGGAGTTGATTTTTTGGAGAGCAAGTTTCAGGGAATGGGCCCTTTCTCTTTTAGGACGTGCACCATATTTTATGAGGACACCACGGAGCACACACTAGAGCGCCTCCCACTGTATCATAGGGGAAGTGGCATCACGGGTATGATCGGACGTGAAGTGCTCAACCGTTTGCAACAGTTCAGCACCGCAGACCCTATCAAGGAGCAGGGTTTCGTTAAGTTTCCAGGACCAGGGACCCTAAGTGAGAAAAGGAAGGTGTAAGGTGCAAAACACCGGGGCATGATCCGACCATAATATATTACCTATGGATGTGGAAACAGGCCAGGGGAGGGCATGATGTTAGTAGAGGATATAGTCCAAGCTACTGTAGGTGCCATGAGGATTAGAGTAAAAGCTATAGTCTTTATCAAAGGGATGTTGAAGGCGCTAAACATCACATAGCTGAAGCTGTGAAAGTGCGCGTCGCACCCGTCTGATAGCACCATAGGCGAAACTGGAGCAACCAGTAGAGTTATCTAAAGTCGGGTCCAAGGTGAGATTAAAATCACCGCATAACACCACAGTCCCCCGTACAACAGGTAGGACAGTGTCTTTTAGCTGAAGAAGAAAAGGGACCTGACCAGTATTCGGGGCATAGGCATTGATCACAGTGAACTCACGCGCACCAATGTTTAGAACTAGGATGATATATCTAGCATCAGTGTCGGTGACAATATTGACGACCTGATGAGTGAGGGATTTATGAAGAGCTATGGCAACTCCACAAGATCTGGAGTGTGAATTGTTGCTAAAATGCCAGTGTGTGTAAAATTTGTGTCTAATAGCAGGGGAGTGACCCTCCTTAAAGTGTGTTTCCTGGAAACATGCAATATGTATCTTACGCTTATGAAGGTGGTGCAGGATTTGTGCTCTCTTCTCAGGCATATTCAACCCCTTCACATTGAAGGAGGCAACATTGAGGTCAGCCATGGACGTATGCAGAACCACATTCTGAAATGTTCCGGAAAGAGCAGGAGAGGTAGGAGTCCAGGATCACCACAAGTAAGAGGAAAAGAACAAGGGGGAACATTCTAGGGAAAGAAAACACAGCATGAGAGAAGAACAAAAACAACAACAAAAAAAAGGCAGCAACACAGAGACTGCCGCAAGAGCTAAATACATAAATGTGGAGGACCATAGAGCGACAACTGCACCCCGGAATGGTCCAGTACCTACGGGGGGAAGGTGACAGCTACACATGAGAGCCACCCGCTCTCCCCAGCATATAATAACATAAAAATAGATATAAACAGCTATTATTATAGAATCATTGAAAATACAGGGGAAGGCATATGATAGCAGTCATTAATACAAATTCTAAGTCTGAAAACAAACTAAACATCTCACAGTAAGCAAGAACAAAAGAAGACTTCCAGGAACTTAAAGAATCACGTAAGGCAAATTAAGTCCTGGAGTGGGCACATAGGTCTCCAAGCATCACAAGTCCTCAAGCAGAGCGGGCAGTGTCCTCAGACTATACAGGTTCCCAGCCGCGTCCACGACCGGACCATCTTCTGCGACCCCTCAAGGTACGACCCTCTATAGAATCCGGGCGTGAAGAAGGAGGGCGTCCTACATGGGATCCTCTGCCATCAGAGGACAACAACGAGGGCCACTCTTGGAGTGAGACGGAAGGAAGGCCTAGATTCCTGAGTAAATCCGGCAAATCACTGGGAGATCTCAGCGTGTAGGTGTGACAATCGCGCCTGACCATTAAGGCAAAGGGAAAGCCCCATCTGTAGACAATATCTCGATTCTGAAGAACCTCCAAAAGGGGCTTAAGAACTGCTCTTTGTGCCAGAGTGTGCCTAGACAGATTCGGCAGTATACGTATCTGTGTCCCATGGTGAAAAATGGTGGGCTGTTGTCTGGTTTTCTGCAGGATAGAGTCTTTTATGGCATAGAAATGTATCCGGCAAATGACATCTCTGGGCCGATTATCATCAAGGCTCAGTGAACAGAGGGCTCTATGAGCACAATCAATTTCAATATGGGTAGTTGGGGGGGCGGAGCCTGACCGCGGTACATGACAGTCGTATGATACCTTGTCTCCTGCTGTCGAGCACCTGAAACCCTGCTAATCCGGCCGTTTTTTAATCATGGGGAAGATGACAGGCAAAGAGAAGAACCGAGAACTCACACCGGCTCCGAAAACCTCACGGAACCAGCAGGACGTTGATAAGTTCTTCCAGAAGAACTTGCCAGCTTCTCCGGCGCGAGTATCTAAAATGGCGCCGGAACCACGAGATGCCGCCCAACACTCTGAGGACTCGGAGGCTGAAAGTGCTTCAGATACACAGGCAAGTGATGACTACCTTCCTATATCGAGGGGTTTTCTGAAGAGGGCCCTGACTATGGCTCTGGCACCAGTGGTTAATGAACTGGCCGACATTAAATCAGACCAGAGGCAAGTAGGGGACAGGGTGGAGGCCCTGAAGCAAGCACACCAGTCCTCCATTATCTTTCACACTGCATTGAAAGACAAGGTTCTTGCACAACAAGCTCATATTAACCAAACCCTGTTACAAATAGAGGATCAGGAGAATAGGAGCAGAAGAAATAATCTAAGGATACGAGGGCTACCTGAATCCTATCTCCCAGATGTATTACATACCACAGTCTCACATTTATTTGAATTACTCTTGGGACGGGACAGAGCGACGTCTATAGTAATAGAAAGGGTACACAGAGCCTTAAGACCGAAGCCAGCACAGTCGGACCCGCCGAGAGACATCATCTGCAAACTCCTGAGTTATGTGGACACTTCACTTATCCTTTCCACAGCTAGAGATAGAGGAGATCTCTCTTAGGAGGATTCAGCAATCCAGCTCTTTCAAGATTTGGCACCGTCTACTCTGCAGAAACGCAGAGTTCTAAAACCGCTAACGGATAAGCTGAGAGAATCCAAAATTCCTTACCGCTGGTTGTATCCTTTTGGCCTGGCCATTTCACATGGAGGTAAGAAGATGATGATCAGGCAACCAGGCGACCTCCGATACGTCTGGGGAGAACTGCATATAGCCCCGATGGACATTCCTTCCTGGTTGCCCATAGATGAATGTGATGACCTGCCCACTCTCCCACCTGCGGAAGTTTGGACCACTGCCGAGGCGACGAAATCACCAAGACACAAGAAACTTCTCACCAGATCATCCCACAACTAGGACTCCCATTGCACAGTCTCTGCATACTTATATTCTATATCCTTTTTGCGTTCTGTTAGATGGGTATACTACCATATGTATAAGAAAAGAAAAAAAGGGGACACATAAGTCCTAGATGTTACTATTGGCCGGTAACACTTGTTTTTCTCTGCCTACAAGGTTTCTGGTAGCTCCTCCGATCAGGGGTACCATTTTCTCTGCTCACCCACTTTTCCAAGCTTCCATCCTCTTACTTCTTCCCCTCCCCTCTTCCAACTTCTCTCTCCTTCCTCTCCCCCCCCAACCTACAGGTTCACATAGTCATATAAGGAATTATTTTATACAATATACATTGCTCGAGATGCCACGACGGCCTCTACAAAATCCTGGTATGATATGTCGTTTGATTTCACATTGTTTCCGTTTAGGTTGGTTGTTTGTTATACTGGTACCTATTCTACATGCTTGGTCTAAATTTTTCCACTCCTTAGAATATGGCTGAGGTGACTTTACATGTATGTACATTTAATGTAAAGGGTTGTAATTCACCACATAAGAGAAGTCATATCTTTTCTCTACTGTCTAAAACAAAGTCTGACATTGTGTTGTTACAAGAAATCCATTTCCGTTCTGGTCATACTCCGAATTTACAATATGGTCTCTATGATAAATGGTATCATGCTACTAGCTCCTCCTCTGCATCTAGGGGAGTAAGCATTGGTTTTCATAGGAACTCCACATTTCTATATGGAGACCTGCTGGCTGACCCAGAAGGGAGATACCTATTATTGAAAGGGAGTTATGGCACACAAAAAGTCACAATATGTAACCTTTATGCTCCGAATATTAATACCGTGCACTGGATGATAGAGGTTCTAGAGAAGGTCTCTGCGTTCACCGATGGTTTACTGTTTTTGGGAGGGGACTTGAATTTAGTTTTAAATCCACTTTTAGACTCCACTTCACAGCGGTCAGCGGTTTCTTTCAGGGCTCAGAGACTTATAATGTCATCATTAACACAGATGGGCCTGGTGGATGTGTGGAGGACTCTGCACCCAGACACTAAGGACTTCACCTTCTTCTCTACTGCCCATAGTTCCTATCAAAGGCTGGATTATATATTTACTCAGGATTCTTGCCTCCCACACATACTGTATGCCTCCATAGGTAATATAACGATCTCTGACCATGCGCCTGTTTTTCTCGAAGTTAAACTTGTGGGTCAAGCAGCAAGAGAGTGATCTTGGAGCTTAAATGAGACTCTGCTAGACAGTCAAGATGCGCTGTTGGCTTTGGAGGGGAAGGTGAAGTCTTATTTTGATACAAATAGGTCTGAAGATACTACACAAGCATCTAGATGGCAGGCCCATAAGGCCTGCATGAGAGGAGAATTCATAGCCCTAGGAGCATTCCAGAAAAAACAGCGGACCAAGCGAATAAGTGAACTTTTGTCTCAAATAGCTAAGATTCAAAAGATCCATAAGAAGTCCCTTGCTATTTTAGAACAGGACACGTTGACTAGCCTCCGTAATTCCCTTAAAGACGCATTAAACTTTAAGTCTGCCAAAGCCTATCTTCGTACGCAACACAAATATTACTCTCATGGGGACAAGGGGGGGGAAGGTTATGTCTGCGTTAGTTAAAAAAGCTAGAGAGAAAACCCAAATCAAATGCATAAGGACCGAGCAAGGCTCTATGTCTGAAGACCCATCTGTTATAGCTGACACTTTTGCTTCCTTTTATAGCTCATTATACAATTTACAAAACACCACTAAGACTCCTAACAGTGCATCTAGGGCACCCATCAGGTTCGAGGAGGGAAGTAGACAGGCCATATCAGATTTCTTAGGAAAACTTTCACTACCTACTTTGAATAAGGAAGATGAGACATCTCTTCTAGCCCCTGTCACTGCAGATGAGATTAAAAAGGTCCTGAAGACCATCCAGAATGGGAAATGCCCTGGACCGGATGGCTTTCCGATTTCCTATTACAATTTTTTTTTGGGCGTTTTAGGAACCCTCCTGGTTGAATATTTGAATTCATTAAATGCAGGTTGTCCTCCACACCCACAGGCCCTTGAAGCGCACATAGCCATCCTACATAAAGAGGGTAAGGATCCTCTTCAGTGTGCGAACTACCGTCCCATTTCACTCCTAAATACTGATATTAAATTGTGGGCAAAATTATTGGCGAATAGAATGGCACTAGTTTTACCAAAGTTGATCGCACCAGAGCAGACTGGATTTGTGAAGGGAAGAGAAGGGAGAGATAACTCCTATAGAGTTTTACATGCTATAAATTATGCAAAGAAATTCAATAAGCCCTTAATTCTGCTAGGTACGGATGCAGAAAAAGCCTTCGATAGGGTGGACTGGCAGTATATATGCCTCACATTGATAAAATTTGGATTTCCTTCAGCGTTTGTGGAAGCAGTTTTTACTCTATACGCCTCGCCTTCGGCTAGGGTGAGAGCGAATGGGTTATTGTCCTCTCCTTTTGCAATAAATAACGGTACGAGACAGGGTTGCCCACTCTCCCCTACTCTGTTTATATTAACTTTAGAAACACTGATACAAGCTATCAGGCAAGATACTACCATTAAGGGACTACAGGTGGAGAATAAGGAGCATAAGGTGGCCGCTTTTGCGGATGATATGCTCTTACTTATCTCCAACCCTATGTCTGCTTTCCCTGCTCTATTAAAATTGTTAGAGGACTTTGGGACCTTATCCAATTTTAAAATCAATCATTCCAAATGTGAGACTCTAAATGTTACAATGCCTACACATGTGGTCACTAGCCTCTCGAGGAACCTCCCGTTTAGGTGGGCTCCAGAGTTCATCACTTATTTGGGGGTTAAAAAATCTAGCAATTTACAGAATATATATCATCTTAATTTTCCCCCTCTGCTGAAATCCGTCTCAACTCAGTTAAGGGAACTAAGGGTGCCAATGATTTCATGGATGGGAAGGAAGAACTTATTAAAATCCTTTATCGTTCCTAAGTTTCTGTATCTTATGCAGGCCGCCCCGGTCTTCATCCCTGCTACCTTTTTCACAGAAACAAGGAGATTGTTCTCTAGATTCCTATGGCAACAGTCTAGACCTAGAATCTCTTATAGACAACTGACACTTCCAAAAGCAAGAGGTGGATTTGCTCTCCCAGACGTACTGGGCTATTACCAAGCTATACAACTTAGATCACGTTTGGAACTATTGTATGGCTCTCATATGGCCTTAGCTAAACAAATTGCTTTGAGGAGTTTCAAGACTCAGACCCAGATAGCTTTATGGGGAAGGGAGAGTGGGTTGGCGAAGATGGATAGAGAGGACCCATTGCTGAAGGGCATACTGTCCTTGTGGAAACTTTATACGACACCAATGTTCAAAGTCTCGTTTACCTCGCCTTTGATGACGGCAAACGTGCTCCCGTTCATTCTTTCCCAACGTTTTGATGACCCCTTGAACTTGTGGAGATAATTGAAAACGACTCCAATAGGGGATCTCTTTAAAGGGGGTAAGGTACCTACAATAGAAAACCTCCAGGCCTTGGGAGTGGGACGACTTTGGTCCAGGGCACAATATAATCACTTTAAAGGTACTTGTTCAGAATTTATGAGAAGGTGCCATATTACTGGTTCCCTCTCTTGGTTCGAGGCCTTGATGAGTTCGTCTCCCTTGCCCAAAAAACTGATTTCCATTCTATATAATAATCTGCTCACATATGATGCAGAGGAAAAGCCTTCATTTCTTTGTGCTTGGGAGCGAGACTTGAATATGGTGTTCTCCCCACAGGATACTTCAGCTATACTTAAGAGATCTCATGGTTTATCCAGATGTACTAGAACTCAGGAAAACGCCTTTAAGCTGCTTACAAGATGGTATAGGTCCCCGGATATAGTAGCAAAAATGTATGATAATATATTGGATAGGTGCTGGAGATGTGGGAGTTCTCCGGGTAACCTGCTACACATCTGGTGGTACTGCCCTATTATTAAACCGTACTGGTCATCCATTGAATCGCAGGTTAACACGATTTGTAACACGTCCATCACACTCACACCCTCTCTAATATTAGTAAATTTTCCATCATCTGACTGTTGTCTTACTAGATTTGATTTGGCATCACTGCTCATTATGAGAGCTAAACTTCTTATACCGATAAAGTGGCTAGACAAGACACCCCCTGACATACCAATGTGCCTCAATAGAGTCCGGCAAATGTTTCGGCTGGAAGAATTGTCAAGCTGGGAATCTAGAACACATGACAAATTCATACAACTATGGGCTCCGTGGTGCACTTGGGAGTCGACTCCAAAAACATGACCAAGTATAATCTCTTATCTTGCAAAGGTTCAGGTTTTGATGTCTTTAACTCAAAAAGTGTTATTTTTTGATAAATTCAAGAGATACCTGTTGCAAAGGCCCTAATTGGTAGAAAGGAGTACCATTTAGTTTTTGTTTTCGTATACTTTTCTTTTCTTTTTATTTTCTATTTTCATCTGTTGTTTGGATTCCATTGTGTCACAGATTATACATGCTAATGTGAGCCAGAAACGTGATGGAACTGTATTTTGGTTTTTCGATGTACTTTATTCTACATACTGCAATATGTTTTGAGGTCCTAATAGACTGTACATGTATGGTTGATGATATTGTTTTTGTTGTACAAATTTTCAAAAATAAAGATTTTAAATAAATAAATATGGGTAGTTGGTGGATGACCCAATAACGTATTGAAAATGGTGGACAATGTGGAGAAGAGATTGGATGCAGGAATAGATTCAGGCAATCCCCTAATATGTATGTTGTTTCGGCGATTACGGTTCTCAATGTCATCAAGATGTTGTTGCAGAGTGAATAATTGAGCAGAGTGATGCTGCAATGTGGATTGCATGGTGACAATTGTTGCATTGTCAGTGACACGGTCGTGAGCAAGGGTATCAACTCTCGCAGAAAGTGAGAAAAGTTCAGCTCGGAACTGTGAAAACTCCAATTTACATTCTTCCACAATCTGTTTAGCAAAGGAAGTCATATCCGCCCCAGTGGGTAGCATTTGGACCATCTGACGAATGTCCGAAAGGATACAGCAGTAGCACTGGCCAGACCGGGAGACGTCACACACAGGCCGCGGTGGCCATTTAGGAAGGCCTCTTCGTCTGGGGCCTGGAAGCCGACTCCCCCATCACGGAGCGAGGAGGGAAGGATCCCCTGCAGTGATCCTGGAGGAGATAAGGAGACCTCCGATGATAGTGGGGGAGTATCCCCGGCGCACTGGGGCAGCCCAAGTATTAGAGCCGGGCATCCATCCTGCCAACGTATGTCGGGCCGTGGCGCGCCCCGCAGCTGCATGCCAATTTGCCTCCCGAAGTATGCCCCAATAGGGGATGACGGCTGTACAGGGGGAGGGCTATCTTGCCTTTTTTGTTTGCCTTCCCCATCTGGAAAGCCGGAAGGTAGCTGATGTGGTTGAAGCTGGTGGAGGAGCTCAGGGAAGCACGTCTTCACCCATCCATAACTGGCCACGCCCCCCTTAAAAATGTTTTTAATCATATTACACATTTATTTAAATTTAAAAAGGGCTACAATGGTTTACATAGCCTTTAAAAAGATGTATTTTGATTGCTAAAAAGTTAGGAAATGAAAGGCTGATGTTTAATATGCCAACAAATGATTGAGTATAAGAGTAGATTTAACATATTTATTTGAACTGGTGAATTTGCAATCTGACAGGTTCAGGCAATTCATTTAATGAGTGAGAACATGTCTTCAGGGAAATAATACAAGTGATCCTGTAGCAAAAGGTCAGTCATTTTGTAAAGGATACCCATGAGATGAAGCTTTGCTTAGACATGGAATCCAAGAAGCTGTCTTCAACATTTGTTTGTTTTACTTCCAGCATCATAATTGTGATCTGCAAGCAATGCACTCTTCAAAATGCCAATAAACACAATTTGCAGCTCAATTCAGTAAGAAATCTCTATTATGCAGGACAGAATCAATGAACTATGGCTTTGCGCACATTTATTCAAGAGTAAATACTCCACAGGAATACATCAATACTAAACAGAGCTACAAAATAAAGTTAAAGAGCAAATAGCACCATATAATAAGCCCTCATGTAGTCATACTAGAGTTTATTTAATAATACATGGAGAATGGGCAATGATGATACTTGATACTGCTTGATGATACTATGACTTTATGCACAATTCAGAAACTGATCATTAAACCAGAAATTAAGCTGTAGACTTAAAAATAATAATTGTGTGATGTTCTTACCTGCTATTTATTTCCTTCGGTGTAGGCTGCTTGGCTAAACTTATTAGGGGGTATAGCGATAATCAGTGATTAAGCTTAATTGAATTATATATGTCTCAGACTGCTGCTGTTTGTCTCCCATATTTTACACTGCCGCTCTACTTGTTTAAAGTTGCTGTTGTATATAAGCATAAGCTCAACAGAAAGTTAATACAATGAGAACTAATTTACATTACAGGAAGAGCAGCTGTATCTTAAAAAGTAAAAATAATGTTTAACAAAATGTCTTTACAAAGTTTATTAACATACTAATACATTCAACACACATTCAAATATTTACATAGCCTTTAAACTTAAGTTTTCTCATTAAAACCACCCCATTTTAGATTGACAGGAGTTTTGCTTCAGCTAAATATTTGCAGCTTTATATTTTAAATGTACTATTATATGCTGACCATTACATGGTCATATATGCTGGCCAAATATGTAATACGTTGATAGGCTCCTTGTGGGCAGTTCTCCGCTATAACTAGTAGAGTGGGATCCGAGAAGGCAACCTCTCTCTATAATGTCCATATGCACTAATAAGGCATATGGAAAGAGGTTGTCTTTATGACAAAACAGAAAATATACAAGAAAAATTGGTCCGCTCACCACTCATTTGAAGTAAGGACGCCACATTCCATAATTGATCGGTGCATGGGGAGTAGGTAGAAATCCAAGGAAAAAAGTTAGAGGTCCAGCACACGATATAGCTATGATTAAGAACTGAAAAGTTTGAAACGCGTAGGCATTCTCTACCCGTGATATTTTAATTTCTTGTTTTAATTTTGACGTAAATAAACAGTTTTGTATTTTTTCATATCATATCGTGTGCTGGTCCTCTAAACTTTTTTTTAATGAGAAAACCCCTTTAAAAGTCACACACAAGAAAATGATTTTGAAACCTTAGACTTAAAGCTCCTGTAGGATTCAGGGAATCAGAATGGTGACCCCCACGGCACCCAGAATGGAGCTGCTACCCGTGAAATACAACACCAAGTAAGTCAATACACCTAACTACCTTGCCCCTCATCACATTTTTGAACAGACGGTGGAAAAAAAGCTGGTGTGCTTCTTTAAAGTGGTTGTCCAGTTTGGAAATCCAATTATCATATACTCTAATAGGGAATTTTCGTTATATATAAGGGGATCATCTATTCAGGATTCTTATCTCTTGGCTGGAGCTGAGAGCTGTTACAAAGAGTGCACCTCACTCTGGAGGACCTATTCTGTCCTGCATTACATGGACAACCTATTTATTTCTGCAATTCTTAATTTCCCATGTGGGGTTGCTGCAGGGAAATGAAACACTTACTCTCAGGTTCCACCATAGATTTCAGCTGATCTCTGAGGGTCCCAGCAGGGGAACAATTTGTGAGCTGTTTATTGTCAAGGGACCCTTCTCACAAGTTTGGATTGTCTAAAGCGGAGAATCTCTTTAAGAATTGATTTATAGCATAATAAACAGTACTGAGCAAAAGTTTTAGGCAGTTGTGAAAGCATTCTTTCTTTGCAGCATTTTTCCACAGCTGCCGAAAACTTTTGTACAGTCCTGCATACATACTGTATATCTAGATCTTTACCATACATTCAAAAGTATGTCCATGCTTTATGATTTTATGTATTCATTTTTTAACTATTTTATGGATACACTGATTTATTTCAATATATATATATATATATATATATATATATATATATATATATATATTGTGTATATACAATATTCAATATATATATATTGCATGCATTAAAGGGTTTTCCAGTTCCGGCAAACAAAACTTTTTGTTTTTATAATAAAAAGTTATACAATTTTCCAATATATCTGCAAAATTTTTCCCAGTTTTCAAGATTTCTTGTGGTAATTCAGTAGTAAACTTCATTGTTTACTTCAAGGGGATAAAAAAAACCTTCCTTGTTCATGTGATGATAACATAGGTGGGTGGCTCATTTGAAGACATCTCTGATAACTGCACTGTAATGAGCTGTGCCCCTGTGTGTCCAGGACAGATTTTTTTGCTAGAAGTAAACAATGTAGATTTCTACTGAATGACAACAAGCAGAGATCTTGAGAAATTGTATAACTTTTCATTATGCAAAGAATAAGCTTTGTTTGCTGGAACCGGAATACCATTTTCATTTTTTTTCTAAAAAAATAAAGGTTCCCACGTTCAGTACAATATTCTAGAAAGTAGACATTTTTTTTAAATAGTTATATGTGAAGAATGCAAAAACTAGATTACTGTAATGAAATTTCATGCAATATTTGTTGATAAAATAGTTACAATATACCTTTGCATAGAATGTACTTAAAATGCATTGCTTTCGCTAATTAAAAAATAATACAGTTAAGATTTGAAAAGATTGTTTTCAGTTTTCACCTCTGGATTTATCATCTCTCAAGTAGAATATTAAAATGCCTATGGCAAGAAATATTAAAATTGTGAAGTGTAAAAATGCTATGAATATAAATCAGAATCTTGTGATGAGATAAATGTGGTGGAAAGTGAATGCATGAGATATTTAGGGGTAGAATGCATCCCCAAACTTCTAAGCTCTGTCTGATATATGCGTCTGATTGGATCGTAGTGAGATGCCAAAGTAGCAAAACTCTTACCTTCTTGTAGTGTATTACATTTTCAAAAATGTCATGATAACCAATTTTAAACATCAGCTGGAAATTGCATTTAGTTTTATCAGATATGTTGTCATTTTTCTAGAAGCACAGACGTTATTTAGATTTGATGCATATCTGTTTTCTGTTTGACTGATTTTAAGTGAACTATTCCTGGGAAATGACAGATAACAATAAACACATGTTGGAATCTACATCAGAAATTTTTGTAACTATAAAAATGTGTAGCTTTATAGAATTCAAAGATAAAGCAAAATCATCGAACTACTAGACAATGTTTATGTACATCTTCTATGAAACATAAACAAAAACAAACATAAATAGTCCCTAAACTGTAAAAAAAAACTGTATAACAACTCTAATGTAAATTGTTATTTATTCGTTTTTTTGGGGGGATAATGGAAAAAAACGTAGTGCATTTGTTCAATATCATTCAAAAAGACCCATAGGTGAAGAAATAAAAGGGTTTTCCAGTTATAAGAAATTGATGACCTATCCTCGGGACTCTCAGCACCCTCGCCGAGGTCTCTTACTTTTTAAATTCCCCTGCTGCTCCAGTGGCGAGGCACCGGTGGTCCCTGCCAGTCCTGCAGCGATGATGTCACTTATATGAGTCACTTGACTGCTGCAGACAATCACTGGCCCCAACGGTGATGCATGTACGGCATTGACTGCAGCAGTTACATAAATGATTCATGCAGGACTATCAGGGACCACCAGAGCCTTGGTGCTAAAGCCGCATGGGGATTTAAAACGTGAGTATCCTTTTTTTATTTGACAACATTTACTGCAATTACTGAATTCTTAAACCTCGGACAACCCCTTTAACTACTGTATACACAAATAGCTCCATATGACAGATCAGCAATAGTCATTAAACAAAACTTTTAATAGCCATCATTAAATCATATAACAAAAACTGGATATATTACCAGTGTGAAGAAAGTTAATGGTGGATGGGGACAGGTCTCCCTTAAATATCCCCACATAAGGCAAAAAGACGGGAGACAGTTTATGGTCAGAGGTTATTCCCTGATGAAATGCTTATACGGATGTAGCCATCTTTATCTTGACTCTGATAACTTGCTGCAGCGTGATATCACACAACAAAAGCCATTGAAAAGTCATTGAAAAAGTCAAGATAAGAGATCTAGCCACTGTGTATTTAATGCATTAAAAGTCAAGGTAAAGACTGCTACATCTGTACATACAGTTTATCAGCATTAGAGATTAAATTTGTGAAAATTTGCTTTGGTGACAATTTGCCAATGGATGAATTTCCTATTATGAAGCTTTATTTTCACCATGTGAAATAATGGTGGCTAATATATTCTCAGGGAATTTTCTCATATTTGCTTATCCTTAGTATACAAGGCATCTAATGTTCATGTATCTGTGGGACTGAGCCTCTTACGCATAATTGCCATGCTGGCCCACGTGTATTAATCTTTCCATTTTTATTGTGCTTGTAGTAGTTTTATTGCATATTTTTTTTTACAACAAATGTGTCGCACAACATTTGTTTGATTTGTTGCATTTTAAATTGCAGAAATTGTGGTGTTATTGGTTTAAACTTGTGGCTTACATTTTAAGCCAGCCTGCTGATGGCGTGCAGATGAGAAAATGGTTCACAGCTGTTTATACATATGTTCCAATGTCAGTAAGTTGTTATCTCTTACAGTTTTCTGCCCCAAATGCCAGTTACTAAAATTCATGTTTAACGTATTTTTACAAATTTTGAATTAAGGGGTATTCCCATCTCAACCTTTACCTGGGTCTCCTAGCCACCGCTGCCTTCCACTTCCTGCTTTGTAGCTTTAATGGTGGGACTCATGATTTTGATAGACAGTTCAGACCGCTGGCCTGAACTTGCGCGCTTCCTATGCCAATTTAGATTATCCCCATAGCAGTGGTGGTTAGCAAATCTATTCAATGACTCCAGGGCTGCTACTGCGCCTGCCCTGGAGCCGTCCATACAGCTCTATCGAGCTGTAGAGATTTGGCCGGCCGGGAGCTAACCTGCATGCGTCAGGAGGTGCGCACCAGATACACCTGCCATTCTCTTTATTAAACAAATTAACGAAATGGCGCGGTTTCATGACCGCAGCAGTGGCCATTTCCCTGGGAAACAAGCTACAAATAAAGAGGGGGTAACCAGGGTAAAATAGGAGATGTCTAAACTTTGAAAAGATAAAACGGTATTTAGAAAAAGTCATATATTTGGTTTATCTATCATAATAAATTTGATGAGGAAGATGGGAATATCCTTTTGAATGTGTTTTAAAAGCCTTATCCCTTTTGCATCGAATGTTAAATGATCACCGTTTTGAAGGACAAAGGGTATTTTATGTTTTATGTTTAACTTTATGTTTTCATCTTTGTTAACTACCACTAGCTGAGACTTTAAGGTCTTAGATCTGCTGTAAATGTACTGCTGCTGTGTAAACCACTGTATATCCTTTCTCAACACTCCAATGGCGAACTTTAGGATACTAGGCTAAAATCTTTTTCTTTTTTTTCTTTTTAAAAAAGCTATTCAGTGTATGTTTTCCTTTCTAATGTAAAGAAATAAATGTATGTTGCATACCATTCCATGCAGTGAAAAAAGTAAAGAATCCATCATTTTAGCGTAAAGGCTTTAGAAAGATAAGAAGAGCAGAAGAATCAGAACAATCAACTCGAATCTAGGAATTTTTCTGTCCCATGGGATTTACTTTGGTATGTAATGTCAGCTCTCCAAAGAGTGCTAAACATCTGTGTTGCCTTTTGTTTTATTTTGGGTATTATAATGAATCATCAGATATTGAATATCTCCACATTACAGGGATGCTGAGTTTAAAAGAACTCTTTACCAGTCTCAAAACATTCTGCATGAACAGCAGGACTATTGCTGAATGTTTCTATATTACTCTGGAAACCAAGTTAATGATCACATTTACATTTTTACACAAAAGCAAACACCTTGTGTGGTTACAAGTTCTATATCTGTTATAAGAATACTCATACAATGGTTCTATTCACATTATCATGCATCATTTCTTTAAAATTATCCTACACTATTGCTCTTCAGCATATACTATAATTAAACTTAGCCTTAATTTAATACTATTGCTATTTGTGCACACATTCTAAAAGATACTTATAGATTTCATGTACAATAATATTTATCTGCTATGATATTTTGTCTTCTACAATGAAGATTGCTAACTTTCAGGGCTTATTCAGATGTGGCGGAAATTTTCCGCTACAAATTTTGCCACAAATTCGCAGCCCGTTCCATACTTCCCCTACCCGGCTATGACGTAGACATACGTCAAATGTCGGGAAGGGGTTAAGAATTGCAGATGAAACTATAAAATCTCAGTCTGTTCCCTTCCTATCTTGGATGGGTAGAATTTTTTTTATTAAGGGTATTCTCCTCCCCAATTTTATATATGCATTCCAAATGTTACCTATAAAGTCCCAAAAACCTTCTTTATTAAAGCCAACTTTATCTTATTTAGATATATATGGAACAACAGAAGACCAAGATTCAACTCGGGTACATTAACATTACCAAAAAGTCATAGTGGCATGGTAGCTCCAAATTTCCTCCTATACCACCAATCATCTATTCTCACCAGAACAATCAACTGACTGAGGAGGCCAGACCATAATGTTTGGGTCTTGATCGAAGAATATCTCTCTCCACTACCTCTCAGAGCGGACCTATTGTCCACCTCTGAGTCTATATTGAAATTTGCCTTCTTAAACAAACTTACTAAGGAGACCCTTAAGGCTATGTCCATTTATGTGGACACATTATGACCGGCTCCCTCACCCTTGAGCCTTTTATCAGATCTGGCTGAATTCTATACCGATAGAAGTGACTACTGCTTAGTTGAAAACATATAAACCTCCCACATTTCACTGGACACCATAATTAAAAATTGTACTCTAATCCCCTCTCCCGAATGACATTCTATACCTACTCTCTTAAAGCAACACTTTCTCCACTATTCTTTACTAACGAAAGTAATAACAACCTACATAAAAAAGAAGACCTATGCAGAGACTCTACCCTATATGAAAAGATGATATTTCAGTCTCCATACCCTAAAAAAGGGTTTTCTTCTTTGTACAATAACTTGCTCATGACTCGCTTGCCGCTGGAGCGTGCATTCATTTCTCTTTGGGAAAAAGACTTGAACATGGTCTTTTTCCATAAAAAAAATTAAATGCTTCTTATAGCCCATTGTGTAAGAGACCAAGAAAACTAATTTCAAAACATTACTCAATGATACACCATTGGGGCCAAGACTGAAAAACGGTACCTATCCATACCTGGAACTTGCTGCAGATATTCTATGGATAGGGGAACTGTAAAGGGAAGCGTCCCTATATATATATATATATATATAGTATGTATGTGTAGGTATAATACATATAATGTCTCATGAGCCAGGGCTGTAGAAACACAGCCCTGGTCATGAATACGGCGGTAAACAAAGCAGGCCAATTAGCATTGCCCTGCTTTGTTTGGAAACTATGGAAACAGGAGATCTCCTGTCTCCATTTCAAATCTCCCGCGCGCACGGGCGCTCATGAGTCGGCTGGTGATACATTATCACCAAGCCGACCCATGCTAGCCGGGGCGAGCGCCACTCGTCCCCCGCTGCGAGCGTACTAGCAGGGTTAAATAAATAGCCCTGCGTCGGTACGCTCAGCAGCTGAAGACCACTCCACCAACGAGGAGCAGCTGGGACCTTCCTGCCTCCCACACCACCAGGGACCGGTTCACCTCTCCTGTCCTGCCTCTGCTCCTGCTCCTGCTACTCTCCTGCTTCCCTGCTCCTGCTACTCTCCTGCTTCTGCTCCACCAATGACACGCTAAGTATCAAGTGTAGCAACAGCTACACTTAACCCTCTCTCTCTTACTGTCTCCTCATGCTGTCCCTGAAGTTAACCCTAGCTCTCCCTAAGTACTGTCTCTAAGTTAACCCTTGGTGCCCCTGAGTCCCTGTTAACCCTTGGTGCCCTTGAGTTCCTTTTAACCCTTGCTGCCCTAAGTTAACCCTTGCTGTCCCAGAGTCCCTTGTAGTCCCTGAAGTTAACCCTTGCAGTCCCTGAAGTTAGCCTATTACTGCCCTGAGTTAACCCTTACTACCCCTTGCAGTCCCTGAGTTAACCCCTTGCTGAACCCTTGCAGTCCCTGTGAACCCTTGCAGTCCATGTGAGCCCTTGCAGTCCCTCTTTACCCTTGCTGCCCTAAGTACCCTGCAGTGACCCTTGACCTTCACATCCCCAGATACACAGAAACCAATTCCCCTTGTTCATCATTATCCCTTATTAACCCTTAGTGTAAAGGGAACGTTATATTACGAGGCAGTGAGACAGAGATAGTGAGCATGTGAGAATTACAAGTAACTTATGTGTATTGTAACGTAACAGTATTCATATGTATGTTTAGGTAAGTGGGTGGCGGTATAATTAGGATTGTCATACCGTGTTTATACTGTACTGTGATTAGTTACTGTATTTTATATATGAGAGTGATTACTGTATGTTAATAAAAATTACCTTCTGTCCCATGTACCTTGTATTTTGTGAATAATGTATTCGATTTTTGGTACAATTTCAATTTCATATACTATCTAATTTGGAATTTTGTGACGGTGCCTGGGGGGAGGGTTTGGGATAGGGTTTGTTTAATATGTTTTGTAATATATAATTTTGAAAACTTAAATAAAAAAATTATCTGATTTAAAAAAAAAAAAAAAATTACCTTTATTTACTATACGGTCATATTCCCATGAGTAGCAGCAAAAGCAATTAGATCGATGCTAGTATAAGGAAAAGGTAGGGGAACTAGGCATAACCCTAGTGACCCTGATTATAAAGGAGGTAGTAATAGTGGGTGACAGTAACCAGTGAATCCCGGTGTTACCGCCACCCTTTAAAAGGAACATACCTGCATATTTGGTGGTCCTGCCCAGGTCTCCAATCTTTTTGGTTAGACGTAACATCTCTAACCTCCTGCAACTGTAATATACCCAACTCGTTGACACCGGAAAACATTTTACTTAACTTGCCACTAGGCAATCATAGCAAATCAATAAATACGCTATTACTGAACTTGCTTGCAAAACTCTTTATTCCAACCCTTTGGAGATCTGAAACTCTTTATTCCAACCCTTTGGAGATCTTTGACAAGTCCATAAATAGTTAATGGATTAATAAGAATAACTAATTATACTGCCTTGAGAAATTAGCAGTCATAACCCTACACAACCTTTCCTCCTTTCAACATATATGGAAACCATTGCAAATCTAGTGCAAATTTCCAATATACCTATCATCAGTGACATCCATGTCCTCCTAAAAATATTACTTATATAACTATAATCACATCAGAACATGTGCTACAAAAATAGCTGAACATTTATCAATGTTTGTAATATTCCTACTATCCTCACATCACTTCTGGGAACATATAAAAAACAATAAGTTACTAACTATCGTCTTTGCCATAATAGGCATACGAGATAAACTATACGTCAATTACTGTACGAAAGATTTTTGTATCTCACGTTGTACTCATTCATGTTTCTCTATCTGGTACATTCAAATGTTGATGCTTCGCATTTTCTTGAGGACTTTAAATATCATATGTGCTTTAAATCAATATACTGCTGTTATGAATATGTTGTATTATCTATACACATGTTAATAAAAAGAAATAAGCTTTTGATTTATTATTGCACAGTTTTTATTTGATTTAAGTTCTGTTGGCCTATTTTTTTTTCAACTATTTGCTGCTGAAAACGGCTGTATTTTCCTGAAGAAAAATACATTAAGCAAAGAGAATTGTGTACTAATTGCTTCATGTTACGAAATAAACTCTATTGAAATGTTACTCACTATCACTTAAATCTCTTGCTTTACTAGTTCCCTTTTTCAAAGAACCTTGTAAACTGAACGCAATAAAGAGAAACAGTGAGTAATAGTATCCTACAGATAAAAGAGTTAAACAAAATTCCTGGATGTCAGGGCTCTTTCACACATCAGTATTTCAGTTATTTCTTTGTATCAGTATTTGGAAGCCATGAGTAGTAGGTTCAAAACGCAGAAGAGGTGCAAATCTTTCCATTATCTCTCTCTCTCATATATATATATATATATATATATATATATATATATATATATATATATATATATATATATATATGTATGTATATATATATATATATGTATGTATATATATATATATATATATATATTGTTTACTTCTCTCTCTCTCTATATATATATATATATATATATATATATATGAATTTCTTTTGTCTGTTGTCTGATGTCTGTTCTTTATGCACGGCCAAACGACTGGACCAAACTCCGCCAAATTTTGCACGTAAGTGAATTACGCGCTTCCGAAGGTTTATAAACTGTATATACGTACTGGGCTTGGGTCTGGGGCTGTATTTATGCACCGAGCTTGGTTCTGTGGCTGTATTTATGTATTGAGCTTGGTTCTGGTGTTGTATTTATGTAATGAGTTTTGTTCTACTACTATATATATGTACTGAGCTTGGTTCTGGTGTTGTATTTATGTGCTTAGCTTTGTTCTGGTACACTGTTTGCGTAAGTCCCATATAACTGAATGGTAGTTACGGAAACAGCGTAGCTCGCATGCTACGCTGCTTCTGTAACTGCCATTCACTACTATGACTTATGGAAAGTCCATGTTCAGGATGTGGCCGAGAGGCAGAGATAGCAGAAAGAGATAGTACAGGGTTTAGGGGGCCCGGTTCTAGAGATAGATGCGAGTCCCACCTCTGGGAACTGCACCTATCTGACAGAATCCACAGGAAATGTAATAAATTTCCCTCACGGGAAAACCCCTTTAAAGTGTAACTAAACTTCTAAAAACTTCTGACATGTCATAGTGAAATGTCAGAAGTTTTGATTGGTGAGCACTGAGACCCCCATAGATCGCTAAAACAAAGTGGCAGATGCGCTCAGGTGACCGCTGTGCCGCTTCATTTCTGATCTGCTTTTGTCGGAAAGCCGAGAAAGCGGTGTACGGACGTACACCACACCGGGGAATGCCTATCAGTAGCGAAGCGGCGCCGCATTTAATCGTGCGCTTCTGCCGCTTCACTTTAGCGATTGGTGTGGGTCTCAGTGCTCAAACCCCCCACTGTCACTATGACATGTTAAAAGTTTAGTTACACTTTAAAAAGAGGTGTTATGAAAAATTTGTATTATTATTATTAGTAATATATATATATATATATATATATATATATATATATATATTTTTTTTTTTAATAAAACAGTCTATCAGTGTGTTTGGTGCAACTTTCTAAATACTTTTTATTAAAAATGATTTTTACTTTTTTAGATACAGCTGCTTTATATCCTGAATACAGAGCAGCTGTATCTAGTGCTAAAACTGTATCCGTCAGGTCAGTGGCACTGACGGGTACAGTGTCAGTGGGTTGGGGTCAGTTGAATTGCATGTTAGGTGGAAGGAGGGGGACCAAGTTGTGTCAACAGCCCAGGGCCCATGGTACACTTAATCCGCCACTGCGTATCCGCAGGGAATTCCGGGTGAAAAACTGCACCAAATGTCCACTGTAGAAAACTTCAGTATTATGCTAGAAGGCCAGCCTCTTGGGATAAAGTTTCATCCCAGGAGACCGCTGCAGCCTGTGATTGGGATGAAACGTCATCCCAGGAGACGGGCCTGGAGGAAGAAACACATTTTTCTGGGTAAGTATACGATTTTGATCTGTTTTTTGGTTGCGTTTTTTTTCTGCGATTCAGCCACAATAAACGTAACAACTGCTATTTGTTGCGGTTTTACCTCCCATTGAATTTAATGCGGAAATACCGCAACAAATGAGCAGCATTTACGCAAAAAAAATTAACTTGCTGTGGAATAAAACTCCACACCGCATGTCAATTTATGAGCGTTTCTTACGCTCACTTTACACAGTGGGTAGATGGGATTCTTTTTCTCTCATCCACTTTGCTGCTACTGTGTTATGCTGCGGGTTTTCGGCAACAAGTTCCGCTGCGGAAAATCCACAGTGTTTATGCAACGTGTTACGCTGACCCTAAAAACTTTAGAATTTTTATTTTATTTCCATTTAATTCAAGTCTGCAGGGTGTTTTGTAATGTGCGTTATACCCCCCTCCCCCCCACCTACATAAGTAGTGCAATGTATTAGAAAAAAATCTGACATTTGGACCTTCAATTCCCCTAGTGGGACTAAAGAAAAGTATAAAAAAAAAGTGAAAAAAAAAGTTGAAAAAATAAAATAAAAGTTTCAAGTAATAAAATAACACACAATCGCCCTTTTTCCATTATCAAGTCCTTTATTGTTGAAATAAATAAATAAACCATACATATTTGGTATCACCACCTCCGTAACAGCATGAACTATAAAAATATTATGTAATTTAATCCACGCGGTGAACGTTGTAAAAAAAAACATAAAAGACAATGCCATAATTTCTGTTTTTTGGTCACTTTGCCCTACAAAAATTGGAATAAAAAGTGATCAAAAAACCGCATATATCCAAAAATGCTACCTATAAAACTATAGCTCGTCTCGCAAAAAGCCCTCATAAAGCTCCGTCGACGCAAAAATTAAAAAGTAGTTTGTGCAAAAAGTTGTAAAACATAAAAAAGTGCTATAAATTAGGTTTCACCGGAATCGTACTGACCCGCAGTATAACGTTAACATGTAATTTATAACGCATGGTGAACGCTGTAAAAAAACAACAAAAAAAACTATGAATTGCTGTTTTTTTGGTCACCTTGCCTCCCAAAACATAGAATAAAAAGTGATCAAAAAGTCGCATGTACCCCAAAATGGTACCAATAATAACTACAGCTCAGCCCGCAAAAAAACAGCCCTCATGCCACTCCATCTATGAAAAAATAAAATTAGTTAGGGCTCCAATAAGTCAGGAAATAAAAAATATGCAGTTGTGCAGGGATGGGGGAGCATTTCTTCTGTTTCAAGCGGCGATTTATCAAGGCCCTAAAATTGGGGAACCAGGAAGGGTAGGGTCCAAACATATCTGCTGGAAGCGAGGGTGCCCATATTATACCAGGACAACAAAGGTGCGGAGTGTGGACTAAATGGGGGATAAGTACCATTTATTAGTGTGACACTGGCCTGTGCATAAAGGATTGGTTCACAGCGTAACAAATATCTATGGATTATTGTATTGTTTTTTTTTACCTCATTATTATACCACCTGACTATGCCCCTGATGTACTCTGCCCAGCTTACATGTACACCCACATTATAAACTGAAATACCAGTAAAACTCCAATCAAAACTATTACCAAGCAAAATCCACGGTCTTAAAGCCAAATGGCACTCCCTCCCTTCTGAACCCGACAGCGTGCCTAAACAGCTACTTACTTCCACATATATGGCGTCGCCATACCCGGGAGAACCCTTTTATCAATTTTTGGCGTGTGTGTCTCCAGAGGCACAAGCTGGGCACAACATAATTGCCACTGAAATTTACATTTTTACTTTGCACCGCAGCACAATCAATTATGGAAAAGACCTGGGTTGTGAAAATGCTCACTACACCCCTTAATAAATGCCTTGAGGGTTGCAGTTTCCAAAATGGGGGTCACTTGTCGAGGGGTTTCTTTTACTATTTCACATCAGAGCCTCTGCAATTGTGAACAAATACTTTGTATAATCGCCAAATTAGGCCTCAACTTTGCATGGTACTCTTTCACTCCTGAGCCTGGTCGAATGTCCTGGCAAAGGATTAGGGCCACATGTAGTGTTAATCTAAAACCGGGAAACACAGCATAATAATTAAAGAGCTGTCTTGTTATGGTGGCACGAACTGGGCACCACATATTGGCATATCTATGGAAAAAAATCCCATTATCAATCTGCAACATCGAGTGCACACTAATTTCTGCAAAACACCTGCGAGACTAATATGCTCACTACACCCCTAAGTGAATACCTTTAGTTTCCAAAATGTGGTCACTTCTGTGGGGTTTCCACGGTTTTGGTCCCACAAGGGCTTTGCAAATGCGATGCGACATAGCTAGCAGAAACTAATCCAGCAAAATCTGCACTCCAAAAGCCAAATGGCGCTCTTTCCATTCTGAGCCCTACTGTGTGCCCAAACAGCAGTTTATGACCACAAATGGGGTATTGCAATACTCGGGAGAAACTACTTTACAAATGTTGGGGTTCTTTTTTTCCTTTATTTGTTGAGAAAATGAAAAATGTTGAGCTAAAGATACATCTTATTGAAGAAAAAGGATTGTTTTTTATTTTCACTGCCCAATTCTAATACAATCTATGAAACACTTGTGGGGGTCAAAATGCTCACTAAACCCCTAGACGATTTCTTCAAGGGGTGTAATTTCGTGAAAGGAGTCACTTTTGGGTATTTTCCACTGTACTAGTACCTTAGGGGCTTTGCAAAAGCGACATGGTGTCAAGAAACCAATCCAGTGAAATCTGTGCTCCAAAAGCCAAATGGCGCTCCTTCTCTTCTGATCCTTGCCATGTGCCCAAGCAGCAGTTTATAACCACATATGGGGTATTCCCGTATTCTAGAGAAGTTGATTTACAAATTTTGAGCTTCTTATTTCCCTTTATTTGTTGAGAAAATGAAAAATGTTGCGCTAAAGCTACGTCTTATTGAATAAAAAGGATTGTTTTTATTTTCACTGCCCAAATCTAATAAAATCTATAAAACACCTGTGGGGTCAAAATGCTAACTACACCTCTAGATGAATTCCTCAAGGGGTGTAGTTTCCTAAATAGAGTCACTTTTTGGGTGTTTTCACTGTTTTAGTCCCTCAGAGGCTTTGCAAATGCGACATTGCTTCCGTAAACCATTCCTGCTAAATTTGAGCTCCAAAAGCCAAATGGCGCTCTTTCCCTTCTAAGCCCTGCTGTGTGTCCAAACAGCTATTTATGAATACATTTGGGGTATTCTTTTATTTGGGAGAAACTGCTTTACAAATATTGTGCTGCCTTTTCTCCTTTAGTCTTTGTGGAAATTAGAAAAAAATATCTAAACCTACATTTTTTTTGAAAAAATTTAGATTTTAATTTTCACGGTCTACTTGTACATGCTCACTATACCCCTAGATAATTTCCTTTAGGGCTGTAGTTTCCCAAATGGGGTCACTTTTGAGGGATTTACACTGTTTTGGCACCGCAAGAGCCCTTCAAACCTGACATGTTGCCTAAAATATATTCTAATAAAAAGGAGGCCCAAAATGGTCTGTGCTTCAGTCCTCTACCACACGCCACATTTGGGGTACTTCCTAAAATCGCAGAACCTAGGCAATAAATATTGAGTTGCATTTCTCTGGTAAAACTTTCTGTTAATTTCTCCTCTGCTTTGCTTTAATTTCTGTGAAACGTCTAAAGTGTTAAGAAACTTTCTAAATGCTGTTTTGAATACTTTGAGGGGTGAAGTTTTTAAAATGGGGTGACATATAATATATAAGGCCCACAAAGCCACTTCACAGCTACACTGGCCCCTGTTAAAATAGCCTTTTGAAATTTTCTTGAAAATGTGAGAAATTCCTGCTAAAGTTCAAAGACCTGTAACGTCATAGACAAATAAAATAATGTTCAAAAAAACTATGCCAATCTAAAGTAGACATATGGGGAATGTTAATTAGGAACAATTTAGTATGGTACAACTGCCTGTCTTACAAACAGATACATTTAAATTTCGAAAAATGCTAATTTTTCGCAAAATTTTGGTGTTTTTCACAATTAAATACTGAATGTTTCGAGCAAATTTTGGCAGTAACATAAAGTCCAATGTGTTACAACAAAAATAATATCAGAATCGCTTGGATAGGTAAAAGCACTCCGAAGTTATTACCACATAAAGTAAAACGTGTCAGATTTGAAAAATGAGGCTCTGTCAGGAAGGTCAAAAGTGGCCAAAGCGGGAAGGAGTTAAAGGTGATAATTTTTATCACCCTACAAATGGACTAGGATTGGGGTGAAGGGTTGCTTCACCTGTGAAGCTAAAAATGGTAAAGCTTATGTGGGTCAAACAGCACCCAAGGTTAAACTACACTTAAAATAACACAAATCTAACATTAAAAAATTGAAAGAATTGAAATAGAAGGTGATGAAGCAAAAAAAAAAAAAGAAATAGCAATAAAAAAAGAAGTAGAGGGGAAAGAAATGGGACGCAAGTTCCATGAAACAACAGTAGGTAGGCTTTTTTTTTTTTTTATATGAATCATCAGATATGTGACCTGAGGTGGCTAATATTAGAACAACTTGAGGAAAAATGTGGTGAAGATGAGAATAGGTGATCATTACTACAAAAATAGGTGTTTTGGATTACTAGGTTAGAGACATTGGAACCCAAGGGGTTAAATGGAGCCTGCAGTTTTAAAGTGTTCCTGTGAGCAATAATGTATATTTTAGTACTTTTATGGATTATAAGAAAATTGCATGTTTCTTTGTAACCAAATGAGCTGTAAGGCTGCACTTGACCGTATTTTCGTCTATCCGAAAATATTCTCCATAAATACAGATTCGTAGTCATCCATATTTCATCCGTATATACGGAATGCTGTCTGTAAATACGGTCCGTATTGCCTCCGTATTTGATACGTATATACGAATCCGTAAAAACAGAGGGAGGCTGTAAATGATGTTACCAACATGTTGCATAGCAGCGTTTCTATAAATACGGACAGTTTACAGATCCACATCCGTAGCCGTCCGTATTTATGGAAGCGGCCATAGGCTTCTATGGTAAAGTCCGTGCCGTAATTATGGACAACTATACGACAAGTTCTAGAATTTTTTCAGGACGGACACCCATCAGTAAAAATACTGAAAGGAAGTCTGTGGCCAAAAGAGATTAATGGGACCGTAATCACGGTCTGTAATTATGGTTGAAATATACGGTCGTGTGCATGGGGCCTAAGTGTTCTCATGCGTACAGTATATTTTCTATATTTATATCATATATTTATATGTTTATTGTGTCTTTCACTATTTAAGCCACTCAATCTGCCTCACCTGCACGCGTGAGTAAAGGGAGTAAAGGGTCTCCCTAAACGTTATGATGAGGTGAGGAGGAATGAGACGGAGAACTCAGCATTCTCGGCAAAAGGAAATAAGACCGAAATCTGTCCAATTGAAGCGACTTAAATCTGTGGGCATGTCTTTTCACTACTTTCAAGCCCAATTAAGGTGTTGTTGTTGTTGTGCATATTTGATTGCTGGACTCTGAATACGATAGGAGCGCAGTGAGGCTCCTGATTGCAGGGCATGTGTAAAAGTTATCCACGGCTACTTTCACAAACAGTTTTGTATTGAAGTAGGGGCGGACATACCATACAGATATACCATACAGTTGCTATGGGGCCCTTAGAGAGAGGAGACACTGCCGTGGTTGGTCCCATCCCTTTTGCTACCGGGCGGCATTAATCAGTGAAGGACTCCCCCACTTTAGAGGAACCATAACAATTAAAAAGGTGATGAATTAGTCCAAGGGTCAAGGAACAAGCATGGAGGGAGAAGCAAACACCAGTGCTTCTGTGCTGGTTGCAAAGCCTATATCCATAATGCCAATTTTGATCTTTACTATGGAGCCTACTCTCTTCTATGTATGGCACTGAATGATAAGTATAGCACTAATTCAGATATATATATATATATATATATATATATAGATATAATTTTCTTTACATGTAATTCGGTGCCTGGTCTCAAATGTGTTTTTTTCTGTTCTGCATTTATGTTTAACCACTTATAACAATAAAGGTGCTTTTAGTTTGGTAGTCACAGTAACAACTCTGAATAGATTAGCAAGTTCATGGGGAAAAAAGGTTTTTAATTAAATGTTCCTAATTTGTCCGTCAGATAATTGTCATTCCGAGCAATTGCATTTTTACTTGTATTGGTTTATTTATTGCTTTATCCAATGTTTATTAAAGAATCTTGGTATTTTAGATAATGATACCCCAGAATCCTTGGGATATGTTAACTTTTGTTGAATATCTTCCATAAATATACTAATATGTTATATACAAAAGTGTTTACTCAATGGATTTAAATACTGTATGTTTGATTTTTTTGTCCTATGTGTGATAAAAAAAAAATTTCACCTACAATATTTATACTATCTACAGCCAGTATTGGTAGGCTGTAAAGCACAAAGTATAAACCTGTAGCACAGCAATTATTTGCAGCTAATTCTTTTGGGACATAAAATATATAGCTTTGCAATGAATTTCTTCAAGAGAGATATTTCATTTACTCCCTGGTGCCATTTGTGATGTTCCCTAACAGTATTCACATATAGCTTCCTATAGCAAGGTCAGCATGGTTCACTGTGAACTTACATTTTAAGGACTAGACTAATCAATGAGAAATCTTGCAACAAATAGATTTATCTTAACTGTGTATTTAGAAATGCAAGTACTTTATGTGCGTCTTTAAAATTGGGAATGTACTATATAAAGAAATATTTTGTAGCTTCTTTGGAAAATATTTCATATATATATACACAGTACTGTGCAAAAGCTTTAGGCAGTTGTTGAAAAATGCTGCAAAGTAAGAATGCTTTCAAAAATGGAAGTGTTAATAGTTTTTTTTTATCAAGTAATAAAATAAAAAGTGAACGAACAGAAGAGAAATCTAAATCAAATCAATATTTGGTGTGACCGCCCTTTCACTTCAAAACAGCATCAAATCTTCTAGGTACACTTGCATAAAGTCATAGATTTTATAGGATTATAGTCAGGTGTATGATTAACCAATTATACCAAACAGGTGATAATCATCATCATTTTCACATGTAGGTTGAAACACACTCATTAGCTGTAACAGAAACAGCTGTGTTGAAGTCTTAAAACAGGGTGAGGAACAGCAAAATACTGCTACAAAGGTGAGGTTGTGGAAGACAGTTTCACAGGTCCACCATTTCAAGACCGAGCACAGCAACAAGACACAACGTGGTTATACTGCATCATCAAGGTCTTTTGAAGAAGCACAAATAAATGGGAAATGTTGAGGACCGTGTTCGGCCAAGAATACTTAGTGCAGCAGATCACACATCAGACACATCATATATACTTCCCTTTGAAATATGAAGATGTCCAGAAGAACTGTCAGAAACCAGTGGGACCCAGGTACACCCATCTACTGTTCAGAGGTTTCTGGCCAGAAGTGGTCTTCATTGAAAAATTGCGGCCAAAAAGCCATACCTTTGACATGGAAACAAGGCCAACCGTCTCAACTATGCACAGAAATATATGAACTGGGGTGCAGAAAAATTGCAGCAGGTTCTCTGGACTGATTAGTCAAAATGTGAAATATTAGGCTGTAAGAGAATGTGTTTGTTCACCAAAGGGCTGGAGAGTGTTACAATAATGAGTGTCTGCAGGCAACAGTCAAGCATAATAGAGGTTACTTGCAAGTTGGGGCTGCATTTCAGCAAATGGAGTTGGGGTATTAGGTTTAGGATTAATGGTGTCCTCAATGCTGAGAAATACAGCCAAGTAGTTGTGCATCATACAATACCATCAGGGAGGCGTCTTATTGGCTCCAAATTTATTCTTCAGCAGGACAACGACCCCAAACATACAGCCAATGTCATTAAGAACTATCTTCAGCGTTAAGAAGAACAAGCAGCCGGGAAGTGATGAAATGACTCCAACAGAACCCTGATCTCAACAGCATTGAGTCTGTTTGGGATTACATGAAGATTAAAAGGGAAAAAGATGGCACTCCATAGATTGGAACTTTAGTGGGTTTAGATGAACATAAGTAAAAGCAGAACTGCTCACCTGGTCAGGATGTGCTGAGCAGGCACAACTCTGTGCATAAGTGAATAGGCTGAAATAAAACAAGCTGCTGCTTTCCCTGGCACCGGATCCGTGAGCAATGGCCGTAATTGGATACAAACAATAGGAAGAAAAAACAGGTCACTTGTGGCGCTGCTAAACATAACAAACAGACTTCAAGGTAAAGATAGCGGTATTTATTGGGAAATAACGGACAACGAACTTCAGCTCCAACCCGGAGCCTTCATCAGGTCATAGTGAGTTTCTAGGACCTGATGAAGGCTCCGGTTTGAAGCTGAAATGCGTTTCCCAATAAAGTACCTGGAAGTCCGTTTGTGATGTTTAGAAGCGCTAAAATCGCCCTGTTTTTTCTTCCAATTGTCTGCATGGGATTACATGAAGATACAGAAGGATTTGAGGAAGCTTATATCCATAGTAGATCTGTGGTCAGTTCTCCAAGATGTTTGGAGCAACCTCCCTGCTGAGTTCCTTCAAAAACTTTCTGCAAGTGTACCTAGAAGAATTGATGCTGTTTTGAAGGCAAAGGGTGGTCTCACCAAATATTGATTTGATTTAGATTTCTCTCCTTTTCATTTACTTTGTATTTTGTTAATTGATTAAAAAAAATATGAACACTTATATTTTTTAAACATTCTTACGGTACTTTGCAGCACAACTGCCTCAAGCTTTTGCACAGTACTGTATATCCCTGAAGAGACTTCTGAGCTGCATTATCTCACAGAAATCACATGCCATGTCTGTCTGAGAGTTGGAGGGGCAGGGAGCCACAAAAACACAGGTTACAGTATAGAAAGAATTAAAGGGAAATAGGACATAATTCAGAGGGAATGCCCACTGAGCTCTGAACTTGCAGCTTAAGAAGAAAATAATATAGAAAATAAAAAATTCAGAAAGCAGCCATAAAAACAGTGCATAGTGAACGTGTCAAAGCAAACAGATTTTTCTCCATGACAATGGTGCACATGTATTTTGTCCATCACATGAATATGGACAGAATTTTATCCCCTGGAAGTAAACAATGAATGTTCCTACTGCAATACAACAAGCAGTAATCTTGAAAACCATGTGAAATTAATATTGTTTTTTTTTTATAATTTTAATTATATAAAATAAGTAACACTACTTTGCTGATACTGGACAACCTCTTTAATGAGTCTCGTTAAAACTATATCTAAAAGTTCAATGTTTTAGCTTTAGTTGATGATGATGATTGACATTTTTTATATTATGCTTTTACATAAAGTTTATTTTACATTTGTTTATTTTGTGTTTGTTTTTACCAATTTGCATAAAAAGACTTTTAAATATAAATATTTTTTTTAATGACCCAATATATAACTAATAATAATATTTAGAAATATTGTTTATTCCAGCTTTATTCACATGACAGATCAAACAATAGCAACCTATAGCTTCAGACTGCATAATTCCCACATTAACATACATAAACAGCTTTTAATTCAAAGATTGACTTCAGCATAAGTGATTAGGCTGTGAAAACTATTCTGATATTAGCACCACAGGCAACCTCACCAACTGTGAATCCATAAGTCCATGAATTTACTTTCGCATCAGTGATGTTGTCCCTCTACACTACACTGGTCTATATTTCACATAGTTCTAATTGGTTGCATGTACTGTATTTTATTTCCAGTGCAGAATTTTCCCTCCAGTTCAAACCATTGGCTTAGATGTGATCAGTATCAGCTCGATCCTTTGTGTCAGAGACACGCAGGACCTGCTGTTACTGAACCCATCAGTGCCTCTGACCTGACAGATACAGGTTTCAGCACTAGATACAGCTGCTCTGTATACAGAATACAAAACAGCTGTATTTCAAAAAGTAAAAATAATTTTTAATAAAAACTAATTGGAATGTTGCACCCAACACACTGATATACATTTTTATTTAAAAAAAAAAAAAACAATTTCAAAGGTGTACATAGCCTTTAGGTTTTGTGGTGGTCAAAAGCCAGGCTATCCTTGGCACCTCCTTCTGCAGGGGTGGCTGATGCACCTTGCGCAGCTGCAGAGGTCACACACTCCAAAGGTTTGTATTCAATCCATTAGTTAAATTAATGACAAGATCAGAAGCCCTAAGCCAATGTAAAAGATTTTAGCCTACTTTCGTAGATTGTTCATTAACCCCTTCCCTCTTTAGCCACTTTTGACCTTCCTGACAGAACCTCATTTTTCAAATCTGACATGTTTCACTTTATGTGGTAATAACGTCGAAATGCTTTCACCTATCCGGGCGATTCTGAGACTGTTTTCTCGTGACACATTGGACTTTAAGATAGTGGTAAAATTTGGTCGATACATTCAGTATTTAATTGTGAAAAACACGAAAATATAGTGAAAAATTGCAAAAATTAGCATTTTTCTCAATTTAAATGTATCTGCTTGTAAGACAGGCAGTTATAACACACAAAATTGTTGCTAATTAACATCCCCCATATGTCTACTTTAGATTGGCATCGTATTTTGAACATCCTTTTATTTTTCTATGACCTCACAAGGCTTAGAACTTTAGCAGCGATTTCTCACATTTTAAAGAAAATTTCAAAAGGCTATTTTTACAGGGGCCAGTTCAGTTGTGAAGTGGTTTTGAGGGCCTTATATATCAGAAACCCCCAAAAAGTCACCCCATTTTAAAAACTTCACCCCTCAAAGTATTCAAAACAGCATTTAGAAAATGTCTTAACCCTTTACACATTTCACAGGAATTAAAGCAAAGTAGAGGTGAAATTTACAAATTTCATATTTTTTTGCAGAAATAAATTTTTAATACAATTTTTTTTATAACACAGAAGGTTTTACCAGAGAAATGCAACTCAATATTTGTTGCCCAGTTTCTTCAGTTTTAGGAAATATCCCACATGTGGCCGTAGCGTGCTACTGGACTGAAGCACCGGCCTCAGAAGCAAAGGAACACCTAGTGGATTTTGGGGCCTTATTTTTGTTAGAATATATTTTAGGCACCATGTCAGGTTTGAAGGGCTCTTGCGGTGCCAAAACAGTGAAAATACCCCAAAAGTGACCCCATCTGGGAAACTAGACACCTCAAGGAAATTATCTAGGGTTGTAGTGAGCATTTTGACTGCACAGGTTTTTTACAGAAATTATTGGAAGTAGGCCGTGAAAATTAAAATCAACATTTCTTCAAAGAAAATGTAGGTTTAGCAATTTTTTTTTCTCATTTCCACAAGGACTAAAGGAGAAAAAGCACCACAAAATTTGTAAAGCAATTTCTCCCGAGTAAAACACTACCCCACATGTGGTAATAAATGGATATTTGGACACACGGCAGGGCTTAGAAGGGAAAGAGCGCCGTTTGGCTTTTGGAGCTCAAATTTAGCAGGAATGGTTTGAGAGGCCATGTCACATTTACAAAGCCCCTGAGGGGACAAAACAGTGGAAACCCCCCACAAGTGACCCCATTTCGGAAACTACACCCATTGAGGAAATTATTTAGGGGTATAGTGAGCATTTTGACCCCACAGGTTTTTTGCATAAATTATTGGAAGTAGGCTGTGAAAATGATAATCTAAATTTTTTCAAAGAAAATGTAGGTTTAGCTAATTTATTCTCATTTCCACAAGGACTGAAGGAGAAAAAGCACCATAAAATTTGTAAAGCAATTTCTCCCGAGTAAAACAATTCCCCACATGTGGTAATAAACGGCTGTTTGGACACACGGCAGGGCTGAGAAGGGAAAGAGCGCCATTTGGCTTTTGGAGTCCACATTTAGCAGGAATGGTTTGCGGAGGCCATGTCACATTTACGAAGCCCCTGAGGGGACAAAACAGTGGAAACCCCCCACAAGTGACCCCATTTTGGAGACTACACCCATTGAGGAAATTATCTAGGGGTATAGTGAGCGATTTGACCCCACAGTTTTTTTGCAGAAAATATTGGAAGTAGGCCCTGAAAATAATAATCTACATTTTTTCAAAAAAAATCTAGGTTTAGCTAATTTTTTCTCATTTCCAGAAGGACTGAAGGAGAAAAAGCACCACAAAATTTGTAAAGCAATTTCTCCCGAGTAAAACAATACCCCACATGTGGTAATAAACGGCTGTTTGGACACACGGCAGGGCTTAGAAGGGAAAGAGCACTATTTGGCTTTTTGAGATCACATTTAGCAGGAATGGTTTGCGGAGGCCAGGTCACATTTGCAAAGCCCCTGAGGGGACAAAACAATGAAAACGCCCAAAAAGGGACTCCATTTAGGAAACTACACCTCTTGAGGAATTCATCTAGGGGTGTAGTAAGCATTTTGACCCCACAGATGTTTCATAGAATTTATTAGAATTAGGCAGTGAAAATAAAAACAGTCCTTTTTCTTCAATAAGACGTAGCTTTAGCGCAAATTTTTTCATTTTCTCAACAAATAAAGGAAAAAAAGAATCCAAAATTTGTAAAGCAATTTCTCCCGAGTACGGCAATACCCCATATGTGGTGATAAACTGCTGTTTGGGCAAACGGCAGGGCTCAGAAGGAAAGGACCGCCATTTGGAGTGCAGATGTTGCTGGATTGGTTTCTGGGCGCCTGTGGGCCCAAAACAGTGGAAACCCCCCAGAAGTGACCCCATTTTGGAAACGACACCCCTCAATGCATTTACCAAGGGGTGTAGTAAGCATTTTAACCCTGCATGTGTTTTGTAGAAATTAGTGTTCACTCGATGTTGCAGAGTGAAAATGGGATTTTCTTCCATAGATATGCCAATATGTGGTGCCCGGCTTGTGCCACCATAACAAGACAGCCCTCTAATTATTATGCGGTGTTTCCCGGTTTTAGAAACACCCTACATGTGGCCCTAATATTTTGCCTGGACATATGACAGGGCTCAGGAATGAAGAGTACCATGCGGAGTGGAGGCCTAATTTGGCGATTTACAAAGTATTGGTTCACAACTGCAGAGGCTCAGATGTGAAATAATAAAAATAAACCCCTGAGAAGTGACCCCATTATGGAAACTGCACCCCTCAAGGCATTTATTAAGAGGTGTAGTGAGCATTTTCACCCCACAGGTCTTTTCCATAAATGAATGCGCTGCGGATGGTGCAAATTAAAAATTTATATTTTTCCCTAGATATGCCATTCAGTGGCAAATATGTCATGCCAAGCTTATGACACTGGAGACACACACCCCAAAAATTGTTAAAAGGGTTCTCCCGGGTATGACGATGCCATATATGTTGAAGGAAACTGCTGTTTGGGCACGCTGTAGGGTTCAGAGCCGAGGGAGCACCATTTGGCTTTTGGAGAGCGGATTTTGCTTGGTACTAAATTTGTTTGAGTATTGCTGGTGTTTTATAATGTGGGGGTACATGTAAGCGGGGCGGAGTATATAAGGGGCATAGTCAGGTGGTATGAAAAAAAAATAATAATCCATAGATGTGTGTTACGCTGTGAAGCAATCCTTTCCGCACAGGCCAGTGTCGCACTGATAAATGGTGTAATTTCTTATCCCCCTTTTGGTCCACACTCTGCACCTTTGTAGTTTGAGGAATTTTGCTGGGAAGTGTTGTCCTGGTATAATACCGGCACCGTCGCTTCCAGCGGATATGTTTGGGCCCTCCCTTTCCTGGTTCCCTAATTTTAGGTCCTTGATAAATCGCCTCTTCAAACTGAAGAAATGTTCCCCTCGGGCACAACTGCATATTTTTTTATTTCCTGACTTATTGGAGCCATAACTAATTTTATTTTTCATAGACGTAGCGGTATGAGGGCTGGTTTGTTGCGGGACGAGCTGTAGTTATTATTGGTACCATTTTGGGGTACATGTGACTTTTTGATCACCTTTTATCCTATTTTTTGGGATGCCAGGTAAACAAAAAAATTCAATTCTGGCACAGCTTTTTTCGTTTTTTTTATACAGCGTTCACCATGCGTTATAAATTACATGTTAACTTTATTCTGTGGGTCAGTACGATTCTGGCGATACCTAATTTATAGCACTTTTTTATGTTTTACAACTTTTTTCACAATAAAATTACTTTTGTAAAAAGAATGTATTTTTTTTCTGTCGCCAAGTTGTGAGAACCATAAAGTTTTAATTTTTTTGTCGACGGAGGTGTATGAGGGCTTGTTTTTTGCGGGACGAGCTATAGTTTTTATAGGTATCATTTTTGGATACGTGCGACTTTTTGATCACTTTTTATTCTAATATTTGTAGGGCAAAGTGACTAAAAAACAGAAACTCTGGTAACTTTTTTACGTTTTTTTTTACGCTGTTCACCGCGTCCAATAAATAATACAATATTTTGATACCTCAGGTCGTTACGGTCGTGGCGATACCAAATACATATGGTTTATTATTATTATTTTTCAATAATAAAGGACTTGATAAGAGTAAAAGGGGGATTGTGTTTTATTTGATTACTTGAAACTTTTATTGTTTTCAAACTTTTATTTTTTGCACTTTTTTTACACTTTTTTATACTTTTTTTACACTTTTATTAAAGTCCCACTAGGGGACTTGAAGGTCCAACGGTCAGATTTATTTTTTTCTAATACATTGCACTACCTATGTAGTGCAATGTATTAGATCTGTCAGTCATTCACTGACAGCAAGCCGATTAGGCTTCGCCTCCCGGCGGGGCCTAAATCGGCTTCCGTAATGGCAGAGCAGGAGACCATTGTGTCTCCTGTTGCCATAACAGCAGTTGGCAGTCCCGATTGCCTGTCAGGGCTGGCGATCTGCTAGTAACCGCTACGATGCAGCAATCGCTTTCGATTGCTGCATCGAAGGGGTTAATGGCAGGGATCGGAGCTAGCTCCGGTTCCTGCCGTTACAGGTGGATGTCAGCTGTACAGTACAGCTGACTTCAACCGCTGATGACGCCGGATCAGCTCCTGACCCGGCGCCATCTTGCCGGCAGCTACGGAAGCCGATCAGGCTCCGCCGCCGGGCGGATCTTGACCGGCTTCGGTGCTAGGCAGACCGGGAGGCCAGTATTAGGCCTCCGGTTGCCATTGCAGCCACCGGAACCCCAGCAATTTCATTGCTGGGGCTCCGATGAGCTGCAAACACCTTAAGTGCAGCGATCGCGTTTGAGCGCTGCACTTAAGGGGTTAATGGCGGGGATCGAAGCTAATTTCGGTCCCCGCCGTTACAGTCGGATGTCAGCTGTAAGATACAGCTGAGATCCGGTGATGATGGCACCGACTCAGCTTCTGAGCCGGTGCCAAACATTTGACGTACATGTACGGCATTTTGCGGGAAGTCAATGCTTTCCATGACGTACATGTACGGCAAATGTCGGGAAGGGGTTAAAAAAAAAAAAAATGTGCTTAAACACATTTTTTTTTCATTTGGCAGGCTATGTCTGTGTCAGAGATGTAAAATCCTGGTATGTACAGTTACATGTAGAGAGCAGAATTGACACACATTTTTAATCTGGTTGATGGGCTATGTCTGTGCAGTGTCACAGATTCTAATAAAACTACAAATCTGTGTGTACAAACAAAGGAAATTCAGGCGAATTTCCCTTTTTTCTTAATCTTTTGAAGGCATTAATGAAGGATTTAGGATGAGCTGTTAGGGATAAAAAAAAAAATAAGTCAAGCCCAGAATTCGGCAAATAAATTACCTAATTCTAATGGCCATGTATTTAAATCGTTTAATTTACTTGATAGGTGTGGGGTAATATTTATTATCAAATGCACATTTCATTGTGCATACAATAGTTAAAAACAAAAAAATCTACACTTATTAGGTATCAACATGACTGTAATGACCTGAGGAAATGTCATAGGATATTTAATATTCACGCCACCAAAAAAATTTAAAATTACACAGTAGTTTATTTGTACCCCCAAAAATAAGATTAGTCCTGCAAAGCCTCATACAGATACATAAAGGAAAACATGTAAAAAATGATGGCTGCTGAAATCCAGAAAAGCAAAAACTATTTTTTTTTGCTGGTCATCTATTTCCTTTATGGCATCATCAGGTAAAATGTCGCTTAAGGGTGCAGTCACATATGGTAGATTTTGTTGCAGAAATTTTCTGCAAATGAAAATCAGTTCCATTCATCTGAATAGAGTTGTTTCTGCAGCAGTTGCATAGATTTCTGCAAGTTCAATTCCGAAGAATGGAACTGATTTTCAGTCGCCAAAATTTCTGCAAGAAAATCGACCGTAGGTGACTACACCCTTAGGCCTTGTAAACACAGTGCAGGTTCTGCATGCATTTTTTAAGCCAAATCCAGGAACGGAACCTAAACAGAATAAATAAATAAATGAAGGCATTATAGGTCTCCTCTCCTGAATCCAATTCTGGTTTTGGATTAAAAAAAATGCATGCAAAATCTCCATCAAATCTGAACTGTGTGAACAAGCTGGCAGGCCGTTCAGACTTAAATGTTGTATTATGTACATGTTCTACATGCTGTGTGGCTGCAGTCCAGACAGCTTTTGTAACAGACAGAGGCTTTGACCATTAAAGGGTTTGTCTCACAACTAACTGATTTTTCTGACAAACACTGGATAAACGTAGGTACTGTAAGGCTAATGATGATAGTTAAAGTGGTCATTTTTGCCAAACTTAAAATTATACACCTGTTTAAAGTCCTCCCAGCAGCTTCTTGTATTGTGAAGCTTTATCCAGGTAACCAGGTTAGTAGGCAGCTTAATCGGCCATCATAGAAGGGACTGCAGGTGGTCGTGTCCATGGACAACAGAGCTCAAACATAGAAGATGCCATGTATTCTATGCAGGAGGATAACTCAATAAAGGGCCTTTTCCTATACTACATTATATTTAGCTATCTGCTCATCTACCTATTGACCATCCCTTTAGTGGAAAAGTTATGTTAGGAATTAATATTGGTAGGTAGCATAAGGGGTCTATTTGTCTTTTTTTGGGCTTAAACACTGCGGCCAGATGTAACTTAAAAGTCTAAAGTAAAATATGAAAATGCCTACATATGCAGCATTTTGGTTTCTGACATTTTTGTAGAATTTTGGAGGTTAGTGGCATGTTGCAGGTATGATCTTTTTTATGGTGTAAGCCATCATAGGCTTCTCTATAGAATTTCAAAAACATTAAGAAAAATGCCTGTAAAAAACCCCTTTTAAAAACGCTTGCTGTTTTTTCTGGTTTTTTAAAACACTGAAAAAAACTATCGCTATTGATTGTGGCATCAAAATCGCGATGCCGTCTGCTGCAGCTGGGTGGCGCAGTGTCAAAGCTGCCCTCCTGTGGTTAATCATTTAGTCACAGCCATTGTGCCCTGAATTCACAGCGACAAACATGCACGTATATTCTCTTTGCGGCAAATTCAAGGAGGAAATAACAGCACCAGAATAATGGAGTGCAGAGCCCAAAAGGACTGGATCCAACCGTCCTAGTCACCAATGTACAAAGTAGAGATTCAGGGAGCACATTCAATGGAACAAAGATTTATTCACATGCACGGGTGAATAAATATTTGTTCCTTTGGATGTGCTGCCTGCATCTCATCTCTACTTTGTACATTCTCTTTGTGGTGACTATCCACTCTAAATAAAGATGAGATTCCGGAATATAAGTATTTAAATATGACTATTGTTTTTTTCTCCCTATAGATTTTAAGATGAAATCTGAGAAATATTTTATGTGTCAATTACAAATTATTACTTTTTACATACTTAAAAAGGACATTTTAATAACCTGACAAATATTCAAATGATAAATTACTGGTCAAAACATGTTTTCAGCTTTTTCTTAAAAATAGCTTCCTCCCCTTCCAAAGGTAAATTTTACCATGGCTGGTTAATTTTTATCATTTTGCATCAAACGTCTGTCTGTGACCATTCTCATAGGGTTTTGTCTTTAGGTTTTTTGTTGGATGTCACTTTGAAAAAGAGGGTAAAAAAAAAAAAAAGAGAAACTGTAAAATTCCTTCCTGTTCATAAATCTTAAGTTCTTTACATCAGTAAGCCTAGTATGGAACTCATTTATGTCTTTTTTCTACTATTTTTATACCTCTCCTGACCTCGGAGAATGCCCATCAGCACATTTTTTCTTCTCTGGGATTGTGTCAGGAAAGCACAACTGCATTTACTACAAGCAAAGACAATTTTACAGGCTTGTAAAGGAAGTTTATGTGAATGCAACATCCAAGATTTCTTTCCCTGTGAGACAATATACCTTGCCTAAACAAGGGGAGCTTCTACTCAATCGGTGATCAAATAAATATCTTGTTTATTAAATTTGATACTTTTTTCTGCACACAACCTTTGAAGCATATGTATTGCATATGAATCATTTTGTTCTCTTGAGTAATATTACAGCTTTGATTCAGGTATAGTAAGGAGTTCTAGAACATACTGAGGAAAATGTATTGCTTGAAAAACATACTTTTCAAAATACAGTATGTTAAAATTATGTTCCAGGAAATAATTGTGCTTCTGATATGTTTTTAATTATATGTAGTCATTAAAGTTGACATATTTTTAGATTGCAAGAATTAATTTGTTTCAAGTTCAAGTTCAAGAGCTTTTTTTAAATACAATGTTTTAACAATACAATATTGCTCAGCAAGATAATACCTGGCAATCAAGGCAGTAAAGAAAAGATGGAAAAAACATTGAAAAAGTAATGGGGGGGTTGAACAAAAAAAATTAACGGGGAACAGTCTCAGCAACTATCATATTATAAAATGCAGCAGAAGTACTTTCTAGTAGACAGGAACAGATCCAAGAGTCATGAGTTATTGATCATCTGGAGAAGAGGTAGAAATGTAAGAAGCTGTGACTTCTATTTGGCAAAGAGTGGTAGGAATCCAAGTGCTTGAATTTAATTTAGTCCTACCATGTGTTAGTGTAGCTAGCCTTATCATCTGAAGAAAAAACTATTTACTCTCTCATTCTATGTAAAACAGTTTTTAGCGAGGAAAGATGTGCTTTGCCGTCTTCAGAAGGCAGTATGTATGCTATGCCATGGACCTATTATATTTAGAAGTCATGAAGAGATAAAGGGCCCCATGAGTATTGGAGATAGATATGCGCAACATTTGAGAAATAAGGGTAAGAACCTGTGGCCAGTCAACGCTAACAGAGATACAATGTTAAAAGCATTTTTTTGTATCTTGTTGGCTATAAGAGTAATAAAATATAGCACTTTTACTATTGAGGTTCCCAAAAAATGTTGGTCAGCTACTTTTCCCATGTAGTGCAATACGAAAGAAGAGTGGGGGGAGTGAAAAAGATCATGGAGAAATGGAGTGCAAAGGACAGGAGGGTGACAGGCACATCTAGTAGAAGCTTGAGTTATGAGTAATCAAAGTAAACCCTAGGGAATGCCCTGCCTGAGTATAGCGGCGTGAATAAGAGTACTGAGTCCCACAGTCAATACATGTGAAAAATGCTAGGTGTTTTATTTTGTTCTGCCAAGAAATTGGTCAGCAGATTGTCCATCACTGGAACTAGGGTCCTATGGTGTCAATTAAAGAACTGGAATTATTTGTGCATTTCAGGGCTTGGACAATATTGTACAGGTGAAAAGGAAAGAAGATCCCGCGGGTAGCGAGGACGTTTTCTATGTCCAGGGAAAAGGGGTTGGGCAAGTTTATAATATTTTAAACATTTATGTTGCTCAACTTTTAATAGATTATTCATAATTAACGATCTCTGAAAGGTGATCTTAACTAATACATTACAATAATAAGAGATATAAAAACATCCCATTGGCCTATGTGGCAATGAGAGTTTAACGTAACACATTTTATAAAGAAAATTATTTCTGATATGATTCATAGGGTCATGCTGATATTTTGTAAACAATATACTTTGATATAATGTAAAGAAAGCATACATTTGTTATGGGCACATCTATCCGCTCATGGAAATACAAGTATATCATGTATCTCCTTGCATTGTGTATTGTGTCTCAACATAGAAAGATATCACCATGAGATTGTTAAGTGTAATGAGTAATCTTTATTTTACTCTTAAGGGTGCACACATGGCAGCTTTGTTGCAGAAATGTCTGCCACTGTCCCATTTATATAAATTCAATCACATAGTGTAGAAAGAATCGCATTATCATGGTCTCATCCTCAGCCCGTGCCTCCCACTCCCTTTGCCATATACTTACAGCTCTCCGGCCATTTAGTTCCTGGCCAATGGTTCATCTCTGACCTGGTCCTTACTGCTCACAGCCATCCTTGCCGCTGCTCTCCTACTGTTCCCCTGATGGCCACTAGAGTGCGCACACGTGTGATGAACTTACCTTTCTTAAAGGGCCAGCACACACCAATTCACCCACCTACTTAAGGTACCTGTACTTACGGTACTGTACCTTGCCCCATTACTTATTGCCTGAACAATTAGGTCCCCTTGTCTAGCTTTCTAGTACTGCTCTCCTGTGTTTTCTGTTGGACTTACTGTTACTGACCGTGCTTGAATTTGACCATCCCTTTCTGCTGTCTACCCTTACCTTTTGCCTGTCTACCGTGAAGATCGTCTGCCGCCTGCCCTGATCTCTGGCTTTGCTAAGTATTAGTGGACGTCTGCCTCCTGCCACGACCTACAGTAATACCAGACCCTGCATCTTGTCTGCTGTTATTATACCTTGCCTGTCCACATCGGATGTTGCCAACAGACAATACTCTGGGGGGTAGCGATCTGGGGATACTAGCAGCCAAGTACACATCTCCATACCGAGGCTAAAGGGTAAACACCCAGTTATACCTAAGACTCTGTTCCTAGTTTAGCCCTATGCCAAATTAGTTGGCAACACATTAGGTCCACCCCATCCTCTGATGGCATTGTGACAGTCAATAACTTCTATGGGTCTTGTGTCAATGATTGAAATGTATGAAACAGTTTTTCAGACATAGAAATTTTTAACAAATTTGCCGCACGTGAACATACCCCAAGAATTCACCCTTTAACCCCTGTACGGGAGACCTGGACTTCTCTGGTATAAGGTAGCAGGATGCAAACAGGAACCTTTGCAGGAAATAACTAAGTTACACCAAAGTTGCTCGGGCAGCAGGTGACCAGAGAAACAACCTTAAAGAAGCCCAGAGCAATAGGGATTGGTTAGGGTGGTTTGTGAATGCATGCATATTGCCCTTGTAATGCCAGGGCCAGGGAGCATGGGCACGTCCTAAGGGACATGCCACCGCGAGATACACAAAAAACGTGAGGAGGGTAAGCGGACTGGCGACGGGGACCACCAGCAGGAGCGGCACCCGATGCCTGTGTTACAGTGCTCCATAGATTGTCAGCACCCCTTTACACGGGTACTCACTGGGGGTGTCGAGGAGGATAAACCATAGATGCATACTCCCAGAAAATCCCTTTAAATGAGAGCCCTACCTGGCTAATATAATCCCCTTCCATCCACCCACTATATAGGGAACTGAAACACAGCACCATTAGAGTTTTATTGCAGTTGCCTACAGAGCCGATGGATAGGGCCTGCACTGTTCAGATAATCTGCTGAAAGGGCTTCTGCCCTCTCTTTCTCGTGATTGAGGACACACTCCTATCAATCATTACATACTCGCTTAATGGTGCTGAAGAATTTTTAAATAATTTTTATTCAAAAAACAAATTATAAAAAGGTCACAACATTAAACTAATGATATCGGTCTTTATTTTCTAGGTACAATATTATATGCAGTATCAATTGTTTCACAGTAAAAATGTGTTCTAAATTTCTTAATCTACAAATTTTAACCAACAGATGTCTCTCTACTCAAAAGCATCAGAAACCAATTCCTCAAAGCTCATAGTAAATATGTCACTGTATTCTTTCAAATATAGAATTACATTCACTTTGTTAGCCTCAGTATATAAAGCAGATATTTTTCACTATGTTATGTAAATAGTAATTATATTAGTTCATGATTAAATGGTTTTCAGAAAAGTCAGGAACATTTTATCTTTTAAAATGACATTGTTTTTAATAAATTGCCTAAGACTATATGAAAATTATAAAGTCCCCTAATGCTGTCTCTTAAAATAATAAACTTGGTAACATACTCACTAATACAATTATCTTTTGATTCCATGCTGCCAACCTCCGAGGATTCCTGTTGCCCGGTGTTGGGATGATGACGTTATGACATCTTGTCTAAAATGACATCATGGACACCAGATCAACACAACTATATCAGCTCTTTAGACACCCCATTCTAAATCTATAGGCGATAATACGGAGTTAGGCCCATTTCATGTCTACAAGAGCCTCCACCTTCTGGGAAGGCTTTCCACAAGATTTTGGAATATGTCTTTAACATTTTTCCCCTCTTAGCTAGAAGAGCATTTGTTGTTGGACAAGAAGGTCCAGCTTGCTATCAGTGTTCCAATTCATCCTAAAGGTGCTCTATGGAGTTAAGATCATGGCTCTGTTTAGGTCACATGGGCCCAGTCATGCTGGAACAGGAAAGCATCTTCCACAAAGTTTTAAGCACACAATAATATAAAATGTCTTTGTATGATGTAGCATTAAAAGCACCCTTCACTAAAAATAAGGGACCTTGCCCAAACCCAGAAAAACAGTCTCAGACCATTATCCAGACCAGAGTCCAGTGGTAGCGTGGTAGAGTCCACTCCAATCCACACTTGGCATTCCGCTTGATAATCCTGGGCTTGTATGCAGCTGCTCGACCATGGAATAAAATTTCATGAATCACCCAACGCGCAGTTCTTGTGCTGATGTCACTTCCAGAGACTGATAGGAACTCTGTAGTAAGTAATGCATTAGAGGATAGATGATTTCTAAAGGACACACGCTTCATCTGAGCTGTTGTTACTACTACATGCCTTCACCCCAATAATAGCACTTACAGTGGACCGGGATCTAGCAGATCTAAAATGTCATGAGCTGACTTGTGGCGAATCCATGACTTGTGGTATCCTAAAATCACTGAGCTCTTCAGTATAAATAATATTACTACTAACAATATTACCAATATTTGTCTATGGAGATTGCATGGCTGTGTGCTTGATTTTATGCACCTGCGTGCAATGGGTGTGGCGGAAACACCTGAACTCAATAATTAGGTAGGGTGTCCACAAACTGTAATTTTATATAAAGTGTATGAATTACTTTGTTTTAAATATGTATTTATTTCTTTGGGGAGTGTAATTTTTTTTAGCTTTACCTAACATTAAATGCTTACACATGTTGCTATTGCCCCAAGCACCATCATGTTGCAATATTTTAGGGCAATGCAAAACTGTGAGGGGTGAAGTATTGCAGTAATCAACGGGAGCAGGAAAAAAAATAATTATCCTTTTATTACATACTTGTTTCTTGTGAATCTCTACCTAGTGTGAGAATTTACTGCCTGGTATGATTAGGATTATTTTTGGTCATGTTAAAATTCCTATATACATACGATAATGTTCTGGCTATCACACTGAGGTGTCACACTGATTTTCGCAATAATCTCATGTCTACTGTAAGGGACTTACGTTACAATGTTTCCATGTCATCCATTAATACCAGCCACCACAACGCCATTTTTAATGCTTGAGTGTGCATGCCTGCTCTGTACATCAGGAAATAGTACACATAATTTAGACAGTGGCTGAATCAATGTTATAAGATAGTATTATGAAGTGAGTGTAGTCAAGTAACATTTCAAGTTCAGTACACATATAAGCACCAATAATTTGAAGAGTAAGGCAGAGTTATGGTCAGAAGTAAGTTCAGTACATAAATAAATCACTGAAAAGTAATTATATTCACTTAAAAAATCACAAAAAAGGCCATGCTTACTCACACAAGGGCAGGTACAAACACCAGTTCCCAGCAGGATGCAAACAAGCCACAGTGTTATACAAGGGAGGCACAAAATACTGATGAACATCCACTGTCACACCTACCATTTATGAGGGTGGTGATAAACATGAGGTATTAGTTGATATTAGTTTATACATACCTCCCAACTTTTGAATTCGGAAAAGAGGGACATTTTAAACCACGCCCCCCTAACCACGCCCAATATCCTGCATCAACACATGAAATCACGGCCAGATCCATCTGCAAATAACAAGTGCACATTCTCACTGCGGATCTCTAGACTGTCTGGATATCACAGATCCGGTTATATCGTCTTTATGTTACTTTTCCTTGGGTATAACATTTGCTCATCACAGCGGCAGCAGCTGCAGGACAAACCAAAAGGCTGAGAACAATGAAAATCAAGAGGGAGACCCTGTGGTTGTTGAATTTTCAATTGACAGGTAGCAGAGTTACATGATGGGGATTTTTTTTTCCAGTTTTGTAACTGCTACTGGTCAATGGAAAAATCATCCACCAGAGCACCCCTGTAGATTGCTCCACATACAGCCCCCCTGTAGATAGCTCCAGATACAGCCCCCCTTGTAGATAGCTCCACACACAGCCCCCCTGTAGTTAGCTCCACACACAGCCTCCCTGTAGATTGCTCCACACACAGCCCCCCTGTACATAGCGCCAGACACATCCCCCTGTACATAGAGCCAGACACAGCCCCCCTGTAGATAGCTCCACATAGCCCCCCTGTACATAGCGCCAGACACAGCCCCCCTGTAGATAGCGCCACACAGAGCCCCCCTGTAGATAGCGCCAGACACCGCCCCCTGTAGATAGCACCAGACACAGCCCTCCTGTAGATAGCGCCACACACAGCCCCCTGTAGATAGCGCCACAAACAGCTCCCTGTAGATAGCTCCAGTTACAGCCCACCTGTAGAGTGCTCCACACAGCCCCCCTGTAAATAGCACCAGACACAGCCCCCCTGTAGATAGCTCCACATACAGCCCCCCTGTAGATAGCTCCAGATACAGCCCCCGTGTACATAGCGCCAGACACAGCCCCCCTATAGATAGCTCCACATACAGCCCCCCTGTACATAGCTCCACATACAGCCCTCCTGTAGATTGCTCCACACAGCTCCACTGTACATAGCGCCAGACACAGGCCCCATGTAGATAGCTCCAGATACAGCCCCCCTGTAGATAGCTCCACACAAAGCCCCCCTGTAGATAGCTCCAGATACAGCCCCCCTGTAGATTGCTCCACACAGCTCCCCGTAGGTAGCGCAACACAACCCCCTTATAAGATATAGCTCGCTGCCACTCTACTCTCTGCTTTCACTCACCGTCAGAAGAAGGCAGGAGTCTTGCGGCGGCTTTCTCACTGGTGTCGATGCCGGCCCGGGAGTGGACCAGTCCAGTCACCTGACCTGTCACCTGAGTGGTGAGGTCAGATGACAGGTCAAGTGAGACAGGTCAAGTGACTGGACTGGTCCACTCCCGTGTCGGCATCGATCCCAGTGAGAACACCGCCGAAAGACTCCTTCCATCTTTTGATCACTGCTGCAGTCGTTTGGCATGCAGGGCGCCTGTCAGCAGCGATAAGCTGTTTTGATACAGCTGCAGTGCCCATCGGGACACTTTGCAGACCGCCCAGGATGGCGGGACAGCGGTGAGAAACCAGGACTGTCCTGCCGGATCCGGGATGGTTGGGAGGTATGGTTTATATTCCTTTTCAGTGACTTGTTTGTAATATGAGAGTGGGGACTCGCAAGACGATGAGAACCCTTGACGCGGATTGCAAGCTTGCATATTTTAATATAATGGATATTTTTTTAGGATGTAGCCAGGCCTTATAATGTTGGGTAAGAATAGTATGTCAGTATTTTGTATGGTACACTTAGAAGGTGCTGGGCAGCCCGCCTCATCTAATAGTGTGGGAGTAACAAGTAGGCTGTAAAACACCATGGTGCACTACACATAACCGTGCGACTGGCATACTTATAGCAGCCTCATCTGTATGCAATGCTAATACTAAGCAGCTACCCTCCTAAATGGTAGGTGTGAGAGTGACTGTTCATCAGTATTTTGCACCTGTGCAATCTCCATCCATGTAGCATTGTGGCTTGTCTGCACCCTGCTGGGGACTGCGGTATAAACCTGCCCTTGTATCAGGAAGTATAAATATTAGTATTGCAGTATATCATGCATACAAATCAAAGATCGCTGTTTAACCCCTTCCCAACATTTGTCGTATGGATACGTCATGGAAAGCTAGTGCTTCCCGAATTTTTACGTATCCATATGACGAATGGTGGACACAGGCTCAGAAGCTAAGTCGGTGCCACCATCCCCGGGTGTCGGCTGCATCTTATAGCTGACACCCTTGGGTAATGGCGAGGACTGAAGTTTGCTCCGATCACTGCCATTAACCCCTTAAATGCAGCTGTCAAAAGCGATCGCTGCATTTAATTGTTTGCAGCTCATCGGAAACCTTGCAATGAAATTGCAGGGGTTCCGGTGACTGCAATGGCAACCGGAGGCCTAATACTGGTATCCCACCTGAAAGGCTTCCGTAGCCGACGGCAAGATGGTGCCGGCTCAGGAGCTGAGCCAGCATCATCAGCGGTGGATGTCAGCTGTATGTTACAGCTGACATCCACCTGTAATGACAGGAACCGGAGCTAGCTCAAAACTTGGCGACAGAAAAAATATATTCTTTTTACAAATGTAATTTTATTGTGCAAAAAGTTGTAAAACATAAAAAAGTGCTATAAATTAGGTATCGCCGGAATTGTACTGACCCACAGAATGAAGTTAACATGTAGTTTATAATGCATGGTGGACGCTGTATAAAAAAACCTAAAAAAAACTATGCCAGAATTGCAGTTTTTTGGTCACCTTGCCTCCCAAAAATAGGATAAAACGTCAAAAAGTCGCATGTACCACAAAAAAACAGCCCTCATACCACTACGTCTATGAAAAAATAAAAAGAGTTAAGGCTCCAATAAGTCAGGAAATAAAAATATGCAGTTGTACAGGCCTGAGGGGAACATTTCTTCTGTTTCAAGAGGTGAATTAATAAGGCCCTAAAATTAGGGAACCAGGAAGGGGAGGGCCCAAACATATCTGCTGGAAGTGAGGGTGCCCATATTATACCAGGACAACACTTCCCAGCAATATTCCCCAAACTGCAAAGGTGCAGATTGTGGAACAAAAGGGGGATAAGGAAGGACATTTATCAGTGTGACACTGGCCTGTGCAGAAAGGATTGCTTCACAGCGTAACTCACATCTATGGATTATTTAATTGTGTTTTTAACCCAATTATTATACAACCTGACTATGCCCCTGATGTACTCTGCCCAGCTTACATACACCCCCACATTATAAACGGAACCACCAGCAATACTCAAACAAAATTACTACCAAGCAAATCCACACTCAAGAAGCCAAATGGTGCTCCCTTCCCTCTGAGCCCTACAGTGTGCCTAAACAGCAGTTTACTTCCTCATATATGGCATCACCATACCTGGGAGAACCCTTTTAACAGTTTTTGGGATGTGTGTCTCCAGTGGCATAAGCTTGGCATGACATATTTGCCACTGAAATAGCATATCTAGGGAAAAAAAAGAATTTTTACTTTGCACCATCCACTGCACAATCATTTATGGAAAAGTCCTGTAGGGTGACAATGCTCACTACACCCATTAATAAATGCCTTGAGGGGTGTCGTTTCTAAAATGCGGTCACTTTTCAGGGGTTTCTTTTATTATTTCACATCAGAGCCTCTGAAATTGTAAACCAATACTTTGTAAATCGCCAAATTAGGCCTCAATATTACATGGTACTCTTTCACTCCTGAGCCCTGTCAAATGTCCAGGCAAAATATTACAGCCACATGTAGGGTGTTTCTAAAATCGGGAAACACAGGATAATAATTAGAGAGATGTCTTGTTATGGTGGCACAAGCTGGGCACCACATATTAGTATATCTATAGAAAAAAAAAACATTTTCATTCTGCAGCATCGAATGCACACTAATTTCTGCAATACACCTGCAGGATTAATATGCCCACTACACCTCTAGGTGAATACCTTGAGGGGTGTAGTTTCAAAATGGGGTCACTTCTGTGGGGTTTCCACTCTTTTGGTACCACAGGGGCTTTGCAAATGCGACATAACGACCAGAAACCAATCCAGAAAAATCTGCACTCCAAAAGCCAAATGCTGCTCCTTCCCTTCTGAGCCCTGCCGTGTACACAAAAAGCAGTTTATGACCACATGTGGGGTATTGCCGTACTCGGGAGAAGTTGCTTTACAAATGCTGCAGTTCTTTTTGTCAAAATGCTCACTACACCCCTAGATGAATTCCTCAAGCGGTGTATCTTCCTAAATGGAGTCACTTTTTGGTTGTTTTCGTTGTTTTGTTTTCTCAGGGGCTCTTCAAATGCGACATGGCCTCCGCAAACCATTCCTGCTAAATTTGTGATCTCCAAAAGCCAAGTAGCACTCTTTCCCTTCTGAGCAGTTTATGACCACATATGGGGTATTGTTTTACTCGGGAGACATCGCTTTACAAATTTTGTGGTGGTTTTTCCCCTCTAGTCCTGGTGGAAGTGAAAAAAAAATAGCTAAACCTACATTTTCTTTGAAAAAAATTAGATTTTAATTTTCACGGCCTAATTCCAATAATTTCTGCAAAAAAACCTGTGCAGTCAAAATGCTCACTATACCTTTAAATAATTTCCTCAATGGGTGTAGTTTTCAAAATAGGGTCACTTGTGGGGGGTTTCCACTGTTTTGTCCCCTCAGGGGCTTTGCAAATGCGACATGGCCCCTGCAAACCACTCCTGCTAAATTTGAGCACCAAAAGCCAAGTAGCGCTTTTTCCCTTGAGCCCTGCTGTGTTTCCAAACAGCCGTTTATGACCACATATGGGATATTGTTTTAAACATTTTTATTCCGGTTTTCCCCCAAAACCAATGTAAAAAAAACAAAAATAACATAACTGGTATCGCCAAATCTGTAAAAGTCCAAACTATTTCAATATAACATTGTTTAACCCGCATCATGAACGTTGGAAAAAATAAAAATAGAACACGAAAAACTCTCTTTTTTGGTGTCACAGAGCCTGAGGAATGGGCTGTAACTGAGCCAACAGGGGGTGGTGTGAAATCACCTAGTCACCAAGGAAACCGACCTGGGGCTAATCCAGGGAGCAGTGTCTTAAGGAACTCATTAATCTCTGTACAGGGATGTGGATTTCGCTGCAGGGACCCCATGGTTGCTGCCACTGGAGAAGTCTCTCTTGTGATGGCTGATGTAGCGGGCAGAGTTGTCTGGAGTTAAAGGTTAGGGAAGTCTATGGAGGTTCCTTATGAATAACTTTTCTAATGGCCAGGGCAGGCGGCCAAGATTCTTCACTGTAAGGGCTTATTCAGACAAACGTGATATACGTCCGTGCAACGCGCATGATTTTCACGCGCCTCGCACGCACCTATATTAGTCTATGGGGCCGTGCAGAAAGTCCGTGATTTTTACGCGTGAGTCCGCTGCGTAAAACTCACGACATGTCCGTTCTTTGTGCATATTTAGCGCATCACGCACCCATTGAAGTCAATGGGTGCGTGAAAATTACGCATGCCACATGGAGGCACCTCCGTGGGGCGTGCGTGATTTGCGCAACAGCAGGCAAACTATGATTGCAAACAGCAAAGCACCACGTGCTTTTCTGTTTACAAACATCCAAACAGAGTGTCATAATGATGGCGGCTGTGCTAAAAGCACGCAGCTGCGCACCATATGATCATGACACACGGAGCTGTCAAAAGTGCCTTTTGTGCGCTCAAAATGCCGCGTTTTTTGCGTGCGCAAAACGCACACGCTCGTGTGAATCCAGCCTAAATGTAGCTAATAATCAGGTCAGACGTCAGGCACAGATGGTAAAAAACAGGCAAAGATCGGTACACAGGAATTCAAACACTAGATAATAGAGAAGACTTGGAACAAAAGGAACTCAAGGGAAACAAGTTCCTTTGGCAATGTGTTCCAGTGAGGAAAGGCCTTTTAAAGCCCAGGGATCACTGGAAAAATTGTTATGGGCACGCTGGAACTTTAAGAAAGCAAGAATCAGCGAGCGTGCACTAGTTCCCAGCGCAGAGCATCGGTGGCTGCCGCGGCCGCCAAATACTGAGGCAGAGGAGCTACATGGGACATAGAAGGGAGGACGTTGACCGAAGTTAAAGAGGCCCTGTCACCAGATTATAAATGCCCTATCTCCTACATAATCTGATCGGTGCTGTAATGTAGATAACAGCAGTGGTTTTTATTTTGAAAAACAATCATTTTTGAGCAAGTTATGAACAATTTTAGATTTAGTTTCTTAAAGACCAACTGGGCGTGTTTTTACATTTGACCAAGTGGGTGTTGTAAAGAAGTGTATGACGCTGACCAATCAGTCACCAATCAGTGTCATACACTTCTCATTGTTCCAGCCCAGCATGATCCACAGCACAGTGTGATAGTGCAGTGAAAGAAGCTGGGATGGAACAATGAGAAGTGTATGAGGCTGATTGGTCACTGATTGGTCAGCCTCATACACTTCTTTACAACACCCACTGACTAAATCTAAAATTGCTCATAACTTGCTCAAAAATGATCGTTTGTCAACATAAACACCACTGCTGTTATCTACATTACAGTGCCGATTAGATTATGTAGGAGATAGGGCACTTATAATCTGGTGACAGAGCCTCTTTAAGTGAATGGCGGGTTGTCCCTACTTTTGTTCACCTCATATCCTACAAAAAATGGAATAAAAAGTGATCAAAAAACTCATGTACCCTAAATTAGTACCACTAGAAACTACAGCTGGCCCTGCAAAACATAATCCTTCACACCGATCGATCAACAAAAAAATTAAAAAGAAATTTGATTTTTAACAATTAGTTTTTTTCCTTGTAAAGTAGTAAAACATAAAAAAAAGACTATATAAATTTGGTATCACCTTGATTATATTGACCCGTAGAATAAAGTAAACTTGTAGTTTTTACTGCACCATGAACGCCATAAAACCAAACCCAAAAAACGATGAAGGAATCACTGTTTTTTCCCATTTCACCCCACAATTTTTTGTACAGTTTGAGTACATTATATGTACCCTATACTGTTCCTTCTTTCTTTTTGTAATTCAATTAAAAATTTGAAACTCATATATTATATAGATTCATTACACACAGAGTGATCTATTTCCAGCATTTTTTTTCTTTTAATGTTGATGATTATAGCTAACAGTTAATGAAAACCCAAAATTTGGTGTCTCAGAAAATTAGAATATGATATATGTCTAATTTCAAAAATGATTTTTAATACCGAAATGTTGGCCTAATGAAAAGTATGTACAGTATATGCACTCAATACTTAGTCGGGGTTCCTTTTGTATGAGTTACTGCATCAATGCGGCGTGGCATGGAGACGATCAGCCTGTGGCACTGCTGAGGTGTTATGGAAGCCCAGGTTGCTTTGATAGTGCCTTCAGCTTGTTCTGCATTATTGGCTCTGGTGTCTCTCATCTTCCTCTTGACAATACCCCATAGAATCTCTTTCAAATATGTTTTTATTAGTTTTTTCACTCTACAACAACGTACTCAATAAAGGTACAATCATCAGTAGCAAAAACTTCAAAACAATAGCATATTTTAGTGAATATACATTTACAGAGAACAGGGGAAAAAAACACATTAAACCATTACTGAATAAACTTTAGAGAAATATCTCTAATCAGCAAACCGCAAAGCCAGTACATGCATACCTCTAAAGGAATTTCAGTAATAAGTGACACATCTGAAGGCAAGTATGTGTAAATGGTGGGCCAAATTCCCCATCATATACCACTAGCCAGACTAAGATGAATTGACTATATGGTAACATAGAGAGTAGAGGAGGAAGTTGTACTCAAGTTGCCTATCAGTTATACAAACTATGAAGAGAGTCTACCATATTGTTGGGGATCTTGAAGAAAGGAATGCCATGCAGACCATATTTGGTTATATTTCCCCATGTGTCTTTGAGCTACGTGACATAACTCCTCCAGTCTAGAGATCTGGGTAATTTTATTCAACCATTGAGAGTTTGGAGGAGTATCCTCCTTCCTCCAGTAAAGTGGAATCATGGCTTTAGCAGTTGAAAGCATATGTAACCACAACACCCTATAAAACGAATTCGGAAGAATCGTGTGTAAATTTAAAAACACAAGTTTCATGGACAACCGAGGAGCTTGTGGACAAATGGATAACAATATGTCCTCTACTTTGGCCCAGAAAGGTTTAATAAGGTGACACTCCCACCAAAGATGAGTGTAGGTAGCCTGTATGTGTTAAATACCTCCAACAAGTCTGGGGGATATTGCTGTCGTATTTGTGAAGGAGAGCCAGGGTTTTATACCACCTACTCACCAATTTGTAACTCGTCTCTTGTATAGCGACACACCTAGAGGGGCCAATTTTTAAATATATGAGATATTTCAGTAGGGTTAAATGTAATATCTAACTCTTTTTTCCCAGGTCAGAATATAAAGCAACTGAGAAAGGTTTGCCTTCAAAATTAGATTTTTATATATTTTGATGGTAAGTTTAGGAACAGGTTGCGTCACCGACATCAATTGTTCAAACCATGTGAGTTCTCTTAGGAAAGAGCCCTGTTTCGAAAGATTCCTAATGTTTAATAGCAATTGAGAATAATTTAAGTGGTTAATAGGAGTTGTAGAAAATGTGAGTTGAAACAGTTCAAACGGAGAAAAAGTTCCATCTAGCATTATGTCTCCAATCACTTTCCTCTTTAAAGAGTTTTGTAAGGAGGACCATAATTTCGGGGCTGGGTCTTTCAAACCTAATAAGTCGTCTACCTTCATCAATGGAGAAGGTGAAGGACTTATTACCATTGTGGCAGACAACATTTCCCATACACATATGGTTGCTTTTGTCAATAAATTGACTCTAAGTACAGTGACCCCATAATAATCAAAACTAAGTAGTGCTTGCGTCAATGAAGATTCACATATTTCCTCCTCCAGCGGTATATACATTTTAGGTTTATACTGATTATGCCATTCAATAACTCTACCCTACTGAATCGCTTGATAATACACCTGTAAATCTGTGAAATTAATCCTTCCCAGATGCTTCGGTGGAGTCAAGGTATTTAAGGATAAACGATGACCCTTCCCATTCCATATATAATTCAATAGAAGCCTATGGAGTTTGCGGAAAAAGCTCTGAGGTAAATAAATAGGCAATGGTTGTTGGCAAAATAACAAGTGCCTTGATATCGGGAGATATTAGGGGAAATAATTAACTGCATGCACAGTATATACACGTTAATACGTAAACAGCAAAGATATTATAGATTGTATGAGTCGATATAAGCATGGATAGGAGGCACATAGTTAGGTATACATATAATAGCATTTTCCTCCCAGGCATCAGCTCTACAGAACTATTTATATATCATAACTGTGATTGAAAGAATTAACATTAAAAAAAGCGTTCAAGTCGTGTTTAAGGACTACTTGCCAAGCACTTTTATGAAGAAGGAGGAGATCTCCGCATGTGGCACTCCGTCTGGTTAAAAAGTCTCTTGCGTGAGGAGCAATCTTTAGCAGGAATCCGTGGCATGGCCTCCGGAAGATTCGGGAGTCTTGCAACATCTGTGATCATTAGCCAGGACAAGGGTTTATTTGAATCAAGTCCCAGATTTTCATATATGGGAATAAGATCTTCAGGACGTTTGATGAGCCTAAGAGTGCCATGGAGCACAAACGATAAACCAAAAGCAAAGAGCCAACGATAGGAGATGGCTCTGTCCCTAAGAATGTCCGTTACAGGTTTAAGTTGTCTCCATTTGTTGAGAGTTACTGACGAGATATCTTGGAACATAGAAATCTTATGGCCATTATGAGTCACATCCTGGAGTTCTCTCGACTTTCTAAGGACAGCATCTCGATGTGTAGAGTTGAGAACTCTGTAAATTATATCACGGGGTGGTTCTCCATCTTTAGGCTTTGGTCTCAATGCCCTATGGGATCTTTCAATCTCCAGAGATGAAGCTAATTCAAAATTTAATAGCGTTTTCAGAATGGAATTTGTAGTATCCATTATTTCTGTAACCGGGACAGATTCTGGCACTCCTCTCAAGTGGAGATTATTCCTCCTACCCCTATTGCCCTGATCTTCGACATAAGTAAGAAGGCTATTCAGGTGAGTTTGGCAGGTTTGTAAAGCGTCGGTTGTGGCTTTGCCATGATGGAGGAGCGAACTCTGAGTTTCCTCCAGGTGTTGGACCCTGCCATTGAGTTGTCTCATTTCATATTTGATGTCTCTCAATTCTTTCACAACTGGTTTAAGAGCAGTTTCAATTATTTTCTGTCAATGGGAAGAAGGAAAGAGGCTGGCACTACCAAAACCGCACAGTCGGAATAGGAGTTGAAATATGGCTTGCTTACTGTTGGATGATTGCAGGTAAATTGCCACGGAGTTGCTCTTCGAAAGAATAGCACAAAAAGCTGAATATATATGTAGAGGAATGATCGAGGCACTCACCGAAGCTGGCAAAAAATTAGTTCTTTAGCCTTGAGAAAGCGTGTACCAGCACGTGAAACGGCCGTAGGCAATTCCACATCCTGACCTAGATCCTTTTTTGTAATAAAGAACTAATTTTTTGCCAGCTTCGGTGAGTGCCTCGATCATTCCTCTACATATATATTCAATTATTTTCTGCATAGTTTGCTGTGATAGGTGAATAAACAAGGAGGCTCCCTGTGGTTCTTCCTCACCTGAGCTTTCCCCTGAGGATTCCATATTCTCTGAAACCGGATTCGAAATGGGTGGTACTCTCTTAGTAGATGGGGATCTCTGTTTCAGGAATTTATCCATATCGGATTGCAAATTCCTGTGTTGTTTTGGAGTACTACACCCCTCTTGTTTGCCAATTTTCACCATGTTGGACAATCTATGTATCTCTCGCTGTCATATGAGAGCTCGATCACTGTGACGTTGTACATAGTATTTGCCAGTATAATATAATTCCCCTGTATCTTTCCCAAGGGTAGAACAAACGTTGGCCATCACAAGCATTTCCATGAAGTGGCAAGAAAAATTTGGGCCTCAGACCCTAATGGTAGTGCATCCAGCAGCAAATATTGAACTGTATCTTCCCAAGTCAATAGGATGTGCAAGTCAATTCGTAAAATGCACTATGGATGCAGCTGAGAAAAATTGGAGCAGTGCCCCTTTACAAAAATAGTGTTGCTGTTATTGCCGTCAGTCACTATCAGTGTCCGTTTGATCCTGTGACTGATATAGAAAGTTGCGGAGGGGGTTGGAAAGGCGTAAAAACAGAATAGAGCAGGGCATGTTCAGCAGATGGGGCATTGTCAGGGCACAACAGGTACCCATCAGGAGCAATGTTAGGACAGTGGGAGTGTGGTGAAGACTGCAAGATACAATCTTTATGGGAATCTAAAATGGCAGCGTGCCTCTAGATTTCTGTTCAGGGGGAGCCTGTACAGTTCCCAGTGATCCAACTAACCATGGTGGGTACAGTCCATCAATCCAGCACCCTCTGTTAGTGCATTCTCTGCGCTTCTCAGCTCAAAAACAGCACTTCTTGTCCGGTGGGAGCGCGGGCCGCACACTTCCGGTCTAAATCCGGCTTCTCCACTAGGCCCGAACTTGAAAGTGGACCAAACCGGTCAGAACCTGTGTTAAGATGTGCCCCAGAGCAGCGGGGATCTGATGGAGATGATGGCAGGACCACTCGTGTATCCAGGAGACCCGATGAAGGCAGATTGTGGATGATCTGGCAGAGCTCTGCAGGAACACGTCTGCTCTTCACAACGTTCAAGCCACGCCCTTACCCCATAGATTCTCTATGGGGTTTAGGTCCGGCGAGTTTGCTGGCCAATCAAGCGCAGTGATACTGTGGTTATTAAACCAGGTATTGGTACTCTTGGCAGTGTGGGCAGGTGCCAAGTCCTGCTGGAAAATTAAATCAGCATCTCCATAAAGTTTGTTAGCAGAGGGAAGCATGAAGTGGTCTAAAATTTCCTCTTAGACGTCTGCGTTAACTCTGGACTTGATATAACACAGTGGCAATAGCAGATGACATGGCTCCCCAAACCTTCACTGACTGTGGAAACTTCACACTGGACCACAAGCAACATGGATTGATGCCTCTCCACTCTTCCTCCAGACTCTGGGACCTTGATTTCCAAATGAAATGCAAAATTTACTTTCATCTGAAAACAGGACTTTTGACCACTGAGCAACAGAGCAGTCCTTTTTCCCCATAGTCCAGGTAAGACGCTTCCGACATATCAAGGAATGCGACAGTTGTAGACCATGTCCTGAATTTGTCTGTTTGTGGTGGCTCTTGAAGCGCTCACTCCAGCTGCAGTCCACTCCTTGTGAACCTCACCCGAGATCTTTGAAAGGCCTTTTCTTGACAATGCTTTCGAGGCTGCGGTTATCCCTGTTGCCCTGTGCACCTTTTTCTACCATACTTTTTCCTTCCTCTTTCCATTAATTTGCTTGGATACAACACTCTGTGACCAGCCAGCTTCCTTAGCAATGTCCTTTTGTGGCTTACCCTCCTTGTTGAAGGTGTAAATGACTGTCCTCTGGACAACTGTCAAGTTAGCAGTCTATTGTGTAGCCTACAGAACCAGACTGTTGGATCATTTAAAGGGTTAGGAAACCTTTGCAGGTGTTCTGTGTTGATTAGCTGATTAGAGTGGGACACCATGAGTCTACAATCTTCAACTTTTACCCAATATTCTAATTTTCTGAGGGACTAAATTTTGGGTTTTCATTAACTGTTAGCCATAATCTTCAACATTAAAATAAATAAATGCTGGAAATAGATCACTCTGTGTGTAATGAATCTGTATGATATTTGAGTTTCACTTTTTGAATTGAATTACTGAAATAAATTAACTTTTTGATGATATTCAAATTTATTGAGAAGGACCTGTAATGTACTGGAAAACGGTAAAAAAAATATCAACAGTGCCGTGAAAAACTACAACTCGTCCCACAAATATCAAGCCCTCATACGACTATATTGACAGAAAAAGAAAAAAGGTATGGTTTTTGGAAGTTGGGGAGGAAAAAGTGAAAATTTAAATTCAACAAGCGGCTGCAAAGGGAAGGGGTTAAAGATATATAACTATGCTTAAATATAATTTTACATACCCTTATATATAATATATAAGTTTTAATGTTTGCAGAGGATTTTTTACAGCTACAAATTTTCTGGGGTAAACAGATGCTTACCCCAATCATATCGTAAAATTGGACATTACAGTTGAATCTGTTGGGACTCTATTACTGGGTATCTTTGGGACCATGGTGATTACACATATATAGGTTCTATCAGGCCCTTACCTGATGCTGATGTTAAGGAAAATAAAAAGTTTGGATTTTTCCTGTCCAATTCTATTGTTTCTCCAAAACAAACAGGACACTTGGTGTCTAGTAGAAAACAATGCCTGCCTGTCTCATTGGCACTTTTAGGCTATGTTCACACAGGGATACATTGCGTAAAAACACACAGCGTATCACATTGGGCGCCGCAGGGAATTTTGTCCGAAAAATACCCACCAAATTGTGCTGTTGTTTGGCCGGAATGTTGGCTGTGGAAAATTACACGTACAGTATAAACAAAAAACAACACATGCTTACCCTCTGACATCCTGCAGACCAGCCTCCTGTAATGACGTTTTATCCAATCTGACCACTGCAGCCTGTGATTGGCTGTAGCGGTCACATGGGATGAAACGTCATCCCAGGAGGCCAGTCTGGACGTAGCAGCACAGAATTCCGGGTAAGTAGAAGATTTTTTTAATTTTCTGAGTTGCGTTTTTAGCGGCAGAATCGCAGCTTTTCCATTGCAAAAAAACGCAACATCTGCTATTTATTGCAGGTTTTACCTCCCCATTGAATTTAATGGGGAAAAGCAGAGATTACGCAAATACAATTGACATGCTGTGGATGGAAAAAAAACACACCGCAGGTCAATTTTAGTGTTTTTGTCTGCTCAGCATTTACGCAGCGTGTGGAGGATATTTGTTTAAATCTCATCCACTTTGCTACTACTGTATTATGCTGCGGATTTGTTGCGTAAAATCGGCAGTATTTATGCTAAGTGTGACATTACCCTTAGGCCGGGTTCCCACGTAGCGTAAACGCTGCGGAATTTCCGCAACGGAATTGTGTGCGAAAATTTCAGAGCATTTACAGCAGCAGTAAAGTGGTTGAGATTTTAAAAATCTCATGCCCACGCTGCGGAAAAAAACTGCAGCGTAAAAGTTAATCAATTTACCTGCGTTGCTGAATTTAAATCCGCAGCATGTCAATTTATTTTGCCTTTCCGCTTGCGAAATGTATCAAGGTGTAGGATCATCCAGAGGTTTGCAAGTGAGCATAAAGCTATTATTCGGCCACCCCTAAACAATGCTCACAAGCAGAAACGGTTGCAGTGGGCTCAGAAATACAAACCGTGTTGTTTACTGATGAGTGCCGTGCAACCCTGGATGGTCCAGATGGATGGAGTAGTGGATGGTTGGTGAATGGCCACCATGTCCCAACAAGGCTGTGACATCAGCAAGGAGGTGGCAGAGTCATGTTTTGGGCTGGAATGGGAGCTGGTAGGCCCCTTTAGGGTCCCTGACGGTGTGAAAATGACCTCTGCAAAGTACATCGAGATTATGACTGACCACTTTTTTCCGTGGTACAAAAAGAAGAACCATGCCTTCCGTAGCAAAATTATCTTCATGCATGACAATGCACCATCTCATGCTGCAAAGAATACCTCTGTGTCATTGGCTGCTATGGGCATAAAAAGAGAGAAACTTATGGTGTGGCCCCCATGTTCCCCTGACCTCAACCCTATTGAGAACCTTTGGAGCATCCTCAAGCAAAATATCTATGAGGGTGGGAGGCAGTTCACATCAAAACAGAAGCTCTGGGAGGCTATTCTGACATCCTGCAAGATATTCAAGCAGAAACTGTCCAAATACTCACAAATTCAATGAATGCAAGAATTGTGAAGGTGATATCAAAGAAGGGGTCCTATGTTAACATGTAATTTGGTCAGTTAAGTTTTTTTTATTTGAAAGAGCTTTTGATTTCTGTAAATATGACCTCCTGATGCTGCAAATTCAACAAATTACCATTTTAGTTCTCTTTACAACCTTTAAAATGTTTTGATCTCTGTTGTGCATAATAATTTGAAACAGTGCATTTTGAGTTTTTAACTTCTAAAAAAAAATCTGTTATCATTAGGAGATTTGTTCAATAAAATTTGCATTATACTCCAACGGTTGATGGCTTGAAGATTATACCGACTGTCATTTGCATCGACTATTTAGGAAAATCAGCGAAAAATAACATTTGCATAATAATTTGGAATGCGGTGTACATGCTGTGGTATATTTCCGCAACGAAAATTGACCTGCGGTGTGGATTTTAAAATCCGCAGCATGTCGAATTATTTTGCGTTTCCGCTTGCGGAATGTATCAGCCTAGTGCTGTGGGAAAATGCATGTTTTTTCCACAGCGGTTTTACATGCGGATTTCGTGTTAAACATTGGTTATAGCAAAGTATATTTCCAGCGTTTTTTTCTGCGTTTCCACTGTGTAAACGCTGCAAGGCCGGGTTCCAATGTAGTGCAAAGCCTGCGTAATTTCCGCAATTTAATTGTGTGTGGAAATTCTGATGTGCTTACAGTAGCAGCAAAGTGGGTGAGATCTAGTAAATCTCATGCCCACGCTGCGAAAAAAACGCAGCATAAACATTAATAAATTGACCTGCGATGCGGAATTTAAATTCTGCAGCATGTCAATTTATGCTGGGTTTTTGTTGATTTTCCATTGTGGGTTTTCCCCATTGAATTCAATGGGGATAGAAAACCTGCAACAGAAAGCCAAGCGGTGCGACAAAAATTGCAGCGCCGGAATAAAAAAAAAATGATACTTACCCAGAATGTCCTCCTTCTTCCTGCAGTCCGGCCTCCTGGGAGGACGTTGCATCCCATGTGACCACTGCAGCCAATCACAGACTGAAGCATCACATGGCCTGCAACGTCATTCAGGGAGGCCGGAGCGGATGTCAGAGGAGGCAGGGGGTAAGTATGAACGGCTTTCTTCTGCAGTGAAATTGCCGGATGAAAAATCGCACCACAGTGTGGTGCGATTTGTCGGACAGAATGTTCTTTGGTTTCCAGGTCGGACACGCTCCGTGATTTTTACGCAGCGTATCCGTCCTGTGGGAACCCAGCCTAAAAACTACAGCAACATAAATCTGTTGTGGAATTTCTTCTCCCCATTGAAGTCTATGGGCCAAATACGCAGCATCTCTGCACAAAACACGCAGCATAAATTGACATGCTGTGGAATTGAAAAACGCACCGCAGAACACTTTCCGCACATCTGTTGTGCGTATTTTTTCCCGCAGCATGGGCATTTTGCTACTAGTGTAAATGCTGCGGAATTACCGCACATAATTCCGTTGTGGAAATTCTGCAGCATTTACGCTATGTGGGATCCTGGCCTAAGGGTACAAACACACACAGGGCAGATACACTGCATCAAGCCGCGCAGCGTATCCGCCCTGAACACCGTAGGGAGAGCCGTCCGAATAACCCAAAAAAAAAAAAACGTTCATAATTACCCCCTCCCTATTCTCTGTGCGTAGTCTGGCCTGCTAGCATGACGTTGCAGGCCACGTGACCGCTGCAGTATGTGATTGGATGCAGAGGTCACAAGGGATGAAATGTCATGCCAGGAGGCCGGACTAGAGAAGAAGCAGGGAAATCTGGGTAAGTACAACTTTTTTTTCTTACTTGCGATTTTTGCGGATGTGATTCCACTGCAAATGTCGCAACACACACTACTTTGTTGCAGGTTTAAGTACCACATTGAATCAATGGGGAAAACCCACAACAGAAGAGCAGCAATTCCACAGCATTAATTGACATGCTGTGGCTGAAGTAACCGCACGCAGGTCAATTTATGTGCGTTTTATTCTGCGGCTTTTTTCCGCTGTGTGGAGACGAGATTTGTTGAAATCTCACCCACACTGCTGCTACTGTAGTACGCTGCAGGTTTTCCGTAATTAATCCGGGGCGGAAAATCTGCAGTGTTTATGCTGTGTTTTCCTACCCTTAGCCTACTTTGTATCAATTAACAAGATAACTAATAAGTGAACTAATTACTGTATGTTAAGTTATTTACTTACTTTACTTAAGTTATTTAATTATCTTTGATAATTAATTATGGAAATTTATTTCATTTCAATTGATTTAGAAATAGAGGCACAGTCCACATGAAAGTCTACATGAAGGCCACATGAAAATTTTAACAGCAAATCCGATGACATTTGCTGGGAAATATGCAGCGACAAATTCACACTAAGGACTTGTCCATACGTAACAGAATTTCGGCAGCAGTTCCGCAGAAACTAGCAAAAATTCCAATGTGGAAAAACCGCACCATCACCTGCGGTTATTACTGCAAATTTTTGCTGTGTTCTCTTCAATGTTGGAGGATGGTGACATCTCCTCTGAAAAATGCAGCAATTCAATCCACTTTCCGCAGCAGGAATTGACATACTACGGTACAAAAAAAACGCACCGCAGGTGAATTTATGAAAGGAAATTTTTAAGCAGTGTGTGGATGAGATTTGTTATATCTCACCCACTTTGTTGCTGCTGTTTTCTGCTGCGACGGAAAAACGGCAGCAATGCAGCTACGTGTGGAGAAGCCCTAAATCATGCAGATTTTGGTGCAGATTTCTCAGCAGCGAGTGTCTTAAAAAAACAAAACACTATACTGACCTTCCCTGGCGCTAACATGGCAGCGCTTGCCTGGTCTCCCGTCGGTGTCTCACCCAGCTTTCAGCGATGACATGCCATCACATGTGACTGCTGCAGCAGTCAGGTGTCAACATGGCACGTCTTTGCTGGAAACCTTATGTACATTTTTCGGCGGATCCAGAGGTAATCTGCAGAAAAATCCACAATAGGAATTTGCTTTTTCATTGAATTTAATGGGGACATTCCACAAAAAATCTGTGCACTGTGAAATTGACATGCTGCGAATTTACAAAACTGCACTGCAGGTCAACTTCTGCATGGAAAATCTCCGTAGAATGTGGATGACAGTTTTTCAAATCTTATCCACTTTGCTGCTCCTGTAATCCCCTGCGGATTTTCCGACTGCAAATCTGGAAGAAAAATCTGCAGCAAATGCGCTACGTGTATATGTAGCCTTACAGTATTGCAATTAGCAGTTGTAATAAGTCTTCTGCAAACACTAATATGTATAATTGTATTTTAATAATGTATTAAGATAACGTAAAATTATATTCCAGCATAGTTATATATATTTAAACTGTAATATAATAACGTTCTATAAGTAGCACACCTTTATTTTCATTCTAATAGCAGCCAAATTAATAATTCACTAGACATAGTAGCCTTATTAGACCCTATTTAGGTAAAATGTCACCTTTTATATAGAAATCAAAAAGGGTCATTCAGTTAAAATTGCTAAGACTTTTCCCTCAATGCTTCAGTAACTGATTAAAATGCACAAGGTGGGGTTCCAGCTGAGTAAGTCAAAGTGGTGTTGGCTATTCCCTAGGGGGTAGATCATGTGAAAACACCAAAGTTCAGAACTGTCATATGCTCAGCAGTAGGTACATTTTGTGCAGAAATTAATGGACCAAGCTGGGAAAATGTTTTTAAGTTGCATCTTCCCTTGTGTCAAGTGCAAATTCAAAGAGCTTTTGAAGCAAGTGAATGGTAGTTAAGAAATAGAAATTACATTTATTGACATTGATAATATAGCCAACTCTAGAACTGAGGCATTTACAATGTTCTACATATCTTTACTAGGGTACTGCAAAAACGTTAATTTCATAATAATCTGTATACATTTTCATGTGCAGTTGACATTACATATAGTAGTCAAATGAATACGCTAGCCCTTTCAAACCACAAATTCTATAAAATTTTTCATAACATTTGACATTGATTACTTTATTGAATAAATAAATTAATAAATGTTTATTTATATACAGGAAGGTACATTATAAAAAAAAAAGAGAGAGATTTTCTGCTTATATAAGGCTGGATTCACACATTTATTCACATTTTTTTTTTTTTGCCCAAACATGGCCAGATGATACTATATAAAGGATATAGTCAAATATGAAAAAGTCTACATACATAGACATTTCACATACATTTACGAAGACTGGCATTTCATATATTTCGCTGTTCTGGAAAAACGCCTCTTTATAAATCGGGTGCATCTTTCCGCTGGACGTGCACCATCCATTTCCCCCCATTAAACATTAAATTAAATAAAAAAGTATGCTTACCTTAACGCTCCTCTTTGCGTTTCCCATATGTGTCCCTCAGCATGCTGTGGCTCATACAAGATTATGCCACTGAGCAGCGTCTGGGCCGTAAATGCGATGCAGCACTCAACATCATTTGTATGAGCTGTAGCATGCTGGGAGCTGACGTAGATTTCCATTATGACTTAAATTATAATGAATTTATCGAGTCGATGTTGCTCTGCCTCCTTTTGGGAAGCCATGCCCCATAAAATGCCCAGAAGATAAATGGAGTTTGTGTTGCGTTTTTGTGGTAAGTTGCTTTTTTTTCTTTTCAAAACGCACCATGCTATAAGTGTGCCATTTTTTTTTCCAAAGGCTTCTCAATAGGACTTCAAAAATGCCTGGAAAAAAACGAATTTACAAAATGTCACAAAATAACACTTGAAGAATGCTTGAATCACATAGGTTTTTTACATGCATTTTAATATAATGAAAAAAAAAGTCTGAAGAAGGCCTTCATGTTCTATTAAAGGGGGTGTTCAAATAAAAATTATATTTGTAGCATATCCTCCTCAAGATGGAGGAGGAGCAGAGAGAGCCTGTCACACATGCATACATTTATCTACCTCCAGTTATATAGAAAAAAAATCGTAGTGCTAAATAATAATTTTTCTGCTAATTTTTCTCCTCATGAACAACATGGATCAGCCACGGTCTGTGATGCTGGCTGCTGATGCAGTATGAAACAGTTTTCTGCTCTCTCTCCTAGGCTCCTGTATTCAATATGAATGTTAGCTCTTTAGGATCACATTCCATTAAAGATGGATCATTAAGGCCCTTTTACACAGGCCAATGATCGGGCAAACGAGCGTTCATATGAATGCTCGTTCCCGATCATCAGTCAGTGTCAGTGCGTTAGTTAGGCATGCATTTGCAGTCATTACTGTGAGCGAGTACTTGAATTCTTACATTCAAGTGTAAATCAACAATCTTAACGACATCATTTACAAATCTTCTTCAATAATATTAATCCTGGTGCTGATAGCGTGCTGCTTCCAGCTGATACAGACGTCAGGGACGTGACGTCACCCATTGTTTTGTATATATCTAATAAGTCCACCAAAAATTGGTGTATTGTTCTGCATCAAGCATTTTTACAGCACCGTTATACTTTAGTCTGTGCCCAAGTGACAATTTTTTCCCCACAAAAGATTTGAATTTAAATGCTGGTGCTGACATCGTGTCGCTGCCTGCTGATACAGACATCACAGACATTACGTCTTGTCACTCAAAATTTAGCATAAAACTAATAGTGCCACCTAAAATTGTCGTATTGTTCTGCTTAAGCATTTATACATCGCCGTTATACTTCAGTTTGTGTCTAAGTGACAATTTCATTCCCATAAATATTGTAAAGGGAAGTGTCCCCTTTTAATGGTATATATATATATATATATATATATATATATATATATATATATATATATATATATATGTATATATATATATATATATATATATATATATATATATACACCACCGTTCAAAAGTTTAGGGTCGCTTAGAAATTTCCTTATTTTTGCAAGAAAAGCACAGTTTTTTTCAATGAAGATAACATTAAATTAATCAGAAATACACTCTATACATTGTTAATGTGCTAAATGACTATTCTAGCTGCAAACGTCTGGTTTTTAATGCAATATCTACATAGGTGTATAGAGGTCCATTTCCAGCAACCATCACTCCAGTGTTCTAATGGTACATTGTGTTTGCTAACTGTGTTAGAAGGCTAATGGATGATTAGAAAACACTTGAAAACCCTTGTGCAATTATGTTAGCACCGCTGTAAACAGTTTTGCTGTTTAGAGGAGCTATAAAACTGACCTTCCTTTGAGCTAGTTGAGAATCTGGAGCATTACATTTGTGGGTTCGATTAAACTCTCAAAATGGCTAGAAAAAGAGAGCTTTCATGTGAAACTCGACAGTCTATTCTTGTTCTTAGAAATGAAGGCTATTCCATGCGAGAAATTGCCAAGAAACTGAAGATTTCCTACAACGGTGTGTACTTCTCCCTTCAGAGGACAGCACACACAGGCTCTAACCAGTGTAGAAAGAGAAGTGGGAGGCCCCGCTGCACAACTGAGCAACAAGACAAGTACATTAGAGTCTCTAGTTTGAGAAATAGACGCCTCACAGGTCCTCAACTGGCAGCTTCATTAAATAGTACCCGCAAAACGCCAGTGTCAACGTCTACAGTGAAGAGGCGACTCCGGGATGCAGGCCTTCAGGGCAGAGTGGCAAAGAAAAAGCCATATCTGAGACTGGCTAATAAAAGGAAAAGATTAATATGGGCAAAAGCACACAGACATTGGACAGAGGAAGATTGGAAAAAAGTATTATGGACAGACGAATCGAAGTTTGCGGTGTTTGGATCACACAGAAGAACATTTGTGAGACGCAGAACAACTGAAAAGATGCTGTAAGAGTGCCTGACGCCATCTGTCAAGCATGGTGAAGGTAATGTGATGGTCTGGGGTTGCTTTGGTGCTGGTAAAGTGGGAGATTTGTACAAGGTAAAAGGGATTTTGAATAAGGAAGGCTATCACTCCATTTTGCAACGCCATGCCATACCCTGTGGACAGCGCTTGATTGGAGCCAATTTCATCCTACAACAGGACAATAACCCAAAGCACACCTCCAAATTATGCAAGATCTATTTAGGGAAGAAGCAGGCAGCTGGTATTCTATCTGTAATGGAGTGGCCAGCGCAGTCACCAGAACTCAACCCCATAGAGCTGTTGTGGGAGCAGCTTGACGTATGGTACACAAGAAGTGCCCATCAGGCCAATCCAACTTGTGGGAGGGGCTTCTGGAAGCATGGGGTGAAATTTCTCCCGATTACCTCAGCAAATTAACAGCTAGAATGCCAAAGGTCTGCAATGCTGTAATTGCTGCAAATGGAGCATTCTTTGACGAAAGCAAAGTTTGAAGGAGAAAAATATTATTTCAAATAAAAATCATTATTTCTAACCTTGTCAATGTCTTGACTATATTTTCTAGTCATTTTGCAACTCATTTGATAAATATAAGTGTGAGTTTTCATGGAAAACACAAAATTGTCTGGGTGACCCCAAACTTTTGAACGGTAGTGTATATATATATATATATATATATATATATATATATATATATATATATATATATATACAAATAGAAAATATATATTATACCAGACCTTTAACAGATAAATTTCAATATAAACATAAATTCTGGAGCTGAGAGCATGCCTGCCACTGCTCATACAGACATCACATCGCTCAATGTTTTGGGAACATCTAATAGTGCCACCATAAATTGTTGTATTGTTCTGTTAAGCATTTTTACAGATCCGTTATACTTTTGTCTGTATCCAAGTGACAATTTTTTTCCCATATATAAATAAATCCTGGTGCTGATACAGACATCACGGACATGACATCTTGTCACTCAAATATTTTGCAGCTAATAGTGCCACCAAAAAGTGTCGGATTGTTCTGCTTAAGCATTTATACAACGTTATTATACTTCAGTCTGTTTCCAAGTGACATTTTTTCCCATAAATAAATGTAAATCCTGGTACTGATAGCGTGCCACTGCCTGCTGATACATACGTTATTGTTTTGTATACTGTATATCTAATTTCTAAAAATTAGATAGATAGATAGATAGATAGATAGATAGATAGATAGATAGATAGATAGATAGATAGATAGATAGATAGATAGATAGATAGATAGATGATAGATAGATAGATAGATAGATAGATAGATAGATAGATAGATAGATAGATAGATAGATAGATAGATAGATAGATATGAGGTAGATAGATAGATAGATAGATAGATAGATAGATAGATAGATAGATAGATAGATAGATAGATGATAGATAGATAGATAGATAGATAGATAGATAGATAGATATGAGGTAGATAGATAGATAGATAGATAGATAGATAGATAGATAGATAGATAGATAGATAGATAGATAGATAGATAGATATGAGATAGATAGATAGATAGATAGATAGATAGATAGATAGATAGATAGATAGATAGATAGATAGATAGATAGATAGATAGATAGATAGATAGATAGATAGATAGATAGATAGATAGTATATATCAGTCTGTGTCCAAGTGATACATTTTTGTTTAAATAAATAGATTTAAAATGTAAATCCTGGTTCTGGTAACGTGCCGCTGCCTGCTCATATAGACATCGCGTAAGTGACCTCTCTTATTGTTTTGCATATATCTAATTACTAAAAGTGCCACCCAAATGTTACGTATTTTTCTGCGTCAAACTTGGCTAACAATAACAGCAGCAATAAGCAACAATACAGTGCACGTTTAGTAGATAGACTGTAAGACTTATGATTTTTTTTTTCTTAACTATAGGCCTTGTGGTCTGAATAACCAGCGCAGGCTCACTGGTGACTCACTTAAAAGTAAAATGTCTGATAAAAGACAGAATGGCAATGGACAGGGGAATGTAAGAGGAAACACCTGTGCCACGACATCCGCTAGTAGAGATGTGGATGGCCGCAGTGCAGGTAGCAACAGCAGCACCAGTCTCATTTGCCTCTAGTTGGCATATTAATGTGGAGGAACAGGTGACATCATAAAATGGATGGCTTACTCTTCATCTCAGTCACAGGAGGCGGATGTTTGACACCGTGACTTTGAGCCAGTGTTCAGCGCATTACTCCTGCTCCTCCTCCTTACCAGTTATTTGCAGCCCAACAGAAGCATTTATTTTCCATTATCTCTGTTTTCACTGACCCTTAGTATTTCACCTTATTTTCTCCTAAAAGACAGTACCCTGGGTGCTAAGGAAGATATTAAATAAAGTGTTCCTGTAAGAACATTGAGTGTTTGCGCTGCGATGAGGAGGAGGATAAGGCGGAGGTGGAGGACATGACTGAAATGCATAGCTGTGTTTGTGGTGGTAGTAGTGGCACATGTAGCCATGGTGGTGGTGGTGGTGATATGAGTGATAGGGGGACTGATAGCCATAGTGGTAGTGGAAAATATAAAGTTGGGAATTAAGAGGGGGCAAGGAGCCCATGACATATCACAGTCTGAGAAAAGTGACAAGTATGATGATGACGATGATTGTGTGTTGGACAGGACTTGGAGATCGAATCAGGGTGACAAGGAGGTAATGACATCAAAGGGGGAGGGTGGTGGCGGCGATAAAGCATGGAGCCAACATATGACCATAAAATCAAAACCTGCCAGTGACAGATCTGCTTCTCTGTGGTCAGCAGAAGAGCAGGAGATGCTGCTGCTGCTGTTGATGTAGATTCAAAAGCTGTCAGACCTAGGGAAAGCTCAGGTGGTTGTGGTGGTGGTGGCAGAAATGATGCGAGCGTTGATGGTGGCGGGCATTCTCCGTGTTGTAATTTTTCTCTGCATCGTCGGCCAACAAAACCATCACAGTGTGCAAGCCCTGCAGGCAGAGAATAAGCAATGACCGTTCAAGCTCAAATGAAGGAACTATGGCTTTCCTTCAGCATGTGAAGCGGCATCACCTGCTGACATGGAAAAATCAAACAGGCCAGCAATGTGAGCAAGACCGTCCTTCCCGTCATCATTCTACTAGCCAGACCACATCCGCAAATAGGACATGGTCTTTATTGTCATATTCGCCATAAACATAATCATCTGCTGCTCGTTCCGCTCAGCCTTCCACTCTGACTACTTCTCCTCCACTCCATCGCTAGTGTGCCGACTGAACTTCCACCTGGCCAAGTGCAGTCACTGCCATACCACATGGTGGATTTCGCTGCCTTTAGGCAACCGATGGCGCGTGCTCAGACTCGATGGAGGATGCCATATTTTTTAAAGAAAGCCATCCCTGCCTTGTGATCTCACATGGTGTAACTGTGGGCTTTTCCTTGTAATTATCGCTGTGTGGCATGGTGCACGTAACCACCGACACGTGGAGCAGTAGTTATGACCAGGGAAAGTACATGTCTTTCATGGCCCACTGGATTCATGTTTTGCGCGGCAGTGGCGTTGATGCACTACCACAACAAGGCCAGGTGCTAGTGACTCCCCAACGGTTGTGTCGGTCTGGCTCTGACTCCAGATGCTTATCCATGCTGTCAGTGCCTTAAAAGGGATAATTTCTTGGATCGCTTGTTAAAAAGCCATTGCTACTTCAAACACCGGCAGGCACCTGCCACCAAAAAGGGATAATATTTGGACTGTTTTTAAATTTGAAAAGCATAAAAAATCCAACAGTGCAGTGTGTTTTTTAAACAGGCGGTTTATTACTCCCGGCTACCATCTGATTTCTTACAGCCATATATGTTACATACACTTTCACATTACTAATACTATCTTGGTGTTAAACAGCTTAAGAGGGGTTGGATACAGTCGTAGTCCTAGTTGTGTCATACATGACTTTTCAGGGTAATCAGGGTACTTTAATTTGGATCCAAAAGAAATTTCAGGAAATTTGCTCATCTCTAGTCATCAGTTTGCAGCCAGGCGCAGGAATAATAAGACACAGGCAAGAAGACATGACTGGAAGGCCAAGGTCAGAATACAGGTGTAGAACAACAGGTACTAGACAGACAAATCCAAGGGCTAGGCAATAGGCAAGAGGCACACTTAGGCCAAATTAATATTGCAATCCACAGAGTAATACAGTACTATTAGAGTAAATGAGATTTCAAGTACTCTCATATACACGTTGCAGAATTTTTCCGCTTGTAATTTGACCTTTGAATTGAATTGACAATTTATCCTACGTTTTGTATCTGACAAGTTTATAAAGAAACATATCAAAATCCACAGCATAAAAACCGCACCCATTTCCACATTAGGGCTTGTCCACACGTAACTGAATTGCTGAAGAAAATTTTGGATGGAAAATACGCAGCAATTCCGTTACGTGTGGACAAGCCCTTAAAATGTAAAAACCTAAAAATGCATTAAAAAACACACAATTAGGTGGGGATTTTACCTGCAGAATTACCCGTGTTTACTTGCGGTTTTGATGCATTTAGCATAATTGTACTGACTGGGATTAAATAGTAGGTCTGATTCACTCATCAAAAACAGCTACATAGCAACAAGTCACCACAGAACCAGGGAGAGAGTTAACCATTGCTTTGCTGGTGCAGGGTGTGGACTAGTGTCTGTTTTAATAGACGGGAGTCCCATATTCTGGATCTTTATCTATTGACTACAGCAGAAAACGCTTTCTCAGTCTGGTAGACCTGTCAAGCCGAGCTATTGGTGTATGGGCTGAATAGAAAGTCTATGAGCCTCTACACCAACTGCTTGGCTTTCCGAGAAAAGCCGATCAAAAGCAAAATGGCACAGCGCTCACCCGAGCGCTTCTGCCACTTTGTTTTAGCGATCGGTGGGGGTCTCAGTTTTCTGACCCCCACCGATTAAATCTTCTCACATGTCCCTATGACATGTCTGAAGTTTTTGAAAGTTAAGTTACCTTTTAATATCATTGCGGTGACATTTTTGCACAATTTTCTTTGCAGAATTGCTATAATTAAGCTATGAGGACTTTTGAGCATGAACTGCCCATTTATTGTCAGTTCACACGTAGAATAAATACTGTGGATTTTCCACAACGGAATTTGTTGCGTAAAATCCGCAGCAAATACTGTAGCAGTGAAGTGGATGAAATAAAACAAATCTCATCCACACGCTGCATAAATACTGAATGGAAATTTTATTACGCAGCATGTCAATTGTATTTGCATAAACAATGCTTATTAAGTTGCGGTTTTCCACATTGAATTTAATGGGGAGTTAAAACCTGCAACAAATAACAGTCGTTGTTGTTTTTTGCAGCGGTTTCGCAGCAATTCCACCGCAAACCAGAAAAAATTTATATTATACTTACCCAGGAGTCTGTATTTCTTCCTCCAGGCCGGCCTCTTGGAATGTCCATGCTGTACATGGCAGTCACATGGGATGAAACATCATCCCAGGAGGCCGGCCAGGATGACATCAGAGGGCCGGGCTCCTGGGATGACACTTCATCCCATGTGACTGCCACTACAGCTAATCACAGGCTGCAGAGGTCTCCTGGGATGAAATAGTGCTGCGGTTTTCTGCAGTGGACAGTCCAGGCAAAAAACTACAACACAGTTTGGTGCGGTTTTTTGTCAGGATTTTCCTGTGTAGCACGGGGCGTATATGCTGCCTGCTTTTACACAGCGTATCCGCACTGTGTGAACTCAGCCTTAGGGCTTATTCAGACCAACGTATATGATTTTCACGCGTGTCGCACGAACCTATGTTAGTCAATGGGGCCGTTCAGACAGTCCGTGATTTTTACGCAGCGTATGTCCACTGCGTAAAACTCACCACATATTTGTGCGTTTTTAACGCGTCACGCACCCATTGAAGTCAATGGGTGAGTAAAAATCACGCTCGGCACACGGAAGCACTAAAAACTATGAATGAAAACAGAAAAGCACCACGTGCTTTTCTGTTTGTAAATATAAAAACAGAGTGTCATCATGATGCCAGCTGCGTGAAAATCACGCAGCCGCGCACCATATGCTGATGACATACGGACCTTTTGCACGTGCAAAACGCAGCATTTTTTGCACGTGCAAAACGCATACGCTCGTGTGAATCCGGCCTTAAAGTGGGTTTGCTTTTGATAACTGTTTTACTTCATAACCCAGCTGTGTTGAGCTCCAGATTGCAGACGGTCTCCTTTAACATTCATGTTTATTAATGGTGTGATGGATGCGAATAAAAATACTACAATCTTTAACTTAGGATCAGTATGAAAAGAAACGCTCCATGGGGACTGGGTGGGGAAGAATGTAAGCTTGTGAAGTCACGCACAACGGATATTGCCACAGCATGCCAGATTGAGTGTCTGCAGGGAACGTGAAGGTCATGGTCTTTGTGGTGGAGGATGTCGGCATTGATCTGTGCTGGGTGTAGAACAGCCTCAGTGATCCTTGTGCCCCTGTGGCTTCAGATGTTTAAATGCTTCATCCTGCCTCCTGTCTCTCGTCGCCTCCTCCTCCTATTTGCTCGTCTATGCCAGAAGATACAGAGTTAGGCCTCATGGACACGAACGTAGACTTCTATTGGCCACGGGTACCTTCCCGTTTGCTTACGGAAAGGTGCCCGGGCCATTGAAAAAATATAGAACATGTCCTATTTCAGGCTGTAATTATGGCACGGGCAGGCCCATAGAAGTCTATGAGGCTCCCGCAATTACGGGTGGCTACGTATGTGCACCTGTAATTGCGGGTGTGTTGCTAGGCGACGTCAGGAGATAGTCACTGTCCAGGGTGCTGAAAGAGTTAAACGATCAGTGTGGGACAGAGAGGAGGGGCTGCACTGATCAGCAGTAACTCTTTCAGCACCCTGGACAGTGAGTACCATGCGCGGCGCTCACAATATAGATGTCTAAAGTTACTTCAAAAACCTGTAACAAAAAAAGCCCATCGAGTCCCCTTTAATCCCAGGCAACCAGGGCTCCCTCCATGGACGTTACTGGTAAAACTCCTTTCTGCTAAGGATGAAGAGATTATAATTCAAAAAGTAAGAAAGAAGGAAAATATAATATATAAAGGGGCTAAGGTGATGACATTCCCAGACTATGCTACTGACATACAAAACAGAGGTCAGGTTTTATAGAGGTGAAAAATAGATTGAGAGCTAAAGGCATAAGTTATTGTTTGGTTTATCCTACTAAATTACGTGTTATTTATGAAGGTTCCTATTTTTTCTTTGGGATGCCTCAAAATGGATGGAAAATAAATGTAATGACTGATAGGGTAATAGTAAGAAAGGGATGGGATTGTTTGCTAGGAGGACTGGGGTTGGCACCCAATAGGGTATGCTTAGGAATAATCTGTTTAAATACAGACATATGGAGGAGGGTGGGGGAATGGGTTTAATTTTTTTTCCTTTCCCACTCTCTTCTCGCTCTCCTCTCCCCCCATTGATCATCTGTCCCTCCCTGGAAATTTTGAGCCATAATGACGGGTATGTAGAAGTTGAAACTCTTCTCCTGGAATGTTAGGGGATTAGCTGATAAAATTAAAAGATTGATGTTATTCAGGCTGATCCAAAATTATCTGCCAGCAGTGGTCTGCCTCCAAGAGACCCACTTAATGCAGGAAACAATACATTCTATAGCGAAAGGATGTGTGGTGTTGAATTATCATTCTTGCTATAGTAGATATGCTAGAGGTGTTTCTGTACTTATTCATTCATTAAATTCCCTTTTAGATTAAACAGTATCAGCCTTGGTTGATAGGGAAGGTAGATATTTTTCTGTAGGGTTCACGAGAAAATAAGAGATGGGTCATAGCGGCGGTTTATATATCCCCTCCCTTTAATTCGGAGGTGTTATACAAACTTCTAGATTTCCTTGTTGATAAAGAAGAAGCATTGTTACTGATTATTGGTGACTTCAATAATAATATAGAGGCAAGATTTGATGGAAATGTAGGGAAGTCCTCCGTAGGTAATAGGAAGTTCAAGGCTCTTTTGGAAGAATTTTGTTGATGGGATATTTGGAAGGAGGGACATCCGGGGTGATGGAATATTCATATTATTCTAAAACACATGTAGTGATTATTATTTTGGAAATAGCTGTGCACGGGAAATAATTAAAAAGATTGCATATGAAACAAAGGGGATCTCAGATCATGCACCTTTAGTAGTAGAATGTGTAATGGGTAATAACACAGGGGGGGAAATATTTTGATTCAATCCATTTTGGATTCACTGGGTGCTATTGAAACTGGGTTGGCAGAGTTTCTAACATTTAATAGGCACACAGCATCACATTTGCTTGTATGGGATGCTACGAAGGCATATTTGAGGGGTCACTGATCAGAGAAATTAGTCACTATAAGGATATTTGCACACGATAACTGCATTTACGTCTGAAATTACGGAGCTGTTTTCAGGAGAAAACAGCTCCATAATTTCAGACGTAATTGGATGTACTCGCGTTTTGCGAGGCGTCAATTACGGCTGTAATTTAGAGCTGTTCTTCATTGGAATCAATGAAAAACGGCTCAAATTACGTCTCAAGAAGTGTCCTGCACTTCGTTTGATGAGCCGTCTTTTTTACGCGTCGTCGTTTGACAGCGACGCGTAAATGACAGGTCGTCGGCACAGTACGTCGGCAAACCCATTCAAATGAATGGGCAGATGTTTGCCGACGTATTGGAGCCGTATTTTCAGACGTAAATCGAGGCTTAAGACGCCTCGTTTACGTCTGAAAATAGGTCGTGTGAACCGAGCCTAAGAAGAAAAACAAACAAGAGGAACTAGTCCTGAAGGAAACAGTTGACTATACGGCTCCAATACGTCGGCAAACATCTGCCCATTCATTTGAATGGGTTTGCCGACGTACTGTGCCGACGACCTGTCATTTACGCGTCGCTGTCAAACGACGACGCGTAAAAAAGATGGCTCATCAAACGAAGTGCAGGACACTTCTTGAGACGTAATTTGAGCCGTTTTTCATTGATTCCAATGAAGAACAGCTCCAAATTACAGCCATAATTGACGCCTCGCAAAACGCGAGTACATTCAATTACGTCTGAAATTACGGAGCTGTTTTCTCCTGAAAAAGAAAAAGGAGAAAAAGTGAAAAAGAAGCTGTGTGCTCTTCATCCAGGTAAAAATTTGAGTTTGGCAAAAGGCAATAGAAAACGATGACAATTATTTGGTTTTTAAAGCTCAGCAGGATCAACTCTTTATGAATTGTGGTGTTGCTATAGAAACGGGAACCCGAAGGAAAAGATTGGCTGGGATTATTAAATCCCAAAGAAAAAGTATATGTATCTCAGCTATAAAGAATGACAAGGAGGACATTTTGGTGGGAACATAACAGGTTCCATTATCTTTGGACACATATAGATCAATCTCGTTAATGAATACAGATGCTAAAATCTTGGCTATTGTTCTGGCAACAAGATTAAAAGAAGTAGTGGGGGATCTACTCCACAGTGATCAGGCTGGTTTTATGATGGGTAGATCTACTGTATAATGGATAATTTATCTAGATTATACCGGAATATTCAGCTGATGCCGGAGAATACGGGGGAAAGAGTGATATTGTCGCTGGATGCAGCCAAGGACCTTGATTCTATTGAGTGGGATTTTATGTGGGATGTGTTGAGGTATATGGGAATAGGTCCAAAATTCCTAAAGTGGATAAAATTGTTATATACTGGAACAATGGCAAGGATATCTATAAAAGGGACAATATCGGATCCATTTAAGGTTGATAGAGGAACTAGACAGGGCTGTCCCCTATCTTCTTTGCTCTTTGACCTAGTAATTGAGCCATTGGCAAGTTATATAAGAAAAAGCACAGAAATAGTGGGTAATAGGTATGGAAGGGAGGAAGAGAAAATAGCATTTTTCGGAGATGATATTTTATTGTTCTTGGGTACACACAATTTTATTGGGATTATTTTTAACCTATTTGATTAATTCAATAGAATTTCAGATGTGGGTATTAACTGGGTAAAATATTCTATATTACCAATTGATGAAAAGGAACATATTCCGGGATGGCAGTTAAAAAGAATATTTTAGCAAAAAAATATTATTTTAAATATCTGGGGATTAACGTCTCTAGTGATATAAAGGAGTATGAAAAGTTATACATAGCCCCACTCTTGAAATACATAAGAGAGGAGGCTCAGATATGGAAAAAAAAATGGAAATAGGGTTGGCTTCAAGGGTGGCGCTGATTGAAATTATCTTATTACCAAAAATATTATATGTTTTGATGAATAGTCCTATTTGGTTGGCAGAAGCAATATTTAAAACTTTTGATAGTTTGTTCTCAGAGTTGGTTTGGAGGGGGAAACGTCCTAGAATAAAACTTGAACTGAGGAAACCGGTTTATAGGGGTGGTTTGGCAATTCCAGCAATGAGAGACTATTTTTGGGCTGTGCAAGTTAATAAGATTATTAATACAAAAACTGAAAATGTTTGGGGTAGGGCCCTAGGATATAGATTCCCAATCTGGCAGAATTATAACATGATTGGAATTCTGGAATCTGGAATGGGGAGAAGATACAGAATTGAGTTTCCCTCTTTGTATATTTACACTATGGTATGGAAAGTAGTAGCTAAGAGACTGAACGCAGAAGGTTAATATAGTGGCACACCTATATGGGGGAATACAAATATGGGACATGATTATTCTACTAATGAGTATAAATTTTGGAAGCAGAAGGGGATATATAAATTAGGACAGATCCTTAAAGGAGGAGGACTAAAACTATTCCATGCGCTAGCTAGGGAATATGGACTTGAGGATAAATATAGATTATGGTTTTTATAGCTCAGACATGCACTTGTTCATAAATGGCGGGAAATGACCGAGGATTTGGAGGAGAACCCATTTTTAACCTTGATGTTGGGAATAGAGGAATGTGGTAGGAAAACTACTAAGGAGACTCTCAAAGATATATAAAGTAATGAGTGATAAAAACAGTCAAACTATTCTAATCCCTGCTCAGGTGAGATGGATAAAAGATATGGGGGAGATAGGAGAGCTCCAATGGAAGAGAATACTTGGAAATATTCCAAAATGATCTCATGGACCTCAGCTTAGGGTCACACAACTCTTCAATGTCAATAGGGCGCATTCTTCACCATATTGGTTGGCTAAAGTGTTTAAAGATAGGAAAGCAAACTGTCCTAAGTGTGCAGGGGAATAGGCAGACTTAATCCATATGTTGTGGTCATATCCACAAATAAAGTGATTCTGGGAGGATATCCTTAAAGAAATTTTAGAGAGATATAGGGTTGAAATCCCCTTGGATCCGGTTATTTGCGTATTGGGTTAATATATAGAGAAAAGAAAAAGTCTAGATAAATTGGTGGATCATTTTTTTAAGTGTGTTTAGAGGTCTGAATGGATCCTTATTATGGGGAAAGGGTGTATTTTGATAGTTTAAAAAGTAATGGCTTGGTTCGGTGACAAGAGTCCCATTCCCATATTCTCTTTATAGATTAAAAATGTATAGGAAGGAAAATGGTGTTAAAGATTCCTTAAATAAATGGATATATTATATGTTGTCTTGCAATGTATACTTACCGATTTGTATTTTTACTAACATCATTATAATAAAGAAAAACTTTACATATACTGTAAAAAAAAAACATAGGATCAGTACGAAATGGGCAAATGTGTTAGACAGTCCATGTAGATATATACTAGTGTAATAACTATTACCATACCTGCCTTATATCCATGGTAATATCCGATGACCAAAATCCGATTTTAAAGGGAATGTCTGATAATTCCATACTGAAGAGAAATATAACATTTAATCTCATACAGTAAATAAAAAAATTGTCACTGTACTCCTTCTAAGAGCTTAGCTTCATAAGTAAAAACTACAGTCAGTCTAAACTATTATCCATCCTAAAATTCAAACAGTCATAAAACCTACTTTTTAAAATGAGGAAAATAACACATTTTTATTATAGTGTTAAATAAATGTTGGTATGCAGATATTTGAGTCACCACCATCCAGTAAGTTATTAAAACATCTGCTATTTCTATTAAGCATTCTGTTCCTTGCCATCCCACATGTCCTTTTCTACTTCAACAGACAAAATTACCCAATCTAAATTTCAGCTCAAGTGTTTGATGGTTTTCATGCTGAGCTCAAACTGTTAGTGCTTCCCTGGGAGAATAGAAACAGGTTTCAATATGAAACAACAGCATCAATATATGTACATTGTTACATGCACAAATTCTGATTATGTAGATGCAAGAAATATATATCAGACACTGAGGTTGTTCATTAAAATATGTACCACCAGTAAACATAGAAAAGTACATTCATAAGTTCTAAAATTGTAATTAATAATGAACTTTACATTGTGTTTCCTCAAATGCCCTTGACATTTAATATCTATCTATCTATCTATCTATCTATCTATCTATCTATCTATCTATCTATCTATCTATCTGTCTGTCTGTCTGTCTGTCTAGCTATCTATCTATCTATATATCTCTCTCTCTCTATCTATCTATCTACACACACACACACACACGCCGTCCATAACATTAAAACCATCTACCTTTTATTGTTTAGTTCCCCCTCGTGCCGCCAACCCTGACTCGTCAAGGCATCGACTTCACAAGACCTTTGAAGGTGTCCTATGGTATCTGGCACCAGCAGATCAATTAACGCCTTCCCGCTGTGGCCACTTTTGACCTTCCTGACAGAGCCTCATTTTTCAAATCTGACTAGTTTCAATTTATGTGATAATAACTTTGGAATGCTTTTGCCTATCTAAGCGATTCTGAGATTGTTTTCTCGTGACACATTGGAATTTATGTTACTGGCAAAATTTGCTCGAAACATTCAGTATATAATTTTGAAAAACACAAATTTAGAGAAAAATTTGCAAAGATTAGAATTTTTCGAAATTTTGAAGTAACTGCTTGTAATACAGGCAGTTATACCACACAAAATAGTTGCTACTTAACATCCCCCACATGTCTACTTTATATTTGCATCGTTTTTTGAACATCCTTTCATTTTTTTTGGACGTTACAAGGCTTAAAACTTTAGAAGCAATTTCTCACATTTTCAAGAACATTTCAAAAGGCTATTTTTTCAGGAACCAGTTCAGATGTTAAGTGGTTTTGAGGGCCTTATATATTAGAAATCCCAATAAGTCACCGCATTATAAAAACTGCACCCCTCAAAGTATTCAAAACAGCATTTAGAAAGTTTCTTAACCCTTTAGGCGTTTGGCAAGAATTAAAGCAAATTAAAGGTAAAATTTACAAATTACATTTTTTTTTTAAGAAATTCATTTGATCCATTTTTTTTTTTGTAACAGAAGGTTTTACCAGAGAAACACAACTCAATATTTATTGCCCAGATTTTACAGTCTTAGGAAATATCGCTCACATGGCCCTAGTGTGCTACTGGACTGAAACACAGGCCTCAGAATCAAAGGAGCACCTAGAGGATTTTGTGGCCTCCTTTTTATTAGGATATATTTTAGACACCATGTCAGGTTTGAAGAGCTCTTGCGGTGCCAAAACAGTGAAAATACTCCAAAAGTGACCCCATTTGGGAAACTACACCCCTCAAGGAATTTAACTTTGGTTATAGTGAGCATTTTAACCCTACAGCTGTTTTGAAGAAATTATTGGAAGCAGGCCATGAAAATTAAAATCTAAATTTTATCAAAGAAAATTTAGGTTTAGCTAATTGTTTTTTTCATTTCCACAAGGACTAAAGGAGAAATAGCACCACAACATTTGTAAAGCAATTCCTCCCGTGTAAAACAATAGTCCATATGTGGTCCTAAATGGCTGTTTGGACACAGGGCAGGGTTTAGAAGGGAAAGAGCGCCATTTGGCTTTTGGAGTTCAAATTTAGCAGGAATGGTTTGCGGAGGCCATGTCGCATTTGCAAAGCCCCTGAGGGGACAAATCAGTGGAAACCCCCACAAGTGACCCTGTTTTGGAAACTACACCCTGTGAGGAAATTATCTGGGGGTATAGTGAGAATTTTGACCCCACAGGTTTTTTGCAGAAATTATTGGAATTAGGCCGTGAAAATACAAATCTAAATATTTTCAAGGAAAATGTAGGTTTAGCTAATTTTTTTTCATTTCCAGTAAAGGAGAAAAAGCACCAGAACATTTGTAAAGTAAAACAATACATAAACGGCTGTTTGGACACACGGTAGGGCTCAGAAGGGAAGGAGCACCATTTGGATTTTGGAATGGTCTCTGGGCGCCATGTCATATTTGCTGAGCCCCTGTGGTACTAGTTTAGTGGAAACCCCCCAAAAGTGACTCCACCCCTTGAGGAATCATCTAGGGGTATAGTGAGAATTTTGACCCCCAAATTTTTTTTTGCTGAATTAATTAGAATTAAGCCGTAAAAATGAAAAAAAATTATTATTTTCCAATAAGATTCAACATTTTTCATATTCTGTTGGATCAGACCAGATGGGCTAGCCTTTGCTCCCCACCCATATCAATGAGCCTTGCGTACCCATGCCCAGGTTGCCAGTTCACCGGTTGTCCTTACTTGAACCAATTTTGATAGGTCCTAACCACTGCATACAGGGAACACCCCACAAGACCTGTCGTTTTGAAGATGCTTTGACCCAGTCATCTAGTCATCACAATTTGACCCTTATCAAAGTTGCTCAGATCCTTACACTTGGCCATTTTTCCTGCTTCCAACACATCAACTTCAACAACTGACTGTTCACTTGCCGCCTAACATATCCCACCCTTGATAAGTGCCATTTAGCAAGATAATGAATGCTATTCACTTCACTTATCAGTGGTTTTAATGCTCTGGCTGAGCGGTGTTGTGTGTACTATATATATATATATATATATATTATTTTTTTTTCTATATATATATATATATATATATATATATATATGTATATATATATATATACTAGTGGTAGGTTATAATAGCCATGGAGGCCAATCTGCAGCACATGTGATTGACTGAAAGGCAAATCTGGAGTTTCAGGTCTCGTTAATAGAAGAGCATCCTGTACAGGAAAGTAAAATGTACCACTTTGGTCTGTGTAAAGCGTCTGCTAATTTGGAAGCTTTCAAAACATATTTAGCATGTTTTTGTTTTCTTGACAGCCATTACAAAATTGTACTGAAAAGAAAAGATTTTTCTAAGTGTTGCTGTTGCTACATTGTTGTGCTTTGATGCAGTTACTATGGGAGATGTAATTTAAATGTCCCCTAGTATAAATAGTTTCAAAAACAGTTGTACTAACTCTGCACACATCATCAAATCCACTGCATGTGTCTTGAAGACAACAGTGGCACCATTTAATTTTGTCAGTCTCTGGCAAGTGGCAGACCCACATACTATGTTAAACATTATCACACACAGTATATGGTTCAAGTGTCATATCAGCATGTGTGCCGCAAATGGAAGTGATGGCGCATTGTATTTATTATTTTCATGTAAATATCATGTCAGATGTTCTACATAGATATATTATGTTTGTTATGAAGGGAACATTGTGAAAATCTTGATGCTAATAAAAAAATTTAACTGCTTTATTGTTTACTGTATAAAACAATGGCCAATCAACAATTAGAGCGAAATTTGTTTCGGGTATGATTTGATTGAATCAGCTGTCTGATTTAATGCGCTCAGAATAAATTTGCCGCAAATCGTAAATGCCCCGATTGCCCTGAAAACTTGTGTCTGACTGATAACTTCTACGACTGTATCCTACCTGTCATGCGCATGGCCGCGGGCTGTCAGGCTGACTCACCACCTGACGCCCGCAGCCATGGAACTGTGAGCGCTGGTCCCCATCTCCTCCTCAGTAGACGCCAGCGCTCACTTCCGTTTCTCCCGGCCGGGTCCCGTAGGGTGCACCTGAAAATAGTACAAAATTAGCCCATGAGCACCCTGGACTATAAGAGGGGCCTAGCCCCTTCCTGCCTTGCCTGAACCTTGTTGTCGTACCCAAGTCTGTCTAAGCAAATGGTCTCCTAGTGTTTCCCAGTTGCCAGTGTTTCCAGTTCCTGCTACCTGTAACCTGTATCCCGTGCTCTCCTGGTCAAGTACCATGTTGAGCTGAAGTCGTGCTGTGCTGTATACCACGCCTGATCTGCTACACCACGCCTGGCGCCTGCCTGCTGCCTAGTCCCAGCCGAGCCCGTCTTGCTACTGTCTGAGCTACCACAGGTACACTATACAAACTATAGACTGTGACCTGTGTCCTGTTGGCCAGCTGCCATACCGTCAAACCGGTACGGCCCAGTGGGTCCACGTACCCAACGTGACACTATCTCTTTCAAGCTCTTTAACATGAAGCCAGCATTAGTAATGTTATCCACCTACAACATTCATAACTAGCTGTGCTAGGTGGCGGGATAAACACAGTGCATTTTGGGAAGACTACATGGAAGTCATTATGGGGAATCCAGTCCGATTTTATTGCTATTCGTGCACTGCGAAACTCAACAGTTCTGATTTCGTGGAATCTGAATCTTTTGGGAAACTCGGGTTCAATTCGATTTGCTCACCTCTATCAATAGTGCAATAGGGGGTTTTAGCTTTAAATGTAACAAATCTGTTTACTTTCATATTGTATTTATGAATAAAAATGTAACCAATAATCATTATAATATCTGCAATACACGAATCCATTAATTATTAAGAATTTATTTTGTTTTTGCCTTCTCGCATTCCATAACTTTTTTTTTTTTAAAGCTATATAGCTATTTGAGACCTTGTAGGGTACATATTCTTTTGAGGAATTATTTTAGGCTACATATGTGGTAGCACTTAATTTATATAAATGTTTTAATGTGGCTAAATGCATTAAAAAAACAAATTCTGCCTTTTTTTTTTTTTACAGTGTTTGCCATTAAAATTGATAGATAGTATAACTTTATTGTATATGTCAAGACAAGCATGAGTGTACCTAAAATGTACTGTATCAATTTAACAGTTTTTTTTTTACTTGTACTGTATAAAGTGTTTATTGTATTTTTTTCATGTAGTAATGTAATTCTTTTTAATCTTTTTTTTTTTTATTCAAAAGGCTAAACAGATAATACAATTAACATAATACTATTGACAGTAATACACATATATGGAGAAAAAAAAACATTTAAATGGGAGTGGCTCAATAAGGTGCTGGTAGGTTGTCTCAGGTATCTGGAGCCATGCTGACTGCAGTGCATCCCATATTTGCTGGAGGGTGCGTGGGGAAGGATCCATAGAGCGAACAGGACGATCGAGGTGGTCCCACAGATGCTCAATTGGGTTCAAGTCTGCCGAATTAGGGGGCCAGGAAATACTTGAAAGTTTTGTTTGTGCTCTTCCAACCACTGTCGGACATTTCTAGCCGTGTGACATGTCGCATTGTCTTGCTGGAAGATTCCATCTGCCCCAGGGAAGACAAACAGCATGTATGGGTGGACGTGATTTGCAACGATGGATTCATTCCCAAATATGTTGAGAGTGTCTTCCACATGGATGAGTGTGCCCAGGGAATGCCATGAAAAAATTTCCCAGACCATAATGCTGGCGCCACCAGCTTGTGCTCTTCCAGCATTGGTTGTAAGGTGTTTGTTCTCTGATGTATCTCTCCTGACACGCCAACGTCCATCCGTTCGATAAAGCATAAAACATGACTCATCGGAGAAGGCAACCCTTTGCCAAACATCGGTGTTCAAATTGCGATACTGCCCTGCAAATTAAAGCCTTTTTTTCCGATGCACCTTTGTTAGCATAGGAGCTGTGACCATCTGTCTGCTTCGAAGCCCCAAACACAGTAGGGTTCACTGAAATGTTGTTTTGGACACATGTCTTGTAGCCCCTGGTTGATTTTCACGAAGCGCTGCTCCACTGTAGCGTGTCGTTCGGCCCTCGTGCACCTTCGTAGCAGACGTTCAACTCTCACATAAATGGCACGTGGTGCTCCGCAATTTCCACGTCGTTATTCCCAATGGTGCCATTTGTCCACTCACTATTTTTTTTTTTTTTTTTTTTTTAGACTGACAGAAGTCTGTTAAGGAACTAAATTACATTGCGGTTGAATCCCATATGCAGTGTTTATTGTAGCTTTACTAAGTTGTCTGTCTTATAACATTCAACCAGGGGAGAACGGGTGAAGAGGTGGAAGAGGGGTTTACGAGTCAGTGAGGTTACAATGAGTTGGCTGAGGCCAGACCTGGAAACTATTTTATTGAGTGGGTTAGGTCAGAGTGAGAGTCATGATAATTTCTTCGGGTCTTATGTTGAAAGGTCATATGTTATGTAATAATTTTATCTTGAATTATGTTGAGTCTTCTAATCGGAGAGAAATTATAAAAAGTGGCCCAAAAGAGCCACGTGTCTTTGAACTTGTCATTTTTTCTGGTCTCCCAGTGCCCAACTTCTATCAATCGAAATATTTTGTCGACTTTAGCTGTCCATTGATCTATTGTCGGAGGATTGTTAATTTCCAGGTCATAGACAACAGTAGTCTTTCTACAGATAGCAAAGGCCTAATAAGTCTTTGAAGTTTTAAGGGTATCTTAGGGGGAAGTATATGTTAGAGGAATAGCTCAGGTGTTAAAAGAAGTCAATATTGCAGTTCTTTACCATATATATTGCTTTTGAAAAACATTATTTCACTACTGGAGGGCACTCCCACCTTATATGGAAATATGTACCTACTTCATTGTGACATTTCCAGCATTTGTTGGGGTGTGATGCATCATATGGGTGTAGTTTTACAGGTGTGGTGTACCATTGTGATAATACTTTGTAGCCATTTTCCGTGTAATTTAATGCACTTTGATATAAGTTTTGGGGCTGATAGTAATTGTTGAATTTATGTCAATAGGTTTTTCGTAGATGAGAGAATTTGACTTCCTGGACGTTTTTGTTTGTAACAATATTCAAAGGGGAAGTAAATCATGCTCGGGAGGAAGCATGTGAGCGTGTGACGTAACGCACAATGGGTGCCGACCCAGCACGCCATATTGAGTGTCTGTAGGGAACTTCGTGGAGGTCATGGTCTTCGTAGAGATACTCTCTAAAGGTTGGCCAGCTCTATGTGTGTTTGCGTACACACAGCCTTGCTGATTACTTATTTTTTCAGCTGGAAACATTGCAGGATAAACGATGATGTGTATCTGGAAGCATGAGCTATGAGCCCCGACGTGTGCTGAACGCTGGCAAGTAAATCCTTTAACTTCTCTTCACAACTCTTCTTGAGGTTGGATTTATGCTCTATGTATACAGGTTTACAGTTCCTGAAATAATAAATCCTCCGTTCAAGACACTGTGAATACAAGGGACATATGGAATCTATGAGAAAGAAATTGCTGTTTCTTCTTTAACAGTTTAAGGTATTATATCTTTCACGATTCTGCCTGATACTGCCTGCCTGGTTGTTTGAATAGTATGGCCTCAAAGGGGTATTTCTAGGATCCGAAGCCAGATGGTACAACTGTTTATCCTGCTAATAAAACCTCTAGTCAATTTATGACATCTTGATGGCTTGTATCTTCTCTGGACAGTCTCTACTTATCCAGCAAAATTTAGTGGATTTTTTATACCTGGTCCACAAAATGATTATATCCTTGGTGTTGTTTGTTTCCTATGGGATTTGGAAAAATAAACATATTCAGCTGTGGTTATATGGGCTTATGCTATATCTATGTGGAAGGCTGTGCTGAATACTAAGGCCTCAAGGGTCCAAAACCAGAGGGACCTCAACTGTTTATCCTGCTAACTAGACCTCTGGTTAATTTATATCATTTTGATGGCCTGCATCTACTTTTAGTGGACTATAGTAAAGTAGCAAAACTCAGTGGATTCTTCAAGCCTGGTCCATTATACAATTGTATGTTTGGAGTTACCTCTTTATTATAGGACTTGGAAAAATAATTATACTGGACTGTGCTTAGTTCATGTACTGGTCGTATATTATATCTATGTGAAAGTCTTTACTGAAGAAGAAAATAAGGAAAGAAGGAAACTTGCCAGAGCCTATTTGTTACGGTATCTTGTTTCTCGTTTAAGTTGATAAATTGCTAAGTGGAGTATATTCTGGCAAAGTCACTTATAAATGGACGTGCTGTACGAGATTTGACTACTCTAACATATATTTTTTTGTATTTCCACTTGGTTAAAATTCAGTATATGCTTCATATGTCAGGTTTATAGGGGGGAAGTAGTCTTTTATCTAATTAGATTATCGTGACTGCCATATGTAAAAACTGTAAATATTCTGTTGATAATATGGCTCCTGGAAAAAGCGAAACTGAATATTAAGGGTAGATTGTCAGATGTCTCACTTTGTCCGTCAGAAAAAACTAGAGTAGAGAAAGCAACAGAGGGAAAATTGAAAAATACCTGAGTAGATCAGGGGCTGTTACGGAAGAAATACCCAGAGGAGGATGGTGGTGAGGGGAGAGGTGGGGTAGAGAGGGGGAGACGGCTGAGGAGAAGCTGCAGAATGAAAATCCATCGCTAAAGGATATATCAGGGAAGATAATGCAATGTTTTGAGGCTGTGAATGGTATATTGTCACAATTGGGGGGAATCAAGAGTTATTTAGCCCTAATAAGGACAGATATGAATGGGTTTAGAGTAAGGCTTGATGAGATAGAAACTAGAACTAATACCATGGAAGATACCTCATAAGAACTCTCGAAAGATTTAAAAGAGGCCCAGCTTTTGAATAAAAATTGTTGGATAAAGTACCTGATCTGGAAAACAGATCAAGGAGGAGTAAACTAAGTATAGTAGGATTGCCTGAAAATTGGAGGGGGAGGATACTGTGAGGTTTGTTACAGAATGGTTTAAAGAGGTGGTGGGGGAAGAACACCTGTCAGATATGTTCCAGGCGGAATGAGCCCATTGAGTCCACTTTAATCCCAGGCAACCAGGGCTCCCTCCACGGACACTACTGGTAAAACTCCTATCTGCTAAAGATAAAGAGATTATAATCCAAAAAGTAAGAAAGAAGGATAATATAATATATAATGGGGCTAAGGTGATGATATTCCCAGACTATGCTGCTGACATACAAAAACAGAGGTCAGGTTTTATAGAGGTGAAAATAAGAGAGCTAAAGGCATAAGTTATTCTTTGGTTTATCCTGCTAAATTACGTGTCATTTAGGAAGGTTCTTCATATTTCTTTGAAAACCCAAGGGATGCCTCAAAATGGATGGAAACTAAATTTAATGACCAGTAGGGTAATAGTAAGAAAGGGATGGGATTGATTGCTAGAAGGACTGGGGATGGCACCCAGTAGAGTATGCTTAGGTAGAATCTGTTTAAAAATAGATATATGGGGAGGGATTGGGGGGGTTCTTTATATACATATTTTTTGTTATTCTGTTTGTTTTTTTCGCTCTCTTCTCCCCCCATTAATCATCTGACTCTCCCTAGAAATTTTGAGTCATAATGATGGGTATGAATGAGTTGAAACTCTTCTCCTGGAATGTTAGGGGATTACCTGATAAAGTTAAAAGATTGATGGTATTCAGGCGGATTCAAAAATATCTGCCATCAGTGATCTGCCTCTAAGGGACCCACGTAACAAAGAAAACAATACACTCTATAGCGAAAGGATGGGTGGGGTTGAATTATCATTCATGCTATAGTAGATATGCTAGAGGTGTTTCTGTATTTATTAATTATTCATTAAAAAAAATCCCTTTGAGGTTATATTAGCCTTGGTTGGCAAGGAAGGTAGATATGTTTTTCTGTACGGTTCACTAGAAAATAAGAGATGGGCGATAGCGGTGGTTTATATACCCTTTAACATACACACAGATTGATCTATTTGCAGCACTTTTTATCTTTTAATGTTGATGATGATGTTAATGAAAACCCCAAATTTAAACTCCATAATATATGAGTATCAATTTTTGAATTGAATTACTGAAATAAAGTAACTTTTTGATGATATTCTAATTCATTCAGAAGATTATTAGATTCATATTAGATTATATGTAGGCTCAGGCAATTTTTTGGGTCAAATACGCTGTGAACAGCTATTAGTTTAAAGTCTATAGTGAAATATAAGAATGCCTACATACATAGAGTTGTTATTTTGGCATTTTTATAGCTTTTAATGGGTCAGTGACATTTTAATCAAAATGCTGTGGGTATGGCATTTTTTTTTTTTACGGATTTTCTCCATAGATTTTTGTATAGAACTTTAAAAATGATGGAGAAATGGCATATAAAAAATGACACTAAATAAAAAAAAAACTCCACCAAAAAAACACAAGTAAAAAGCGTCATTAAAACCCTTTGAATGCATGCCATATTTTACATGCGTTATATGTGTTAAGAAGGCCTAATAGTGGCTGCAGTCTCATCTAAGCAGGCTGGTCCTTGCACTGAAGAGTTCCTCCCTCAGCACCAAAATTTAAAAGGGTTGTCCCAAGATCAAAAATTATCACTTATCCACAGGGTCCACTCTCGCTGGGATGCCCACGTTCACTAGAACGCTGGCGTTTTTAGATGCATTTTTTATGAAAAATCCTGTGTGAAGAAGGCCTAAGGCCCCATGCACACAATCATAAATTTGATCTGCAATTACGGACCGTAATTGCGCGTCAAAATACTGATCCATTCATTTCTATGGCCAACGGACACCTTTTCATATATTTACCCTATACTTTATAATGGGCACACAGCCCGCAAATCCGGGGGACTGTCCGTGGCCATCATCACGGGCCGTGCGCACAGCTACAGCCGTGTGCAGGAGGCATATATGTTCTCTTTACATATACCTTAGTAATGTAATTGAAATTAATATCTGATTCTCAAAAGTCCACTTTTTAGGGCAGCCTTGAATCCTCTACAGCAACTAATTAAACACTTACAGTAAGGTTAGGTTTTTCATTAAATCAATGTGTCCCTTGTGTTAATTGCAAAGCCCTAATTACTATGCAGTAAATTTAGATTGAATTTGAATTAAGGACAGTTTTCTCTCTAGCTTCATCATGTAAATATTGTAAATTAGTGGAGATTGAAATCAATTAACTTGACAGGTTGTATTTTTAAATGAACCCTCTGCAAAGACTGAATAGGTGGAAGGTAGTGATATAGATGACGACTGTACATTAATACAGGCATATTTACATACCTGCATTGTGGACAAGTACAAATCTAGATTACACATTTAAATTGCAAAAGTTTCATATGTTTTGTTTATGGTACCTAAATTAGTTTAATCATCAGCACATGATGAAGCCCAATGATACCTAATGTGGACACTTGCTGTGTAGTCTTAGTTTGATTACTTTTATGGCACTGAAGCACAGTATGAAATCAGGCTGAAGCTGGCTAGAAAAAAACACTTAAAGTACAAATATTGTTCCTCAGTAGAGTAGGCGAAAATAAATCAATATATAGCATTTACGTTTTTTTTCTTAAACATTTCTAACGATTAGAAATCATTCCATTAATAAGCAGGTGCTCAAGTAATAGGGAAGAGTAAGGGCTTGTCCACAAGTAACTGAAAATTTCTGCAGCAATGCTGCAGAAGCTAGGAGGATTTCTGCGTGGAAAAAAAAATGCACCATTTCCTGCGTTTTTTACTCCAAAAAATGGTGCCGATGTTGCTGCGTTTTTCTCAATGTTGGGAGATGGTGACATCTCCTCTGGCCTGAATTGCTGCATTTTTCACTTTCAACAGCAGGAATTGACATGCTGCGGTATGAAAAATACGCACCACAGGTCAATTTCTGGTCGGAAATTTTACACAGCATGGATGAGATTTATTAAATCTGCATATTTTCCGCCCACAATTCCGGATGGAAATATGCACCAAATTCGCCTCGTGTGGACAAGCCCTTGGTGCAAAGATATTTCCTACTGCTGCAGTATTCATGATCCAATCTTTGCAAACAGAGATTTGCACTAACAGAAAAGCTGTGGAGTGTCTAGGAGGGTGACAGTGAGGGTATGTTCACATGGTAGCAGGCTTTTACGTCTGTAAAGACAGACTATTTTCAGGAGAAAACAGCTGCCTCGTTTCAGTCGTAAATGCTCCTCCTCGCATTTTGCGAGGCTTCTCTGACAGCCGTAAATTTTGAGCTGTGCTTCATTGAGTTCAATGAAGAACGGCTCAAATTACGTCTGAAAGAAGTGTCCTGCACTTCTTTTGACGAGGCTGTATTTTTACGCGTCGTCGTTTGACAGTAGTCAAACGATGACGTGTAAATGACAGGTTGTCTGCACAGTACGTCGGCAAACCCATTCAAATGAATGGGCAGATGTTTGCCGACGTATTGTAGCCCTATTTTCAGGTGTAAAACGAGGCATAATACGCCTCGTTTACGCCTGAAAATAGGTCGTGTGAACCCAGCCTGAGAGATGGCGGTTTGAACGTCATTCATTTGAAATACAATATTGTAGTTGAGAGCATACACTGTACTCAATGTCACAGGCAAAGGCTTGCAGTCAACCTTCTCTGAATATGTTTTTTTCTTTTTAGAAACCTCCTTAGTATAAAAATACATCTAGTGTAGAATAGTAAATAGAAGACAGGAAAGGAAAGAGGATGGGGATGCAACTGCAGTTTTTCTTCTTCAGTGTATCTGAGAATCAGAGTGGGGGAGGGGAGAACAGAGAGGGAAAATATCTGATTCAATAAAAGAACACTGCAGAACTCTAAGGGTATGTGCACACGCTAGCTTCCTTTTACGTCTGAAAAGACAGACTGTTTTAAGGAGAAAACTGCTGCGTCGTTTCATACGTAAAAGCTCCTCCTCGCATTGCGCGAGGCGTCTTTGACACCCGTAATCTTGAGCTGTTCTTCATTGACTTCAATGAAAAACGGCTCAAATTACGTTTTAAAGAAGTGTCCTGCACTTCTTTGACGAGGCAGTCATTTTACGCGTCGTCGTTTGACAGCTGTCAAACGACGACGCGTAAATTACTGGTCGTCGGCACAGTACGTCGGCAAACCCATTCAAATGAATGGACAGATGTTTGTCGACGTATTGTAGCCGTATTTTCAGGCGTAAATCGAGGCATAATACGCCACGTTTACGCCTGAAAATAGGTCGTGTGAGCTCAGCCTAAGCGTATGTTCACATGGCTTATTTTCGGACGTTTTTCGGGCCGTAAACGGCCGAAAAATGCTCGAAAAATCGGAAGCAGATCGCCTCCAAACATCTGCCCATTGATTTCAATGGAAAATACAGCGTTCTGTTCCGACGGCCCGTTTTTTTTAAACGGCCATTTTGAAAAACAGCCGCGAAAAAGAAGTGCATGTCACTTCTTGAGACGTTTTTGGAGCCGTTCTTCATTGACTCTATAGAAAAACAGCTCCAAAAACGGCCGTAAACAACGCAGCGAAAAACGCGAGTGGCTTAAAAAAATGTCTGAAAATCAGGAGCTGTTTTCCCTTGAAAACAGCTTCGTACTTTCAGATGTTTTTGTTTTTGCGTGTGCACGTACCCTTAGGGTCAGTTCACACAGAGTTTTTTTGGCGCTGATTTTGACGCAGTAATCAGTGTCAAAATCAGTGCCAAAAAACAGCCGGAAATTGCCCCCCCACCTCTTGATTTCAATGGGAGGCAGAGACTTTTTTCCAGAGCGGGTTTTGGCCGCTCCCGGGGAAAAAAATTGGCATGTTTTTCTTGCAGCAGTTTCCGCCTCTGACATTCCCATTGAAATCAATGAGAGGCAGAAAATACCCGGGGCAGTAATTTCTGAGCATTTACCATACAGTTGCATACGTGATCCATAAGCTTATTAATCCGTTTATTTTTATGTGTGTATAAAAAAAAAATTTTTCAATCCAACACAGTGGATTCAGTTTGAAACTGGCCGCAACCAGCTTTATTGTCTTCATACATGAGAAGCAGTTTTACAAAACAGTACAAAATAAACCCTAGGCCATCCAGCCTCTAACTAAACATATAGCTTCCCTAGCTATCAGGGTGAAAGGCCTTCTGCAGCACCTCACAACAAACGTGTGTTCTGACCAGAACTTTTGACTTCCACAGGATGGCAATGCCTGTCTTCCCCTCGAAGCACTATGTGAATAGATCACATCTTTCTTAAAGGAGCCTCCACAACTGGCAGCTGATCAGGCTTCTAAGGCGGCCCAAACCCTAGATTGTCCTGAAGATGGAGTGGAAGTTTACTTTTCTCTTCCAATCCAGCAACCCAGACCTTTTTCCAGGGTTTTACCATAAAAAGAAATAGGGAGAAAGGAAACTTTCTCTAGTAACATTCCTTTTGATATTCACATTCTGGGCTCAAATCCTAGCTCTTAGTAGCTGAACTATATATATATATATATATATATATATATATATATATATATATATACATACATGTATATACATATATATATATGCATATATACATATTTATATATATATATATATATATATATATATATATATATATACATATATATATATACATACAGTGGAGGAAATTGTGCACAGAGAAATAAGTATTTGATCCCCTACCAACCATTAAGAGTTCAGCCTCTTCCAGAGCAGTTACACACTCCAAATCAACTTGGTGCCTGCATTAAAGACAGCTGTCTTACATGGTCACCTGTATAAAAGACTCCTGTCCACAGACTCAATTAATCAGTCTGACTCTAACCTCTACAACATGGGCAAGACCAAAGAGCTTTCTAAGGATGTCAGGGACAAGATCATAGACCTGCGCAAGGCTGGAATGGGCTACAAAACCATAAGTAAGACGCTGGGTGAGAAGGAGACAACTGTTGGTGCAATAGTAAGAAAATGGAAGACATACAAAATGACTGTCAATCGACATCGATCTGGGGCTCCATGCAAAATCTCACCTCGTGGGGTATCCTTGATCCTGAGGAAGGTGAGAGCTCAGCCGAAAACTACACGGGGGGAACTTGTTAATGATCTCAAGGCAGCTGGGACCACAGTCACCAAGAAAACCATTGGTAACACATTACACCGTAATGGATTAAAATCCTGCAGTGCCCGCAAGGTCCCCCTGCTCAAGAAGGCACATGTACAGGCACGTCTGAAGTTTGCAAATGAACATCTGGATGATTCTGAGAGTGATTGGGAGAAGGTGCTGTGGTCAGATGAGACTAAAATTGAGCTCTTTGGCATTAACTCAACTCGCCGTGTTTGGAGGAAGAGAAATGCTGCCTATGACCCAAAGAACACCGTCCCCACTGTCAAGCATGGAGGTGGAAACATTATGTTTTGGGGGTGTTTCTCTGCTAAGGGCACAGGACTACTTCACCGCATCAATGGGAGAATGGATGGAGCCATGTACCGTCAAATCCTGAGTGACAACCTCCTTCCCTCCACCAGGACATTAAAAATGGCTCGTGGCTTGGTCTTCCAGCCCGACAATGACCCGAAACATACAGCCAAGGCAGCAAAGGAGTGGCTCAAAAGAAGCACATTAAGGTCATGGAGTGGCCTAACCAGTCTCCAGACCTTAATCCCATCGAAAACTTATGATCTGCAAAGAGGAGTGGGCCAAAATTCCATCTAACATGTGTGCAAACCTCATCATCAACTACTAAAAACGTCTGACTGCTGTGCTTGCCAACAAGGGTTTTGCCACCAAGTATTAAGTCTTGTTTGCCAAAGGGATCAAATACTTATTTCTCTGTGCACAATACAAGTAAATATATATAATTTTGACAATGTGATTTTCTGTTTTTTTTTTAAATATAATCTATCTCTCACTGGTAAAATTAACCTAGCCTAAAAATTCTAGACTGTTCATGTCTTTGACAGTGGGCAAACTTACAAAATCAGCAAGGGATCAAATACTTATTTCCTTCACTATATATATATATATATATATATATATATATATATATATATATATAAATGTTCTCATGCCAGTAGGATTAAACCATGTTATCATAAAATATAGGGAATATAAAAAAAAAACATGTTACCTTTCATTCCTTTCCTGTTGAAGATCCAGACTCTTTCTTCTGACCCTGGATTGGCAAATTTGACACACCTTTTTAACATTTATAGAATTGCCCTCTCTACTATTAGCACAGTGCATTAACTAGTTAAATAGTTAATACAGTTGCTAAGTTGGAATTTTGAGATTTTTTTAAAACCATATAAATATATACACATCAACCATAATCTTAAAACCACCTGCCTAATATTGTGTAGGTCTTCCTCACACTACCAAAATAGCCATGACCCATGAACTCCAAAAGACCTCTGAAGGTATCCTGTGGTATCTGGTACCAGGACGTTAGCAGCGGATCCATTAAGTCTTGTGAGTTGTGAGGCAGGACCTCTATAGATCAGACTTGTTTTTCCAGCACATCCAACAGATGTCTGATTGGATTGAGATCTGTGGAATTTGGAGGTTAAGTCAAAACCTTGAACTTTTTGTCATGTTCCTCAAACTACTCCTAAACAACTTTTTCAGTGTGGCAGGGTTCGTTATCCTGCTGAAAAAAGACACTGCCGTTAGGGAATAACGTTGCTATGAAGGGGTGCACTTGGTCTGCAACAATGTTTAGATAGGTGGTACATGTCAAAGTAACATCCACATGAATGCCAGGACCCAAGGTTTTCCAGCAGAACACTGCCAAGAACATCACACTGCCTCCTCTGGCTTTCCTTCTTTCCATAGTGCACCCTGATGCCATTTTTGTTGCCAGGTAAGCGGCACACAGTGGCGTAACTACTGCCGTAGCAGCCGTAGCGTCTGCTACGGGGCCCGTGGCATGAGGGGGCCCATGTCACCCGCCGGCACGGGCCCCCACCATGGCTGGAGGCTCCGCTACAGCGCGACCCCAACGAAAAAAACGGCAGAGCAGGGAGGTATCTCCCCACTCTGCCATTAAACAAAAGACATGTATCCCCTATCCACAGGACAGGGGATACATGTGTGATTGCTGGCAGCGATACGGAGAACGGGGGACTCAAAGTCCCCTGAAGTTCTCCATCACAAACCTCGGACTTCCGGGGTCTGTGTCGGCAGCTCCGTAGAAATGAATGGAGCGCTGGTCGCTCTTGTGCGCATGCGTGACCAGCGCTCTTTTCATTTTTATTGAGCTGCGCAGATGCCGGAAGTCAGAGGTTAGTCATGTAGAACTTCGGGGGACTTTCGGTCCCCCGTTCTCCTTATCGCTGCCAGCGTTCACACATGTATCCCCTATCCTGTGGATAGGGGATACATGTCTTTTGTAGGACACACTGTAGGTCACATTTTTTTGGGGGGTTGGGGACGCTGTATGGCGTTACCTACAGGGGGGGCTGTATAGCGTTACTTACAGGGGGGGCTGTATAGCGTTACCTAAAGGGGGGGCTATATAGCGTTACCTACAGGGGGGGCTGTATGGCGTTCCCTATGGGGGGTCTGTATGGCGTTCCCTACAGGGGGGTCTGTATGGCGTTCCCTACAGGAGGGGGGCTGTATGGCGTTATCTACAGGGGGGCTGTATGGCGCTATCTACAGGGAGGGCTGTATGGAGTTATCTACAGGGTGGCTGTATGGCGTTATCTACAGGGGGCTTTATGGCATTATCTACAGGGGGGGCTGTATGGCGCTATCTACAGGGGGGCTGTATGGCATTATCTACAGGGGGGGCTGTATGGCGCTATCTACAGGGGGGCTGTATGGCGCTATCTACAGGGGGGGCTGTATGGCGCTATCTACAGGGGGGCTGTATGGCGTTATCTACAGGGGGGCTGTATGGCATTATCTACAGGGGGGATGTATGGTGTTATCTACAGGGGGGCTGTATAGTGTTATCTACAAGGGGGGCTGTATGGTGTTATCTACAGGGGGGCTGTATGGCGTTATCTACAGGGGGGCTGTAAAAAAGGCACTATCTACAAGGGGGGGTTGTGTGACACCCAGAGGAGGGGGGGCCCCAGTCAAAAGTTTGCTATGGGGCCCAGTCTTTCCTAGTTACGCCCCTGGCGGCACACATGCGTCCCGCCAACCTCATGATAAAAATAAAAACGTGATTTATCATACCAGGCCATGTTCTTCCATTTTTCCATGGTCCAATTCTGATGCTAACATGCCCACTGTAGGTACTTTGAGGATGGACAGGGGTCAACTAAGACACTGTGATCAATTTGTGGTAACACAGCCGCAAACACAGCAACCTGCAATGTACTGTGCGTTCTGACACTTTTCTATCATATCCAACATTAACCTTTTCAGAAATTAATGCTACTGTAGCTCCTCTCTGGAATCGGACCAGGTTACATAGTTACATAGTTAGTACGGCTGAAAAAAGACACATGTCCATCAAGTTCAACCAAGGGAAGGGAAAAGGGAAGGAAAAATTTCTACACATAGGAGCTAATATTTTTTTGTTCTAGGAAATTATCTAACCCTTTTTTAAAGCCATCTACTGTCCCTGCTGTGACCAGCTCCTGCGGTAGACTATTCCATAGATTCACAGTTCTCACTGTAAAGAAGCCTTGTCGCCTCTGCAGCTTGAACCTTTTTTTCTCCAGACGGAGGGAGTGCCCCCTTGTTTTTTGAGGGGGTTTTACAAGGAACAGGATTTCACCATATTTTTTGTATGTGCCATTAATATATTTATATAAGTTAATCATGTCCCCCCTTAGTCGTCTTTTTTCAAGGCTAAATAGGTTTAATTCTTTCAATCTTTCCTCATAACTTAAATTCTCCATGCCCCTAATTAGCTTCGTTGCTCTTCTTTGTATTTTTTCTAACTCCAGGGCATCCTTTCTATGAACTGGAGCCCAGAACTGGACTGCATATTCTAGATGAGGCCTCACTAATGCTTTGTAAAGTGGTAATATTACATCCCTGTCCCGCGAGTCCATGCCTCTTTTAATACACCACAATATCCTGCTGGCCTTTGAAGCAGCTGATTGACACTGCATGCTGTTATTGAGTTTATGATTTACAAGTACACCCAGATCCTTCTCAACAAGTGAATCCGCCAGTGTAGCTCCCCCTAGGACATATGATGCATGCAGGTTGTTGGTACCCAGATGCATAACTTTACATTTATCTACATTAAACTTCATCTGCCAAGTGGACGCCCAAACACTTAGTTTGTTTAAATCTGCCTGTAATTCATGAACATCTTCCATAGTCTGAACTATATTACATAGCTTGGTGTCATCTGCAAAAATAGAAATAGTGCTATTAATCCCTTCCTCTATATCATTAATAAATAAGTTGAATAAGTTGAATAATAGTGGTCCCAGCACTGAACCCTGGGGTACACCACTTATAACCGGGGACCATTCAGAGTAGGAATCATTGACCACAACTCTCTGGATACGGTCCTTGAGCCAATTCTCAATCCAATTACAAACTATATTTTCTAAACCTATAGTCCTTAATTTACCCATTAGGCGTCTATGGGGGACAGTGTCAAATGCCTTTGCAAAGTCCAAAAACACTAAATCCACAGCGGCCCCTCTGTCTAGACTTCTGCTCACCTCTTCAGAAAAACAGATTAGGTTAGTTTGACAACTTCTGTCCTTAGTAAAACCGTGCTGGCTGTCACTTATAATGCTATTTATTGTCACATAATCCTGTATATAGTCCCTCAATAGCCCCTCAAACATTTTCCCCACGATGGATGTTAAGCTTACTGGTCTATAATTACCTGGGGAAGACCTAGAGCCCTTTTTGAAAATAGGCACCACATTTGCCCTGCGCCAGTCCCTTGGCACTATACCAGTCACTAGAGATTCTCTGAATATTATGAAAAGGGGGACAGAAATAACTGAACTAAGCTCTTTAAGAATTCTAGGGTGTAACCCATCTGGTCCCGGGGCATTTATTTTATTTAATATAGCTTGGACCATCTCTACATTCATCCAATTCAGTATATCAACTGATATATTAACAGCACTGGCACCGGCTACATCAGCTGCTCCGTCTTCAGTTGTATATACAGAGCTAAAGAACCCATTTAGTAACTCTGCCTTCTCTTGATCCCCTGTGATCAACTCCCCATTACCACTATCTAGGGGTCCTACATGTTCAGACCTGGGCTTTTTTGCATTTATATGCTTGAAGAATTTTTTAGGATTTGTTTTACTATCCTTGGCCACCTGCCTTTCATTTTGTATTTTTGCTAATTTTATTACATTTTTACAGATTTTATTAAGCTCTTTATATTTTACAAAGGCTACAGCTGTACCCTCAGATTTGTATTTTTTAAATGCCCTTTTTTTGTCATGTATTGCCCCTTTCACAGAAGGTGTAAGCCATGTGGGGTTTAATTTGAGTCGTTTATACTTGTTACCTATAGGAATACATTTTGCACTATAATAACTCAAAGTAGATTTGAAAATCTCCCATTTATCATTTGTTCCATTATTTGACATTAGTTCTTCCCAGTCTATATCCTGAATTGCCGCCCTCATCCTGGGGAAATTGGCTTTCTTAAAATTAAATGTTTTTGCCCTCCCAGCCTGCGTTTGTTTTTTACAGTATAGGTAAAATTTAACTATATTGTGATCACTGTTACCGAGGTTTTCACGAACATTGACATTCCCAACAAGATCTGCATTATTAGAAATGACCAGATCCAACAGAGCTTCACCTCTAGTCGGGTCTTCCACAAACTGGCCCATAAAATTTTCCTGCAACAGGTTGAGGAAATGTCTCCCCTTTGCAGTTGAAGCTGAACCATGACACCAATTAATATCCCGGAAATTAAAATCTCCCATTATCACTACAGTACCCGCCTGTGCAGCCTGCTCCATCTGTTTATATATCTGACCTTCCATCTCCTCAGTTATATTGGGGGGTCTATAGATTACACCAAAAGTAATTTTTTCAGTGTTTACCTCCCTTTCTAGTTCCACCCACAAGGTTTCAACCTCCTCACAGTATTCACCCACTATTGTCTCTTTCACACTCGCCTTCATATCACTTCTCACATACAGACATACACCACCACCTTTCCTATTTGTCCTGTCTTTCCGAAAAAGTGTAAAACCCTGTAGATTTACAGCCCAGTCATGTGAAGAGTCCAGCCATGTTTCAGCAACACCAACTATATCTATATTTTCTTCCAGTATCAAGGCCTCCAGCTCCCCCATTTTGCTTGCTAGACTTCTGGCATTTGTGAACATACACTTTAACTTGCCTGTCAGGTTTTCACTTTTATTATCAGAAATGTGATTTGACATTAATCGGGCCTTTTTATTTACACTGATGTTTTGTAACGAAAGGATCTCCTTATCTTGTTGTCTAGTCCTCTCCCCACATTCTGTTTCTCCCCCCACCAATATAGTCTGACCCCTCTCTAACCTGGCTACCCCTTTTTTTTCTACATTGACCTCCCTCCTCAGCCCTAGTTTAAATACTCCGCCACCCCAGCTAGAATTCTCTCCCCCAGCACAGCGGACCCCCTTCCATTTAGGTGCAAATCATCTGCAGAATACAGTTTGTACCCCAATGAAAAGTCAGCCCAGTGCTCTAGGAACCCAAATCCTTCTCCTCTACACCAAGACTTCAGCCATGCATTTAACTCCCTGAGCTCCCGCTGTCTTTCCTGTGATGCGCATGGCACAGGCAGTATTCCTGAGAATACAACCTTGGAGGTCCTTCCCTTCAGCTTGTAGCCTAGTTCTTTAAAATTATTCTTAAGGCTCCTCCACCTACCATTTATTCTGTCGTTGGTACCGACATGGACCACGACAGCTGGATCATCACCAGCCCCTCCCAGCAATTTGTCCACCCGTTCCACCACATGCCGAACCGTGGCACCAGGGAGACAGCAAACCATTCGGTGGGCTAGCCTTTGCTCCCGACATGCAACAATGAGCAGTGGGAGCCCAGGACCATGTCACTGGTTCACTAGTTGTCCCTATTTGAACCACTATTTATAGTTACTAACAACTGCATACTGAAAACATATCCACAACACCTGCTGTTTTGAGGAGGCTCTAACCCACCTGTCTAGTCATCACAATTTGGCCCTTGTCATAGTCACTCAGGTTCTTATGCTTGTCCAAATGTTCACATTCCGCCTAATAATTCCAACCCCTTGACAGATACCATTGTCACAAGATAATCAATGTGATTAATTTCACCTCAGTGGTTTTTAATGTTATGGCTGATTGGTGTGTGTGTGTGTGTGTGTGTGTGTGTGTGTGTGTGTGTGTGTGTGTGTGTGTGTGTGTGTGTGTGTGTGTGTGTGTGTGTGTGTGTGTATGTAAATAAGTTCTGGGGAGAAAAGGAGATGAGGAAACACATTTCAAGGGCAGACCTATCCTAAATAGATAAGAAGCACATATACAGCCCTATATTTAAGAGAATCAATGCTTTTCCTAACCATGGCAAAGTCAAGTTTTCTATCATTTTAGAATCAATCTGTATCCCCCTCTGTCTTTTTTTTTATTATTTAAATTTGGCTAAACATCAAACAAAAAAGTAAATAAAACATTTTTGTTAAAATATTTGAATTTTTTAAATTTATCCAAAAACAAGCCACATGTGGTGGGAAAAGCATTGGGGCAGATGTAGTAATTTAGACAGTGTAAACTTAGACCAGGCAGTCAGAAGATGCATCAAAGTTCATCACAGTGGTTCACTCTGTATGATACATTTGGCACATCTTACTTCACCTGCTAGACACTTTTTTCCTTCTTATACCACCTTTGATTTGGCTTAGTTTGTGACAGAATTTTGTGACAGTTTTTTTGGCTCATGATGGCGCATCATAAGCCAAGCCCCCTTTCAGGTAATACACGTTCGTTTTTTGTCACATTTTTAAATGTGTCTAATGAGGTGCAAGCATCTGGATTAACAAAAAATGTGCCAAACTGCGCCAAGATGTGCCAGATTTTGGCGCAGTTTACAACACATTAGTACATCTGCCCCACTGTGTACATACAATAATGTCACCATTATACATTTTAAATATAAACTAGTCACAATTAACAATGTTGGACAAGGACCAAAAGGTACAAAAAGGGACAATGTGAGAGAGAATGAGAAAAAACATGAGGGCTAACGTGGTCTAGATTTTTTGGTAATAACAGTAGATCATACAAGGGCAAAATGCATTAGTCATGACAAAAATAAGGATCAAAAGTCACAAATAATATCCATAAAACTCCATAATTTGTATCTAAAGATAAGACAGGGTGTGGAATCAGGTGGACATAAGGGAATTAGATCTAATCAAAGTTCCTGAACCTTCTCCATGTTTCAGCCACAACTGCAACTCGTCCCGCAAAAAAGCAATATATAGCAACATATGGCTGTGCAGGCAGAAAAATAAAAAAGCTATGACTTTTGTAAGGCGGGGATGTAAAAAACTAAAAAGAACAAACGAAAAATGACTGCGGCGCCAAAGTATTAATGAAAAGATCAATCACAAAGTAATGAACAATCATATACTGTAAATTATACATGTAATACTTACATATATACTGTAGTTATATATTTTCATAGGTTGAAAAAAGACACAGGTCCAACAATTTCAACCTTTTCTCAATAAATTACACGTCATTCATTGCTTGATTAATTATAACCCTCAATGCCATTCATCAGTAAATAAACATCTAGATATTTATTAAATGCTGACATAACATCTGCCATTACTACCTCTTGGGGTAGGGCATTCCATAGTTTGACTACTCTAACTGTAAAGAACCCTTTCCTAAATTGATATCTGAAATTTCTTTCATCCACATAGAATGCTGTTTGTGCTTAATAAAATTGAATCCCTTGTACCTGTATTATAAATAAAAGAGATCTTTGTTCTTATAAAGCCTGTTTTTAATTCCATAGCCCGTTAATTGATAACATAGTTCTCTCTGACATTGGTGTAACTTTAAACCATCAGTAAGCTGATATGTCCAGCATGGAATGGACATCAAGTAAATGTTAACTTATTGTAACTAATATAACAAATTTAAATAAATAAAAATAAACAAGAAAAACAACAACATACATTTTCATATTATTTGTACAAGAAATGTGTAAGATGTCAGTCACCAAATAAGAATAGCAATGCAAATACAATATATTCACAGAAGAGACGGTACTTAATTCATTATGCAGCTTGCGATTACAGAAGTTGGCTAATTAATAACAATAGCACTGTTTAAGTGACACAATTCTGGTAACACTTCTTTATTCACAGACTAATTGACACTAACACATTACTTGTGAATTATTATTTGTTGGTAAAAGGGTGAAACTGCAGAAGTGGCTCAGCTCTAAATTAAACTAAAATGCTTTAAATGTATAAATACTATTTTGAGTTTTCTTTTAACGGATATATTATTTTTAAAATACTGTATAAACTTGTCATAATAGATCAATTCTACTTACTTTCTGGATCATATATAATTGGCTAGAACTAGCTTCATGTCTTCACATTTGTATGAAAAGAGGATTTCGATAAGATATGTATATCATGGCAATGCAGCTGCTGGTACATTTCAGACAATTAGGACGGGTTCACACATGGCGGAATTTCACTTAAATTCCGCTGCGGACACTCAGCAGCGTTAATCCGCAGCGGAGCCGTTTCTCCATTGACTTTCACTTTAATTTAGCAGTGTTCGTTTACACGATGCGTACAATTCCGCTGCGGAGCATAGGCTGCGGAGCGGAATTTGGTGTCCGCAGCATGCTCTGTCTGTTGCGGAGCAGTGGCGGACTGGTTGCGGACTCATGGCGGAATTTCTCCATTGACTTCAATGGAGAGTCAAAATTCCGCAATGAAGTCCGCAGATCTTATGTGTGCTGCGGAGCGTATTGTTTTTACTACCATGACATTTCTTCATTCTGGCTGGACCTATGTATTTCTAGGTCTACAGCCAGACTGAGGAAGTCAATGGGGCTCCCGTAATGACGGGAGCGTTGCTAGGAGACGTCTGTAAATAGTCACTGTCCAGGGTGCTGAAAGAGTTACGCGATCGGCAGTAACTGTTTCTGCACCCGGGACAGTGACTACCGATCTCAATATACATGTATCTGTAAAAAAAAATATAAGTTCATACTTACCGAGAACTCCCTGCGTCTGTCTCCAGTCCGGCCTCCCAGGATGACGTTTCAGTGTAAGTGACGGCTGCAGCCAATCACAGGCCAAGCACAGGCTGCAGCGGTCACATGGACTGGAGCGTCATCCAGGGAGGTCGGGCCGGATGCCGAAAGAGGGACGCGTCACCAAGACAACGGGCGGTAAGTATGAATTTCTTTGACTTTCACTAGGGAAAGTGCTGTCCCTTCTCTCTATCCTGCACTGAATAGGGAGAAGAGAAGCACTTTTCCTGCAGTCCGCAGCGGCCAGTCCGCATCAATTTTCTGCACATTTTGTGCAGATCCGCTGCAGAATCTGCAACGCAGATTCTGTGCGGCATTGATGCGGACAGTTGCGGAGGAATTCCGCCATGTGTGGTCATGCCCTAAGGGTGTGTACAGCAGAGAGAGGCATTTCAGATACGTATTTCAGTTGAATCCAAAACCCAGAAGAAAGCCTGGTTTGCTGAAATAAGGGGAGGGATGGGTGTGCCCCCGCATCTTAATTAGGTGTCAGCTGAGTGGAGCTCAAGAATTAGGGTATGTTCACACGACTTATCTTCAGCCGTTTTTCTGGGCCGTAAATGCCCCGAAAAACTGCAAAACATATGGAGTCTGAACGCCTCCAAACATCTGCCCATTGATTTCAATTGAAAAAACTGCGTTTTGTTCCGACGGGGAGTTTTTTTATGTGGCCGTTTGGAAAAAACGGCACGTAAAAAACACCTCGTAAAAAGAAGTGCATGTCACTTCTTGAGCCATTTTTCATTGTGTCAATAGAAAAACAGCTCCAAAAACGGCTGCAAAAAACGCATCAAAAAACGTTTGATGCTTAAAAAACGGCTGAAAATCAGAGGCTGTTTTCCCTTGAGTAGTTTGCCGTGTGAACATACCCTTAAAGAGGCTCTGTCACCAGATTTTGCAACCCCTATCTGCTATTGCAGCAGATCGGCGCTGCAATGTAGATAAGAGTAACGTTTTTATTTTTAAAAAACGAGCATTTTTGGCCAAGTTATGACCATTTTTGTATTTATGCAAATGAGGCTTGCTAAAGTCCAACTGGGCGTGTTTAAAGTAAAAGTCCAACTGGGCGTGTATTATGTGTGTTACATCTGGGCGTGTTTACTACTTTTACTAGCTGGGCGTTCTGATGAGAAGTATCATCCACTTCTCTTCAGAACGCCCAGCTTCTGGCAGTGCAGACACAGCGTGTTCTCGAGAGATCACGCTGTGTCGTCACTCACTTCCTGCTCCAGGTCCTGCATCGTGTTGGACGAGCGAGGACACATCGGCACCAGAGGCTACAGTTGATTCTGCAGCAGCATTGGCGTTTGCAGGTAAGTCGATGTAGCTACTTACCTGCAAACGCTGATGCTGCTGCAGAATCAACTGTAGCCTCTGGTGCCGATGTGGCCGACACGATGCAGGACCTGGGGCAGGAAGTGAGTGATGTCACAGCGTGATCTCTCGATAACACGCTGTGTGTCTGCACTGCCAGAAGTTGGGTGTTAACGAACAGAAGTGGATGATGCTGATTCGTCAGCATCATACACTCCCATTCCTAACGCCCAGCTAGTAAAAGAAGTAAAAACGCCCCGATGTACGCACATAATACACGCCCAGTTGTACTTTTACTGTAAACACGCCCAGTTGTACTTTTGCAAGCCTCATTTGCATAAATACAAAAATTGTCATAACTTGGCCAAAAATGCTCGTTTTTTAAAAATAAAAATGTTACTGTAATCTACATTGCAGCGCCTATCTGTTGCAATAGCAGATAGGGATTGCAAAATCTGGTGACAGAGCCTCTTTAAGGTGTGAGCTTTCCCCACAGGGATCCCATCCTGGGGAAAACAGCCATTGCAAGGCCTGTGGGAGTCACAGCCATTATGGCATGCAATGTTGTTTTGAGGTACTGGGTAGTAGTCCCAGGGTTTGATAGTGAGGGAACCTTTATGTGTCTATTTAGAGGCTGGACAGCATTTATTTTAGCACTGTGTTGTAAACCTGCTTTGTCGTGTGTGAAGATAATAAAACTGGTTACGGCCAGTTCGAAACCTAGTACACTGTTTTGTAGTGTTAACTTTCTTAGTGTGCCAAGCTTCTTGCCCAGGAGAAGCTAACTTGCCTCCAATTTGTCATATTATATATACACTGTTCAACCATAACATTAAAACCAATACCTGGTGAAGGAAAAAGCAATGATTACAGTATCTTACAATGGCACCTATTAAGGGGTGGGATATATGAGGGAGCAAGCAAAACAGTCAGTTCTTGACGTTGGAAGCAGGAAAATTGGACAAGAGTAAGGATCTGAGCAATTTTGACAATGGGTAAAGTACACGACTGGGTCAAATAATTTCCAAGACGGTACATCTTGTAGGTTGATCCTAGTATGCAGTGGTTAGTACCTACCAAAAATGGTCCAAGTAAGGAAAACCAGTGAACCATCAACAGGGTCATAGGCACCCAAGGCTCATTGATGCAAGTTAGTAGCGCAGACTAGCCCATGTGGTCCGATCCCCCGGAAAAACTGTTGTAGCACAAATTGCTGAAAAAGTGAATGTTAGCTATAATAGAAAACAGTCAGAATACACAGTGCTGTAATGACGGGGTAGGGAGACCGAAAGGTGAGCCCTAATCTACCCGCCACTCAGTCCCTGCCTACTTGCACGGCCTGTCCTAGGCGACGGCGTACAACTGGGCGACGGTCCCTACGCTCAATATGTGTACGACAGAAAAACAGACAAGGATACACAGAAGCTAAGGGAAATGGGGCAGTTGCCCACGGAAACACCGTGAGCAACAGGAGTAGTGAACGAGCCGAGTCAAACTAGGAGTGTACGAGGTACCAAACGCAGATCAGGAGCGTAGTCAGTAAAGCCAGGCTCAAAATGAAGCAAGGTCAATAATAATAGCAGGAGCAGCAGAGCCAGGAAACAGGAAAGAATCACAGGCAAAGACAAGCAGGAAATGAAGGTATAAATAGGCCGAGGGTGGGAGCTAGAACCGGCTGGCCAGGCTGTGATAGGTTCTCCCACTCCTGAGCCTACCAGCCTGAGTGGTAGCAGATTGAGTCACTCTAGGAGCAGGTGCAGACTGATTAACCACGGGCGTCGACACAGAAGCTGTGTCTGGCAGATCCTTTACAAGTGCATTGCAGCCTTCTGTGTTTGAGGCTGCATAGTCACAGACTGTTCAGAATGCCCATGTTACTGCCGAAAGTGCCTACAATGGGCACTTGAGCATCAGAACAGGACAAGGGAGCAATACAAAAAGGTGGCCTTGTTTGATGAATAATGGTTTCTTTTACATAATATGGATGACCCAGTGCATTGCTTACCAAGATGAACTAAGGGAAGGATGCAAGACTAAAGAGGCAGTGTAATGCTCTGAGCAATGTTCTTGTAGCTTCCACGGCCCCGTTTCTACTCACCCCTTTGCGGTCGCAGCCATGGATCCGTGAGTGCTGACCAGCATCTCCATCCTAGGAGATGCCAGCACTCACTTCCACTCCGCTGTGTCCCGCAGGCTGCACGCGCATGCTCGTGCCCGGTTTTAAAGGGCCAGTGCGCGCACATGAACATTATTGCAAATCAGCCTAAATCTCTCTGGACTATTAAAGGGGCCCTCTCCATTCACTCTCTGCCTGGGCATTGTTAGTAATTCCCTTGTTAGTCTTTACAAATGGTTCTTATGTGTTATCCTGTTCCCAAGTGATCCCGTGCCCTGCTACCTGTTCCAGTATCCTGTGCTGTGTTGGTTCCTGAGTCCGGTCTAGTGTTGGAGTCATGTCCTGCTGTACCTACTGTCGTCAGCCACGTCTGGCGCAACCTGCTGCACTTGTTATCATCCGCCACATCTGACAAAACCTGCTGCACCTACTGTCGTCAGCCACGTCTGGTGCAACCTGCAACATCCGGTCCCTTAAGTGCTAAGGCCGCAGCCACTGTCTGGACTATTCAGGTACCCTTGTGCTGGACTTTGTATTGATTGGGTGCTCTGTTGTTTGGCCAGCTGCCTCCCCGCTATGGCGGTGCGGCCTAATGGGTTCACATACCCACAGACTGTGACAGTACGCTCAGACCATGGACCCTGCTGGTCAACCCAAGACCTTGACCACGTCACAAGCTATGCAGGCAGACATGCAAGACCTTCAGTCACGACAAGACCAACTCCTCTTAGCGGGGAATGCGATTGCACATCGGCTGGATGCACAAGCCACAGTCGTCATTACACCTATTCCTGCGGTTCCTCCTGCTACACCTCCTGTTAGTACCAGTGCTGATCCCCAATGCTCCCTGCCGCTGCTTCCTCGCTATGATGGAGACACAAGATCCTGCAGGGGATTTCTGAACCAGTGCCAGATCCACTTCAGACTACATGCTAAGGCCTTACCCTCTGATGACGCAAGGATCACCTTCATAATCTCTCTCCTTACTGGCAAGGCCCTGGCATGGGCGAATCCTCTTTGGGAACAGCAGGGACCAGAGACTCGTGATTTGCAGTATTTTTGGGAGAGTTTCTTCCGCTCCTGCATCCCTGTTGACTGTACACTAGGGAGACATCTCCGTGGGTGAGTATGACATTCAATTCAGTACCCTGGCTGCATAACTAACCTGGAACAACGAGGCCTTGGTGACTACATTCTGGCAGGGACTGTCTTCTGTGATTAAAGACGAGCTTGCCGCTCGCCATCTGCCACCTACCCTGGACTTTCTCATTCTGCTAGCCACCTGGGTTGACATGAGGATTCGGGAACGTTCCCAAGAGGTTCACCGGGAGAGAGGATTTCCTAGGCTAGCTTCTACTTTACAGCAATCTCTACTGTCCTCATCAGTTGTTCCACCAGAGGAGCCTATGCAGTTGGACCGGGCCAAATTGTCTACCCAGGAGAAACAACGCAGACGCACTTCAGGACTTTGTCTGTATTGCGAACTCGGAGGCCATGTTGTGCGTTTATGTCTCCAGAAGCCAAAGAAACTCCAGTGCCTAAGGATTGGTTGGAGAGACAACCCTAGGTGGAACGGTGTTAAATAAAAAATTATCTTCCAAACTGACCATGCCTGTGATCGTAGTGTCCGGCGAGAAGACGCACCGCATGTCTGCTTATATGGACTCAGGATCTGGGGCAATCTTCATCCAGCAAGACCTAGTGGGTCATCTCCAGTTGCCCAATGTTACTCTGACGTTGTCTTTGGCCGTTGCGTCGGTGAATGGCCTTCCTCTACCTGATCCAATCGTGTCTGAGACCAAGCCACTGAAGTTCTAAGTTGGAGTTCTTCATACTGAACTGATTACTACTGGGCCTGCCTTGGCTCGGGTTGCATGCTCCTGTCCTGGATGGGAGTTCTGGAGAGGTTCTCCAATGGGGCACCAAATGCCCCCACCGCTGCTTGTTACAGATTCATCCCATCCAGCCTTCTCTGCCTCAGTTATTGGCGGGATTGCCTACTTATTTTCTCAAATTGCAGACGTCTTTATCAAAAAGGAGGCTGAGATGCTTCCTCCACACCTGTCTTACGACTGTCCGATTGAACTGGTTCCAAATGCTTCTCCTCCCCATGGACGGGTATATCCTATCTCCTTGCCAGAGACTCAATCCATATCGGCCTTTATGAAGGAAAATCTGGAGAGGGGTTTCATACGAAAGTCCTCCTCCCCGGCCGGGGCTGGGTTCTTCGTCGTTAAGAAGAGAGATGGATCTCTTTGACCCTGCATTGACTAACGTGGTCTCAACCAGATCACGGTCAAGAACAAATATCCGTTGTCACTACTGTCCGAACTGTTTGACTGTATATGAGTAGGCAGGATTTTTTTGAAACTAGACTTGTGTGGGTCTTACAATTTGATCCAAATCCGTCAAGGTGACGAGTGGAAGACGGCATTCAACACTCAAGACGGGCACTACGAATACCTGGTGATGCCGTTCGGTCTTTGTAACGCCCCCGCGGTCTTCCAGGAATTCATCAATTATATCTTCCAAGATCTCCCCTATGTCTGTGTTGTGGTCTATCTCGATGATATTTCAGATCTGATGACTCATCGGAGGCATGTTCTACTGCGGTTAAGGGAGAATTGTCTGTATGCCAAGCTGAAGAAGTGCATCTTTGAAAAAATTCTCATGCCCTTCCTGGGCTACATCATCTCGGATCAAGGTCTCAAGATGGATCCTGACAAGATAAAGTCCGTCCTAGAATGTCCACGTCCTCACGGCCTGCGGTCCATGCAACATTTTTTGGGATTCGCCAACTTCTACCGACAGTTTATCCCAAACTTCTCATCATTGACGGCTCCCATCTCTAACCTTACCAAGAAGGGTGTGAATGCCAAGGTGTGGACTTCAGAGGCAGAATCTGCATATCTGCATTTAATAGCCTCAAGCGTGCTTTTACCTCAGCCTCAATCCTTCATCATCCTGAAGTCTCTTGACAGTTCTCGTTGGAGGTGGACGCTTCCTCTGCTGGTGCAGGTGCACTTCTGTTCCAGAGAAGCTCCAAAGGAAAGGCAGTGGTGTGTGGCTATTATTCAAGACTTATTTTCCTCCGCTGAGCGCAATTACTCTATTAGGGATCGGGAGTTATTGGCCATCAAATCGTCTCTACAGGAGTGGAGACATCTGCTAGAGGGCACAGCTCATCCCATCCTGATATACACTGACCACAAGAAGCTCACTTATCTCCAGTTGGCTCAACGGCTAAACCCCCGTCAAGCCAGGTCTTCGCTGTTCTTCACCAATTTTCAATTTGTGCACCACTACCGTCCTGCTGACAAAAAAGGACTGATGCCCTATCCAGGTCGTTTTAAACAGAGGACATTGTGGATTCCCTGCAATGTATCATAGACCCGTCCTACATTATTATGGATAATCCTCTTGAAGTTAGAGACATCTCTCCGGGGTGGACTTTTGTACGGTTGGCAGACAGGAGGAGAGTCCTTCGCTGGGGACACTGCTCCAAACCGGCTGGACACGTGGGTGTTCATAAGAGCATCGAGACCTGATAACTCATAATTTCTGGTGGCCCTCACTGCCCAAGGATGTTGTGAACTTTGTCTCTTCCTGCACTGAGTGTGCTTCTAATAAGGTTGCTCACTCCAAGCCTGCCAGTCTGCTCCAACCTCTGCCTGTGCCCAATACCCCCTGGCAGCATATTGCAATGGACTTTGTCACTGACCTTCCTCCCTCAGTGAGATGCAATACGGTCTGGGTGATGGTAGATTGGTTCTCCAAGATGGCTCATTTTGTTCCGCTCACTGGCCTACCTTCTGCTCCTGGACTGGCTAGTCTCTTCATTCAGCACATGTTCCGCTTGTATAGCTTGCCATTTCACATAGTGTCCGATTGGGGGGTTCAGTTCACCTCAAAATTCTTGAGAGCCCTCTGTAAACTCCTGGATTTGATACTGGACTTTTCCTCGGCCTACCATCCCCAGTCCAATGGTCAAGTCAAGAGGATTAACCAGATCATGGAGAATTATCTCCGCCACTTCATCTCCATGCAGCATGATGACTGGGTATAGCTTCTTCAATGGGTCGAGTTCTCATACAACAATCACACAAGTGAGTCAACCACTACCACACCATTCCACAAGGTGTATGGTCAACATCCTAGAATCCCTCTTCCTGTGTCAGCTACATCCCAGGTAACCGCTGCTGACTGGCAACAGATCTGCTAGCAGTTGATCGCATGAAGCAAAAATCGGATATTAAAAGGAGAGAGCCGCCTTGGTATCTTCCAGGTACCAAAGTCTGGCTGTCCTCAAGGAATATCCGTCTGAAGGTGCCTTCGTACAAGTTTGCTCCCAGGTTACTCAGACCCTTTGAGATACTGCAACAGATAAAGCCTGTCTCCTATAAGCTTCGGCTGCCTCCTACCCTCAGAATCCACAACTACTTTCATGTGTCCCACCTGAAACCGGTGGTCCTGAACCGCTACAGTAAGACTCCTAGTCCCGCAGTTGCTCCTAGCAGTTCATCTAATGTGTTTGAGGTGAAGGAGATCCTGGACTGCAAGAGGTTGAGAGGAAGGCCTTTCTATTTGGTGGACTGGAGAGAGTTTGGTAGTGAGGAGAGGTCCTGGGAGCCAGAAGAGAACCTAAATGCCCGTACCCTCATTAAGAAATTTATCTCTCGCTCTGGTCCCAAGAAGAGGGGGTGTAAGAGGGGGGATACTGTAGCGTCCATAGCCGCGGACCACCGTTCCTACTCATGCCTCGGCGGCCGCGGCCATGGATCCGTGAGTGCTGGCCGGCATCTCCTTCCTAGGAGGTGCCAGCACTCACTTCTGCTCCACTCGGCTGTGTCCCTTAAGGTGCGTGCACACGCTCGTGCCTGGTCTTAAATGGCCAGTGCGCGCACATTAACTTTATTACAAATCAGCCCCAATCTCTCTGAACTATTAAAGGGGCCCTCCCCTTTCACTCTCTGCCTGAGCGTTGTTAGTAGTTCCCATGTTAGTCTTTGCAAATGGTCACTTTGTGTTATCCTGTTCCCAAGTGTTCCCGTGACCTGCTACCTGTTCCTGTATCCTGTGCGGTGTTGGTTCCTTAGTTCTGTCTATTGTTGGAGTCATGTCCTGCTGCACCTACCGTCCTTCGCCACGTTTGGCACAACCTACTGCACCTGCTGTCATCCCCAATGTCTGACACAACCTGCTGCTCCTACTGTCATCTGCCACGTCTGGCGCAACCTGCCACATCCAGTCCCATCCATGCTAAGGTCTCTGCCACTGCCTGGACTATTCAGGTACCCTTGTGCTAGACATTGTACTGATTGGGTGCTCTGTTGTTTGGCTAGCTGCCTCCCCGCTATGGTGATGCGGCCTAGTGGGTCCACATACCCAGAGACCGCGACAGTTCTGCTGGGAAATATTGGGCCCTGTCATTCCTGTGAATGTTACTTTGATACAAGCCGCCTACATTAGAATATTTTCAGACCAAATACTGTACACTCTGTCATGGCAACCGTATTTCCTAATGGCAGTGGACTCTTTCCGAAAGATAATATGTCCTACCACACTTCAAAAAATTGTTTGGATATAGTTCGAGGAACATGACAAATAGTTCATGGTGTTGAGTTGGCCCCTAAATTACCCAGATCTTAATTTGATCAAACATCTTAGGAATGTGCTGAAAAAACAAGTTTGATCCAATGTCGCAACTTATAGGACTTAACGGATTTGCTGCTAACGTCTTGGTGCTGAATACTTAAAAGACAACTTGAGAGGACTTGTGAAGTCAATGCTTTGACTGGTCAGTGTTGTTTTGGCGGTATGAGGGGGACCTACATGATATTAGGCAGGTTGTTTTAATGTTATGGCTGAATGGTGTCAGTATATATGTATATATATATATATATATATATATATATATATACACAGTACTGCGGAAAAGTTTTAGGCAGATGTGGAATAATGTTGAAAAGTAAGAATGCTTTCAAAAAGTAATAGTTTTTTTTAAATTAACTAACAAATTACAAAGTAAATAAACAGAAGAGAAATCTAAATCAAATCAATATTTGGTGTGACCACCCTTTTCCTTCAAAACAGCATTAATTGTTCTAGGTACACTTGTACACAGTTTTTGAAGGAACTCAGCCAGGAGTTTGTTCCAAACATCTTGGAGAACTAACTCAACATCTTCTGTGGATATAGGCTTCCCCAAATGCTTCTCAAATCCACTATTTTTGAAGGAAATCTTACTTTGCAACATTTTCCCACTTTTTATTTATATTATAGGGATTTAACCCCTTAATGACCAGCCTATTTTGGACCTTAATGACCAATCTATTTTTTACGTTTTTCCATCGTCGCATTCCAAGAGCTATAACCTTCTTATTTTTGCGTCGACATAGCTGTATAAGGTCTTGTTTTTTGCGGGACAAGTTGTAATTTTTAATAGCACCATTTTTAGGTACATATTATTTATTGATTAACTTTTATTATCTTTTTTTTGGGGGGGAATAGAAAAAAATCTGAAATTTCGCCACTCTTTTTTGCATCCTAAATCTATGCCGTTTACCGTGTGGTATAAATAACACAATAACTTTATTCAGCGGGTTGTTACGATTGCAACGATACCAAATTTGTATAGTTTTTGTATGTTTTACTACTTTTACACAGTGAAAACGCTTTTTTTTCTAAATTATTTGTTTTTGTGTCTCCATATTTGAAGAGCCGTAACGTTTTTATTTTTTTGCCGATGCGGTTGTATGAGGGCTTGTTTTTTGCGGGACGACTTGTAGTTTTTATTGGTACCATTTTGGAGTAGATGCGACTTTTTGATCACTTTTTATTACATTTTTTTAAAGTCAGGATTCACAGAAAACAGCAATTTTTCCAGTTTTTTTATTATTTTTTTTACGGCGTTCACCGTGCGGGTTAAATAATGTAATAGATTTATAGTCGGGGTCGTTACGGACGCGGCGATACCAAATATGTGTAACTTTTTTACTTTATTTTGTTTTTTTAATAGTAAAGCATTTTGTAAGGGGAAAAGCTGGGTTTTTCATTTTTAAATTAAGTTTATTAAACTTTTTTTTCACTTTTTTACTAGTCCCATTAGGGGACTATAATATGTGATTCTGCGATCGCATTTATAATACACTGCAATACTTCTGTATTGCAGTGTATTACTGCCTGTCCGTTTAACACGGACAGGCATCTGCTAGGTCATGCCTGCGGCATGATCTAGCAGGCATTCACTCCAGGCAGACCTGGGGGCCTTTATTAGACCCCCGGCTGCCATTAGAGACACAGACACTCGGCGATCGTATCGCCGGGTGTCGGTGGGGGAGAGAGGGAGCTCCCTCCCTCTCTCCAAAACCACTCAGATGCGGTGCTCGCTATTGAGCACCGCATCTGAGGGGTTAAACGTGTGAGATCGATACTAATATCGATCTCACACGGCAGAGCAGGGACGCTCCCAGCCCTCAGCTGCCTCTAGCAGCTGAGAGCAGAGAGATCTGACAGTTCCCTGCTCTGTTTACTTATTCCGATGCCGCGACGTAAAAAGTCTATGGCATCGGAATAAGGCCCATTAGTGACCGACGTAGAAACACGATAGGTCGGTCACTAATGGGTTAAATGGGAGGCAGAGGCGTTTTTATTTTTCACGGGCAGTTTTTAGCTGCTTGCGGGAAAAAAAGTGTCCTGTCCTTTCCTGCCGCTTCTATGGCCATGAGCGAAAAGCACTGCGAAAAATGCTGCAAAAACAGTGCAAAAAAGCACAGGCAGGTCAAAATCTGCCTCAAAATTTCTGAAAAAATTCTTAGGCAGATTTACTCTGCCTAAAAAAAAATTTGTGTGTACAGGGCCTTATAGTGGTTTTTGCCTGTCTCTGAATAAACATTGTATTATTACAGGTTGGACTTGATGTACCTGTGTCTTTATTCAACTTTATTCGAATTTGCATTTATTAGCTACATTTATTTATTCTATATAATCTTATAATGATTTATGTACATTTATCTGAATTTACATTTCAAAATGTCCTACATTTTCTACTTTTGCTGCTCTTTATTGATTGTGTTACTTTTAAATACTACTGCTTTTTTTTTTACTTATCCCTATTTCCCAGTTCGTAACCGTAAGGTTATATTTGCACGACAGTGAAAACAAAGTCTGTTAAATAATTTATCAAGTGTCAGTTTTTCATGGCTGTTTTGCATCAGTGTGTCTCCAAATTCATCCATTTTCCATCTGTCTGACCGTTTTAAAGCGGATGAATTTCATTTGTGAGGTTTATTTGTCCCAACCCTTGAACATACCACAGTGCCCATGTAGATAATGCCACAGCACCCATGTAGATACTGGCACACAGAGTGCCACAGTGTTGCCTGTAGATAGTGCACACTGTAGATTGTGCCGCAGTTCCCACTGTAGATAGTGCCCACATAAATAGTGCCACAGTGCACACACAGTGCCCACATAGATAGTGACACAGTGCACATGAAGATAGTGCCACACACAGTGCCCATGTGGATAGCGCCACATTGTCCCCTGTAGATATTGTTCATATAGTGCCACAGTGCCCATCTAGATAGTGCCACACACCCCCTGTAGATAGCACAACTCACCACACCCTGTAGATAGAGACACACTCACTTGTTCCTGCTCCCGCACTGTCCTCTTCTCCAGCAATGCAGGCCTCATCTGTTCAGATGAGGCTTGCTCCAGCAGAGCGATGCAGGCGGTGCGATGATACCATCGCGCCGCCTGCATAAAACAAGTGCCGAATGGCGAGGAAGGGAACTAATGATTTCCTTACCAGCGCTGTCAAATGTATCCCAGCCCTAAGGATGCGGATACAATTGAGTTTCCTTGTGAGGGCCAGGATTAGTTTTTAATGGCCGTTATGTGGATAATTTTGTGAAGAAGACCATTAAAAACTGATCCATTGACTTCTGTAGGGGATATTTTGCCGTGAAAATGGACTTGACTGTATTATGGATCTGTGTTATACAAATAAATAATTCAGCCCCATATAATTCTATGGACCCATACTGTACATCCATGTGCCTCCATTATTTTTATCCATGAAAAAAAAAAGTAGCATAATCCATCTCATTTCGTGTTTTGGAGTTATTCTATCTTAAAGGCACTGCTTTTAGAGAAAATGCATGGAGGCACATAGAATATCTACATATGAGTAATATACAGGGCTCTGTCTGCTACCATACAGGGTTCATGCTCATGGCATTCTTAAGTGCTAAGGGTATAGGTAAATCTATGTTATTTATTTATTTATTTTTATATAAAAAAAATAATAATAATAATTATTGAATATATATATATTATATATATATATATATAGCTGTGTATATATATATATATATATATATATATATATATATATATATATATATATATATACACACACACACTTAAAACACACAAATAGAAAGGCTCATCTTGCATTGTGCATATAAGAGCCAATCAGCACATAACTCTACAAACATTTATTCCAAACAGGAGTTTTTGGAAATAAAACTAAAATAAAAGCATGTCCATATCTTTCAAAATGACAAACTGGTATATGCACATCGATGCTAAAATCTATGGAAGCGCAGCAGGAATGCAAATGAGTGTTGTCATCGTGTAGGCAAATGCATGTCATGGTTTTCAAAAAGCTGGCAGAAGCTTTTAAAAAAATCTGTCCTCTTCAGAGCTGTAGAAATTTCACTGAGCACTGAGGTGTTATGTGTCTGTCTTTTGAGCTAAGGCAAATGTTGATGATTCAGTGACCTTAAATACATTGATGGCAGTAATTACATAGATATAGCTAAAGTATTACTGTTGCAAGAGGCAAAGAAATGTAAATTTATAAAAAGAAAACATAGTGTATGAATGTGATATATTTGAACTTTGAATATAATATACAATGGCGGATTATAATGTGGGCGTTTCGGGCGGTCGCCCGGGGCCCAAGGCTGCCAGGGGGCCCATCGCGGCCCGAGGCTGCCAGGGGGCCCATCGCGGCACGAAACGCACACAAACTTAAAAAACTATGCAGCGCTACCGTGCTGCCTGCTTCCGACTGAATCTGCATCCGCAGGACGCAGATTCAGTTTGGTTGAATGCTGGAGCCTCGCTCCAGCATTCACTCTGCCGTGAGCGGCTCGGTGCAGGCAGGCGCGATGTAGTGACGTCATCGCGCCTGTCTGCACGGAGTCACTCACAGCACAGTGCAGAGGAGAAGCATCCCCCACCATCGTGGGAACCGGGATAGGTAAGTAATTATGTTTTCTTTTTTTATTAGGTACGTACATATGGGGCATTATGCTGTGTCAGCTATGGGGCATTATACTGTGTCACCTCTATGGGGCATTATACTGTGTCAGCTATGGGGCATTATACTGTGTCAGCTATGGGGCATTATACTGTGTCACCTCTATGGGGCATTATACTGTGTCAGCTATGGGGCATTATACTGTGTCAGCTATGGGGCATTATGCTGTGTCAGCTATGGGGCATTATATTGTGTCACCTCTATGGGGCATGATACTGTGTCAGCTATGGGGCATTATACTGTGTCAGCTATGGGGCATTATGCTGTGTCAGCTATGGGGCATTATACTGTGTCAGCTATGGGGCATTATACTGTGTCAGCTATGGGGCATTATACTGTGTCAGCTATGGGGCATTATGCTGTGTCAGCTATGGGGCATTATACTGTGTCATATGGGGCATTATACTGTGTCAGCTATGGGGCATTATACTGTGTCAGCTATGGGGCATTATACTCTGTCGGCTATGGGGCATTATGCTGTGTCAGCTATGGGGCATTATGCTGTGTCAGCTATGGGGCATTATACTGTGTCACCTCTATGGGGCATTATACTGTGTCAGCTATGGGGAATTATACTGTGTCAGCTATGGGGCATTATGCTGTGTCAGCTATGGGGCATTATACTGTGTTACCTCTATGGGGCATTATACTGTGTCAGTATACTGTGTCAGCTATGGGGCATTATACTGTGTCAGCTATGGGGCATTATACTGTGTCAGCTATGGGGCATTATGCTGTGTCAGCTATGGGGCATTATGCTGTGTCAGCTATGGGGCATTATACTGTGTCAGCTATGGGGCATTATGCTGTGTCAGCTATGGGGCATTATGCTGTGTCAGCTATGGGGCATTATACTGGGTCAGCTATGGGGCATTATGCTGTGTCAGCTATGGGGCATTATGCTGTGTCAGCTATGGGGCATTATACTGTGTCGCAGCTATGGAGGCATTATACTGTGTCCGCTATGGGGCATTATACTGTGTCAGCTATGGAGGCATTATACTGTGTCAGCTATGGGGCATTATACTGTGTAGCAGCTATGGGGGCATTATACTGTGTCAGCTATGGGGCATTATGCTGTGTCAGCTATGGGGCATTATACTGTGTCAGCTATGGGGCATTATGCTGTGTCAGCTATGGGGCATTATACTGTGTAGCAGCTATGGGGGCATTATTCTGTGTCGCAGCTATGGGGCATTATACTGTGTCAGCTATGGGGCATTATGCTGTGTCAGCTATGGGGCATTATACTGTGTCAGCTATGGGGCATTATGCTGTGTCAGCTATGGGGCATTATACTGTGTAGCAGCTATGGGGGCATTATTCTGTGTCGCAGCTATGGGGCATTATACTGTGTTGCAGTTATGGGGGCAATATACTGTGTCACATCTATGGGGCATTCTACTGTGGGGGCAGCTATGGGTGGCAATATACTGTGGGGGCAGCTATGGGGGACATTATACTGAGCAATTACAAGAGCTGCAGGTCCAAGGGGGGAGACGCTGTGTAGCACAATATACAAGGGGGGATTGTTGTATAGCACTATATAGAAGGGAGCGCTGTGTATCACTATATCTAGGGGGGATTGCTGTGTAGCACTATATACAAGAGGGGGAGGGCTATGTGACGCTATTTACAGAGGGGGAGGACTGTGTAGCGCTATTTACAGGGGGCTGTGTGTGGTGCTATCTACAGTGTTTGGCACAATTATATTCAGGGGCGCAGTCTATGGTGCTATAATATTTAGGGGCACAGTGTTTGTACTATTTTATAAAGGGGTGCAGTGTTTGGTGCTATTATATTTAGGGGCACAGTATGTGGCACCATGATAATATTATCTTTGTTTATAGGTGTGGAAATGTTGGAAAAGTGAGGAGCCAAAGACATCTGAGTGGCAAATTCTGCAGAAATGGGTCATGGCCGGGAAAAGTCGTCATGAAGTCTGGACTGGATGGAGAAGAGGAAAAAAACTACGTCGTCACCTGTGAGTCACTAGATTTATAGAGAATCTGTCACCTCTCCTGACATGTTTATTATAGGAAATCCTTGTATTTCACAAAAAGTCTTTCTGCAGTCCAGGACTGATAGACATTTCCCCTTGTCAGGAGGATGTGTCCCTGCACAGTGTGATACTGTCAGTATGTAGGGACACCGCGCTGTGACAAGGGGAATCGTAACACTGTTAATGCTTGCCCCAAAAAGTAGTGTTAAAAATAGTTACGGTGCGGCAGGGCGGCGGTGAGGAAGGGGGGCCCAAGTTTGGGTAACAGCCCAGGGCCCATGGTCTACTTAATCCGCCACTGATAATATATATATGTACTGTTAAATAGTATGCTTATTTTGCTATTTTTTTATTTATTATTTCACAGAACTAATTTCTCTGACATTCACTTGAGTTCTTGTTTTGGATTGATCTCATTTAGTTCCAAACTAGAAACATATACAGCTATATTTGTATAAGAACTGGGGAAATATTTTTATAATTAAAATAATTATTAAGTACCTGGTGGAGGTTAGGTTGGGGAAGATTTATTAATATTGGTGCATCATCCAAGTAGTGCACCATTCTATAATTTTCAATAAGACACCCACTGTTGAAGATTATGATGTGGGCTCAAACATCAGATGGGTACTTGACATTGTCCTATTGACCCAAAATAAGACTGAATAATGCATGTCCATCATGAAGGCAATTAAAAGGGTTGTCTAACCAAGAGAATCCTTTTATAAAAGCCGTTTTTTTAATGAGACATTGCATTCTAATAAACGGACATTCTTATAATGCATGGACTAACAGGATCAACCAGAGCAGGAGCGGATGTTACAGATGGACCCTAGGGCTAATATACACAACTGTATTATAGAGCCATGCTGTTTAAGTCTGTAAATATGGTGCCCATAGCTGGTTGTTGACCCACAATGTACTTCCAAATGACTCCGATTTTGTGCCTCTGATTACTGTAACACGCAGAGTTTTTTTTTGTCTCATGAATTCATATGTAATCCATGAGAGAAAAAAAACTGTAGCATGTTCCAACACATGCCATATTATACAGATATCTTCATGGAGGCACTATACGGTAGCACACAGCGGGCCTATGGGGTCATAGTATGTGATAATGACCAATATGAACTCTGTGTCCAGCCATACAGGGTTCATGCAGTCTCATATGCATTGACCAATCCTCTTTAAACTATGCTTTCACCATTTTTTATTTGATTTGATTTTTTTAAAAAAAATGGTGTCTCTCCTGCACATGTTAAAAACACAAAAAAACATTCTAAATGTTGATCTTATTATGAAATGAGGAAGATGTGTAAGAAGCATATTGATATTGAACGATATTGTAAACCTCTGTGTAGACTGGTTTGTAGAGTAAGTTGTTTGATTACAATATCCTAGGTCTAATTTTATGAGGTGTCTAATACAATATGTTTCAAATCTTATGGTGTGTGTATTTTATGATCTTTTTTATACATTAAATATAGTGATTATAGTTTATTATTTAATATAAGAGTGTTTACTTCTTTTTCCAAGAACCTAAAGAGAGCATAAATTAGCTTTACTATTCTTTAGAGACTTACATAAGATAAATATATTTAAAACATCCCCCTCTATAGCTGGTTCACACCTCTACATACCTATCTAGGTCATGAAGAACTGGTGCTTGTTTGTCTTCCTTCCCTTTAAGGCCATTTTACACCAGCCGATAAGCGTCCGATGCAGCGATCGCGATCAATGAGACATCGTTGATTGACGCTCGTTTTCTTCTGTCACACGGAGCTATGGATGGGGACGAGCGGTCATTACTCCAATCGCACGTCCCCATACATTATTATCATGTCGGCAGCGCAGTTTACACAGGGAGATGTGCTATAGACAACGATAATCTTTTACTTTTTTAAAACGATACGAAAAGCAGATGATCGAGATCGTTCATCTGCTGATCATTCTCCTGTTTACACAGGGCAATTATTGGCAAAGAGCGTTCTATGAACTGCACGATAATCTGCCAGTGTAAAACGCCCTTTAGTGCTAGTATTGCAATGCACATTTTAAGTGGAAGCTTTGCTTAGTTCTCACAACTCATTAATAACAGGAATGAGCTCCTTTTATGATACATACAGTAGGTCATTGCTTAGTTGCATGCTAGATCTGTTTTACTAGACCATCAGGAGACAGCTCGCAATCCACCAAAGTCATGCACAAATTGTTCTTTAACAAGTTATACAGTGAAGGAAATAAGTATTTGATCCCTTGCTGATTTTGTAAGTCTGCCCACTGTCAAAGACATGAACAGACTAGAATTTTTAGGCTAGGTTAATTTTACCAGTGAGAGATAGATTATATATAAAAAAAAAAAGAAGAAAAACACATTGTCAAAATTATATATATTTATTTGCATTGTGCACAGAGAAATAAGTATTTGATCCCTTTGGCAAACAAGACTTAATACTTGGTGGCAAAACCCTTGTTGGCAAGCACAGCAGTCAGACGTTTATTTTGTAGTTGATGATGAGGTTTGCACACATGTTAGATGGAATTTTGGCCCACTCCTCTTTGCAGATCATCTGTAAATCATTAAGATTTCGAGGCTGTCGCTTGGCAACTCGGATCTTCAGCTCCCTCCGTAAGTTTTCGATGGGATTAAGGTCTGGAGACTGGCTAGGCCACTCCATGACCTTAATGTGCTTCTTTTTGAGCCACTCCTTTGTTGCCTTGGCTGTATGTTTCGGGTCATTGTCGTGCTGGAAGACCCAGCCACGAGCCATTTTTAATGTCCTGGTGGAGGGAAGGAGGTTGTCACTCAGGATTTGACGGTACATGGCTCCATCCATTCTCCTATTGATGCGGTGAAGTAGTCCTGTGCCCTTAGCAGAGAAACACCCCCAAAACATAATGTTTCCACCTCAATGCTTGACAGTGGAGACGGTGTTCTTTGGGTCATAGGCAGCATTTCTCTTCCTCCAAACACGGCGAGTAGAGTTAATGCCAAAGAGCTCAATTTTAGTCTCACCTTACCACAGCACCTCCTCCCAATCACTCTCAGAATCATCCAGATGTTCATTTGCAAACTTCAGACGGGCCTGTACATGTGCCTTCTTGAGCAGGGGGACCTTACGGGTGCTGCAGGATTTTAATCCATTACGGCACAATGTGCTACCAATGGTTTTCTTGGTGACTGTGGTCCCAACTGCCTTGAGATCATTAACAAGTTCCCCCCGTGTAGTTTTCGGCTGAGCTCTCACCTTCCTCAGGATAAAGGATACCCCACGAGGTGAGATTTTGCATGGAGCCCCAGATCGATGTCGATTGACAGTCATTTTCTATGTCTTCCATTTTCTTACTATTGCACCAACAGTTGTCTCCTTCTCACCCAGCGTCTTACTTATGGTTTTGTAGCCCATTCCTGCCTTGTGCAGGTCTATGATCTTGTCCCTGACATCCTTAGAAAGCTCTTTGGTCTTGCCCATGTTGTAGAGGTTAGAGTCAGACTGATTAATTGAGTCTGTGGACAGGAGTCTTTTATACAGGTGGCCATGTAAGACAGCTGTCTTTAATGCAGGCACCAAGTTGATTTGGAGCGTGTAACTGGTCTGGAGGAGCCTGAACTCTTAATGGTTGGTAGGGGATCAAATACTTATTTCTCTGTGCACAATGCAAATAAATATATATAATTTTGACTATGTGATTTTCTTTTTTTTTTTTTATATAATCTATCTCTCACTGGTAAAATTAACCTAGCCTAAAAACTCTAGACTGTTCATGTCTTTGACAGTGGGCAAACTTACAAAATCAGCAAGGGATCAAATACTTATTTTCTTCACTGTATATGGTCATTATAAATCTTTCTTGGGCATAAGACTCTTGCTTAAATTTTTAATAACATGAATATGTTTCAGTATAAATCCCCAAAATAGGCAATTGCTCATACACAATTTTAAAGGGCTGTCATATCAGGAAAACCACATGCCAATCAGATGATTGCTGGAGATAGCTGCAGGGAAAATGTACTAGTACATGGCACCTATTCAAATGAATAGGTGACCATGTCATACAGTGTCACATGAAGTCCACCAGAGCGAGAGATGCTCTTTGCAGCAAATTTCCTATCTGGCTAATAGAAGGAGATCTTAAGTGGGAATCATCCTTCATGACATCCATATGTTCTAATAGTAAGTATCATGATCATACTTCAACAAATTAGAAGAGCAGCATGCAGTACAGCCCATTTTTTTGTCTATCTCTTTAGGTAAAGAAACAATGTTTATTGAACTTTTTTTTCCCCATGTACCACAGCATTTACAGTGGCAGCAAAGAGGATGAGATTTAGAAAATCTCATTCCCACACTGCGAAAAAAAAAACGTAACGTAAGCTTTAATACATTTTGCAGCATGTAAATTTATGCTGCATTTTGTGGATTTTCTGTTGCGGCTTTTTCCAATTGAATGTAATGAAGGTGCAAAACCCGCAACAGAAAGCCAGGTGTTGCAACTTTTGAGGCGTAATCGCAAAGATTACGCAGCAAAAATGGCAACTCCGGAAAAAAAAATCATACTACCCAGAACGCTCTCTCTCTTCCTGCAGTCCGGCCTCATGGGATGACGTTTCATCATATGGTACAGCTGCAGCCAATCATAGGCTGCAGCGTCACATGGCCTGCAACGTCATCGTAGGAGGCCGGACTATGCGCAGAGAAGACAGAGGGGGTAAGTAGGAGTCCTATTTTTTCTGGAGCGGAAATTCTGCTAAAAAAAAACGCACCACAACGAAGTGCGGTTTTTCGGACGGAAGGTGCTGCGGGTTCCAGGTCGGATGCGCTGCACAGTTATTATGCAACGTATCTGACACATAAAGAATTTTTGCTATTTAATTCGGACTAAGGCCAGTATCACCCACACAGTTTTGATGCAGTTTTTGCCTCTGTTTTTTGAGCCAAAGCAAGAAGTTGATCCAAAAGGAAGGCAAGGTATAAAGAAAAGACTGATGTATCCCCTTTTTTCATGCCCATTCCTATGTTTGGCTAAATAAACTGAGCCAAAAATTGCACCAAAAACTGCATCAAAACTGTATGTGTGTGTGATCCTGACCTTAAGGCCTTATTTACACGAGAGCTGCACATCTCGGACATGAAAAACTGCAGTTTTTCACGTCCACGGTGCATCCATGCTCAGCGCTGCGGGACGCGATGTCACGCATTCCCTTTAGTTGAGAGTCTATGGAGGGATGCGTGATGTGCGAAAAGAACAGACATGTCCTATTTTCGCACGGACCGTTGAAACAACGGCTGTGTGAACGGCCACATTGAATTACATAGGTCCATGGGACGTTTAACACGCTCGTGTAAATAAGCCCTAAGGCATGTTTACACGTGGCAGATTTATTACAGAAATTTCTGCGACTGTCCTATTCATCTGAATAGGGTTGACAGAAATCCATGCACATGCTGCAGTGACAACCCCATGCAGATGTATGGAATACATTTTTAATTTCACAAATTTCTGCAACAAATCTGCCTCGTGTCTACCTACCATGACAAGTTCCTGAACTGCTAGTGCTTTTTGTTCCTTTACAGAACAGCAAACGGGTGTAATATAGATAAGGCTTAAAATGAGCTGTGCAACAATTATTTTCACATTTGTTAAATATGCTGAAAAAAATGAAATATTTACAAATATGACTTTAATTAAACAATATTACTTAAGATTTTAGAATAATTATTGTGTGTGCATGAGCACACATATTTTTGTTACCCATAACATCTTTCATTATTGACTTATGCCCCCAAAGAAAAGGCGATTAAAATCTGCTTTGTTTGATGTAGCTTTTATTGAAGAAAGAAATAGATCTTTCAGAAGCTTCCTGGTGAGATGAAAGTCTAATTATCTCCACAAATGAAAGGAAAAGCTTTAATTAGGCCTATGCTGAATCTGTGCACTGTGAATTTGTGCATTGTGATGGATGGAACCTACATCTCCTCAGTGACTGCGGTTAAAATAATGAAGGAGAGTGAGAGGTAACCGGCTCCCATGATTCACTTGGAAGGGTTGAGTCAGAAAGGTACACACGTGTTATGAGAGTGTGCCCAGAGCAGCTGCCACAGGCCATGTTTTTGTGCCGTGGATTCGGCTGTTTTCCAGCCTCCTCCTGAGCTTTGATCTCCTTGCAGACAGCAGGGGTCCTAACAAAACAAGCTTTTATGTTTCACTCAGTTTCACTCTATTTTGCAACATCATTTACACTGAAGATATAACGAAGATGGATAAAATATTGTGACTTTCTAAAGCAATTAATGGACAACAGCAGACGCGATTGAAGTAGGTTGCGTTATTCACTTGTCTTTCCGTACTTTATGTCTGAAAATTCTTACTTTTTTAAAGAATATTTTGTAATATCTTTTTATTGATTTATAATCACCAGCGACCTTCGAAAAGTTGACATTGCAACGGAGCACAGGTTTATAGAGACAATAATTTTATGCTGCACATTTTACTGGATTACTGTATCACTTATGTCAAGTGAACATGATGTTTATCTTGTCTGAAAGTAATCCATCTGTTATTAGGAAGGTCAACCTGCTACTTAGTCACATCATTAACTTCAAAATATCCCATAAGACATAAAGAACCTTTGACATGAAAAGATGCGGAGGGAAATCTATGCACACCTTTCAAGAACAGCTGACAGTAGAAAAAAAGTTCCTCTATAGACCGGTGACTGCTTACATAATATCATCTTAGCTTTTGTATATGGAACAAAGAAACATATAATCTTTCCAGCACTTGGAGATAATTTTTTTGTTTGTTTACTTCTAATCATAAATCAAAAAACCTTCCAGGACTGCAAAAACACTTATTATTACAACGGTTAAATGGCATTTGAAGGATTGAAACTTGGCTGTGACGTTATTTACTACTCTAAAAAGCAAAAATAAACCGTGATATGTCCCAGGATGTTTAACACAAAATCCTAAAATTGCTTAAAGCGAAAGAGGAGCCCTGGGGGATGTGCTGAAAAATGAGAATGGAATTTAGGTACATTTGTGTGAAGTCAATCTATATAAGTAGATGTTCCCACTTGAATTCAACCTTGGTGTCTATTAAACCTACATTTGAGGTGAATGGGAGGTCATCATAAAAAAAAAATAAAGTTGTTGAGATTTTGTGAAGTGTATAAATATGGATGAAGTAAAGGCGCTAGGGAAAACAGGAAAAGATAGGAAACGAGAAACATGAAATGAGAAGACATTTGTACTTGAGGATGTGTGAAATGTAAGGAGACAAAAGAGCAAACAAAGAAAAAATTGTTATACCTTAAACAATATCGAAAGCAGAACACTTCATAGAGAAAATGATTGCATTGAAATAGATTGTATGTTAATGCTGATTTGTTTGAATAGACTTGGACACATAAACATCCAACCTGCTAAAAATGCTATGAAAGTTCAAACAGAGTTTTTTTACACGTTTTTTCATGCGGAAACCGCGTTTGAAAACACGTAAAAAACGGCCGAAAATGCCTCCTATTGATCTCAATGGGAGGCGGAGGCGTTTTTTCCCTTTAGTGGAAAAACCGTCTCGCGGGAAAAAGAAGCGACATGCCCTATCTTTGGGCGTTTTCATCTCTGACCTCCCATTGACATCAATGGGAGGCAGAGAAAGCATATTTCGTGGCGTTTTTTGCCCGCGGCACTCAATGGCCGTGGGCGAAAAACCCCACGACAAACACAGCGAAAATCGGCCTGCAGGCAGAGCAAAATCTGCCTCAAAATTCCAAATGGAATTTTGTTACAGATTTTCAGCCTGCAAAAAACTCAGTGTGAACCCAGCCTTAGGCCATGTTCAGACCTAGCGGAATATTTCCGCTGCAAATGTTAGTGCAGATTTGGGGCAATTACGCAACGAAACTGCACCAACATTTGCATATTTGACAGGTAATTCAGACGTTGCAGATATCACAGTGGACTGGCCACAGATTTCAGTTTTGGCATTGCAAAGGCAGAAATTCGCAGTGAAATTTAAATATGCAAATGTTGGTGCAGATTCATTCAATTGCCCCAAATCTGCACCAACATTTGCAGCGGAAAAATTCTGCCACGTCTGAATGTGCCCTTATAGTGCTTGAATATTGTTTTGGTTCTGACATTATACAATAGTTAGACATATACTGTAGATATAGATAGCTCCAGCAAGCAGTGATGTAGCAAAGGCTTTTTTACCATTTGGCAGCTAGTGGCAGAGTCTTAAGGGCATCTAAGGACTGTTTTGCCCCCTTCGATCTTGTCCATATACACATTTGAGCAGTGTGCAAAGAGAAAGGAAGAGCTCCCAAAATTCTATGTATTTAATTTACAGTGAAACCAAAAAGTTTCATCTTATTGAAAAGACCACCACTCTAGAAAGCATTTTTAATGCAACTATGGTTTGTCGTATCAAAGAGTTTTCACTGTATTAATTTCCTATACGAGCACCTACTGAAGATCGGCCATTGTCAGCAAGAAAGCTGCAAGTGAGCAGTCATTGCTTTGCTCTGTAGTCCTCTTGAGACCTAGTTACATTTTCTATCAAGAAATACATATTTGCAATTGAAATCACTGCTATTTACAATACTAGAGAGAAACCTACAGACAGACAAAATATCAATTCTAGCGCAGACGTGATGAGTATAAAATATATATGTTTTATTAAAGACAGATACAAAGCATTAAAAAAGATGAGTCACACAATGAAAAGAAGGCGTCCAACTGTGCTGGACCAAAAGACATGTAATAAGGGCATGAACATACATACATGTAGAAATACAGGCATATGTATAAAGATCTAAAACACTGGCTGTGTCAGATATATACCAAAGTAATAGATAAGTGTATCAGTGGCATATTATTGTAAAGTGCTAAATGAAGGTAGAAAAACATGTAACTATGAACCACTTCAATACACGTAAAGAAAAGCATGTAAGGCACCAGACAACAAGCTAGAAGGCCAGAGTGACAACAGGCCTACAGCGTATGAAACAGACACCTGTCTAAAGTAGTGTACATACCCGGGTTCATGGTCCTGCTCAAAGAGGACGCCAACACCCGACGCAAGTTTCGGCAGATGCCTTCGTCTCGGGGTGACTTTACAGTATTTACAATTCTAAATGAGTAAAAAAAAATGTTTTCAGTCTATTCATCCAATCTACCCTACCCCATGTTGCAATCTGTGATTATGTCCAGCAAGTCAAAATGTGAATAATAAATAGTAAAATGGTTAAAACTGCAGTTACATGATTACATAAATAGGATAGAAAAATTAAAAACACAATAACATACATTTAGCTAATTCAGCCTTTTATCCTTTATTTTTGACCCTGGGAATGGCAAACAACTCCATGTCTTCATTTTAAGAGAAAATGTTCTTCCCAACTCCAAATATGGAATAAAAAAATATGGAATAAAAAAATACAAGGATCGTTTATTTATCTGTTGCAAACAAATATAGAAATTCTGGAATATTATGTCTAAATGAAATAACCAGCAATATTCTGTCGCATAGAGTTCCATAGGTTCAATGCACTGAGTGAAGCATTTACTACTTATGTGTAAACTATGGGGGGAATTGATCAACCACTTTGAAAAATTGAGTGTAGCTAAATAAAAGGGGGCAAGGCCAAAGCGGCCTGATAAACTTGTTATAATTTACAGCAGAAAACTGGCGTAAATTATAGCGGAAATCTATGCCAACTAGAAGCCAGATTTCACTCTGTGAAGGGTAGTAATGTAGAGGCCTGCGCCAGGACCCATACCTTTCTCTCTGAACAGACTATCCCCCCTTTCCCATCCCTATTAAATAAAAAAAATGTCTATCACGTTACCTCTCTTCCCCGTTTCTCCCCTCAGGCTCCCTTTGCATGCCAAGGTTCATTAAGATCCTGTGGCCAAGCAGCTTTAGAACGTTGTATGTGACGCAGCACTCATTTTTATTTATGTCCGATGGAGGGGGGGATAGCGCATGGCAGCCAATAGATGCAACACATTTATTGAGGTGTTCGCCTCTTAATAAATATATCACATCTTACTCCAACTAATTGTTTAATACAAGGGTTTCAACTCAGCCGGGTATATGGGCCGCACATAGAAAACGTTTGAAGTTGACGGGCCGTATTACTTTCAAATTTTATACAATACAAAATTATTGTTAACCTATTAGTTTTTTTAACTACAATAACAGTACTACATTACTATAAGAATACTACATTACTATAATAACAATAATAATACTACATTACTATGATAATACTACATTACTATAATAATAATAATTATAATAATAATACTACATTACTATAATAATACTGTAATAAAATAATAATAATAATAATAATACTACATTATAATAATTTTAATAATAATAATAATAATAATAATAATAATAATAATAATAATAATACATTACTATAATAATAATAATACCACTAGGTTTAACCAGTTCAGGACCGGGCTTTTTTGAGCCTTCAGGACCAGACACCGTTTAGCCATTTTTAGTGTTAGTTAAACGGCTATAACTTTTTTATTTGTTGGGCTAGCGACGTGATTTGTACGATTGTTTTTTCCGTAGACAATGCAGGTTTCTTTTTATTTTATCATTTTTATACACATCCTTTTTGCTATTTTAAAATTTTTATTCTTAAAGTTTGAAAATATTAGTAAAAAATAAGCTTTTTTAATTTTTAGCAATTATTTTTTTGGTAATAACAAAGTTTTACCCTAAAATAGACCTTTTATTTGTGATCGTCATTGTCTACCGTAAATGTTAATATATTACATGTCTATATTAGGGTAATTGGGTCAGGGCTAGCGTTACGAAAATGATTGGCGGGGGGGGAACGTTTTTTTGGGGTGGGTATTTATGTGTATTTATTATTAATTTTTTTGCACTTTACTTTACTTTTATTTTTTTATTACTATGGTCTGTCCCTCAAAGGTCAAAAAAGAACTTTGGGGAACTTTGTATTTTTTTTTCTTTCTTTTACACCATCTTTTTCCACTGTAACTGGAGCTGCACAGCAGCCCCAGTTACAGGGGAAATCAGCCCTCTCATAGTGACTATTGTCGCCAATAGGGCTGTGCTGGGTCTAGTTAGACCCAGCAGCAGTCTGCCACTAATGGCACCTGGCGATCATGTGACCAGTCACATGATCACCGGGACCAAAAGAGACAGCGGCGTGGCCGCTGTCTCTATTCCTATACACAGCGCGCATTGAGCCCTCTGTGCATATTGCCACAGTGCCCTCTGTAGATACTGCAACAATGCCCTCTGTAGATAGTACCATGTCCCATCCATAGATAATGCCACAGTACCATCTGTAGATAATGCCACAGTGCCCTCTGTAGATAGAACCACTGTGTACTCTGTAGATGGTGCCACTGTGCTCTCTGTAGATAATTCCACAGCACCCTCTGTAGATAGTGCCACACGCACTCCCTTGTAGATTGTGCCACACACACCCTTGTAGATAGTGACACACACACACCCTTGTAGATAGTGGTATCTGAGAAGAGAAAAACATACACAGTGCCACATGGTGCAAGATACACCTAATAGGTAAGGTAATAATAGTGATGGTAAGTTATTACACTCACCTAAAAATAGTTTGTACTGGCAGGTACAATTTAGAGATATTGGCAGTAATAGAACAAGATAAATACCTATATTAATGCAGACCAAACGATAAACGTTACAATGAACGTCCGCACATATCAAAAAGAAGATAGAAAATAAATACCCATAGCTGTATGTGAGGACATATCACACATCCCAAAAGGGAGAAAATAAGTACACAAATGTAACTTGTAAAAATATAAATCCTTTATTACAATACTCATAAAAACATATTGGCCATCAGGACCTAAAATAAGACAAACAATTTAAAAATGCAATGGTGTGGAGAACAATGAGGCTATTCAAAATGACATATACTCAACATATAGAATGGCATGTGATATGATATCACTGAGAAAAGTCACTCAAAAATACATGCTGTAAATGTATAATTCAAAGAAATACAAAGCCACAAATATACCTCATAAGAACATGCCTGAGCAAGGTAATATATCACAGACCCAGTAGAGTATAAAAAGGAGCGGTTACAATCACCACAAATCAAAAGAGGTCCCAGAACCTATACCGACCCGTGTGTTGCATGATAAGCCTATATAAATAAGCTCCACACCGAGAGCCCCGACGCGCGTTTCACGGTAGCTTTTTCAAGGGGTACTGTAATAGAACAAGGTTGCAGCTTTCAGTATCCAGATGCCGGCATCAATTGTATTGTTTCGCGAGAAATAACAATTTAAAATATATATTTTACAAAAAATATATGTTAAAATTGGATATAGGAAAGTGCTACTCAAAAGGAATGATAAGCAGAATAATAATAATGATCAGTGGATTTATTTTGGAAAGAAAGGGCAACGCGTTTCAACACAGAACCTGCGTCTTCACCAGGCCAGAAATAAGTGGTTCTGTGTTGAAACGCGTTACCCTTTCTTTACAAAATAAATCCACTGATCATTATTATTGTTCTGCTTATCCTTCCTTTTGAGTAGTGCTTTCCTTGTAGATAGTAACGCACACAACTTTGTAGATAGTGCCACACACACCCCTTTGAAGATAGTGCAACACACACCCTATAGACAGTGCCACACTCACTCCGTATAGATAGTGCCACATATACCACCCTATAGATAGTGCCACACACCCTTGTGTGTGTCACACACACCCTTGTAGATAGTACCACACACACACACCCTGGTAGATAGGGCCACACACACCCCTTTGTAGATAGTGCCACACACACACCCCCTATAGATAGTGCCACACAAACACACACACGCACACCTCCTCTGTAGATAGTGCCACACACACACATCCCCCCTATAGATAGCTCCATTGGGGCACCCTCTAGGAGTGGAATCCCCAGCCAGAGCGTTGCTGACACTATGGCCAGGGATTCTTCTCCTGGAGGGCCCCTAACGTCACTGGTCATATATGGTCATATAATATTGCTGATGCTCTGGTTGGGAATTCCTCTCCTGGAGTATCCCCTGACGTCATTGTCCATGTATGGACAGTGACATCAGGGGCCAACTCTAAGAGTGGAATCCCGAGCCAGAGCACCGGCAATGTACTGACAGATTTCAGGCAAACAACAACATATAACAAGTAATTTTACTAAAACATTTCTGTATTTCTGAGGTTTATGAGAAACCTGCCTTTAGTATGTATTATAGGTCGCCTCTTTTCAGTAATTATTATTTTTTGGGCAGGAGCGAAAAGAAATGCACCCGTTGAGGAGTAAATGTGCATCTATTGGGAGCAGAAGGTGGCAATGGTCATGCCCAGCAAGTCATTATTTACTTGCTGTTATCTTTCCATGCTGAGAAAGAAGAGGCCATGTATATAATTACTGTGTCCCAGACATTTGCTTCCTATAGAGTTAGAGCACTTCATGCCAGTGTAGAGATGGTAACCCTTACATCTCATTGCTCTCAAGTGACGAAGGCAGGTGCCGAAACGCGCGTCGGGTGTAGACGTCCTATCTTTGTATTACAAATGTCTACTGGTATGTTGAACAAATACTTGCCATCTTCAGCAGCTTGCACAAAACTTTGCTTATAATTCTTTGATTACACTTCTAACCGGCTTTTGCACATCTAAACACTGCTTTATACTATTGCATCCTGTTGGCGTTGTTTATACATGTTCTTTTTTACTTAAATCACCACCACCGTACTAAATATATGCATATATGTGTTTCAGCCAGGTATGATGTCATTTACCTTTTTGCTGCTATAATACCTTGCTTATCGCTTTCAACATGTTGACCAAATAAGTACATCTGGTTTTTGATTGATGTGACGTCTTTTTTATTGTGTGACTTATCCTTATTCCATCTTTTTACTTGTCCCATGTCTTTATTCAATAAAAATTGTATATTTTCTGTATTTCACGTGCCTCAAGTCGACCATTCTTCCTTGTCAGTTTCTTATGCTAATCTTTTGATCGACGCACCAAGTATATCTTGGTCAATACTTAGGATATGATAGAGTGCCGCTCAAATAACTAGCAACAGTGCTTGACAGTGTAAATGTTGATGTCTCGAGCACTATTGTTATCATATTCTGTCTGTTGGTATTCTTTTGGTTTATATACTCTCAAGTGTGCACCTAGCTTGAGCAGCAAATTTAGACTCCAATCACTACCCTGTGACCCACACTACCACCAAAAATGCTTCCATTTATACTCTATCCCTAATTCTGTTATTTGAATATTGTACATACAAGATCATATGTGCCTGGAATCAAAGGTTAACAATTCTATCAAGCCCGCTGACAGATTCAATTTGGTCTGAATAAATTTGTTGCAAGTCCATATTCCCCTGATTGCCCTGAAAGTTCTGTATGACACTCTGAGATATTGTAGGACTTTATCTAACCCATTTAAAAGCTCTTTTTTTCCAAACAGCAACATGTATAGCTATGGGTAAATGGATGCTAGCCGGTGGGAACAAAAAGCCTGTTTAAAAACATACTGCACTGTTGTATTTGTTATGTTTTTTTTAAATTAAAAAAACGGTTAAATATTGATCCTTTTTTGGCAGATGTCTACCGGTGTTTATGCACACACACAGTGGCATCGGAAGCAATGCCATTTTAAAAAGAGATCCAAAAATGATCTCTTTTGGGGTTATTTTAAAGAAAATAAATACAGTATATACAGTATATACAGTATATATTATCAACTACTTCCACTGCCACGACAACATCAGCCAGTGCCAGTGTGCCTGATCATCCTGGAAAGTGAAGAAGCAATGGCTTTTTATTAAAGCCGTCCAAAAAATATCCCTTTTTTGTGAGCAGTTTCATGGTTTGTTATTTTTACTGTGCAGGGTATGGAACATGATGGACAGGCAGACTGCTGGAGGAGATGTGTGGCTGTGTAGGGGTAGTAGTAGCGGGAAGCAGGGATAGCGGTAGCAGCAGCAGCAGCAGCAGTACAGTATGGAAGATAATAGACAGGCAGACAACAGCAGCAGCATTATTGGCCTGGTGATAAATAGCCATTCCGCACTGTCAGCAATGGCGGATCTATTAATTAGTATCAGGCAGAGGTGTGTAAATATCCTGTCAGGTTGGTGCGGCAGATGAAAAAGCTGTTCAATCGTGTTCAGCAAACAATATTGGCTACTGCTCGTGCTACTGATACTACTTGCTGTAGCAGCAATGCTGGTAGGCATGGTGGACCCGTGACTCAGTGGGGATTATAACGTCGCCTCCTGGTTAACATGTGGGCGGTAGGTGTCTGTTCGTCAAAAGCTGTGTCAGTGTAAACCTTGTCCATTAACTATGCCTATGAAAACTCCATTTTCCCCTCCACCACCAACTCCTCCTCATCCTCCTCCTTCTCTATTCCTGACTCCACATCCTCTTCCACTTCTTCCTGCATGCAACATCTTCCATTCAGGTCCCCAACAGCCACAGAGCGGTAAACAAGATGTGGAAGCTGTTCTTCCTCCATCTCTTGTTGCATCAGTGTAAGCTTTGCTCCAATATAAATGTAAGGGGGATGACATCATTGATACCGCTGTTGTCCTTATTCACAGATCTGGTGACCATTTCCAAGGGACTGAGTAGGTGACGCATGTCCCTGATAAGCTGCCACAGTCTAATATCAAAATAACATGTTCCCTGTGTCTGTAGTCTGGTGCATGATGTTTTCATTAACAGCTTTATGTTGCTAGTACAAACGGTCCAGTATCTACAAGATGCAAAGGCAGACTGTTCTGTCGCTGCAATCCAGGAGGGTGTTTTTAGCCATATTACAATGGCTGAAATGCACAGACACCCTCCTGGACATGGTCAGAAACTTCTTCAAGCCACAATACATTTTTAAAAAAACATCACACCTGCAAATTTATGACGTGTGTCATGCAGGGACCATGTCTTATATTCCCCAATTGCATGCAGACACAATGTCCCTGCCATTTGCACTAAATACGTTGCCCAGTTGTTGTTGACTGGGAGACATCTAGCAGGAAATTTGCTGCTGGATGCAGAATAGCAACTGACCTGCTATGTGGCTTCTCTCATCTAGGCTTATCAGATGTAAAACAGCATAGCAGCGCTTCAGCTTACACATAACCGCACAAAACATTGACCAAGTGGGCCGCAAAAGACATGCACTGTCCCTGGTTAAAATCACTGCTCCATGTGTCGGCCGACAATTTCAACGAGCTGCCCACTTTCTCCGCCACGTGAGTACAAGGTAGGGATGGCTTTCTTTGAGAAATAATGGTGACTAGGTATCCTCCATCAAAGCTGGGCATACGCCATCAGTAGTCCAAAGGCAACGGAATCCACTAAGTGGTACGGCAGCAACAACACACCACCAGCAACTTGGTTTGGTGAGAGTTCAGCTGCCACACAACCGAATTACTAGGCGCGGATTGCTGTTTCCTGCCAAGACATTCCATTATGAATGACTGACTATGGAACAGAGGAAGAGCAGAAGTGGTCAACGTAGGAGGGGGAGCAGGAGGAGCATAAGAAGCAGTAGATGATGATGTTGACGGTGATGATGACAATGACCATGTACTTCTTGTGGATGTGACCTAGCTACTAGAATGACGACAGGGAGATGGAGGAGGAGGATGGTCTTGCTCACATTCCTGACCAGTTAGATTTTTCCACTTGAGCAGGTAATAACGCTTCATGTGCTGAAGGAGAGGTGTAGTTCCTATATTTGTGCCTGAACGGCCACAGCTTATTCTCTGTCTGCAGAGTTTGCGCACTCTGATAGTTTTGTTGGCTGGCGATGTACTGTAGAGATAAATTCCCACGCAGGAGATGCTCGCACAAGCCACTATAAGCAATGCTTGCAAAATCTCTGCCACCACCATCTAAGCTTTCCCTAGGTCTGGCAGGGAACTTTTGAGCCTACACATGCTCCCGAGCTGACCACAGTAGAAGCATAACTGCAGCTAGCAGGTTTTAATTTTTCGGCTGCATGTCTGCTCAGCTCTTTATCGCTGCCACCACCCTCCTACTTTGATGTCATCACCTCCTCGTCACCCTGATCCGGTTCGCAGGTCCTGTCCAACACACAATCATCATCATTGTCATTATCATCATTTATGCCACTTTTCTCATACTGGGGCTTATTGCCCCCCTAATGATTTCCACCTCTATATTTGCTCTTAATGCAACTACCACCACTCTACCAGTATCCCTACCTACCACCACCATCACCATGGTTACAAGTGCCACTAATACCACCACCAACACAGCTATGCATTTCAGGCATGTCCTCCACCTCCGCCTGATCCTCCTCCTCATCATAGTCCAAATGCGGACTATTCTTATACAACTCATCAACGGAAACATCTGGAATATTTTAATAAGCACCTCTTAGGACAGAAGAAGGCACCCTACTAGGGGTCAATGAAGACAGAGATGACGGAAAAGAAATGCCTCTATTGGGCCTCAAATAACTGAAAAGGAGAAGGATCAGCAGGAGAAATGCGCTGGACACTGTCTCAAAGTCACGGTGTCCGATGTAACATCATTCTGGTGTGACTGAGATGATGTACAAGTCATCCAGACTACAATGTCATCCTTTTCCTCTGCCGAAATACTCCAACAGGAGGCGACAGACAACTGTGGCCTGCTACTACTGGCTGGACAGCAGTTGTGACAGTGGTCTGCTGCTACTTGCCCTACAGCCACCCACATTCTTACTGGTGGATGGCATGGCCCGGGTGTTTGCTTTCACATTACCTTGTCTGTTGCCACCCTGTTTTTTACCAGACATTTAATTTTTAAATGAGAAACCACTGAGTCTGCGCTGGTTATTCTGGATAGAGATGAGCGAACTTATCAAAAGTTCGGTTCGGCTAGTTCGCCGAATTTCACAAAAAAGTTCGGTTCGGACCGAACTAGTTCTGACCGAACCTGTCACTTACGTGCGCCGAGCATGCTACTGTCCAGGGTGCTGATAGAGTTAATGGGCTGCACTAACTCTTTCAGCAACCTTCACAGTACATGCTCGGCGCGCGGAAAATACCATTTAAATGTAATAAAAAAATAAAAATTATACGTTCGTACTTACTTTCCTCCTGTCCGGCCTCCAGCGATGACGTTTCATCCCTTTCGCCGCTGCAGCCAATCACAGGCTGTAGTGGCGGTCACGCACGTCAGGATGACGCTTCATCCCACGTGACCGCCTCTGCAGCCAATCACAGGCTGCAACGGCGACATGGATGAAACGTCATCGCTGGAGGCCGGACAGGAGGAAAGTAAGTATGAACGTATTATTATTATTTTTTGGCATGTATGTATGTTGGCATGTATGTATGTATGTATATCTGTGCATGTATGTTTGCATGTATGTTGGCATGTATGTATATATGTGCATGTTTGTATGTATATTTGCATGTATGTATGTATGTTTGCATGTATGTATTTTTGCATGTATGTTGTCATGTATGTATGTTGTCATGTATGTATATATGTGCATGTGTGTATGTATATTTGTATGTATGTATGTATGTTTGCATGTATGTTTGCATGAATGTATGTTTGCATGTATGTATGCATGTTTGTATGTATATTTGCATGTGTGTATATATATATGTATGTATGTTGTCATGTATGTATGTATGTATGTATGTTGTCATGTATGTATATATGTGCATGTATGTTGGCATGTATGTATATATGTGCATGTGTGTGTGTATGTATGTATATTTGCATGTATGTATGTATGTTGTCATGTATGTATGTATATATGTGCATGTATGTTTGCATGTATGTTGGCATGTATGTATACATGTGCATGTTTGTATGTATATTTGCATGTATATATGTTTGCATGTGTGTATGTATGTTTGCATGTATGTATGTTTGCATGTATGTATGTTGTCATGTATGTTTGTATGTATGTTGTCATGTATGTATGTATAGATGTGCATGTATGTATGTTTGCATGTTTTTATTTTTGCATGTATGTTTGCATGTATGTTTATATATATATGTGCATGTTTGTAATTATGTTTGCATGTATTTATGTTTGCATGTATATTTGTGCATGCTTGTATATATGTATGTATGTATCTTTGCATGTTTGTTTGTATGTATGTATGTTTTCATGTGTGTGTGTATGCATGTATGTATGATAGTTTGCATGTATATATGTGTGTATGTTTGCATGTATGTATATTTGCATGTATATATGTGCATGCTTGTATATATGTATGTATGTTTGTATATATGTATGTATATTTGTATATATGTATGTATGGCCATGTATGATACTGTCTGCTGGCGCCCTGTATCTAAGTCAACTTCACGGCAGGCTTCTATACATGGTATAACAGTCAGTATCACACATTAAACTGAATCTAAGCCTACGACATGTTTTATTTCATTATTTTTTTTTTCCACAGGTTTGGTGTTTGGACTACGTCGGTTTCGAGGACTACTTCGATGACGGTTTTTTTTCTACAATAAAATGGTTAATGAGGGTTGTGTTGGGGGTGCTTTATTTCAATAAAATATTTTATCTATATCTTTGTCTTTTTCTTTTCAAATTTTATTATTACCACTTTAGTAATGGCCGCTGTCTGAGTGACAACATCCATTACTAATGCGAGGCTTAGTGTTAGCCGGTGCAGAGGCTAACACTAACCACCATTATTACCCCGGTACCCAAAACCACCAGGGGTGCCGGGAAGAGCCAGGTACGATCCAGTACCCGACCATCTGTTGTGATGGTCGGGCCCTGGGGCGGCCGCAGGCTGGTATTATGAGGCTGGGAAGGGCCAAAAACAGTGGACCTTCCCACCCTTGTAATGCTAGGCTGCTGCTGCTGTGTTGTATCTGGCTGGTTATAAAAGTGGGGGGGACCCCACGTCATTTTTTTAAATTATTTATTTATTTACATTTTTTTTTTAAAAAAGACATGGGGTTCCACCCAATTTATCATAACCAGCCACATACAACAGTGTTATTAGCCTGGGAATGGACAAAACCAGTGGCCCTTCCCACCCATGTAATGCCAGACTGCTGCGGCCTTGTATATGGCTGGTTATTAAAAATGTGGGGGACCCGTCTATTGCTAAATTTGTTAAATTCCAAAAAAAAAACGACGTGGGGGTCCCCCCCATTTTTATAACCAGCCCGATACAACACAGCAGCAGCAGCCTAGCATTACAAGGGTGGGAAGGTCCACTGATTTTGGCCCTTCCCAGCCTCATAATACCAGCCTACGGCCGCCCCAGTACCCGACCATCACAACAGATGGTCGGGTACAGGATCGTACCAAGCTCTTCCCGGCACCCCTGGTGGTGGTGGGTACCGGGGTAATAATGGGTGGTTAGTGCTAGCCTCTGCACCGGCTAACACTAAGTACCGCCTTAATAATGGACGCTGTCAATCAGCCAACTGCCATTATCTAGGCACTAATAAAGTTTGAAAAAAAAACACAAAGACAATTCTTTTTTATTGAAATAAGAAATCCCCAACAAAACCCTCGTTAACCATTTTATTAAAATTTGAAAAAACGCAGATCTACGCAGTAGTCCAACGAATCGAAGATGTAGTCCAATCGGTACATCAAAATCTGCAACAACATAAAAAAACAGTTATCAATGTGAACAATACCAATACTTCTACTCACCTACACACATATATACACGCACACACAAACAAACAACCATACACAGACACACACATATATACACAAACACAACAAGATATACACACACACATAAACAGACAAACACACACATATACACGAACTCACACATATACAAACAAAAACACACATATCCAAACACACACACAGTTATACACACATACACGAACACATATACACAAACACATATACAAACAAAAACACACATACCCAAACACACATATACACAAACACATATACACAAACACACCCATATATACACACAAACACACACCCATATACACACATATACACATATACAAAAACACACACAAACATCTACACACAAACATATACACAAATACACCCATATATACACAAACATATACACAAAACACATATACACAAACACACCCATATATACACACACACATATAAAAACAAAAACAGACAGTCACATACCCAAACACACATATATACACAAACACACACATACACAAACACGGTTTCTTTTAAATGCTGCTGGGGAACCCGCTCGATCCACTATATAAGGCTGCGCTACAGTGCAGCATTTAAAAGAAACAGGATCCTGACCTGTCCATAGAGTTTAAGGCAGCACAGAGTATTTCAGGAGATGAGCGTGCAGATTCAGTGCTGCTGCGAACTCTGCTCTTACCATTACGTAGCTCTCAGTCTGTTACCTCTCCTCCACTCCTGTCCTCCAGAACACCTTCACATGATTGGCAAGTCACCACGTAATGGTAAGAGCAGAGTTCACAGCAGCACAGAGTATTTCAGGAGATGAGCGTGCGGATCTTGTGCGGGGTGGTGACTTGCCAATCATGTGAAGGTGTTATTGAGGACAGGAGTGGAGGAGAGGTAACAGACTGAGCTACGTAATGGTAAGAGCAGAGTTCACAGCAGCACTGAATCTGCACGCTCCTCTCCTGAAATACTCTGTGCTGCTGTGAACTCTGTTCTTACCATTACGTAGCTCAGTCTGTTACATCTCCTCCACTCCTGTCCTCTATAACACGTTCACATGATTGGCAAGTCACCACCACGCACAAGATCCGCACGCTCATCTCCTGAAATACTCTGTGCTGCTGTGAACTCTGCTCTTACCATTACGTGGTGACTTGCCAATCATGTGAAGGTGTTCTTGAGGACAGGAGTGGAGGAGAGATAACAGACTGAGAGCTACGTAATGGTAAGAGCAGAGTTCACAACAGCACTGAATCTGCAGGCTCATCTCCTGAAATACTCTGTGCTGCCTTAAACTCTGTGGACAGGTCAGGATCCTGTTTCTTTTAAATGCTGCACTGTAGCGCAGCCTTATATAGTGGATCGAGCGGGTTCCCTAGCAGCATTTAAAAGAAACAGGATCCTGACCTGTCCACAGAGTTTAAGGCAGCACAGATTATTTCAGGAGATGAGCACGGGCAGCCGTTCGTTTTTCCGAGCCGTGCTCCCATCATGCACACGACCGTAAAAACACCCGTTATTGCGGGTCGTAATTACGACCCGCAATAACGGGCTCATAGACTTCTGTTACCCACGGGTACCTTTCCGTATTCTCACGGGAAGGTGCCCGTGCCGTTAAAAAAATAGAACATGTTCTATTTTTCTATTTTACGGGCCGTGCTGCTATAATTATAATGACAGCACGGTTCGCAAAAGCGGCCGGCTGCCCGTGGCCGGCCGGCCGTGCTCGTAGTTACGAGTCGTAATTACGAGCACGGCCCGTAAAATAAAAAAATAGAACATGTTCTATCTTTTTAACGGCACGGGCACCTTCCCGTGAGAAAACGGGAAGGTACCCGTGGCTAACAGAAGTCTATGGGCCCGCTATTTCGGGTCGTAATTACGACCCGTGATAACGGGTGTTTTTATGGTCGTGTGCATGAGGCCCCGTAATGACGGGTGGCTACATGTGTGCACCCGTCATTACGGCAGCGTTGCTAGGCGACGTCAGTAAGGGTATGTGCACACACACTAATTACGTCCGTAATTGACGGACGTATTTCGGCCGCAAGTACCGGACCGAACACCCTGCAGGGAGCCGGGCTCCTAGCATCATATTTATATACGATGCTAGGAGTCCCTGCCTCTCCGTGGAACTACTGTCCCGTACTGAAAACATGATTACAGTACGGGACAGTTGTCCTGCAGAGAGGCAGGGACTCCCAGCATCGTACATAAGTATGATGCTAGGAGCCCGGCTCCCTGCACTGTGTTCGGTCCGGTACTTGCGGCCGAAATACGTCCGTCATTTACGGACGTAATTAGTGTGTGTGCACATACACTAAATAGTCACTGTTCAGGGTGCTGAAAGAGTTAACTGATCGGCAGTAACTGTTTCAGTACCCTGGACAGTGACTACCGATCACAGTACCTGTAAAAAAAAAGACGTTCATACTTACCGAGAACTTTCTGCTTCCTCCAGTCCGGTCTCCTGGCCGTTGCCTTGGTGACGCGTCCCTCTCGACATCCGGCCCGACATTCCTTGATGACGATGCAGCCTTGTGAGCGCTGCAGCCAATCACAGGCTGCCGCGGCCTCTGCAGCCAATCACAGGCTGCAGAGGCCTCTGCAGCCAATCACAGGCTGCCGCGTCAGAAAAGGTCGGACTGGAGGAAGAAGAGGGACTCGTCAACAAGACAACGACCGGGTACGTATGAAATGCTTTTTATTTTATTTTTAATCAGCAGCCTCTTTTCTCTATCAGTGATTGATAGAGATAAGTGGCTGCCGATTTGTATAATGTTTTTGACCGGGTTCGGTCAAAACGGGTTCGGCCGAACCCGGTGAAGTTCGGATTCGCTGCGAACCGAACTTTACCGGATGTTCGGACCGAAACCGGGTTCGGTTGTCCCGGTTCGCTCATCTCTAATTCTGGACACAAGGCCTATAGTCTATCTGCTAAAAGTGCACTGCATTGTTGCTTGTTCCTGCTGTTATTGTTGGCTAAGTTTGCCGTAAAATAATATGTAAAATTTAGGTGGCACTATAAACAATTAGATATATGCAGACATCCCTGACGTCTGTATCAGCAGGCAGAGGCACTCAATCAGCACCAGAATTTAAATCTTCTATTTATTTAGAAAAAAAAATCACTTGGACACAGACTGATGTATAACAGCGCTGTATAACTGTTTGACGCAGAATAATATGCCAATTTATGGTGGCAATATTATTAGCACTTAGATATATGCAAAACAATGAGTGATGTTCATAACGTCTTTATCAGCAGGCAGTGGCACACTATCAGCATCAGGATTTAAAGGGGTTATTCAGTAATAAGAAATCGATGACCTATCCTAAGTATAGGCCATCAACATCTGATTGGTTGTTTTGAAGGGGCAACGGTGCTCGTACGAGCGCTGCTTCCCTTTAATTCCTTACCTGCTCAAACTGTGAATCACCAACACACTTGTAGCGCCGGTTCACAGTATTACAGCCTTTTCAAGTGTGTTTTACTGTCTCTCACCCTGAGTCCGACGTCCTCTCCTATCTGTATCCCCACAAAGCAGCAGCATTTCCTGGTTGGGCTGTTTATAGTGGCTATGACTCATTTGACCGTCATCCACAGAGTCATTAGTGACTCACATCTATACCCCTCATGATTTGTTGTGCTAGAGGGAGAGCTGTCTGCAAGGCATTATGGAGATGTTTAACAGGCCGCTGTCCAAGTTCATGTGATTATTCTTCTCTGCCTTCTTGTCTTCTTTCGATCTGTAAAATGCTGTCCACTATTTTGAGCGAATCATGCAGGATGAATCTTAAAAGTTTCGGATTTGCTAAAAGCCAAAACTTTTGCGAAGGCAGTGACAAATTTGATTCATGTAGTATCGATTTGCTCATCTCTACCTAGCAAAAAATTGAGCATTCAGACTTTTTCATGCAGGAGAAAAGACAAGTAAAAAGTGTACATGTTGGAGGTTGAGAAAATCTTAATGATATATAGATAATATTATCATACAATTTATCTACAATTATCTACTAATGCTAATGTTAAGTGCTGAGGCAATTAAGTTTTTTTTTGTTTTTTTTGTTTAAGAATAAACATTCGTATAAAATTTGTTTTCTGTTTTGCACCATAGTTTAAAAAGCAGAACTAGTTTAAAGATCAACTGCCATCTTAGGCCCTGTTCACACAGAGTTTTTTGACGAGTTTTTTGGCACGGAAACCGCTCCGCAAAATTCATCAAAAATGCCCGAATATGCCTCCCATTGATTTCAATGGGAGGCGGACGAGTTTTTTTGCTGCGAGCGGAAAAACCGTGTCGCGGTAAAAAGAAGCGACATGACCTATCTTGAGGCGGTTTCCGCCTGCAAAACCCCATTTCAATCAGTCAGAAACTGGAAAAAAATGCCTCGACGAGTGTTTTGACGAGTTTTTGTCAAACCACTGTGCAAAAAACGTCTGGAGCAGTTTTTGCAGGAGTAATTTTCCTCCTGCCAAAAACTCTGTGTGAACACAGCCTAAATGCATTTATTTGTGTATGTTTTAGCGCAACTTATTTTGGAATGATATATTAAAAGTATTTTGCTACGTATGTGAAAATGTATACATATTTTTTTTCTTTCGTCTTTACGCCGAAAAGTGGCATCATAGCGAGGGGCTGGTCTTAAAGGATAAGTGTTTGCAGTAATGCTGTACTGGCACCTTAAAATAAACCACTCCTATGACGTTATTAAAGCACCTATGACATCATAGGTGGAGTAACGTCATCACTCCCATGACGTCATCACGCCGAAAAAGTGACGTCATAGCCAGGGCTGGCCTTAAAGGGGAAGTATAGCTGTATTGCCTCTTTTTTTTTATTTTTTATAAATCTTTATTTTCACTTTTCTAATACAAAATTAATTCAATAATTTTCATCTACAAAATTGCTTCACATTGAACAAATCAACATACAAAGAATACAATCACACCCCCCCCCCCCTTACCCATGCTATGTGAAGATTACTTTTTTCTTTTAACATAAAATTGTAATGTTCCTAAATTTCATTTGTGTGTCCTAATTAAATGCTCATTAATGTTTATTAGTCGTTCCACTCCTTCATAGATCTCTTAGGGCTTGTCCACACGTAACAAAAACCGCAACATTTCCTGCGTTTTTTACTGCAGAAAATACTGTGGATTGTTCAACGTTTTTCTCAATGCTGGGAGATGGCGAGATCTCCTCTGAAAAACACAGCAATTCAGTTCACTTTTCAAGGCAGGAATTGACATGCTGCGGTATGAAAAATACGCACCGCAGGTCAATTTTAGGTTGGAAATTGTACGTAGCGTGTGGATGACATTTGTTAAATCTATCTGCATCATTGCTTTAAATAGACTGAATTTTTCCGCAGCCTAGTAATGTTGTTTTTTCTTTTTTCTTTCTTAAATTCCATTCACTTGCACTGTATTATACACTGATCAGCCATAACATTAAAACCATGTAAGGTGAATAAGGGTATGTTCACACGCTTAACCAAAAACGTCAAATACTGAGCTGTTTTCAAGGGAAAACAGCTCCTGATCTTCAGACTTTTTTGAGCAACTTACGTTTTTCGCTGCGTTTTTTACGGCCGTTTTTGGAGCTGTTTTTCAATAGAGTCAATGAAAAATGGCTCCAAAAACATCCCAAGAAGTGACATGCACTTCTTTTTCGCGGGCAACTTTTTACGCGCCCTTTTTCGAAAGCAAGGCGTAAAAAAACGCCCCTGTCGGAACAGAATGCCGTATTTCCCAGTGAAATCAATGGGTAGATGTTGTAGGCGTTCTGCTTCCGATTTTTCAGCCATTTTACGGGACGTATATACTTTGACACGTAACACCTACCATTGTTGCAGACCAAGTACACCCCTTCATGGCAACGGTATTTCAGCAGGATAATTCTCCCAGTCACACTGAAAACATTGTTCAGGAATGGTTTGAAGAACATTAGGAGGTTTTATTGTTTTGGCTGATTGGTGTACATTGTTGTGAATTTCTGGTGCTAAATTCACCGAAAATGTACAAGGATTATGCAAATTGTGAGCCTAAAAAGAGAAAAAAATCTTTTGTTGCCCCATGTGGCAATTAGACTGGATCATCAGTCAACAAAATACTTTTATACTTTTACAAAAGCAATATGTTATTTTAACATGGTCTCTCCTAAGATACACTATTCCACACTATTGCACAGCTTCACAACAACTTCTTGCCACTGGAGATTGAACCTTATTTACATTGGTCAGAAAGGGTGTCCTCTTGTCTATCGGGGTGACTTTCACTTTTAAACTAATGAGTCTAAAAAGTTAGCTTGAGTCTGAATGAGTCCAAAAGCATGAAACTTATGTGAGGTATCATGATCGACCAATCAACTGCTAAATCCTGTATTATGTCAAGTTACACAGCTATAATTTAGGATGGCTGCAATGTAAGTTACTGAAAGAAAAGCATAGTCTCATAGTGCAAAATATATTTATCATATGATTTTATAATATTTGGTCAAAAGATATAGAAAAACAGCATTTTGGTGACAGATGCTCTTGAAGACGTCTTTATTGATATTTTTCATATTTTTATATATAGTGATTAAAGCAAATCTACCATTTTGAAAATGTTGACCATAATGTTATAAGAGCAAGACAAGCTGAGCAGATTGATATATAGTTTTGTGGGAAAGGATTCAGTATAACTCATATTTTATTCATTTAAATTCCTGCTCATTCTGGACAGTGGGCGGGTAGACAGAGTTCTACATGTGAATGTGCATACAGAGATAACTGTCAATCACTGATTAGGACCATCTACAGGTCTCCTGAATACAGAAAGAGAAGAGATTACAAATGATAAAGTACAAGTTATAATACTTTTTTCCCCCACAAAGTTATATATCAATCTGCTCAGTTGCAAATAGATCAGACTGCATGTTCAATAGGACAGGTTCCCTTTAAATGAATAATCTTTTATTCCAAACGAAATAACCACAATTTTGATCATCTATATGGGCGCTGCAGTCCAACAATTCCATTTGTTCAACTTTCGTTGCCAGCCTCTGAACTCACTCCAGCTCTGCTATGTCTTTAATAGTCACTGGTGCCAGTGTGATATACAATAATCCATTTGTGGTTTAGCTAGTGATTTGCATACAGGTAAAACTATATTCTCATCATGTGCAAATTCTTCTTTTTATGCATCCCATTTTCTTATTTGACTTGGCAGCAGCTATCTGTCACTGGTTGCTACAGTTTAGCTTGCTGTTCACTAGTATCGCCAAGGCCTTTTCCATGTCGATTTATGTAATGGATACAGTTATTGGTGCTTAGCTTCATTTGTAACTTCTCTACTCCTGCCTCCAATTAATCCAAACCTTTCTGTAATATAATACTATTTCTTTACACAATTTAATACCTCTGTAAAGCTTGAAATTCTTCACCATAAGCTCTCTACAAGGGATTTTATTTGAAAAGAACAGGACCCAATAATGACTTCTCTAGTCCCCCCTTAGGAAGTAATCGAAATAAGTTTCATTAATTATAATGCTGTAGCGCCGGCAGCCCCTGATACCTTTCATCTCGGCAGCCTAGACCCACTGTCAGTTCCCAGCCTCCGGTTCCCACCTTCCTATGGACGCCAGCGTGCTCTGTGTCATGTCCTCTCTCCTGCTCTGTATGCCCATAGGGTGTGCGCGCATGCTCTAGCTCTGTCTTAAAGGGTCAGTGCGTACCAGTAAAAGTATCCCCAGCCTATCCTTACACATCCTGGGCTTTATAAGTGAGCTTGCCCTTTGCACCGGTGCCTGAGAAAAGTTGGACAAACCTTGTGTTATGTTGCAAAGTTTTCGTATTCTATATCCTGTGTCCATTATCTGTCGATATCCTGTATCCTGTGTACGTTACCTGTCTGTACCCTGTATCCTGTGTCAGTTACCTGTCGGTATCCTGTATCCTGAGTCCGTTAACTGTCGGTATCCTGTATCTTTTGTCCGTTACCTGTCGGTATCCTGTACCCTATATCTGCTCCCAGTAATCCGACAATAGCATGCTTCCAGCAATCCGGCACCAGCCTACATCCAGTATCCGGCACCAGCCTGTATTCTACTACCACCAATGTACCATCTGCTTGTGCCTGCCTAGCACCTGTCTGGCCAGCAGCTGCTCTGCCGGGAACACCTCAAGAGGTAGCGACCTGGCTGTCTCCCCGAGGCGAAGGCCAGATCCCTGTATAGGGGTTAAAGTGTGAAGACCAGGGAGGCTGCTTAGACAACGCCCTTAGAGGTGGCCCTGTGCCAATCCGGTGGAGTAGCCCACTGGGTCCACATACCTGCTGGTCATTACAAACACTTTGTTGTTTATCCCACTTCTAGTTATTTGCCCATTGACACAAAATTTCCACCAATCCCAACATGCTTATTTCACATACCCAGGGGTGTAGCTACAGGGGTTGAAGAGATAGCAGTTGCAAAGAGGGCCATGGTGCCTAAAGGGACTCAAAAGCACCTCTGCCGCATAGGAAGACATCATTATTATAAATGGCACATTGATGCCTGGGGTCCTGTTTAAGATTTTGCATTGGGGCCCAAGAGCATCAAGATACGCCTCTGTAAGTACCAAGCTTTTATGTGGAACAGTATTAAATGCTTTGGAAACATCTAAACATGCAACATCCACCGCCTCACCCAGGTCCATGTGTTATGCTGTTAATTGCAGGTATTACTTTATAATTATATCTCATTATGATGTCCTAAAGGCACACAGTCAAGAGTAAACATACCATAAAGATAAACCATGCCATCCTCATGGGGACCTTGGATAGAGGGGGTCCATCCGTAATTTTTCCCATCCCCTTTGCTACTAAGTGGCAAGAGTTTGTGCAGGACAACAATTGTTTAATACTATACAATACTTGGCTTGATTTGGGTACCAATTATGTGCTGCATATTCTTCTAGTGTAACCCTAGTGATTCATTCATTCACTCATTCATTCCTTTAGTTTGTCTTACCAACACATTGGTTTTTTAACACATTGATTTTGTTCTAGAGACATGTGACTCTAAGCCTACTTTATATTAAGAGATAAAACTTACACATGTTTCACCTTAACACATTCTATTTATATTGTAAACACTGTGAATTTATTCTATATTTTGCTTTAATGTCAACATGAACAAATATATACATAAAAAATCATAGAAAACACATTTTGTACCGTAGATGTGCAATCAGCAATACATTGTGTTAAGCTTAGGAACAAGTAAATTGGTGATTTGTCAATGTATAGTGTTTACCAATTCATGAAAGCAGATATGTACACTTATATTTATTTCAATATTGATTTTCTTTCAAATTGAGGACCAAATACCAAAGCACTCAAAGTTGAAATATACAGAAGAACATTCAACAGATGTATTTATATTTAGAAACACTTTAAAACAGCAAAAGCACTGTAAAATATTTCAGTAAAAAGGGACTAAAAAGAACCAACCTTTTAAAAAAAACAATCTATGTTTGTTTTCTTCACAAAATAAAAGGTACTCTGGAATGCTGTTATTTACTTGTATCTTTCTAAATGGATTTCAATTTGTTTTTGCTTCTATGGTTATTATTCCACTTCTTTTTAGAGAATATAGAAGTTGTTTTTCAATGAAAATCAATTAATCTATGCCGATTTAAGCATGTTCCACTTTGTTCAGTATTCCTGTTTTACCAGTTACTATTGAGAAAAAATAAATAAAAGTCTATAAAAGCGATCCAAATTTATTTGTAAATAAATGTTGAATTTCTATACAATATATAGTGTCTTGAAAATATCATTGCTCTGTTAGGGATGCACAAGACTGAAAATTATGAAAATTCCCAACAAGTAATTGTGAATCATTCATAAAAAAATATTAAAATAATAAGTAATTTTTTTATGAAGGCAGACAACGTAACATAACTACTACTAATTAAAAAAGAAAACTGTGACACAGATGTACAAAAAATATATATTTTTAAAGTCCTAAATGAAGATTAGTACCATGTGGTTCTCACTTCTTATAGGGATTAACTATTTAAAACAACTCCTGTTCAGGACCCCCTCTATTGGCCAATGTGGAGTGTGTGGAGCCACTGGAAGAATGGTTGACTCTGAAGGACTCAACTATTACCATACTCACAAAGCACGGAAATGTATTACATGGTAACCCTTTAATTTAAGTGGATACAATGCAATACCATATTTATTTTGCAGCAGATGCTGATTTTCAGCAGGTCCTTAGTTAAAGTATGTGTTGTCAAAATAGGCTAACCCTTCAAACCATTGTACAGTTTCAGCTGCATGATACAATGTGTAAGCATTTTGAACTGAGGAATTTTATCCCTCAGAAAGTCAATATAAATGTCAATCTAATGTTATAGAACTATGTCCAGTTCCGTTGATTTGTATGGAGTTTAACGGTCATACCACTGTCATGTAACCTACACCAACGCCCACTGTGTGAACTATAAGGGTATGTTCACACGCAATGTTTTCAGGCGTTTTTCGGGGAATAAACGCCTGAAAATATGGAAGCTGAACACCTCCAAACATCTGCCCATTGATTTCAATGGGAAATACGGCGTTCTGTTCCGACGGGGCGTTTTTTTTACATGGCCGTTTGAAAAAACGGTGCATTAAAAAAACGCACTGTAAAATGAAGTGCATGTCAGTTCTTGAGTCATTTTTGGAGCCGTTTTTCATTGTGGCAATAGAAAAACAGCTTAAAAAATGGCTCCAAAAACGCCTCAAAAAACGTTTGTGATTTTAAAAACGGGTGAAAATCAAAGGCTGTTTTCCGTATTTTACAGCTGTTTTTCGTTTTGTGTGTGAATATAGCGTAAGGGTATCTTCACAAGATAAACAAAAAACGGCTGTAAAATACAGAGCTGTTTTCAAGGGAAAACAGCCTCTGATTTTCAGCAGTTTTTTAAGCATCAAGCTTTTTTTGAGGCATTTTTTACGGATGTTTTTGGAGCTGTTTTTCTATTGGAACAATGAAAAATGGCTCCAAAAATGGCTCAAGCAGTGGCATGCACTTCTTGTTACGGGGGCTTTTTTACGCTGCGTTTTTTCATTAGGAAAAAGCCCCGTCGGAACAAAATTCAGTTTTTTCCATTGAAATCAATGGGCAGATGTTTGGAGGCGTTCAGCTTCCGTTTTTTCAGGGGGCGTTTACAGCCCAAAAAACTGCTGAAAATAAGCTGTGTGGACATACCCTTAGCCTTATAGGACACTTTGTACTAAAAATAAAATGCTTCCTAATTTACAGTATAATAAATACAATATTCATAAAAATGATATTAAAAATGTTTAAAATAAATTGAGGTAAAATATTATAACTCTTGTGGGGGTCCATATTTATCAATTATGGGTTGGCTGTTAGTTCCTAATTACTTGAGTTGTCAATTATAGGTCTGTACTAAAGATGAACGAATTTCGCAAAATATATAATTGGTCCAAATTGATCAAATCGGTATCATCCATACAGGTGAATGACAATGACTTGTTCTCCTCTTTTTAGCCTTAGCATCTCCTATGGAGAAAACTACAGTGATCACCTAGAAGTTTGTTTTTTCTGTTTGACACGACCGCACCTGCACATTAGGTTTTTTAAGACACCAAGGTAAACCACCATTCTTGCATTCACCTTGCCAGCAGGCCAGCACATCTTTGTGTCTGTGAGTTCTAGAAGCTGAGGTGCCGGAATCACCTTGCATCCTTTGCCAAGATTTCCAAATACAGTAAAACCTCTCCAAAAGACCAACTCTTTGAGAAGATCACCCCCTTATCCAGACCTGATTGGATTTTCAGTTCCACCATATATCATGCATACTGGCCATACTCTTTGAGAAGACCACCCCCTGCAAGACCACTTTTCAATACAATTTTGGATGGTCAATTCAAAGAGGTTTCACTGTAAATTAGTATTGGCACAGGCCTAGAATTGATCATATCTGGAGGCATTCCATTCAGTAAACTGATTAGATAACTTGTGCTGGCTGTAAGTACGTAAGATTCTTGTGGTCCGTATAAATGATAACTGCGCCCTCCAGCAAGTGTCTACATTCCTCTAATGCCAACTAGACAGCCAGCAACTCCCGATCCCCAATGGAATAGTTGCGTTCTGCCAGAGAGAATAATTTAGAAAAGAAGCCACAGACTACCATCTTGCCATTAGAGTTTTTTTTACATAGTAGTACTCCAGCACCAACGGAAGATGCGTCCACTTCCAGAAAGAACTGCCGAGAAGCGTCAGGGTGATGGAGAACAGATGCTGAGGTGAAAGCACTCTTGAGTTAAGTAAATGCTGATTCTGCCTCCAGAGACCAAACCTTGGCATTCATCCACTTCTTGGTGAGGGCCAAGATTGGAGCAGTCAGAGATGAGAAGTTTGGGATAAATTGCAGATGGAAGTTTGAGAATGGCAGAAATCTTTGTATGGACCGAAGACCCTGTGGACGTGTCCATTCTAAAATGGATCTCACTGTCACGGCGCGGGATGTGTACCCACCGGGCCGTACTGCATAGAGGGATAGCAGCTGGCCAAACAGGTACAATGCAATGTCTATAGTCCAGAAAGGGTACCTGAGGCAATGTAGACAGTAGCGGTGGATTCAGGCTAAGATGAGGCTCCAACAGTAGACAGAAACCCGGCAGGGTGCGACACAATAGATGCAGCGGAGAACACAACACGACTCCAACTCTTGACGACACAGGGGCACAGTAGCACAGGATACAGGGTACAGGCAGCAGGAACGGGAAACACTGGCAACTGGAAAACACTAGGAGATCATTTGCAATGAAAAACTTAGGTAACACAACATCGCTCAGGCAAGGATCAAGAGGGCAGAGCCCCTTTTATAGTCCAGCAGCATTCTGGGCTAATTGCAGATATTCTGCAACTGTGTGTGCACTGGCCCTTTAAGGCCGTGCACGCGCGAGCGTGCACACCCTTCGTGAGACAGTGTCTCGACTAGGAAGTGAGCGCCGTCATCTCTCAGGAGGCAGATGCCGCCGGAAACTCACTCGTCTATGGCGCGGCCGTCAGAGGGTAAGTCAGGACGACGGTCCGCGGCCATAGACGTTACACTCACCTTCTCTGGGTCCATCTTGAGGCCACGGTCAGAAACAATGTAGACCAGGAAGGGCAGAGAGTTTCTCTCGAACACACATTTCCCCAATTTTAGCATATAGGCGATTTTCCCTTAACCGCGACAGAACATGGCGAACATGCCTCTGATATGTCATCAAATCAGGTAAGTAAATCAGGATGTCATCCAGATAGATCACCACACAGACATACAGCAGGTCCCGGAAAATGTAATTTACAAACTCCTGGAACACAGCTGGAGCGTTACACAGTCCAAAGGGCATCACAAGGTATTCATAATGTTCGTCTCAGGTGTTAAATGTGGTTTTCCATTCATCTCCTCTGCGGATATGGATCAAGTTATATGATCCGCGTAGGTCCAGCTTTGTGAATACCTTGGCCCCACAAATTCTATCAAAAAGTTCTGAGATGAGCGACAGAGGATATTTATTCTTTACCGTAATTTGTTTCAGGCCCCAGTAGTCGATACATGGATGGAGAGATCCGTCCTTCTTCTTCATGAAGAAGGATCCGTGCTCCGGCCGGAGAGGATACTTCCGGATGAACCCTCTCTCGAGGTTCCCCTCGTAACGTAGGCAGACATGGCTAGTGTCTCTGGCAGAGAGAGAGGATAAACTCGACCTCGAGGTGGTGAGGCGTCAGGAAGTAATTCAACAGGGTAATCGTAGATGCGATGGGGAGGAAGAGTCTCTGCTTCCTTCTTACTGAAGATGTCCGCAAAACTAGCATACTATGTGGGTAAATCGGAGAGTGACTGAGGTAGTGGAGACAAAACAGGACAAACTTGTGGCAAGCAATGGCTAAAGCATCTGGGTCCCCTATGGAGGACCTCTCCAGAACTCCAGTCGAGAACCGGAGCGTGTAGACGAAGGCAAGGAAGGCCGAGCAGAACAGGGTTGATTGCTTTAAGCAGCACGAGGAAGGTGATCTGTTCCAAGTAGAGAACCCCGATTTTTAGTGTCAGTGGCTTGGTGACAGCCACAATAGGATCGGGCAATGGCAGTCCATTTACAGAGGCAACAGCCAGGTGTTTCTCTACCAGAATTATGGGTAGATGTAGGAGATCCACTAAATCTTGCTGGATGAAATTTGCAGCTGCTCCGCAATCCAGATAGGCAGAGGAGGAGTGTGATGTCTCTCCAGAAATGATGGTCACAGGAATAGATAATTTGGGAGAGGCTTCTACATTTGGCATCATCCCACCTAGGGTTATCTCTCAAACCAAACCTACATGCTGGAGTTTCCTGGCTTTTGTGGGGATTGGCGCACGGAATGGCCTTCAAGGACGCAATACAGACACAGATCTGTGGAGCATCTGCGCTGTTTCTCCTGCTCGGACAATTTGATTCGGTCTACCTGCATAGGTTCCTCAGGTAGACCAACATGAGGAGGCAATAGTGGTCTCTGGAATGAGGGTGCGAGTCTGTGGAAACGTCTTTCCCACCGAACCTCCTGAGCACGTTCCTGGATCCTCATGTTGACCCTGGTAGCCAAAAGTATAAGTGCATCCAGGGTAGAAGGGAGATCATGGGCTGCTAACTCGTCCTTGATGTGCAAGGACAGTCCCTACAAAAATGTCGCCACCAATGCCTCAGTGTTCCAAGCCAACTCTGCTGCCAGTGTACAGAAGGAGATAGCATACTCTTCTACCGTAGACTCTCCTTTGCTTGAGGGTTAGCAGAGTGGCCGCTGCAGAGGATGTTCGACCTGGCTCCTCGAACACAGTACGAAAAGTCCATAGGAAAAATGCCAGGTCCGAGAATTCAGGGCCCCCTTATTCCAAGATGGGGTTCGCCCATGCCAGGGCCTTACCAGTGAGAAGGGAAATGATGAATGCTACATTGACCTCATCAGAGGGGAAGGGGTTAGCACACAGTCTTAAATGGATGCTACATTGGTTGAGGAAACTTCTACAGGCTCTAGGGTCACCATCATAGCGATGTGGTAGAGGCAGCAAAACTGTGGATTCTAAACAGACAGGAGGAGTAAAAGGCAGTGGCGCGGCAGCAGCAACCTGAAGCGAAGCAGGGGCTGTTCCAGTCGGGCGATGATGGAGTTTACTGCCACGGGGAGTTTATCACGGCGTGCACGCAGTTCACGCATATCCGATTGCATTACCTGAACCGCGGTCTTAGGTTGGCCAGCAGGTTCCATGGCCTGAGCGTACGGTCACGATCTGAGGGTATATGAACCCACTAGGCTGCTCCGTTGTGGTGGAGAGGCAGCTGGCCAAGTCACAGTCTATGTAAAGTCTATACAAGTTCGTAGCACAAGTGTACCTGGGATAGTCCAGACGGTGGCAGGGGCTCTCGCACAGATAGGGCTAGAAGTGGCAGGTTGCACTAGACCTGGTGGATGGTACCAGGAGTGGTAGATGACACAAGACGTGGCACAACATGACTCCAATGCTAAACAGGCTCAGGAACAAAACACAGCACGGGATACAGGATACAAGTAGCAGGGCACGGGAACACTGGGATTAGGATAACACTATGGGACCATTTGCAACACGAACATGGGAAAATTACAACAATGCTCAGGCAAGGAGTGGAGGGGCGGAGCCTTTTTATAGTCCAGGATGTTCATTGATGGATTAGGGAATTCTTAACAGGTGGCCCTTTAAGGCCGGGACCGAGCGCACATGCGCACCCTAACACTGAAAACAGGGCCGATGCCTCCTAGAATGGAGACGCTGGCAGGATGTCAGCGGTCTGTGGTCGCTCCCATCACAAAGTAAGGAACCGCGGTAGTCTGCGACCACGTCCTGACACATTTCATTAATTCAAAGTCTTATTGGGGTATAAGGACTAAACTAGTGTACTCGACACTAATACACATTACATATGTTGAGCCGCCCAATTCCAGAAGAGGAGAATAAAGTCCAGAATAAAATCCAATTTTTATTGTAAAATGTTAAAATCCATATTAGAACTGGTGAAATAGCTCACACAATTTAGACATGATTAACCTCTTTTAGCGACCAGGCCTGTTTCAGCCTTAACCCCTTCAGGACCCAGCCTGTTTTGGCCTTCAGGACACAGTCGATTTTTTTCAAATCGGAAATGTGTTACTTTATGTGGTAATAACATCGGAATGCTTTTACCTATCCAAGCGATTCTGAGATTGTTTTCTCGTGACATGTTGTACTTTATGTTAGTGAAAAAATTTGGTCGATAATTTCGGTATTTATTTCTGAAAAACGCCAAAATGTAGAAAAAAATTGCAAAAATTAGAATTTTTCTAAATTTAAACGTATCTGCTTGTAAAACAGATAGTAATACCACGCAAAATAGTTACTAGTTAACATTTCCCATATGTCTACTTTATGTTTGCATCGTTTTTTGAACGTCCTAATATTTTTCTAGGATGTTACAAGGCTTAGAACTTTAACAGCAATTTCTCATATTTTAAAGAAAATTTCAAAAGGCCATTTTTTCAGGGACCGGTTCAGATCTGTAGTGGCTTTGAGGGCCTTATATACTAGAAAATCCCCAGAAGTCACCCTATTTTGAAAACTGCACCCCTCAAGGTATTCGAATCAGCATTCACAAAGTGTTTTAACCCCTTAGGCGTTTTTTCAGGAATTAAAGCAAAGTAGAGGTGAAATGTACAAATTTTATTTTATTTTGCTGAAATTCATTTCTAATACATTTTTTTTCGTAACACAGAAGGTTTTACCCAACTCAATATTTTATTGCACAGATTATGCAGTTTTTAGAAATATCCCACATGTGGTCCTAGTGCACTATATGACTGAAACACAGGCCTCAGAAGCAAAGGAGCACCCAGTGGATTTTGGGCCTTCTTTTTATATATTTTAGGCACCTTGTCAGGTTTGAAGAGGTCTTGTGGTGCCAAAACAGTGGAAACATCCCAAAAGTTACCCAATTTTGAAAACGACACCTCTCAAGGAGTTTATCTAGGGGTACAGTTAGCATTTTGACCACACATTTCTCTAAATATGGCTGGGTTCAAACGACCTATTTTCAGGCGTAAACGAGGCGTATTATTTTTATTTGTTATTTAAAAAAGCTGTGTAAGGGCTTATTTTTTGCAGGACGGGTTGACGTTTTTATTGGTACTATTTTCGGGTACATGCGACTTTTTCATCACTTTTTATTCTCTATTTTTGGAGGGGTGGTGACCAAAAAATAGCGATTCTGGTGTAGTTTTTTTTTTTTTTTATGGGGTGTTCATCGTGCGGGAACAATAACATTATAGTTTTATAGTTTGGGTCGTTACGAACGGGGCGATACCAAATATGTGTACTTTTTTTAAAGTGTTAATTTTTTTCCTATAATGGAATTCTTATTATAGGAAAAAAAGCATTTTTTGTTTATATAACTTTTATTTTTACACTTTTTTGTTAAAACATTTTAATTACTTTTTTTTTACTTTTTTTACTTGTCCCACTAGGGGAAATTTAGAAATGCAGCTTTGATCGCTGCTAGAGTACACTACACTACCTACGTAGTGTAATGTGTTCTAACTGTCATTGTGACGTGACAGTCACACTGACAGGAAGCCTCGGAGGGCCAGCCGGAGGCTGCTCCTCTGAGGCTTCCGTACATGGCAACCTGGAGGTCATTGTCTGGCCTCCGATTGCCAAGACATGCATTGGCAGCCCCCAAAATCACTTTGTGGGGGCTGCCGATGTGCTTCAAACCCCTTGAATGCGGCGATGGTTCGCTGACCGGCAAGACTGGAGTGTCAGGTGTCGGGGACAGCTGATCTCCCAGTTCCCGGACACTGTCCGTTAGGACAGTGTGCGCCGGGAACTGCTCCGCAACTGTATGTCCTGGTGCGGGAAGCAAGTCCTCTGCAGGACGTACAGTTGCGGCACAGCGCTTGAAGAGGTTAAAGGGGTTTCCATAATCAGAAAAAAGTCTGTTTTGTAAAATCCTGCACAACCCCTTTAATGAGGAAACTATTTTTATTTTCATTTTTTTTCATCCTCACATTTCAAAAGCCATAACTTTTTTATTTTTCCGTAGATGCAGCTGTAAGAGGGCTTGTTTTTTGCGGGACAAGTTATATTTCTAATGGCATAATTTTGGCGTACATATAATTGACTGATTAGCTTATTAGCTCTTATTAGCTTTATTTTGTACGGGATTAAAAAACAAAAACAACCTGTCTTTGTTTTTTGCAGGTTTTTTTTGCTGTTTACCGTATGCTAAAAATAAAATGTTAACTTACCGTATTTTTCAGACTATGAGACGCAGTTTTTAGCAAGAATAAATCTTGCTAAAAAGTCTCTGTCTCTTATAGTCGGCAGTCAAGTGACCCGGCAGCGCCAGGCCCCCTGACCGCTCCTTACTTAACCCCTTCCCAACCCGTGATGTGCCGGCACATCATGGAGTGGGGAGGGGGTGATGAATGGAGCTGGCTCACCTGCTGAGCCTGCTCCATACACTGCAGCTGTTCCTGGCCGTTTAACTAGTTAAATGCCGCGGTCAATAGCGACCGCGGCATTTATAGTGGTTTTCCCATGAAGGACATTTATGACATATCCACAGGATATGTCATAAATGTTAGATAGATGCGGGTCCCACCTCTGGGACCTGCATCTATTTCTAGAACTGGGCCCCTTAAACCCTGTTCTATTTTACCCGACTCCGCTGTCATCCGATCACTTCCTGGTTACATGGTCGAGTTACAGAAACTGAAACTGAATGGTAGCATGCTAAACTGCTTCAGTAACTCCCATTCACTGCTATGGGAATTACGGAAACAGCGTAGCTCAGCGAGTTACGCTGTTTCCGTAACACATCCATGTATTGCAGTGTATTGTACCAGCGATCTAATGATCGCTGGTTCAAGTCCCCTAGAGGAACTAATAAAATGTGTAAAAATAAAAAAGTTAGATACATTTCAAGGAGTGTCATTTTTTTTTAAAACGTAAAAAAAAAAAAACTTTAACCATTTTTCCCCAAGCAGAATGTAAAAATAAATAAATAATTCAAAAATTGGTTTGCGTAAAAGTCCGAAACAATTTCAATATAGCATTATTTGACTCAAATGAAAGGAACGGTGTAAAAAAAAAAATCTAAAACCCCAGAATTGTTGTCTTTTGGTCACCGTAGCACTAAAACGAGATCTGAGTGATGGATATATCTGTCACGATGTGGGATCTAGAACCCACTCTTGACGGATATATCCGTCGCCTATTGTTAAGAGGATACGGACCCCGGCGGACTGAAATGCATAAGTCGTTCCACAGTTGTACTATAGATTTTAACATGTTTAAATATACATTTGGGTTTTAGTCTGGACTTTTCTCCTCTTGCTGGGTTATGTTTTTATTTTTTACTTCAAAAGTCATAATATTTATCTTGTCTACGCCAGGAAAAGTGAAGCTAAAAATCAAATATATACTTCATACATTCAACTATAAAAACAAATCTAAGCTTGAGCATTGGAAGTTTCTCCTTTCCTCCCACTATACTGTTTTCATTTCTTTCTTACATTTGTTATGACAATTTATTCTTTAATTGACATTGTGATCGGGCTCCCTTCGTTTCACACCGTTAGGTCCAGTGTGATGGCCAGGGATGTGATGGCCAGGGCCACCTGTGTTCTGTTCACACCCCGGGTATCTATTAGAGCATACATGAGGTATGCCCTAACATACACAGATAGTAATGTATTGAAATGCAGATATTAGAGTTAAAAATCTAAAGTCTCCTAGTGAAACTTAAAAATATTATTTAATAAAATGTAAGGAACATTTTTTTAAATAACAATTTCTATTAAATAAAAAACACAAAAAACATATATAAATATTTGGTTTCCATGTTATTATAACTACCTAATAATGTGTTATTTTTGTGTATGTTGAACAGCATAAAAAATGGCGGAATTGCTCATTTAAATGTACCCTAAAATTATGGCTAAAAGGTCTACAAGTCCTTCAAAAATCAAAAATATCCCATGCAACTACATAAATATATATTTTTAAAAGTTATGGTTATTAAAATTCAGGGAAATAAAAATAAACAAAAATACTTAGCAAAACAGGAAATTAAAATCACAAAAAGTACTTAAATTGCTGGTCTTCAAGACATAACATTCTAATAGAAACTACATCATATTGTCCAATACTATTAATCAACCAAGATATAAACACAACCGCAAAAAGATCAGTTTAGCTCAATATACTGTATAGCAGAATTAGAATCAAAGTAGATTTGTTAAAGAATAATCTAGCAAAGACATATATATATATTTGACAAAAAATAATAATCATCTAGCAATGGTCATTTTGGCCAAGATTGGGCATAAGTAATTGGGAATACTTTTTATAATACGTGCTGGTCTCGGTTGTTCAAAAGTTTCGACATGTTTTATTTCTGGACTTTCTCTTTAACAAAATCACCAAATTAAGAAAATACTTTACTGATTATCGCTCCTCTTTAAAGGTTATCTGGAGAGAGCAACTGTGTATTTCCACTTAATAAAATACCAAACATTTCATGAAAAAAACACATTCTTCTTCTTCCTTGCAGAACGTAGAAGAATGTAGAACACTGGTATTAATAACCATTACATTTTGCACCCAGAACAATTCAGAGATGTCCCGGCACTCCCACTGAAGATAAAATATGCAGGAAGCCGTTTTCTTTTACAAAGAAGAGGACAGTTATTATTTTGGAACAATATGCATTCAATCCATTTTTGTACTTAATAGATCAAGGGCCAATACTTCTATTCTTTTATTTTCCTACAAAACAAGATTGAGCTTGTCACATCATACTTAAACCTTCAGTGTAAATTGTAGTTCTTGCTTTTTTGGCACAGCTTGCTTCTTAGAGGTTGCAACATATTCTTCCAATTACCAACACTACACTATTTATAACATTGTAATGATTGCCTGTTGGCAAGTTAGCTCTATATGCATTGTGTTTTAAGCTTAATAGAGATAGATAGATAGATAGATAGATAGATAGATAGATAGATAGATAGATAGATAGATAGATAGATAGATAGATAGATAGATAGATAGATAGATAGATAGATAGATAGATAGATAGATAGATAGATAGATAGATAGAAGATAGATAGATAGATATGAGATAGATAGATAGATAGATAGATAGATAGATAGATAGATAGATAGATAGATAGATAGATAGATAGATAGATAGATAGATAGATAGATAGATATTTATTTTATATTTTGGTAAATAATAACATTTTAGGAACGATTTTATGTCAGTTCTGCTGCAATTTAAAAATGGCGTATGAGCATATAATATCATTGGAATTCTTAAATGTATTAACATTGTACTAATTTTATATAATTATGTTGTCATTGTAAATAATAAAGTATTTCTAGAAGATGATGTCATTAACTTGTTCAAAATATTTAACTTTACAAATTGTATTGTATAAAATCATATAAACATAAAATTTCACATTTAGTTATAGTGATCATAGTAATTTATTAAAATTATTGTAGTCAAAGTTGGTGTGTGAATTGTGACCATTACTTTGGGACGTTGAGGAAATTTTTCTAAACGCTGCCATTTTTTGAAGATACATTTAGTAAAAGCTAAAGTAATACTGGGTTAATCTATATTACATAGCCATGCTTTGTTTACTTTTTTTGTGGTTTACTATTCACGGACAAACATTTTTCTTCTTTCAGAACTATTTGGTGCCTATTGGAAAGTATTATTATGAAAGACTGTTAATAAATTTAATTACCTTTAGACTGGTGTCAGAGAGCCATAATACGGCCATTACAGTTGTAAATCCTGGATCCCCCACAGAGCTGGACATCATAATGTAGAGCGTCGTTACAATAGCTTCAACATTCTCTGTATGAGATGGGAATGTGGAAAGGCCGCGTGATTGAGAGCAGGTCTGAAAAAACTTCAGAATATGTTACCATGACATTAGATGCCAAATGTCCAAGGGACTACAGTGACACCTGAATTCAAACAGATCCAGGCACTGCGCTGTAATAAACATAATTACTAAAGACTAATCGTTAATACATAGTGACTACCCATGATACTAACCATGTGCTTAATGATATCCTAATGATGATATAATTATATTATATGTATAGACGTGACTTGAAAAAGGTAAAAAACGGACTGAAACATCGCCAGTTACAGTCAAAGTCACAAAGCGAATAACATATTTCTAGAAATCATTAAATTTAATTGAAGTTCCCATTACATGTATGACAAAGCTTGCTTTCTGATGCCTGAAAGATATTTATGATATTTGGTGACCAATAAAGATTTTTCTTGCAAATGAGGATTGCCGTAAAATATTTATTACTACATGCTATATCACTGGTCCCTTCATTAATATAAACTTTTCTTGTACTGAATAGGACCTCCCTTTCACTTTCAAGTTAGTCTGAACTCTATAGGGCAGATCTACTAAAACTACAGTTTCAAATGGCAGTCTTAGGCCCTGTTCACAATGAGTTTTTTGCATGCAGAAAATTCTGCCTGGAAAAATCAGCTCCGTTTTAGGTTTTGCACCACATGCATTTTTTACTCGGTTTTTGGCACAATTTTTTGCTGCGTCTTTTAGACGTTTTTTTTAGCTATTTCTTCAACAAACAGAGGAAATAACCGTGAGCATTTTTGCCGAAAAACGCGTTAAAAAAAGTGTCAAAACTCGAGGCAAAAAAACGCGTTTATTTCCGTCTCCCATTGATTTCAATGGGGTTTTTGAGGCGGAAAATGCCTCAAGATAGGGCATGTCGCTTCTTTTTCCCGCGAGTGTTTTTTTTTTGCTCGCGGTAAAAAAACGCCTCCACCACCCATTGAAATCAATGGGAGTAAATTTCTGCCATTTTTTTGCCGCAGTTTCCGCAGCAAAAACTGCAGCAAAAGACTCCATGTGAACAGGGCCTAAGCTTTCTGTTTCACTGGAGGAAGATAAGACAAATTTATTAAGAGGCGGCCATACACCTTTTAATATATTTGTTGAATCTTTATGCTGGCCGTGCACCACAATTGTGGTCACACTGGCAAGCCCCATGCCTCTTTCCATCCCACTTTCCATCCCCTTCCCAATCCGACAAAAAAAAATGTACTCACCTCTGCTCTGCTCCCCCACCTCAGATCTTCTCCGGCTCCCACATAAGGGCCATGGCGCATAGAAGGTCCTGACATAGAGCAGCATTAGGATGTTATATGCAATGCAGGCACGCAGCATGCAACGTCCAGTGTCAGGATGTTGTGTGCTGTGTCACATATAAGGCCCTGACGCTGCTCTCCATTAGCACCTTGTATTCGCCGCAGCCTGAAGTGGTAGCCTAACAAGATTCGGGAGGGGAAGCGAAGCGGTGAGGTGAGTACATTTTTTTTTTACATTTATTTTATTTCCTTGAGGACCACAGGATTTTATTTATTTATTGTCTCCCTGTATTTTCTCATCCATAACTTTTCTATATTTCAGTTTATTTTGCTATTTGAAGACTTGTTTTTGCAGGATGAGTTGCAGCTATTTTAGGTATGATTTTGAGATGCACATAAGTTAGAGTTAAATATTTATGATTTTTTTTGATAATGCCAAAACACATGAAATAAGAATTCCTGCAATTGTTTTTATTCTATGTTTTACCCCATGTACCGTTCACCAAAATTGACATAATGTATTTATTGAAGGGATTGTTAGAAATCTAAGGATATTAAACAGGTCTATTTCTTTTTACTGTTCATTAACTTTTATTAAATCAAAATTGTTAGGGCCTGTTAGGGCCGAAACCATAGCTTCAGTTTGCTTTCAATGGTAATGCTTCTGTTGCACATGGTTTCCGTTTGTTTCCGTTCTGTAAGGTTTCTGTTTTGTTTACATTTTTCTTTTAACTATAAAAATATACGTTTTTTAAAACGCTTTAATCCCATTAAGAGACTTTTACTTTTTAAATATCTTTTTGTAAAACTATAATGCAATATTATAATTCTATATGACATTATATCATTGCCTGTGCATATAAAATGCACAAGCAACTGTTAGGGCATACTTATGGTATGCCCTTACATGCATTATTTCAGGAATTCCCTATAGGACTTTGTTGGGCCCAGGGCTGTCCATATAAAGCCATCTGTTCTTGTAACCTCAATGCTGGAGCTGGTAGGCAAATGACAAAAAAAAGTCCTCTTTACTTGTCAACACCATGATCAGCATTGAAGGGGTTAATCATGGTGATCACATGCCTATTGGCTCAGTTATTACCGGACAAGTGAAAGGATGACAGTGGCAGAAAAATAGAGATGGAGAAGAGGGAAAACTGGAATGCTGTGAGAGAAAAAACAGAGAGACGGTTATTCAAGTCCTTGTGGAAAGTGGCACAGTCTCTTAGGACATGAATAGCCAGTGCTGTGACGGGTAGCGGTAATATTCGATCATGACATTACGGAGCCCAACACGGGGCCTGTTTTTCCCCTATTACACCCCTGGTCACAGAGTGAAATCTACGCCAACTAGAAGCTGGCGTAGATTTCCTCTATAAATTTATGCAAGTTTCTAGTGTAAATTATAATAAATTTATCGAGCTGGGGTGGCCCAACCTCCTTTTACTAAGCTCTGCCCACTTTTTAGAAAAGTTGTGAAAATGACGTTAACGGCTCAAAAGCAAATTCCGACTTTTGAGAAAACTCATGTAGAAAAGTTGTTAAATTCCTCCCTTTGTGTCATCATGGATTCAAGAAGATGCTGGAAACATTATTTAATCATAGATGCTATAGACGTATTTGGTGCACAGCTTTCATACTGAGAATTTCTAATTCCACCACATGTGCTCTATGATGGTGCAGGTGTACACTGAGGTCATTTTCATATTCATATAGTTAGCCTAACATGTGCTTTGAGACAAGACACATTATGCTGTTTGATGTAGCCATTAGAAGAGTAGACTGTGGCCTTTGCACAAAGCAACAATAAACCCAGCTTTCCTCAGATGGTTCCAGCTTCCCCCACCTTTCTTCTATTTCTATTTGCCCTTTCCTTTTTACTAGCATAAGGCCAGGTTCAGACGTGGCAGAATTTCTCAGAATTTTTCCTGTGGATATATCATAAATGTCTCTGATGGGAAAACCCCTTTAAGAAAACACAGTCACACAAGACTTCTTCTCAGCCTGTGCTTCTCTACTTTGCCACTCTAAGGGCATGACCACACGTGGCGGATTTCCTCCGCAACTGTCCGCATCAATGCCGCACAGAATCTGCTGCGGATCTGCACAAAATGTGCAGTAAATTGATGCGGACTAGCTGCTGCGGACTGTGGGAAAAGTACTTCCATTCTCCCTATCAGTGCAGGATAGAGAGATGGGACAGCACTTTCCCTTGTGAAAGTCAAAGAAATTCATACTTACCGCCCGTTGTCTTGGTGACGCGTCCCTCCTTCGGCATCCAGCCCGATCTCCCTGGATGACGCGGCAGTCCATGTGACCGCTGCAGCCTGTTATTAGCCTGTGATTGGCTGCAGCCGTCACTTAGACTGAAACGTCATCCTGGGAGGCCGGACTGGAGACAGAAGCAGGGAGTTCTCGGTAAGTATGAACTTCATTTTTTTTTACAGATACATGTAGATTGGGATCGGTAGTCACTGTCCCGGGTGCAGAAACAGTTACTGCCGATCGCTTAACTCTTTCAGCACCCTGGACAGTGACTATTTACAGACGTCTCCTAGCAACTCTCCCGTCATTACGGGAGCCCCATTGACTTCCTCAGTCTGGCTGTAGACCTAGAAATACATAGGTCCAGCCAGAATGAAGAAATGTCAAGTTAAAAAAGCAAGACGGATCCGCAGCACACATAACATGTGCATGACAGCTGCGGACTTCATTGCGGAAATTAGAATCTCCATTGAAGTCAATGGAGAAATTCCGCCATGAGTCCGCCACTGCTCCGCAACAGACAGAGCATGCTGCGGACACCAAATTCCGCTCCGCAGCCTATGCTCCGCAGCGGAATTTTACGCCTCGTCTAAACGAACACTGCTAAATTAAAGTGTAAGTCAATGGACAAACGGCTCCGCTGCGGATTAACGCTGCGGAGTGTCCGCAGCGGAATTTAAGTGAAATTCCGCCACGTGTGAACCCAGCCTAATGCTCCTACTCATTTTTCATATCCAGAACATTGTTTCTCTTATCTGGTCTTTCATTGATAACTCTTAAAACACAGACACACATTAACCTGTTCCACAATGCGTAAAACCTGGGCTAAAGTATTCTTCAAGGACTCATTGCTCAGGACCTAACCTGAAGAATTCTAAGGGTAAGGCCTAATGGGGTGGCAGTGACCTGGCCGCTATGGGGTAGAAAACCGTGGCAGCAAGTTGTTCAGCGCGATTCTCAAATAGCTTATTATGGCCACGCGGTGCTGCCTGTAGATTGCTATTTATCTGCAAGATTGTGTTGCCAGGAGGATCTATCCAAAAATGACCTTACAATTTTGGCCACAACACCACACGGCCAATAACAAGTAATTTGAAAATCTTGTCGAACAGTATTTATTTTCGGTCGCATCGCGGGTGTTACACTTAGGGCATGGCCAGATGCAGCGGAATTGCTCTGGAATTCAGCTGCGGACACTCCGCAGCGGAAATCCGCAGCGGACCCGTTTCTCCATTGCCTTCCACAGCTTTGTGGTTGGGTTCGTTTGCACGTTGCGGACAATTCCGCTGCGGAGCATAGGCTGCGGTGCGGAATTTGGTGTCCGCAGCATACAATGGTTATTGCGGACGTGTGGCAGACTGGTTGCGGACTCATTGCAGAATTTCTCCATTGACTTCAATGGAGATTCAAAATTCTGCAATGTAGTCCGCAGATGTTATGTAGAGATTATGTGTGCTGCGGAGCGTATTGGTTTTTTAACATGACATTTCTTCATTCTGGCTGGACCTATGTGTATTTCTAGGTCTACAGCCAGACTGAGGAAGTCAATGGGGCTCCCGTTGATAGGCGACGTCAGTAATTCGTCACTGTCCAGGGTGCTGAAAGAGTTAAGCGATCGGCAGTAACTGTTTTTGCACCCTGGACAGTGACTAACGATCACAATATAGAGCAACCTGTAAAAAAAATAGAAGTTCATACTTACCGAGAACTCCCTGCTTCTTCCTCCAGTCCGGTTTCCCAGAATGACGTTTCAGTCTAAGTGATGGCTGTAGCCAATCACAGGCCAATCACAGGCTGCAGCGGTCACATGGACTGCCACGTCATCCAGGGAGGTCGGGCTGGATGCCGAAAGAGGGACGCGTCACCAAGACAACGCCCGGTAAGTATTAAAATCTTTTACTTTCACTAGGGAAAGTGCTGTCCCTTCTCTCTATCCTGCACTGATAGAGAGAAGGGAAGTACTTTCACCTCAATACGCAACGGCTAGTCCGCATCAGTTTAATTTCATTTTGGGCAGATCCGCAACAGAATCTGCAACGCAGATTCTGTGCGGCATTGATGCGGACAGTTGCGGAAGAAATCCGCCACGTCTGGGCATGCCCTAAGGGTATGTGCACATGGTAGCGGGCTTTTACGTCTGAAATGACAGACTGTTTTCAGGAGAAAACAGCTGCCTCGTTTCAGACGTAAATGCTCCTCCTCGCGTTTTGCGAGGCTTCTCTGACAGCCGTAAATTTTGAGCTGTGCTTCATTGAGTTCAATGAAGAACGGCTCAAATTACGTCTGAAAGAAGTGCCTTGCACTTCTTTTGACGAGGCTGTCAAACGACGACGCGTAAATGACAGGTCGTCGGCACAGTACGTCGGCAAACCCATTCAAATGAATGGGCAGATGTTTGCCGACGTATTGTAGCCCTATTTTCAGACGTAAAACAAGGCATATTACGCCTGAAAATAGGTTGTGTGAACCCAGCCTTAGGGTCACACACAAGGATAATTATCAAATTTCAATTTGCAAATCAAATTTAATAGAAATATATGTATATAAAAAATATTGTATATATCTATATATAATTGAAATCTAGTGTGCCAAAATTCTGAATAGCATATGTTTGCGTTTTATAGTGACTATATAGAATTAACACATGATATTAATAATTATGCATATTTTTGTTTTTTATACTTTATGACATTTTTTGCTTACAAGTTTTTCAATATCCATAGAAATATAAATTAATCTTAACATGTAGCTATTCATTTAAAAATACATCCGTATTAAAGAAATATAGGCAAAGAGACAAATATAAGTATAATTAAATTCCTTCTAAACTGTAATGTAAGTACAGTAGCTTGCTGAGATAAAGGAAAATTATAATTGTATTTGATTTATCTGAATAAGTACACAAGAGGTACCAGAGATTGTGAGCGGAGTAACTTGTAAGTGCATTTAGTGTAATAGAAGAGGAAGGAATAACATTAATTGATTTCCGCGACAAGTTTGGTTTGGAATTTGATTAGTATTTTTTTTATCTAAGGACTTTTCTTAAATATAGCACACTCCAAGGGAGCTAATTAACTTCCTTTTCTCCCTGGATTATGATTACATCCAGACAATTAAAATGTATGAATTCCTTAATGATAGAAGGCAGAGGTTAAATAAAAGCATTAAGCAAATATAATAGAATTTTAAACATTGCATTTGCAAGCTCGGCCTTCCATTATCCATGCTTTCTGCTTTTGCTAGTCAGTGTAAAGGTATTTATTATTGTGATGTTGTTGATGTTGTTGTTGTTGTTCTCAGCAGCTGTAGAAAAATAGTTGGCGCATAGATTTTGTATAATGTATCAATAAAATCTATTTTAAATGTCTACTTTTATACTCATTAAAATATATATTTAATATGTATTCATTTAGTGACATTGGATGTCCACTAAGCAGTACTATAAATAACAGGAAAAAGTTAATGGCTATCTAAACCTTTGAAGACTTCTTTTTTTTTCAACTAAAACAATGTACTATAGTGTTTAGTGCAACTTTGTAATTGTTTTTTTCTTAGTAAAGATGTTTTTTACTTTTTGCTTTTATGTGTCCTAGATACATACATTCCTCAACATTAAAATTGCAATGCCAAGAAGGAAAAGTTTTCGAATTGTGGAAATCACAGGATTGATAGACATGTTAATGATATGCAAATAATAGAAAATTATTAATGGTTGTCTGAGGAATGTTATGAGACGCTGAATGTACTTGGGCAGGCAAATCATCAAGATTGGCTGCTGACAGCTCCCTTTACAATTATCGACCAATGATGTTCCCAGATGTGCTCAACGGCAGATGCTGCAGGCCATGGCAGCACGTTTAGGCCACGTAGGCAGCTCACAGTAGCATGAGCAACATGCAGCCTGGCGTTGTCCTGTTGAAAGACGGCTTCAGGGACACTTATGAGAAATGGCCTTACCACTGGTTCTACGACCAAATCAATGTTACACTGAGCTGTTAGTGTACCTGAAATGAAGACTAGAGGGGTCCGGCTACCATACATTATGCCATATGCCACCCCACACCATAATCCCGGGAGTAGGATTGGAGTGACGTTCCCCTGTGAAGGCCTCTTTATATCGTTGCTTAAGTGGTCTCCAGACCAATCTCCAGCTATCATATCATCCAAGAAAAAAGCGGGACTCATCGCTGAAGAGGATAGACCTCCATTCCAGCCATCATTGCCGTCTTGCTGTACACCATATTAGCCTTAGAAAGTGGTGGCATTTGGTCAATGGAACACCTGCAGCTGAACGTCTGGCTAGTAGTCCAATGTGGTGCTAACGCCCTCTGATGGTTTGTGTCAACACTGGTTGCAAATTTCACTTGCAGTACACCATGGATCACTAAACGCCATTTTGCAATCAGATGATCCATCCATGCAGAGGTTCGCCTCCACGCGTCTCTTGCTGTCATTCCAGTTCGTTGTTGTTCTCCCAACCTCCAGAACATACAAAGTTGAACAGTGCTGACATCTCGGCCTAGGCGTGTAGCTATCTGCCAGAGTGATAAACAATGTTCTCCTGGTTCAAGGATTTTGTCCCTCTCAGTTTGCGACAAGTGGTGATAACTGGCACGTCGACGAACCAGAGGCATCGCATAGTCATCCCACACCACTTGATACAGTTTTTGAGGTTTCATGTGGCTAAAAAACTTTACTTTCAATCTGGCTTTTATTCCCTTCCTACATGCTACAGATTGGAGCTCGGTGCATTAAAACTAGATCATTTGCAGATCTTAGCAACACCTGCTACTTCCTCGATTTGCATAACTTTACTGCTTGCCCTTCTTGGTTTTGCAATTTCAATGTTGAGGAGTGTAGAAGCTGTATCTTGCGCTGAAACCCGAATCTGTCAGGTCATCAGGGCTGATGGCTTCGGTGACAGCGGGTCCTGTTTGGATCCACCTGTTATCAATCACATCTAAGTTATGAACTAAATGTAATAAAAAAAAATTCGGAACCACCTATTTTTTTTCTGACAAACAGTTCTTTATACAGTAAGGAAGGGAATATGTTTATAGTTATTTTCAGTCAAAAGTTGGGACAGACTGGAATCCCTGAATGGTATTGCTTTATGGATAAGATTGTGTCTGACCAAATGACTAAGGCCCCATGCACACGACAGCAAAAAACCTCCGTTTTTGCGGACTGCAATTGCGGTCCGCAAAAACGGAGCCATTCACTTTCATTGAAGACTGACACCTTTCCGTAGCACTATGGAAGGGTGTCAGTGCCGTGGAAATGTTCCCGGGAATTATGGAACATGTCCGTTCTTTCGCATTTTGCGGGCCGTGCTCCCATACTTTGTATGGGAGCACGGCCCGACAATGCGGCTGTCAGTCAGCGGCCGGCCGTGCCCGCAATCGCGGGCCGTGATTGTGGGCACGGTCGTGTGCATGGGGCCTTACTCTATTAGTATAAATGCAGCACCAAATCTGAAGTGAACCACTGCCATGCATCACCAAAGGCAACAAAATCTGATTCATACAGCTTTCTACGTGCAGCCTTTGAGGCATTCCAGTGGAGACAACTAGTGTCCCATTTCCTGTATTTTAATGTATTTCAAGTATCTTGGCTTTGTTTCCATTTAGGACACATGGCTTTTTGGTAGAAAATATTTACTCTTAACGTTTCAGCATAAACTTATTTCGTGAGGATACAATGTTTCGGCATGAAAGCTCTATTGTGGTTTACTATCCTGGTACATTACATCCAAGGCTACTGGAGAAGAAGCCAAGATGGCTGTGAAAGACATTTAGCAGTCAGAAGAAAGCATTACACCTAGCATACCACCGTAAGCCAAGGATCCGTTCATGCAAAGTATTATTTGCTTCTAGCAAGTAGAATACCCTGAGCGAAGGACTATTTGCCCTCATCAAAGGAGAGCCTCCGTATAAGAAACAAGCGGATCATAACATATACTGCTGGAGAGGCCAAGTGTTTCATTAGTGCAAAACACATATTGTACACAGCCATTACACAGCTACATAAAAATCAATGTACTTCTATGGGGCTATTCACACGGCTGTTGTTTAACGGTTCGTGCGAACAGCCCGTTAAAAAAATGGGACATGCCCTATTTTAGCCCGTTTTCATGGCTCCCTCAATAAACTCAACTCTATGAGGCATCCGTGAAAATGGGTCCAGGACGGATACAGATCGGCTGTGAAAAATTGCAGTTTTTCACGGCCGGTTTGACACACGTTCGTGTGAATATAGCCTAACACTTTGAGTGAGGATACACAGCCAATAGAGGAGGCACAATCGGTCCTGGGACATCCAGCTTATAGCATAGCACAGTGAATTTGCCTGAACGAGGATCGGCCAGTGAGTATGGTATCTGGCATCTCAAGTGAATAGCACACAGCTGGGTGAGTGCAACAAACCATATTATAAGGGAATAACTAATCCTGTATAACTAATCCTTTATAGTAAACTGCAATAGTGTTTTTACGCTGAAACATCCTCACAGACTACGTTTATGCTGAAACGCTGAAATTAAGCTGCAATCGTGCTTATCAGCTGAAATGCTGAAACATTGCATTTTTATATTAAAGTATTGTTTCATTCACAAACATTACGTGGTGGTGGAGCATTGTATTTTCCATGGTTTTATGTTCTTATTTTATATATGATTTTCAATTGCATATTTTTATATTATAAGACACCTCGAGAGCCAATCATTGGGACTATTTGTGTAGTTTTGATTTCTGTGGATAAAACTTTTTTACCAATGCACTCGGTACCATATCTATTTGTTGTTTGTATATGTGAGCTGCCGATTCTTTTAGTATTTACTCTGTCTCTAATAAGGATTCATAATGTCAGATGTAGTATGCATAATTTTGTGAGCTTGTATGGGTGAGGGCCTAGGATGGTTTACGGCCCTTGCTGGTTTGTCATGCAGGAGATGGAATGGAGACCAGGAGCTTGTGGCAAGAACACACCCGGCCACAGCGGGCAATGAACACTGCTTAATATGAGAGGCACAGTCTCTTACAAGTGGCGGTTCAGGCTGGTGGTTGATAGCTGGCTAACTCACTGTTTCATCAGTCAGAGTCAAGGGCACTAATCCCTGATGCGGGGGATGTTTGGTAAACTCAGGCCTACTAAGCTGCAACTCTGTACTGCTCCACTCTCTTACGTGGAAAGGCACGTGCCCATCCCCCACCGACCACAGCGCACACACGACACTGCACACACACGGGGAGGCTTCTGCCTGTCTCCCACTATCAGCTCCAGGACACATAGGCTATGGTCCACTGGCTTGTGTTGTCACAGATTCGCAGCTTTCTCAGATTACTCTGAGCACTAGGTTTCTCCTCATCCGTCTAAATGCTAAACACTTTTGGTGGGAACAGTAATATTTTAAACAGGAGGCAACACCCCCAGCATCAGGGCGCTGCATAGTCACACTGCGACGGTCTTGCGCAAAAGCATTAATCAAGATGGCTTCCGGGCCGTATTCTGGCGCCAAGTAATTCAGACACCCAGTGAGCCATATATTATCTGTCGCACCTGCCATAATCAAAAGTAACAAAACAGTGCAATAAACAGTAGCATAACATAAGTACAATATACCGGGAAGGCCACTCCTCCTGTGGAACGCTACCTGGGGAATAAAAACAACATGAACAGCACACATTAAACTGCACCATTATTGGCCACATAAATACTAAATAAAGCAAAGTCCCTTTTAAGAGTTGGAGACTCTCCCCTACACTCTTACAAACTAATATTTATCAGATATATTCATCTAATACTCTGCAGCACTTCTAATTAACTTCTACACAATGAAACATGTTTTACATAAATTCACAATGTATTCAACATGTGAGCCATTAAATCCTATGCACTAATATCAACTGTAAGTTTGGCCCTTACCAGACTTTGTGTTATAAAGCACAATGAAAAATTTAGCTTAACTATGTCTTTAGACAATAATGACTACAATAATGACTATTTAACAGAAAAAAAAAAAAAAAGGAATTGCATAAGAAAAATGTATATTTACTGCCATATTTTTATACAGCATAGTACTTGCATGGCCCAATTGAATGCACAAACTAGGTATTCATTTGATATTAGGGATCCCTTATGTAGCTTTGCACAGACAACCTCATGCCATTATTTATGCATTACCCTTTTCGTAGACTTTCTGGAAGTTTGTTGTAAAACTTTTCAGGCCGTCTGCAAGGATATTAATTGCATTGCTGAAGTATAATAATTACAATATACAGTATACTGTAAGAGGCCTATTTTGTATCCTTTATTGTCCATGTTTTCCAAATATCCAAATGCTGAATAGAACAATCAAATATTTTAATATCATATTTTCTTTTCTTGAGAATATAAGATTTTATAAATGTTCTGCAGCTGGAAGCAGATTAAATTATAGCTCTGAGAAATTTTTATAACTTTGAAATAGATAAGTGATGTATGTCAATGTGCTATTGCTACTGGCAGTTTTTGTCGACACAATTAGATGATACAGTTTCCTAGGTGAACTTCTAGTACATTTATGACAGCCACTATGATTCAGACAATTTAAGAATTTTTCAAAGGTAGTAATTCATAAAGGTTTTCATAAGTATATTATAAAGTTATCTAAAAATTACACCTTCTGTTCTTATGCTGCGAAGAATAATTTTTGAATTTGCTTATGTCAGTTTTTTTTCTCTTAGAAGACACCTTATAATGAATATTAAGAATATTTCATGAAATTAACTTATGCTGTGGACAATAAGAAAAATTGCATAAGAAAATGCTAAAGGAAAACGATTGCTGGAATTCAACTTCTAAAATTACATTTCTGAAAAAAAAGTCACAAAAAAATAATAATAGAATAACAGTACTTAGAATAATAAAAAAAAGTTTTGCAACCATATTAGCCAGTTGAAAAAAGTTTTATTGCTCTCAGTAAGAGGAAATCAAATAACAGTCTTGCAGATATGATACCTTTTAATGACTAATAAAAGTAAATAATGTTAAACAGTAAGCTTTCGAGACTACTTAGGTCTTTTCATCAGGCATGGTATTACAAAGTATCTGAATAAATACATAAATACACAAATAAGCAGAGATGTGGTGTAATGAATGGTCATTGAAAAGACAACAAAATGAGCTTAGAGAGTAGAACATGTGAATGTCCCGTAAATCTTATTGTTCTGCTAGGTGTTGGGGATCTGTATCCTGTCTGCGGTCATTATACTGTATAAGAACAGGTTTTGTAGTTCTTTACATAAGCGGAATAGTTTCCTTTTTAAATATCAGAGGGTAATGAACTCCTGGTCATAATGTTTTATAAATTCGGAGGTTGTCTGTAACATAATAGGGGAGGATCTGGGAATATTATTTTCAGATGGTCACCCTCATACCACGGACAGGATACGGATCCCCAACACACAGCAGGACTATAAGATTCCTGTATGGTGATATTTGGTCTTTGTATAGTTGTATTAATTGATACATTTTATAACTGTATAATTTAGAGGTCCATTTTATAACTGTATAATTTAGAGGTAATAGACATAAAAAATTTTCTTATAGCTATGTTGCCTTTAAGACTAGAAACACCCGTGCATCCAAGCAACAAGCGGGGGAGGAGGGTGTGCTGGAAAGAGCAGAGAGGGACAGGTGCAAAACTTGTTCTGTGGCCAATAGGACTCTAGTTACGCCACTGAGTGCAAAAGTAGTATAATATGAAATAAACTAGACATATTTGATATCACTGCAAACGTAATGACCTGTAAGATAATGTTATAGTTTTACTTATACCGTAGAGTAAAAAGCGTAAATAAAAGCCACAAAACAATAGCGGATTTATTTTCTTTTTTTTCCATTGCCCAGTCATTTTTTTTTATATAGGTCAAACAATAAATGAAATGTACCACCTAAATAGTGCCAGTGAAAAAAATCAAGTGGGTTGTCCGCTTTTTTGCCAGTTCTGCGACGCAGATGTAAACCTAGCCTACTATATTCTTGTAGCTGTAGGGTGGGCTCTAGGCACAATAGTATGACACTGGGTCTATGTGGAACAAGACAGAAATTGAAAGCAAGGATGATTTCTCATCGCTACACATTTAAAGACAAAACAATACACATTTACTTATGGCGAAACATTTTTGCATAGGTCACAACCAAGAACAAATGGAAGTTGTTATAAAGGAAAATTTAACATCTAAGGAATTTTGACTATAGATAATATAGTGGAGACATAAGCTCTATGAACAAACATCAATTTAAAGACCATAAAACTTTTACACTGTTTATCTGTGGCCTGTTTAAAAACTGTTTGTGCATTATTAGTTTAGCTAGATGTTGTTTGTCTATAACTGTGATTTAAATAAAAATTAAACCACCTTTTATTAGTATTAACTGCAGACATCTAGGTAATTCCAAAGGTTTAACTATTTTGCACCTGTAAGATATCCCCACTTGTAAACCCAAGTGACTTCATCAACAGTTACAAAAAAGTAAAAATGAGAAATACTGTGTACGGATGACAATAATATAAAGAATGCCACCTAGATATTCCAAATTTTCTTGTTAAAGGTGTTATCCAGGGACCAAAAATTGCATTGCAATAATATATTTATGTGAAACGAAGTATCTTAATAATATACTTTAATTTAAAAGTCTGTACTAAATGATGCAGTTGAAACCTTGTGAATTCTTCCCGGAAGTGCTGGAGCTTTCTAATAATGATGACGCTCCGACACGGCCCCACGTGACTGAGGGCTTGCTTTATGTGCTGTTCGTGAATATGACCGCAAGGGGCAGTCACATTGCCTATTGCTTGAGTCCCGAGCACAGTATCAGCTAGCGCTTTGCTAGGGACTCCAGCACTGCTCCCGACGTCCATATTTTGTCAATTCAGGGGTTTCCTATCGCTGGAGTCCCTGAGCAGAGCATCAGCAGAAGTGCTCTGCCTTGGGACTACAGCACTTTTGCGAACGGAAACCTAGTGCAACGGAGGCAAACTGATACCAACTAAAAGAGGAAATAATACCATTGAGATCAATGGTAATGCAAACGCAAACGATAGTTTCCGTTTGGCTTTCAGTTCATCTGCTCCTCTAACGCAGATGTTGAACAGAACAGATGAACGTAAGCCAGCACCGATGTGAACCAGCCCTAAGCTGTAATTTATTGTTAGGATGCTATCGTAGTCTTCATGCTTAGATTGTGCTATATTATTTTAATAGTATATGTATTTTTTGTCTCGGCTGTGTAATATTTTAATGTCGCAATAGTATTTGCCCATTTGTCTTAGACTGATGATATAAAAAATGGGGGTGACAGTAATTTCAAAGACTTTAATTCTCCAGTATCACAAACATGTAACATTTCAAAACATACAGCGGTCATTCTCAAGCATGTAATATTGTGATAATGTCACAAAAGTATTTGTCTTTTTTCTTAGGGTGTTTTCTATTGTATGTATGTCAAAATTTTTGTAATGACAATGTTACAAGTCTTTGTGGCTTCATTATATATTTTTATCATGTCCATCAGTAGCATATACAGTGTGTTTGGAAAGTCTTCAGACTCTTTCACTCTTTTCACATTTTGTGTTTTTTCCCCCATCATGCTTCACTCAATACCCCATAATGACAAAGTGAAAACAGAATTTTACAAATTTGTGCAAATGTATTAAAAACTCAAGTTTCACATGGACATAAGTATTCAAACCCTTTGCTATGACACTTGAAATTTAGCTCTGGGGGCATCTCATTACTCTAGATCCTCTTTGAGATGTTTCTACTCATTGATTGTAGTTCACCAGTGGTAAATTCATTTGTTTGAACATGATTTTGAAAGACACATCACTGTCAATATTACGTCTCACAGCTGACAATGCATATCAGAGCCAAAAATAAAGCCATGAGGAAGAAATCACTGCCTGTAGAGCCCAAAGACAGGATTGTGTGGAGGCACAAATCTGGAGAAGGGTACAAAAACATTTCTGATTCACTGAAAGTTCCCGAAAGCACAGTGGCTTGCATAATTCGTGAAAGGAGGAAGTTTGGAACAACCAGGACTCTTCCTAGAGCTACCCACCCCACTAACCTATAGTAAGTAATTGTGGGAGAAGGGCCTTTGTTTGAGAGGTGACCAGAACCCAGTGGTCACTCTGGCTGAGCTCTAAAGATCCTGTGTGCAGATGGGAGAAACTTCCAGAAGGTCAACCATCACTGCTCATCACCTGCCCAAAACCATTCCTACAGTGAAGCATGGTGGTGGCAGCATCCTGCTGTGGGGGTGTTTTTCAGTGGCTGGGACAGGGAAACTGGTCAGGGTTGAGGGAAAGACGAATGGAGCAAAGTACAGAGATATTATTATTGAAAACCTGATCCAGAGTGCTCTGAGCCTCAGACTTGGCCGAAGGTTCACTTCCAACAAGACAATGACCCTAAGCACACAGTCAAGACAACACAGGAGTGGCTTAGGGATAACTCTGTGAATCTCCATGATCGGCCCAGCCAGAGCCCTGATTTGAACATCTCTGGAGAGACCTGAAAATGGCTGTCCACCGATGATTCCAAGTAGATAGAAAAAACGCAGCACACAGGTATCAAAGTATCAAAAGGAGTGTCTTTATTCCACCATACACAGCGACGTTTTAACCCAAGTGAGGGTCTTTCTCAAGCTTGAGAAAGACCCTCACTTGGGTCGAAACATCGCTTTGTATAGTGGAATAAAGACACTCCTTTTGATACTTTGATACCTGTGTGTGCTGCAGTTTTTCTATCTACTTGTGTCTATTTGGAGTTGGACTGGCTACAATTTGACACTGCTTGCACCGACTGAAACTTTTTCTTCTGGGACTGTGATGTGCTGCTGATTTCTCTCTTTGTCCAACTATGGTTCCCATTCAACCTGACAGAGCATGAGAGGAGGAAGAAGAATGCAGAGAAGAATTGCACAAAATCCCCAAATCCAAGTGTGCAACCTTGTGGCATCATACCACTGAAGGCTGTTATCGCTGCCAAAGGTGCTTCAACTAAGTTCTGAGTAAAGGGTCAGAATACTTATGTCAATGCAATATTACAATTTATCCTTTTCAATAAAAAAGCAAATATTACTGTAGCGTTCGTGGTCACTGACCACGAACTCCTTCCATCCAGTCGACACCCTTCTCTCAAGAGATGTCTGGACATAGGGCCGTCCTTCTCCACAGTGACCACCAGGGTGCGCTCACGAGCTCAGTCCAGACTTAAGAAGTCAGAGTGCACGCATGCTGGAGATTGAGCTAACTGCTCCCAGAGAACCCTGGGCTATAAGAAGGTCCCAGCCCCATCCTCCGACGCCTGATCGTTCTTGTCGTATTCCAAGTCTGTCTTGCAAATGGTCCCCAAGTGTTTCCTGCTCCCAGTGTTCCCTGTTCCTGTATCCTGATCTAGTGCCGTGCTGAGCTGTAACCGTGCTATGCTGTATACCACGCCTCTCCTGCTTCTCCACGCCTGACGTCTACATGCTGCCTAGTTCCTGCCAAGCCTGCCTTACTACTGTCTGAGCTGCCACAGGTACCCTATTTGAACTATAGACTCTGACCTGCGCCCTATTGGCCAGCTGGTCTCCGGTCTCGACAGAACCAACTCCTCCAGGCCTTGAACATTCTCGCACATCGGCAGGAGGCACAAGTTGCCGTTCCTCCTACTACACCTCCTGGCAGTGTTGATCCTCAGACTACACCTCCTGGCAGTGTTGACCCGCGTCTTTCTTTTTTCACTTCCGAACCGCTCTGATGGAGACACAGGTACCTGTCATGGATTTTTGAACCAGTGCCAGATCTACTTCAGCCTGTATACTAGGACATTTTCGTCTGATGGCGCAAGGGTCGCTTTCATCATCTCTCTCCTCACTGGAAAGGCTCTTGCATGGGCAAACCCTATCTGGGAGAGACAAAAAACAAAGACTCGTGACCTCCAGGGCTTCCTCCAGACTTTTCGCATGGTGTTTGATGAGACTGGACAGGTCTCATCTGCAGCGGCTTCCTTGATTAACCTACGCCAAGGAGACACCTCCGTGAGTGAGTACGCCATCCACTTCCGCACCCTGGCGGGAGAACTGTTATTGAACAATGAGGCCCTGGTGGCTGCCTTCTGGCATGGACTGTATCCTAAAATTAAGGACGAACTTGCCGCTTGAGACCTGCCATCTACCCTGGATGACCTAATCCTTCTGTCCGCCAGGATTGATATGCGGATCCGAGAATGACTCAAAGAGGTTAGTCGGGAGGGAGGCCTTCCTTGTCTGGTCCCTCCTTTGCAACAACCCTTGCTGTCCTCAGAAGTTGATCCTCCTAAGGAGTCTGTGATAATGGACCAGTGTAAGCTATCCACCCAGAAGAGACAACGCAGACGCACTTCGGGACTCTGTCTATATTGCGGCCTCGGTGGCCATCTTGTGCATCTGTGTCCCCAAAAATCCCAAAGCCTAGGGTTGCTAGGATAGACAACCTTGAGTAAGAAAGGACTTCTGTCTAAATTGTCCATACCAGTGACCATAGTGTCCGGCGAGAGAACGCATCAGGTATCTGCATATCTGGACTCTGGGTCCGCTGCTAATTTAATCCGTAGAGACCTGGTGGATCTTCTTCAATTACCCACCACCCCCCTGTAGAGGCCATTGATGGTTGCATCGGTGAATGGACTACCTCTGCCAGACCCAGTTATAGCTGTGACCAAGCTGCTGAGGCTCCAAGTGGGAGTTCTTCACTCCGAACTCCTGTCGTTCTTTGTCCTATCCAAAGGCGTTAACCCTGTGTTGCTGGGCCTGCCTTGGCTACATGCCCCAGTCCTGGACTGGAATTCTGGAGAGGTTCTCCAGTGGGGCCCTGAGTGTCAAAGCTGATGCCTGGTGCTGATTCGTTCGGCTCAGCCTTCACTGCCTCGGTCATTGGCAGGATTGCCGGGTCATTATGCTGCATTTTCGGACGTCTTCAGCAAGAGGTAGGCGGAGACATTGCCTCCACACCGGGCGTATGACTGCCCTATTCAGCTGATTCCTGGTGCATCCCTTCCCCGTTGTAGGGTATATCCTCTCTCCTTGACAGGGACTCTGTCCATGTCCGCCTATGTGAAAGAGAACGTGGAGAGGGGCTTCATATGGAAGTCTTCCTCCCCGAGTACTTCTTCGTCAAAATGAAAGATGGTTCTCTTCATCCTTGTATTGACTACCAAGGCCTCAACCAGATCACGGTGAAAAATAAATATCCGTTGCCACTGATCTCAGAACTGTTTGATTGTATACGTGGTGCCAAGATTTTTTCCAAACTAGACCTGGGTGGGGCTTACAACCTAGTCCGGATTCGCCAGGGTGATGAATGGAAGACTGCATTTAACAACCGTGATGGATACTATGAATATCTAGTAATGCCCTTCGGCCTGTGTAAGGCTCCCGCGGTCTTCCAGGAGTTTCTTATTGAAATTTCCCGTGACCTCCTCTATGTTTGTGTAGAAGTCTACCTTGATGATATATTTTTTCTCCAGATCCTATGATGCATCAGAGATATGTCCATCAAGTTTTGCTGTGGTTAACCCCTTCCCGCCACAGCTCTCCCCACCTTACAAAAGCTATAACGTCTTTATTTTTCCGTCTATATAGTCCTATGGGGGCTGGGACGAGTTGTCGTTTTTTGTAGCATCATTTATTTTGCCATATAATGTACAAGAAAACGGTAAAAAAAATATTTGTGGGGTAGAAAATGAAAAAAAACAATGATTCCTCCATGTTTTTTTGCGCGCTGTTTTTACGGAATTCACTGTGCAATCAAAACAACATGTTAACTTTATTCTGTGGGTCAATACAATTATGGTGATACCAAATATATATAGTATTTTCTATATTTTACTACTTTTACAAGTAAAAACCTAAGTGTAAAAAAGAAAAATTATTTTGTGTCGCCAAATTCCGAGAGCCATAACTTTTTTATTTTTCCGTCGATTAAGTGTTATGAGGGCTTATTTTTGGCGGGATAATCTGTAGTTTTTAATAATACCATTTTGGTGTACATGCGATGTTTTGATAACTTTTTATTGAATTTTTTGTGGGAGATTAGGTGACCAAAAAATAGAGATTCTGGAGTTTACAATTTCTTTTTTTTACGGCGTTCACGATGCGAGTTAAATAATGATATATTGTAATAGTTCAGACTTTTACAGTCATAGCAACCATAGCAACCATCGCCCCCCCCCCCCCGCAATTGCATTGTGGGGGGCGAGATGAGCTTTTAGAGGTGGTTGCCCCCTCTTTCTAACGATTTAAATGCTGCGGTCGCTAATGACCGTAGCATTTAAGGAGTTAAACGAGCGGGATCGTGCTCAAGCACGATGGCGCTCGTTACTCTGAAGTGTCGGCTGTAGCAAACAGCCGACACCGGCACCGTATGGAGCGGGTTCACTCCGTGAGACCGTTCCATACTTCCCCTACCCGAATTTGGCGTATGGATACGTCAAATGTCGGGAAGGGGTTAAGGGAGAATCTTCTGTACGCTAAGGTTAAAAAGTGCGTGTTTGAAAAAGATTCTCTACCCTTCATGGGCTATATCGTCTCGAATCGAGGTCTCGAGATGGATAGTGAAAAGGTCAAGTCTGTCCTGAAATGGCCACGCCCTCAAGGCTTGAGGGCCATACAACGCTTCCTGGGATTCACCAATTTCTACAGACAGTTTATTCCAAACTTCTCCTCACTGACTTCTCCTATCTCTAACCTCACTAGAAGGGCATGAATGCCAAGGCGTGGACTCCTGAAGCAGATTCCGCATTCAATAGCCTGAAGAGTGCCTTCATGTCAGCCTCTATCCTCCATCATCCAGTAGTTTCTCTACAGTTCTCATTTGAGGTGGACGCATCCTCTGTTGGTGCTGGTGCACTCCTGTTCCAGAAAGGCTCCAAGGGCAAGTCAATGGTATGTGGATATTTTTCTAAGCTCTTCTCTTCCGCAGAACGTAACTACTCGATTGGGGATCGGCAGTTACTGCCATCAAAATGGCTCTGGAGGAGTGGAGACATCTACTAGAGGGCGCAGCTCATCCCATCCTGATTTTTACGGACCATAAGAACCAGACCTATCTTCAGACGGCCCAACGGCTGAACCCTCGTCAGGCCAGGTGGTCACTTTGGTTCTTTACCAGGTTCCAGTTTGACCTCCATTATAGCCCGGCCAAGAAGAATGTGAGGGCCGATGCCTTGTCCAGGTCTTTCGAGACAGAAGACACCATGGAGATTCCACAGAACATCATTGATCCGTCTTGCATTGTCTCTGTCAATCCCCTGCAAGTTTTTCGCGGCGCATTTTACGGACATTTTTGGAGCTGTTTTTCAATGGAGTCAATGAAAAACAGCTCCAAAAACGTCCCAAGAAATGACCTGCACTTCTTTTTATGCAGCATCTTTTTACGCACTGTATTTTGAAAATGACATGTAAAATTATGCCTCGTGGAAACAGAACACCGTAAATCCCATTGCAAGTAGTGGGCAGATGTTTGGATGCGTAATGGTGCCATTTTTTCAGGCGTAATTCGAGGCGTGAGCGGGCCGAATTACGTCTGAAAACACATTGTGTGAACATACCCTTACTCAGTATGTCACAGATATAGACAGCTAGAGAAAAAGTTCCAGGGTAAGCATTTCGGCTGCAGATGTGCGCATGTTGCCCTCTTGGGTGCATGCATTCGAGATTTGGAAGAGAAAAATGGCATTCTAAGGGGAATTGACAATCTTGAGAGGAGAATACTTCTTATTTGGCGGGCTGTTAAGGTATTAGATGTGCAAAGGGAAGAAATGCTTCAGGAGAAACAGATATCCAGCTTGTTAAGGATCTGCCAGGCACAGCTTCTGTATCCACGCCCATAGGTAATCAGTCTGCACCTGCTCCTATGTCTGTGAGACTGACTCCATCTTCCACCACTCAGGATGGCAGGCTTAGGAGTGGGAGAGCCTATCACAGCCTGGGCAGACGGAGCTAGTTCCCGCCCTCTGTCTATTTATACCTGCCTTTCCTGTTCCTCCTTGCTTGTGATTCTTCTCGTTTTGTTTCCTTGCCCTGCTGCAGCTTCTTGCACCATTTGACCCTGCTTCATATTGACCCTGGCTTACTGACTACTCTCCTGCTCTGCGTTTGGTACCTCGTACACTCCTGGTTTGACTCGGCTTGTTCACTACTCTCCTGCTCTGCGTTTGGTACCTCGTGCACTCCTGGTTTGACTCGGCTCGTTCACACTCTTGTTGCTCACGGGGTTGCCGTGGGCAACTGCCCCATTTCCCTTAGCTTCTGTGTACCCTTGTCTGTTTGTCTGTCGTGCATTTATTGAGCGTAGGGACCGTCGCCCAGTTGTACCCCGTCGCCTAGGGCGGGTCGTTGCAAGTAGGCAGGGACTGAGTGGCGGGTAGATTAGGGCTCACTTGTCTGTTTCCTTACCCCCATCATTACATAATCACAAGCCCATATACCTACTCTACCCTGGTCCCTCACACTACTATGGACCCCCTTGAGACCCTGGTTCAGCAAATGCAGGGTTTCTCCCTACAGGTCTAGGCCCTGGCTCAGAGGGTCAACCAGCCTGATGCTACCATGGTAGTGCCCCTCACCTCACCTCTTGAACCCCACCTCAAGTTGCCTGACCAGTTCTCAGGGGACCGGAAGACTTTTCTCTCCTTTCGCTAGAGCTGTAGGCTCTATTTTCGTTTAAAGCCTCACTCCTCAGGTTCTGAGAGCCAGCGGGTGGGTATAATTATGTCCCGGCTCCAGGAAGGGCCCCAAGAATGGGCCTTCTCCTTGGCTCCTGACGCCCCTGAACTTTCCTCCGTTGATCTTTTCTTTTATGCTCTCGGACTCATTTATGACAAGACTGACAGGACTGCCTTTGCCGAGAGTCAGCTGGTGACCTTACGTCAGGGTAAGAGACCTGTTGAGGAGTATTGCTCTGACTTTAGGAAGTGGTGCGTAGCTTCTCGGTGGAATGACCCTGCCTTAAGGTGCCAGTTTAGGTTGGGTCTGTCGAACGCCCTGAAAGACCTGCTAGTTAGCTATGCCTCTTTTGACTCCCTAGATCAGTTTACGGCTTTAGCAGTACGACTTGACCGACGTCTCAGGGAACGACAACTTGAACGTTTTTGTGTTTTCTCCTCTGACTCCCCCATGATGCCTCCCGAGGTTCCGTTGATTCGTTCTTCCACGGAAGACTCGGAGGTACCTATGCAACTCGGGGCCTCCGTGTCCCCCCAACAACGTAGAGAGTTCCGCAGGAAATGGTCTCTGCTTCTATTGTGGGGATGACAAGCATCAAGTGAACACCTGTCCTAGGCGTAAGAATAAGCAGCCGGAAAATTTCCGCGCCTAAGTGATCATCGGGGAGGTCACTTGGGTGCACAGGTATTTCCGGTAAATATGAAACATAATAAAATCTTGCTTCCCTTTCAGGTCTCTTTTGGTGGTAGGTCTGCTACCGGCAGTGCCTTCGTGGATTCAGGGTCGTCTGCTAATATCATGTCTGTGGAATTTGCTATGTCTCTAGCTATGCCTTTGATTGATTTGCCTAAACCTGTCCCGGTAGTGGGTATCGACTCCACTCCTCTTGCTAATGGTTATTTTACACAGCATACCCCTGTTTTTGAACTCCTTGTTGGCTCCATGCATTTGGAGCAGTATTCTGTACTGTTGATGCAGGGATTATCGTCCGATTTGGTTGCATAATCCCACGTTTCACTGGAATACTGGGGATCTTACCAAATGGGGTAATGAATGCTTGATGTCATGTTTTTCTGTTAATTTTATTTCTCACCCTGAGGAGGTGAACACGCTACCTGAGATTGTTCAGGACTTCGCTGATGTTTTCTCTAAGGAGGCCTCCGAAGCTTTACCTCCTCATAGAGAATACGATTGTGCTATCGATTTGGTACCAGGAGCTAAGCTCCCTAAGGGTAGGATATTTAATCTCTCTTGTCCCGAACGTGAAGACATGAGAGCGTATATCCAGGAATGCCTGGCCAAGGGTTACATTTGCCCCTCTACTTCTCCGGTAGGTGCTGGCTTCTTCTTCGTAGGGAAGAAGGATGGTGGTCTTAGACCATGCATTGACTACCGTAACTTGAATAAGGTCACTGTAAGGAACCAGTATCCCCTTCCTTTGATTCCTGATCTCTTTAATCAGGTTCAGGGGGCCCAATGGTTCTCTAAGTTTGATCTACGGGGGGCGTATAACCTTATCCGCATCAAAGAGGGGGATGAGCGGAAGACTGCGTTTAACACGCCCGAAGGTCATTTCGAATACCTCGTCATGCCCTTTGGGTTGTGTAATGCACCCGCGGTTTTCCAGAATTTCATAAATGAGGTTTTAAGAGACTACCTGGGGGTATTTCTTGGAGTGTACCTTGATGACATACTTGTGTTTTCCAAGGACTGGTCCTCCCACATTGAGCATGTCAGGAAGGTGCTCCAGGCCATTCGGGAAAACAAACTGTTTGCTAAGACCGAAAAATGTGTGTTTGGGGTGCAGGAGATACAGTTTTTGGGTCAAATCCTCACTCCTCATGAATTCCGCATGGACCTTGCCAAGGTCCAGGCTGTGGCGGAATGGGTCCAACCTGCCTCCCTGAAGGCGTTACAGTGCTTCTTGGGGTTCGCTAATTATTACAGGAGATTTATTGCTAACTTCTCGGTCATCGCTAAGCCTCTCTCAGACCTCACTCGCAAGGGTGCTGATCTCCTCCGCTGGCCTCCTGAGGCTGTCCAGGCCTTTGAGGTCCTTAAGAAGTGCTTTATCTTGGCCCCGGTGTTGGTTCAGCCCAACCAAATGGAGCCATTTATCGTGGAGGTTGACGCGTCCGAGGTGGGAGTGGGGGCTGTCTTGTCCCAAGGTACCAGGTCCCTCACCCATCTCCGTCCCTGTGCCTACTTCTCCAGGAAGTTTTCGCCCACTGAGAGTAACTATGATATTGGCAACCGCAAACTCTTAGCCATTAAATGTGCATTTGAAGAGTGGCGCCACTTCCTGGAGGGGGCTAGGCACCAGGTAACGGTCCTTACCGACCACAAGAATCTGGTTTTCCTAGAATGTGCCCGGAGGCTAAACCCGAGACAAGCTCGATGAGCGTTATTTTTTACCAGATTAAATTTTTTGGTTATCTATAGGGCTGGGTCTAAAAATATTAAGGCTGATGAACTGTCGCGTAGCTTCATGGCCAGCCCTCCTTCGGAGGAAGATCCTGCTTGTATTTTGCCTCCAGGTATAATCATTTCCTCTATTGATTCTGATTTAGTCTCTGAAATTGCGGCTGATCAAGGTTCAGCTCCCGGGAACCTTCCTGAGAACAAGCTGTTTGTTCCCCTGCAATTCCGGCTAAGGGTACTTAGGGAAAATCATGACTCCGCACTATCTGGTCATCCAGGCATCCTGGGTACCAAGCACCTCATTGCCAGAAACTATTGGTGGCCTGGGTTGCCTAAAGACGTTAAGGCCTACGTCGCCGCTTGTGAGGTTTGTGCTAGGTCCAAGACTCCCAGGTCCCGACCAGCGGGCTTGCTATGTTCTTTGCCCATTCCCCAGAGACCTTGGACCCATATCTCCATGGATTTTATCACCGATTTGCCTCCATCTCAAGGCAAGTCGGTGGTGTGGGTTGTAGTAGACTGCTTCAGTAAGATGTGCCACTTTGTGCACCTCAAAAAACTACCCAATGCTAAGACGTTAGCTACCTTGTTTGTCAAACACATCCTGCATCTCCATGGGGTCCCTGTCAATATTGTTTCTGACAGAGGGGTACAATTTGTTTCTTTGTTTTGGAGAGCCTTCTGTAAAAAGTTGGAGATTGATCTGTCCTTCTCCTCTGCCTTCCATCCTGAAACTAATGGCCAAACTGAGAGGACTAATCAGCCTCTAGAACAATATTTAAGGTGTTTTATCTCTGACTGTCAATATGATTGGGTCTCATTCATTCCCCTCGCCGAATTTTCCCTTAATAACCGGGTCAGTTACTCGTCAGGGGTCTCCCCCTTTTTCTGTAATTTTGGGTTTAATCCACGGTTCTCCTCCGTTTCACCTGGTAGTTCCAACAATCCCGAGGTAGAGGTCGTTCATCGGGAACTGTGCACAGTCTGGGCCCAGGTTCAGAAGAACCTAGAGGCGTCCCAGAGCATACAAAAAACTCAGGCAGATAGAAGACGTTCTGCTAACCCCTTGTTTATGGTCGGGGATCTGGTGTGGCTATCGTCAAAGATATTGCGCCTGAAAGTCCCGTCCAAGAAGTTTGCTCCCCGGTTTATAGGGCCGTACAAGGTCATTGAAGTCCTCAATCCTGTCTCCTTCCAACTGGAGTTGCCCCCATCTTTTCGAGTACACGACGTGTTTCATGCCTCCCTCCTTAAACTCAGCTCCCCGTTCTTGGCTCCCTCGAGGAAACCTCCTGTCCCCGTTCTCACCCCTGAGGGGGTAGAATTCGAGGTGGCCAAGATTGTGGACAGCAAGATGGTCCAAGGCTCCCTCCAGTACCTGGTCCATTGGAGAGGATACGGGCCTGAGGAGAGGTACCCGCCCGGGATGTTCACGCTGGGGTATTGGTCAGGAGGTTCCACCTTCGTTTCCCCAATAAACCAGGTCCATCTAGAAAGGGTCCGGTGGCCCCTCATAAAAGGGGGGGGGGGTACTGTTAAGGATCTGTCAGACATAGCTTCTGTATCCACGCCCATAGGTAATCAGTCTGCACCTGCTCCTATGTCTGTGAGACTGACTCCATCTTCCACCACTCAGGATGGCAGGCTTAGGAGTGGGAGAGCCTATCACAGCCTGGCCAGATGGAGCTAGTTCCCGCCCTCTGTCTATTTATACCTGCCTTTCCTGTTCCTCCTTGCTTGTGAGTCTTCTCGTTTTGTTTCCTGGCCCTGCTGCAGCTTCTTGTACCATTTGACCCTGCTTCATATTGACCCTGGCTTACTGACTACTCTCCTGCTCTGCGTTTGGTACCTCGTACACTCCTGGTTTGACTTGGCTTGTTCACTACTCTCCTGCTCTGCGTTTGGTACCTCGTACACTCCTGGTCTGATTCGGTCTGACTGTCTATTGTGCACTTATTGAGTGTAGGGACCGTCGCCCAGTTGTACCCCGTCGCCTAGGGCGGGTCGTTGCAAGTAGGCAGGGACTGAGTGGCGGGTAGATTAGGGCTCACTTGTCTGTTTCCTTACCCCCATCATTACACAGCTAGATTATTGTATTTAGGGGCACTATAAAGGGTTCAAAGAAAAGGAAGGCTACTTCTGTAAGTGTCAAGTTGAATGATGATAGGATGGTGTCTGTTTTAGACTTGTTGGAGGAGTGTCTGAGCAGATGTGATGCCATGAGGTGCGCTCCCAACCCAGAGGTGGATGGTGTGGTGCTGAGTGTATTAGTGATGTGGCTGCTATATATTTTGGCATTTTATCATGGATAAGTCTCTGAATATTATACCTGGCTGCTGTCGGTCTGCTACGGTCATAGTGGCCTGGCACTAGACTTCTTTACTGCTCAGAACGGTGCCGGTTTGCTCGGACTCCTTTTTTGTCTTTCAGCATAGGAAGGGTCTGAGTTGTGCTCTGGTGGAACATGAATTTATGGTGGTGCAGTAAGGGGTTATGTGGAACTGATTTTACATTCACCATTTGCTTTCATTTCTGTCTGACTTTGATGTGTATGTTCCTGAACCTCGTGAGTTCTCAGGGTCTTATGTCTATCTATGCAGAAGTGCTGTTGTGGTACAGCGAAGTTAGTGACATTTGTTAAGGCAACATATCTCTGAACAATACATGTATTCTTTTTTAAAGGGGCAAAATTAATCTGTGTATAAGTGATATATATTTAATATGTTGTCTGTGCCTGTTTTTTAATGGAATACAAAATAAAAGGCGTCAATATTAACTAGCTTGGGAAGGGAGGAGAGGAGAGCAGAAAGAAAAAAGAAAATGTAGAAAGTAAGAACCACTATGCTAATATTGTCAAAGGGAACAGCTGGGGGAACTGAACGCTCCCTATCCATTGAATCGTTTTTTGTAATGCATCCATGGGCTAATTGAATAGGACTAAACATGGTATCAGTAGTGTGATCTCCACCCACACACATGGTGCACCCAAAGGATCAACCATGGGACTGACATTTTTCAATTTCTAAATGATAAGATTATGAGCACTGTTTCTATTTTTGAAGATGATGCTAAACTACAAGATGTTTACAATTTACAAGTAGACTTAGAAGCATCGAATGTTTAGGTATCTATATGGTGAATGAGAGTCAATGTGTATAAATGTAAAGTTATATATCGAGGTAGTCATAATTTGAATGCAGCATATGTCCTAGGGAGGAAAAATTGAGAGTCACTAGTAGAGAAGAATCTGGGTATACTTGTAGATCATACACTAAATAAGTGAGGCCAGCCAGATACTGATAAATATTAGAAGAGACATGGACTCGCCATTCATGGACATAATCTTATGGCTTTACAATATGGCCTCAACTAGAATATGCACACCCGCTTTAGTCACTAATACATAAAAAGTATGCCAAGAAGTTGGAATAGGCTAAAAGAATAGGAGCAAAAAAATAGATAAGCATAGAGAATTTTAGTTATGAGGAAAGAGTAAACAAATTAATGTATTTTGTTTTTTTAAAAGGATGTCTGGGGGGCATGATCAATTTTTACATCTGGGTCTAGTATATAAATGGGTATACAAAAAGTATACAGTACAAAGCTGTTAATTTTAATAGACAAGTAGAAACTCCCTAAGGCCCCATGCACACGACCGTAATTACGGGCCCATAGACTTCTATTGGCCACAGGTACCTCCCCGTATGCTTACGGGAAGGTGCCCGTGCCGTTGAAAAAGATAGAACATTTCAGGCCGTAATTACGGCACGGGCAGCCCATGGAAGTCTATGGGGCTCCCGTAATTACGGGTGACTACGTGTGTGCACCCGTAATTATGGGAGCGTTGCTAGGCGACGTCAGTAAATAGTCACTGTCCAAGGTGCTGTAAGAGTTAAACGATCGGCAGTAACTGTTTCAGCACCCTGGACAGTGGCTATCGATCACAATATATATATAAAGCTGTAAAAAAAAAAAAAAAAAAAGACGTTCATACTTACCCAGAACTCCGTGCTTCATCCTCCAGTCCGGCCTCCTGGGATGACGTTACAGCCCATGTGACCACTGCAGACAATCACAGGCCAATCACTGGCTGCAGCGGTCACATGGACTGCCGCGCCATCCAGGGAGGTCGGACTCAAGAGAGGGACGCGTCACTAAGACAACGGCCGGGTAAATATGAATTTATTTTACTTTTATTACGGAAAGGGCTGTCCCTTCTCTTTATCCTACACTGATAAAGAGAGAAGGGCTGCCGATTAGTGCATCAAGTCTGACCAAGGACCCGTGTCCCACCCGTATTTACGGGCACCTTTTTGGCTGCAAAATTGCACTGCACTAATCGGCAGCCCTTCTATCTATCAGTGCAGGATAGAGAGAAGGGACAGCCCTTTCCGTAATAAAAGTAAAAGACATTCATACTTACCCGGCCATTTTCTTGGTGACGCGTCCCTCTCCTGACATCCAGTCCGACCTCCCTGGATGACGCGGCAGTCCATGTGACCGCTGCAGCCAGTGACTGGCCTGTGATTGGCTGCAGCGGTCACATGGGCTGTAAAGTCATCCCAGGAGGCCGGACTGGAGGAAGAAGCAGCTTTATCTATATTGTGATCGGTAGCCACTGTCCAGGGTGCTGAAACAGTTACTGCCGATCATTTAACTCTAATCGGAACCCTGGACAGTGACTATTTACTGAGGTCACCTAGCAACGCTCCCGTAATTACGGGTGCACACATGTAGTCACCAGTAATTACGGGAGCCCCATAGACTTTTATAGGCTGCCCGTGCCGTAATTACGGCCTGAAATAGGACATGTTCTATCTTTTTCAACGGCACGGGCACCTTCCCGTAAGCATACGGGGAGGTACCCTTGGCCAATAGAAGTCTATGGGCCAGTAATTACGGGCCGTAAGTACGGCCCGTAATTACGGGAGTTTTTACGGTCGTGTGCGTGGGGCCTAAGGCTGTAGAAAAAAAAACGGTTAGTTCTTTAGAGGGAAAAAGGCTTCTTTATTGTTGTGAAGCAGTGAAATAGTCTACTTACTAGACAAGTGGAAACAATTTGTTTCAATAAGAAAGGTTTAGATGATTTCTCGATACTTTTGTGACCTTATAGAATCCTTATAATAATGTTGCTCAAGTCGGATCATCACTTGGGGTCAGGAAGGAATATTTTCCCTTTTAGAGCAGATTGTCATGCCTTAGGGGTAATATTGCCTTAATTTGGATTAATAGGGGAAACAACATTTTAAAATTAACCCTCCCCCTTCCTGTCATCCACGTCCGTCCTCTACCCTCTCCTGGTGGAGCTTGATACACATATGCCTTTTTTAACAATACTATGTAAATATTTCAGAATGGGTGCATAATATAAAATATCATCATAATTCAAACAAAAGCTAAATCAAAATGAACATTGCTGTGTAACACTCTCTATAGGTTTAACAAACAGCAATATCTACAAAATGTCAGTACATTCTATGCATTAGTACAATAACATTTGAATAATCAAATTTACATTTCTCTGCTGAATTTGCATTGAACATTTTACTTTGATAAAACTTGTTCTTTCTTGATATTATACTTTCTTTATTATTTTAGATTTAAACAAACAACTGTGCTTTTTCCACTAGTGTTCTGAAAATAAACATTGAATCATAAGCCTGATCTGATTTCTTTCCCTTAGCCATGCTGTGTGAGTGACAGTTTCAGCATTTGTCTGGCTTTCAATGAAATATTTTGCTGTTGTCAGTTTCTCATGCGAATGACCACATCTGGAGTGCATTTGGGCAAACACTGTGAGGTGAGACAGTGGTATAATAGATTTTGTTCCACATTAAATCAAATTTATGTTCACTATTATGGACTTAAAATGTATCAAGTCATATATTATTTAGGTGTATTGTATTTTGTGTTTTAACAATTGCTACCTCATATTTGGTTTTAATAAATGTATGAGCAGTAGGAATATTTGAGCTTTACATCTTAGAATCTCAAGGCCTTCCCTAAATTCTTCAAGCTTCAAAGCATTTAATTTTACTATTATGAAAATACTTCCGAGTAATAATTCATTTTTTTAACAGTAATGCTTGAACATAAGAAAAAATGACTGCCTTGGTATTCCTTATCATTCATAGACTGTTTTATTGCTTTAATTTCCTTTCTTATCGACATAACGAGCAGTATAATACCATATATGCAGTTGCAGACAAAAGGCATAAGGAATTCAAAAGATGAAACACCTGGGTGAAAAAAATATTTAAAGGGAAAGTCCACCTTCACAACCAATTTTTATTTTAATGTTCCAATGCATCTACTGTAAAATGAGAAATGAAGCAACTTTGAAAATTGTCTTAATTAAAGGGAACCTGTCACAAGCATTTCACCTATTAAACCAGCAATACCTGGTGGAAGTGGGTGAAAATTATTTTTATGTAACCTATAATTATGTTCTAAGTAGTACATTTAGTATTCAGTTTTGTTTCCTGCACTGTATGCTAATGAGCATAAAAGAGTCATATCTTCAGTCAAAAAGAGTCATATCTTCATTCCTCAAGCATTTCCGAGTTAACCCCGCCTCCTTACTTTTGATTGACAGCTCTATTTTGATCTACAGCATTCAGGGTGGGCCAGTTTTTCTGCAGTGGGCAGGGACAGGGAACAAACGAGACTGACGAATTATTACCATAAGAGGCGCAAAATGTTTGTAGACCGTTATTTGCGGTCGGAGGAGGAGTTTAGGGGAGGGGATAACGGCAATGAACTTTTGACAGCAGCGGCCAGCAAGGGGTGAGTAGAGCTCAATAGGTAAAATGCTGGTGACAGGTTCCCTTTAAAGCTACATTTACATGTATTTGAAAAATCTACTGCGAAGTCACAGCAAAATCATTGCCATGAACAAAGCTTCCCACAGAAAAAAATCTTTCATAGTGCGACCACTCATCTTCAGGAATCAGACACAAAAAGTATAAACCTAGCGACAGTGGCACCGGTCTCTCCATGATCTCCCTCACTAAAGCAAGTATTTCCCTCTAAAAGGCAGATACAATAGGGCACAACCACATAAGATGATTAAAATCTGCCCCAGGACTATAACATCTATGACACAGGGAAGAGGCAAGCCTACCCATGTGACAAAGTCTAACCAGTGTGAGGTAACATTGATAGGTAATATACATCTGCGCCAGCTTGTTATTTGCGGCTGGGGAGACCAGCAAATTTGTACCCAATGCATCCCTCAATTTCATCATCTGTCATAGAGGAAATTATTTCTTTCCACTTAGCCTCAGCTGTAAGGGGCTTATGTTGAATCCTAGATCCCCAGATACTTAAAATGAGTAGCGACCTGCAAGCCACAAAATTCAGACGACCAGCCACAATTATCTCTACAGAGGGGCATTAGAAATTACTTTGCCAGTTAATTAATAGGCCAGAATACACTCCAAAGCTGTTGATAAAAGATATAGCCATAGGTAAAGTAGCAGAAGCCAAGAACAGAAACAAATTGTCCGCGTAAAGACTTATACAGTCCACGCGGGGAATGACCTGAATACCTAGGTATTCGGCATACCGACACACTCTGATAGCCAGGGACTCTTTTATGACTGCGAAGGTAGTGGCGAAAGAGGGCACCACTGCACATGCCCCTATGAAGGCCAAAGGCAGGAGATAACGTCCCATTCACTGGGACTTCAGCCCTAGGACATTGATATAACACAAAGCGGTCTCCGAACCGAAACTAATGAAGAACAGCTAACAAATAAGGCCATTCCACAGAATCAAAGTCTTTGGCCGCATCTGAAATTGCCAAGGCCCAGTCCTGCTGTTCCCGCCATCCAATCTGCAAAGCGACCTGAACCCTACACGTATATTCTCCGACGTAGATTTACACATTGGTCTGGGTGAATAATGTCATGTATCACCCTAAAAAGCAAGTTGGCAAGCAGTTTAGTCAAGATTTTATAATCTACAGCCAGAAGAGATATGTCTATATGACCCTTATGCCTCAGGGCGTTTACCTGGCTTTAAAAGAACTTCTATGTTCACATTGCACATTGAATCTGGTAGAGCTCCTCGATGAAAAGCACACTCAAATAAAGTCAGGAGTTAAGGGACAAGAATCTTTTTAAATGCATTTTTAGTTTTCTTTTTTCATTTGTGTAATTTTGTTCTTTTAAAAAATTCTATAGGTAAGCTTTAGGAGTAAAATGTCGAAAAATACACCCCACCTAGAGCATGCTGCGCTTTAATAAAAATGCTACTCACTCCAAAAATGCTACATAAATGCCAAAGCCTATGCATGTAAGAATTCTCATATTTCCCTACAGACTTTCAACCAACATTTGACCGCAGCTTTTTGCAAAAAAAGGATGTGAAATACATCACCAAAAATGCCTCAAAACGCTGTGTGGAACTGGCCTAAAATTAGAGAGGGATACAGTCATTCATGTCTGAAATTCAGGCACTTATTTGTCACAGTATATCCTAAATCACAGATTGGTTGAACTAAAGACAGTTGTACAAATAATACTGCATGCTATAGCATCCACATTCACACTATTCAGGAGTAAAAATATGTCTGCAATTTTATCAATAAGGCCCAGTGCATCTGGTCAGAACTCAAGGGTCTTTTAGTAAACCACACAGTTATGGAAAGGGGACCATTGCTCTACATAGTGCAATACTCCCAGAACCCAATCTTGAGCCATACATTTTGTTGTAAATTTGTTTTAGATCAAATTCACACAGTGCAATGCATTTTGTTTTTTATTTTTGCGATGTCACTGCCAATAAACAAAAATTCGACCATACAAATGGCTGCCAAAATGGAAAAGAATAAGAGGAAGAGGAAAGTCTGGGTAGGTAATTACAGATGAAAAAAAAAATACACAGAAGTCACAGAGAAGGGAAGTCCATTTTGGCGAACACAATTCACATATGCCTTCAACAGGATATGCTATTAGACTTACCATATGAGAACAGGCCAACGGTTAGGTGAATAACAAGGAGTTAGGAAAAGAGGTTGCATGCAGAATAAAGGCCCTTTTACAGGTTTATCTGAATGCTCGTTCCCGATCATTGCCCTGTGTAAACAGGAAAACAATCAGCCGGTGAACAAACAAATTATTTTTCATCGACTGATCGGCTAGTTTATGCGGTCAATAAAATGGGTGCTAGTCTAATGTGCTACCGACATGATAAAAATGTATGGGGACTAACAATCATAGTCAGGGGCATAGCTATAGGGGGTGCAAAGGTAGCAGTCGCTAGAGCCTGAGGAGGCCCAAAAGGCCTTCAGCAGTATAAGAAGACACCAGTATTATAAATAATATAATGTTAAGTGGGGGCCATGTTGTAGATTGTGCATTGGGGCCCAGGAGTTTTAAGTTACGGCTTTGATCGCAGCAATGATCATTCGTCGCCATACATTACCGATCATTGTTCCTTGTAAAAGAAGCAAACAAGCGCTGATCGATGATTGACACTCTTTTTCATGGTCCACATCAGAACTTTTGAATCATTACTGCAAAGTGTGTTTGCTTCACTAGTGAGTACTATCCGTTCTTACTTGTGATGGAGCAGGGCAACTTCCTCAAACTATTCTTCTAATGTAGGAGTATGTTCATGTTTCCAATGTCTGGGAACAGTCAAACAAGTGCAAATGCATTAGATTTTAAGAGGCACAAGCCTTTTAATAAATTAGGTGCAATTCTCACCAAATACACTCTCCAATTCCACTGGTTCAAAAAATGGTCGCTAATAATAGATGTGAGCCGTTGTCTCCAATGGTTACATAATTTTCCTATATATGGCGATTGGATTCCAATGGAAGTGACCTCATGCTATACAAGTCAATTGATGTATCAAGCACCACCTTTTCAGTAGGTGTTGGATGCCAACATAGTAATGTGACAACATTACATTATCATGTTTAGCAGCACTGCCTGTAGAGAATACTTAAGAGACTTTTTTTCTCATAATGTGTACAGATGGCATCTGTTTGTGCCTGAGGTAGAGAAATTAAATTGTAATCTTCACTGGTACAGAGACTGACATGAATGAATAGATATTCTGCACAGAGAATGGATACGTGTGGGTAACGATAGGTATAATTCCTTCCTGACAGAATGCTTAAGATCAACATTAAGAAGAGAAACTGATTTTGTACACAGTGTTTTATGCTGTTTAAAATTATGATCCTGTCTGATAAAGCCTTGAAATGCTCAGTACGGTTAAAGTGATGTCCATATTGACCTTAAGCAGCACAACTGACCCGAAGAAAAAGTTGCGTCTAAGATGCAAAATATAGCAACATTTGCCTTTCATGCCAAAATAGAAAACAGGCGTAAAAAGTGTGTGTGTGTGTGTGTTGGTGTGTGGGGCGAGGGCGAAATGTGAAAAGGGGTTTTACTACCGGGGTCATTTATGACATTTCCACACCTATCTCTAGAAGAGGGCCCTGTGTTCCCACTGAAGTGTGTGATTTCCGACCATGTTTAGATTAAAACAGCGGAGCTCGCTGAGGTACGCTGTTTTCGTAAGTCCCATAGAAGTTAATGGCAGTTACGGAAACAGCGTAGCTCGCATGATACACTGTTTCCGTAACTGGCATTCACTACTATGGGAGTTTTGGAAACAGCCTAGTTCACCGAGTTCCGCTGTTTTAATCTAAACATGGTCGGAAACCACACGCTGTTTAACCCCTTAAGGACGCAGCCTAGTTTGGGCCTTAAGGCTCAGAGCCCATTTTTCAAATCTGACATATTTCACTTTATGTGGTAATAACGTCGGAATGCTTAAACCTATCCAAGCAATTCTGAGATTGTTTTCTCGTGACACTTTGGGCTTCATGTTCGTGGTAAAATTTGGTCGATATATTCAGTCTTTATTTGTGAAAAATTGCAAAATTTAGAGAAAATTTACAAAAAATAGCATTTTTCAGAATTTAAATGCATCTGCTTGAAAACCAGACGGTTATACCACCCAAAATAGTTACTAGTTCACATTTCCCATATGTCTACTTTAGATTGGCATCGTTTTTTGAACATTATTTTATTTTTCTTGGACGTTACAAGGCTTAGAACATAAACAGCAATTTCTCATATTCTTAAGAAAATTTCAAAAGCCTTTTTTTGAAGGTACCTCTTGAGTTCTGAAGTGGCTTTGAGGGGCCTATGTATTAGAAACCCCCATAAAACACCCCATTTTAAAAACTAGACCCCTCAAAGTATTCAAAACAGCATATAGAAAGTTTTTTAACCCTTCAGGCATTTCATAGGAATTAAAGCAAAGTGGAAATGAAATTTGCAAATTTCATTTTTTCTGCTGAATTTCAATTTTATTCAATTTTTTTTCTGTAACAAAGAAGGTTTTACCAGAGAAATACTACTAAATATGTATTGTCCAGATTCTGCAGTTTTTAGAAATGTCCCACATGTGGCCCTACTGCGCTCGTGGACTAAAACACAAGCCCTAGAAGCAAAGAAGCACCTAGTGCATTTTGAGGCCTCTTTTTTATTAGAATATATTTTAGACAGCATGCCAGGTTTGAAGAGGTGTTGAGGTATCAAAACAATGGAAACCCACCAGAAGTGACCCCATTTTGGAAATTACACCCCTCAAGGAATTAATTTATGGTTTTTGTTATCATTTTGACCGCACAGTTTTTTCACAGCACCTATTTGAATTGGGCTGTGAAATGAAAAAAATGATATTTTTTCCAATAAGATGTCATTTTTGATCAAAATTTCTTATTTTCACAGGGAACAACATACCCCATTTTGTTGCCCAATTTGTCCTTAGTGCGGCAATACCCCATTTGTGGTGATAAACTGCCGTTTGGGCCCATGGGAGGGCTCAGACGGAAAGGAGCGCTATGTGTTTGTTGGAGTCCAGATTTTGCTGGATTGGTTTTCGGGTGCCATGTCACATTTGCAGAGCCCCAGAGGTATCAAAGCAATGGAAACCTACCAGAAGTGACCCCATTTTGGAAACTACACCCCTCAAGGAATTCATTTATGGTTTTTGTTATCATTTTGACCGCACAGTTTTTTCACAGCACCTATTTGAATTGGGCTGTGAAATGAAAAAAATGATATTTTTTCCAATAAGATGTCATTTTTGATCAAAATTTCTTATTTTCACAGGGAACAACATACCCCATTTTGTTGCCCAATTTGTCCTTAGTGCAGCAATACCCCATTTGTGGTGATAAACTGCCGTTTGGGCCCATGGGAGGGCTCAGAAGGAAAGGACCACCATTTGGCCTACTGGAGCTTTTCTGGTGCTAAGTCATGTATGCAGAAGCCCCTGAGGTACCAGTACAGTTGAAACCCCCGAGAAGTGACCCCATTTTAAAAACTGCACCCCTTAAGACATTCATCTAGAGGTGTAGTGAGCATTTTGACCCCACAGGTACTGTGTAAAAGATAATGCGCAGCAGATGGTGCAGTGTGAGATTTGCAATTTTATATATATATATGCCATTTCAGTGTCCAATATAGTGTACCCAGCATGCGCCACCGGAGATATACACCCCTTAAATTGTAATGTGGGTTCTCCTGGGTACGGCAATACCCTACATGTGGCTGTTATCAGCTGCCTGGGCATACGGCAGGGCTCAGAAGGGAAAGATGAGGGGGGTAAGCTGTGCGGAGTGCATCAGGGTAAATTAAAAATCAAGGGATGTATGATACATTTTAAAACAATCTTTTATACAGAGCCCTGGTTTTTCGGGACACGTGTCGCATTGGTATATTGTGTTCTTCCTTATCCCCCTCTTATAGCAGACTCTGCACCTCTTTTGACTCTTTCCCTTTCCACCGGTTTGGGGAACTTCTCCTGGAAAGTGTTGCCCTGGTATGATGCGTGTGGCCTCGCTTCCAGAAGTACTGGGTGCCCCCCCTTCCTGGTCCCTAAAGATTAGATCTTGAAATTCCAGGAAAGTTCCCCTCTGGCCTGCACATCGACGTAGCACGTACGCATTGTACAAAGCCATCTGTATGATGTGCCCGGCCAGCTTCTTATACCAGACCGCATGGCGCTGTAGGGCTTCAGGACTTGATTTGACAAGTCCACCCCTCCCATGTACCTATTGTAGTCCAGGATGCAGTCTGGTTTGGGGGTGGCCTTTCCTTCATATATCCTAAATCTGTAGGCACAGCTTATACATCTTCACGCCATACCTTGCCCTCTTACCCGGCAGGTACTGGCGGAATTGAAGCCTCCCTTTAAAATGTACCAGAGACTCATCAATAGAAAAACACTTCTCGGGGGTGTATGCTTGGGAAAACCGGGCACTGAAACGGTCTAATAGGGGTCTCCGTTTATACAAACGGTCAAAACTGGGGTAATCTCGGGGTGGGCACGGCTCATTATCAGTATAATGTGAGAAGCGAAGTATTGCCTCATTTATTTATTTTTTTAGGTTCCAGTTCAGTTCTGAAGTTGCTTTGAGGGGACTATATATTAGAAACCCCCATCAAACACCCCATTTTAGAAACTAGACCCCTCAAAGTATTCACAACAGCATTTAGAAAGTTTATGAACCCTTTAGGTGTTTCACAAAAATTTAGAGCAAAGTAGAGGTGAAATTTACTTTTTTTTTTTTTTGTCAGAAAATCCTCTTTATACCATTTTTTTTATAACACAAAAGGATTTATCAGAGAAACGCAACTTAATACGTATTGCCCAGATTCTGCAGTTTTGAGAAATATCCCACCTGTGGCCCTAGTGCGGTAATGGACGGAAGCACCGGCCTCCGAAGCAAAGGAGCACCTAGTGGATTTTGAGGCCTCTTTTTTATTAGGCACCATGTCCGGTTTGAAGAGGTCTTGTGGTGCCAAAACATTGGAAACCCCCCAAAAGTGACCCCATTTTGGAAACTAGACCCCTTGAGGAATGCATTGTAGTTTTCTTGGGGTGCATGCAGATTTTTCATCAGTTTTTATTCTATTTTTAGGTGGCGTGGTGACTAATAAACAGCAATTCTACGATTGTTTTTTTTTTCTTTTTTTTTTACAGCGTGCACCGTGCGCTATAAATGACATTCACTTTATTCTGCGGGGCGATACGACTACGGCGATACCAGATGTTTATAGTTTTTTTTTATGTCTTATGGCGTTTGCACAATAAAATAAGTTTTGTAAACAATCATTCACTTTTTGTGTTACCTTATTCTAAGAGCCATAACGTTTTTATTTTTCAATCAATAAAGCCGTGCGAGGACTTATTTTTTGCGTAACGAACTGTAGTTTCCATCAGTACCATTTTTAGGTACATGCGACTTTTTGATCTCTTTTTATTCCATTTTTTGTGAGGTGAAGTGACCAAACAATTGTGATTGTGGTACGGTTTATCAATATTTTTTTTTACGGCGTTCACCGTGCGGGATAAATAACAAAATAATTTTGTAGTTCAGGCCGTTACGGACGCGGCGATACCAATTATGTATAGTTTATTTGTTTGTTTATATCTTTTTATTAATAATAAAGACTGATAAGGGAAAAAGTGGGACTTTTACTTTTATTACTTTTAAAACTTTTATTTTCTTATTTTTACACATCTTTTTTTAACTTTTTTTTTACTGTATTACTTTGTCCCACTAGGGGACTTGAGGGCAGGAGGCCATGATCGCTATTCTAATACACTGCACTACATGCGTAGTGCAGTGTATTAGAACTGTCAGCTACTCACTGACAGCAAGCATAGTGGGTCCTGACGTTGTCAGGACCCACTAGGCTTCCGTCTATGGCATAGCCGGACGCCATTGTTTGGTGTCCGGTTGCCATAGTCACCATCGCCGGCCGCTATCGTGTAGCAGGCCGGCGATGGCGGATTAACCCCTAAGAAGCCGCGATCGCTATTGAACGCGGCTTCTGAGGGGTTAATCGGCAGGGGAGCTCCGCGATCGGTCCCGGCACATTGAGCAGTGATAGTCTGCTGTCGGAAACAGCAGCTATCACAGCTCATGAACGCGCCCCGCGCGAACGGCGCCGTGTTTACTCCATGACCTACTATTAGGTCACTGAGCGCGAACGCTACAGTTAGCATGACCTAATAGTAGGTCATGGAGCGTTAAGGGGTTAAGGGGGCCCTGTTCTAGAGATATGTGTGAGTCCCAGAGGCGGGACCCGCATCTATCTGATATTTATGAGATATCCTGTGGATATGTCACAAATGCCTCTGATGGGAAAACCCTTTAACAGATATGCACCTTTTAATTAGACACAATTCGCCCTAACTATGTTTTTTTTTGTTTTTGTTTTTTTATAATAGAATTTTTTTGTTGTTGATTTATATAACAAAATATTTCATACTACAAAACAATAAAACTAAGAAAATGTTCAGAGTTAACATTGTATTAAACAAAACATTATGTAGCACAGACACTATCCAAAAAGTCAATGCTGGAAAATCACCCCCTAAAACCCTGGAAAATATTGCGTGGGGAGGGGGGGAGAGAAAGAAAGAAAGAAATAGAGGAGAAAAAAAAACATTACTCCTTAAACAGCTACTAACACATTTTAAACCAGCCCTAATGTCTCACTATCCGTCTGTTCCAGATCTTATAAAAAAGGAAATTCTCCTTCCTCTTTACTTATCGTCAAGTAATATGATCTTTCTAAAAGCATCACTCTATTCACCTTATGGTGCCATTCTACTTCTCGTGGGAAATCTTTTGAGATCCATTTAGAAATGATAATTAATCTTGCCAGAAACAAAATCTTTCTAATTAGTTTGCTACAACCACAGTCTTTCCGAAGACCAGAGATGCCAAAAAGAAAATAGCATTGGTTCGATTGGAACCTCTTTCCGAATTAATTTAGAAATAGATGCTGCTACTCCACTCCAGTATCTATGTATCTTGGGACAACGCCACAACAAGTGGATGAGAACCGCTTGATCTATACCACATTTATGACAATTGTCGTTATTCCTTAACCCCATAACCTTTAAGAGCTTCGGTGTATAATAAATATAAGCAAAAAAAATACCAACAGACAGAATACAATATAAATAATGCTCAAAAAGGTCACCAATAAACTGTAAAGCACCGTTGCTAGCTGTGTGGGCGGCACTATATTATATCCTGAGTATTGACCAAGATACACTTGGTGCATAGATCAACGATTAACATGAGAAACTACCAAGAAAAAATGATCGACTAAGGCACATGAAGATACAAAGAATATACAAATTTTATTAAATAAGAACATTAAACAAGTTCAAAAATGGAATAGAGGATAAGTCACACAATAAAAGACGTCATATCAATCATGAGCCAGATATGGTTGTTTTTGTCAGCGTGTTAAAAGTAAGCATGATATTGAAGCAGCGAAAAAAGGTAAATAGGGTCAAACCAGGCAATGACCAAAGGGATCGAACCAGACTATAACAAATATATAAATGTATATTGATGGAGTGGTGGCGGTTTCTAGGTAAGTATGGAGAATAATACAATATAAACCGCGACCAATTGCAAAAAGTGTAAGACAATGTTAAAGGCCGATTTCAAATGAAGTCAAAGGATGACAAGCAAAGTTTTATGCAAGCTGCTAGAAAAGACAAGGTTTGTTTAAACATACCAATGGACATTCTATAGCGTGGATAGGACGTCTGCACCCGACGCGCGTTTCGGCACCTGCCCAACCCCGGACGAAGGCAGGTGCCGAAACGCGCGTCGCGTTCGACGTCCTATCCACGCTATACAATGTCCATTGGTATGTTTAAACAAACCTTGTCTTTTCTAGCAGCTTGCATAAAACTTTGTTTGTCATCCTCTGACTTCATTTGAAATCGGCCTTTAACATTGTCTTACACTTTTTGCAATTGGTCGCGGTTTATATTGTATTATTCTCCATACTTACCTAGAAACCGCCACCACTCCATCAATATACATTTATATATTTGTTATAGTCTGGTTCGATCCCTTTGGTCAATGCCTGGTTTGACCCTATTTACCTTTTTTCGCTGCTTCAATATCATGCTTACTTTTAACACGCTGACAAAAACAACCATATCTGGCTCATGATTGATATGACGTCTTTTATTGTGTGACTTATCCTCTATTCCATTTTTTAACTTGTTTAATGTTCTTATTTAATAAAATTTGTATATTCTTTGTATCTTCATGTGCCTTAGTCGATCATTTTTTCCTGGTAGTTTCTGGTGTATAATAAAGTCTATGATTGATCATAAAATAAATAAATCGGTGTTCGTGATTTAATGATGATACTCCGATATCTTTATAAACTAAGCCCCAATTGATCCTTATCCTAAGATCCTTATCCCATTTTCTTTGTGATTTAAAGAGGCTCTGTCACCAGATTATAAGTGCCCTATCTCCTACATAATGTGATTGGCGCTGTAATGTAGATAACAACAGTGGTTTTTATTTTGAAAAACGATCATTTTTTAGCAAGTTATGAGCTAGTTTAGATTTATGCTAATGAGTTTCTCAATGGACAACTGGGCGTGTTTTTACTTTTTACCAACTGGGTGTTGTACAGAGGCGTGTATGACCCTGACCAATCAGTGACTAATCAGCGTCATACACTTCTCATTGCTCCAGCCCAGCATGATCCACAGCACAGTGTGATTGTGCAGGGAAAGAAGTAAACACGCCCAGTTGCTTAAAACACAATACACGCCCAGTTGGAAATAAGAGAAAACACGCCCAGTTGTCCATTAGAAAGGCTCATTTGCATAAATATAAAATTGCTCATAACTTATCCAAAAATGATCGTTTAAAAAAAACAAAAAAAAACGTTACTGTTATCTACATTGCAGCGCCGATTACATGCAATAGGAGATAGGGATTTGATAATCTGGTGACAGAGCCTCTTTAATATGATTTCCTTCATTCCCTAAAATATTTTTTTTATATAGTAAGGACAAATGTAAAGATTCTAATGATTGAAAATGTGTTAGAACAAACGGGAATTTATATTTAATGGCCATAAATACTTGTTTCATTTGAAAATATTTAAACAGACTGTAATCAGGGACCTTGTACAGTCTCTGCAGGTCCGTAAAAGTTTTTAGTTGTGCATTATTAAATAAACGTGATATCCTTGTGATGTGATGCTTTTTACAAAACAAAGAGTCCGGGATGCCGTCAAACTTAATAATATTCCTATTGTCCCAAAGAGGATGGCCTTCAATAAAGGTATTCATTTTTTCAATGAGTTTGACAGCATCCCAGACCTGCTGTTGGTTATCATAAATAGGTCCAAGTGCCAAATCAGGGGATTTCACATCCCCGACTTCTAGAGCTTCAAATATATTAGACCATTTGTCCCCTAGTGTTTTCAACAAAAACCTATTAGCCCCCAGGTCCTCCCAGTCCCGGAACTGTTGGAACTGAGAAGATAAAAAGTACTTCCTCCAATCAGGAAGGGCAAAGCCCCCTTGGTTATCGGTAAAGTAGGAAGAGAGCATTTAATGCAATTTTTTTCCCCATTCCAAATTAGGTCATTAGATATAGCTTCTAGAGTTTTACAATTTTTTCCCGGTAACCAAATCGGACATTTTATATTTTAGGTAAAAAAACATTTTGGTCAGTGCAATTTTTGCAGCTCTGGTCAATGGTAACCTATTCCATGCTTTAACTTTCCCCCTCAAAGATGCAAACAGAGGAATTATATTCAGTGTAATGTAGTCAGTGGGGTCGCTAGAAATTTTTAAGCCTAAACATTCAAACACCTCAACAGAGTTTAAGGAGAAAATCTGATCAGGGTTAACCTCGGCCAAGATATTTAACAAACTAGATTTTTGACAATTGATTTGAAGGCCAGCCAACTCACCAAACTCTTGGTATAACCGAATTACATGGTCGACCCAAGATAAATCCCCTATAAACAGAAGAACATCATCTGCGTATAATGAGATTTTATCGACCTTATAACCTATTTGAAAACCCACTATATTCTCAGAGGTTTTTATCTTAACCCCTTAAGGACACAGCCTGTTTTGGCCTTCAGGACACAGCCAATTTTTTCAAATCTGACATGTTTCACTTTATGTGTTAATAACTTCGGAATGCTTTTACCTATCCAAGCGATTCTGAGATTGTTTTCTCGGGACACATTGGACTTTATGTTACTGGCACAATTTGCTCGATACATTAAGTATTTAATTTTGAAAAACACCAAAATTTAGCGAAAAATTGCAAAAATTAGCATTTTTCTTAATTCAAATGTATCTGCTTGTAAGACAGATAGTAATACCACACAACATTGTTGCTAATTAACATCACCCATATGTCTACTTTAGATTGGCATTGTTTTTTGAACATCCTTTTATTTTTCTAGGACGTTACACGGCTAAGAAATTTAGCAGCCATTTCTCACATTTTCAAGAACATTTCAAAAGGCTATTTTTACAGGGACCAGTTCAGTTGTGAAGTGGATTTTAGGGCCTTATATATTAGAAACCCACAAAAAGTCACATTTTAAATACTTCACCCCTCAAAGTATTCAAAACAGCATTTAGAATGTTTCTTAACCCTTTAGGCGCTTCACAGGAATTAAGGCAATGTAGATGTGAAATTTTCAAATTTCTTTTTTTTTTTTGCAGAAATTCATTTTTCATCTATTTTTTTTGTAACACAGAAAGTTTTACCAGAGAAATGCAACTCAGTTTTTAGAAATATCCCACATGTGGCCCTACTGCACTTAATGACTGAAGCACTGGCCTCAGAAGCAAAGGAGCACCTAGAGGATTTTGGGGACTCCTTTTTATTAGAAAATAATTTAGGCACCATGTCAGGTTTGAAAGGCTCTTGCGGTGCCAAAACAGTGGAAATCTGCCAAAAGTGATGCCATTTTGGAAACTATAACCCTTAAGCAAATTATCTAGGGGTATAGTGAGCATTTTGACCCGCAGGTTTTTTGCAGAAATTATTGGAATTAGGCCGGAAAATGAAAATCTACATTCTTTCAAAGAAAATGTAGTTTTAGCTAATTTTTTCTAATTTCCACAAGAAGTAAAGGCGAAAATGCACCACTATATTTGTAAAGAAATTTCTCCCGAGTAAAACAATACCCCACACGTGGTCATAAACGGCTATTTGGACACACGGCAGGGCTTAGAAGGGAAAGAGCGCCATTTGGCTTTTGGAGCTCAAATTTAGCTGGAATGGTTTGCGGAGACCACGTCGCATTTGCAAAGCCCCTAAGGGACCAAAACAGTGAAAACGACAAAAAAATTACTCGATTTAGAAAACTACACCCCTTTAAGAATCCATCTAGGGGTGTAGTGAGCATTTTGACCCCACAGGGGTTTCACAGATTTTATTAGATTTGGGCAGTGAAGATAAAAAAAAAATCATTTTTTTCCAATAAGACATAGCTTTAGCTCAAAATTTTTCATTTTCTCAACAAATAAAGGACAGAAGGAACCCCAAAATTTGTAAAGCAACTTCTCTGGAGTACAGCAATACCCCATTTGTGGTCATAAACTGCTTTTTGGGCACACGGCAAGGATCAGAAGGGAAGGAGCGCCATTTGGCTTTTGGAGCACAGATTTTGCTGGATTGGTTTCTTGACACCATGTCACTTTTGCAAAGCTCCTAAGGTACCAGTACAGTGGAAACTCCCCAAAAGTGACTCGATTCACAAAACTACACCCCTAGAGAAATTCATCTCGGGGTGTAGTGACGATTTTGACCCTACAGGTGTTTCATAATTTTTATTAGAATTGGGCAGTGAAAATAAAAAAAATATGTTTTCTTCATTAAGACGTAGATTTAGCTGAAAATTTTTCATTTTCTCAACAAATAAATGGAAAAAAGCACCCCAACACTTATAAAGCAACTTCTTCTGTGTACGGCAATTCCCCATATGTGGTCATAAACTGCTGTTTGGGCACAGAGGAGGGCTCAGAAGGGAAGGAGCGACATTTGCTTTTGGAGTACAGATTTTGCTGGATTGGTTTCTGGGCGCTATGTCGCATTTGCAAAGTCCCTGTGGGACCAAAACAGTGGATCCCCCCCTGAAGTGACCCCATTTTGGAAACTACACCCCTCAAGGTATTCACCTAGGGGTGTAGTGAGCATATTAACCCCGCAAGTGATTGGCAGAAATTGGTGTGCACTCGATGTTGCAGAGTGAAAATGGGATTTTTTCCATAGATATGCCAATATGTGGTGCCCAGCTTGTGCCACCATAACAAGACCGCTCTCTTATTATTATTCTGTCTTTCCCTGTTTTAGAAACACCCTATGTGTAGCCCAAATCTTTTGCCTGGACATTCGACCAGGCTCAGGAGTGAAATAGTACCATGTAAAATTAAGGCCTAATTTGGCAATTTACGAAGTATTGGATCCCAATTGCAGGGGCTCTGATGTGAAATAATAAAAGAAACTGCTGAGAGGTGAGCTTATTTTGGAAACTGCACCCCTCAAGGCATTTATTAAGGGGTGTAGTGAGCATTTTCACCCCACAGGCCTTTTTCATGAATGATTGCGCTGCGTAAGGTGCAAAGTAAAAATTTTAATTTTTCCCTAGATATGCTATTTCAGTGGCAAATATGTCGTGCCCATCTTGTGCCACTGGAGACCCCAAAATTGTTAAAAGTGTTCTCCTGGGTATGGCGATGCCATATATGAGGGAGTAAACTGCTGTTTGGGCACACGGTAGGGTTCAGAAGGGAGGTAGCGTCATTTGGCTTTTGGAGCGTGTATTTTGCTTGGTAGTAGTTTTGTTTGGAGTCTTACTGGTGTTTCCGTTTATAATGTGGGGGTACATGTAAGCCTAGCGGAGTATATAAGGGGCATAGTCAGGTGGTATAATAATGGGGTAAAAAAAAACAAAAAAATAATGCGTAGATATTTGTTATGCTGTGACACAATCCTTTCTGCACAGGCCGGTGTCTCACTAATAAATGGTCTTTACTTTTGGTCCACACTCCGCACATTTGTAGTTTGGGGAATTTTGCAGGGAAAGTGGTGTCCTGGTATAATACGGGCACCCTCGCTTTTAGCAGATATGTTTGGGCCCCCCCCTTCCTGGTTCCCTAATTTTAGGGGCCTTGATAATTCACCACTTGAAACAGAAGAAATGTTCCCCTCGGGTCGGCAGAACTGCATATTTTTTCTTTCCTGACTTATGGGTGCCTTAACTAATTTAATTTTTTTCATAGATGTAGTGGTATGCGGGCTGTTTTTTGCGGGACGAGCTGTAGTTTTTATTGGTACCATTTTGGAGTACATGCGACTTTTTGATCACTTGTTATCCTTTTTTTTTGGGGAGGCGAGGTGACCAAAAAACTGCAATTCTGGCATATTTTTTTAGTTCTTTTTATACAGCTTTCACCACACGTTATATATTACATGTTACCTTTATTCTGCGGGTCAGTCCGATTCTGGCGATACGTAATTTATAGAACTTTTTTATGTTTTACAATTTTTTGCACAATAAAATAACTTTTGTAAAGAGAATGGATTTTTTTCTGCCCCCAAGTTGTGAGAGCCATAACTCTTTAATTTTTTCGTCGACGGAGCTGTATGAGTGCTTGTTTTTTGTGAGACGAGTTATAGTTTTTATAGGTACCATTTTTGAGTACATGCGACTTTTTGATCACTTTTTATTTAAATTTATGTAAGACAAAGTGACCAAAAAATAGCAATTATGTCAGTATTTTTTAGGTTTTGTTTTTTACGGGGTTCACTTTGCGGAATAAATAACATAATATTTTTATAGTTCAGGTGGTTACGGTCACAGTGATACAAAATATGTATGGCTTTATTATTTTTTTCAATAATAAATGACTTGATAAGGTAAAAAGGGCGATTATGTTTTATGTTATTACTTGAAACTTTTATTGTATTTATTCCAACTTTTATTTTTACTTTTTTGACACTTTTTTTTTACACTTTAGTACACTAGGGGACTTGAAGGTCCAACTGTTTGTTTGATGTTCTAATACATTGCACTACCTATGTAGTGCAATGTATTATAACTGTCAGTTGTTCACTGACAGCAAGCCGATGAGGCTCCACCTCCGGACGGGGCCTAATCGGCTTCCGTAATGGCAGATAGGAAGCCATTGTTAGGCCTCCTTTTGCCATAGTAGCAGTTGCCAGCCTTGCCATCGCATGGCAGGCTGCCGATTTGATACAAACCATAGTAGAAACAAAAGGATTTGGATCCAGCGTGGATTTGTTGAATAAAATGGAACGAAGTTCCGAGTTTAATGAAAAAATTGTTCAATTAAAAAAAAGGGGAAAAAGACACCAGGATATAAGTTTGAAATAAGCTGATCAGCCATGACTAAGGACGCGTGTAGCGTTTGAAACGCGTAGGCTTTACTCAAATACAGATATCTTCTCCTTACACTACCAGGATTGCACACTTTCAAACTTATATCCTGGTGTCTTTTTCCCCTTTTTTTTAATTGAACAATTTTTTCATTAAACTCGGAACTTCGTTCCATTTTATTCAACAAATCCACGCTGGATCCAAATCCTTTTGTTTCTACTATTGTCTACATATCGTGTGCCGACACGAGGATCCGTGCCGGATGATATAAATCTGCTATACAAGGTGAGCTGGAGGTCTCTATTTTTCTACCTTTGTTGATACAAACCACTTTGATGCAGCGATCACATTGGATCGCTGCATTGAAGGGGTTAATGGCAGGAATCAGAGCTAGCTCCGGTTCCTGCCGATACATCGGGGTGTCCACTGTAACATACAGAGGACACCCACTGCTGATGACGCCGGCTCAGCTTCTGAGCCAGAAGCTGAGCCAGCGCCACCTTGCCGATGGTACCGGAAGCCTTTTGGGCCCCGCCGACGGCAGGGCATAGGAGGATTTAATTGCTGACAGACCGGGAGGTAAGTATTAGGCCTCCGATCGCCTTTGCAGCCATCGGCAATTCAGCGATTACGCTGCTGGGGTGCCGGTGGCTATAAACTCCTCACATCCTTCGATCTCTATTGAACGCAGCATGTAAGGGGTAATCGGTCTGATTGGAGGATAGCTCCAGTCCTGGCCGATACCTTAGGGTGACAGCTGTAACATACAGCTGTCACCCGGCTGTTATGTCGCTGGCTCAGCTCCTGAGCCAGCGACATCTCATTCACGTACAGTTACGTGGAATTGCGTGAAAACACCAGCTTCCATCAGGAGAGGGTCCTTATATTTCTTAGGGATCACAATATTTTCTGTGGCCTCCATAGATTCAGGAAGCCTACCTCTAACATAGGAAAAAAATTACTGTTTCCACTAGAATAGGGATTGCTTTATCCTGGTATAACTTATATAGTTCAAATGGAATTCTGTCTACCTCCACAGATTTGTTACTTGGCATTTCCAGCAAGGATGCTCAGCAATTGCTCCGATGTTATCGGGTGATCTAATATTGATGTTCGTTATCAATATTAGGGAATTCCATTCCATCCAGGTAACTATCTATGCTATCCTCAGAGTCTTTTAACCTAGAGTGGTGCAGGTCTTGATAGAATCCTCTAAATTCTTCTACTACTTCCCTAATGTTGTGAACAAGTTGCCCCTTTGTGTTCTTAATGGAGGAAACAGAATTATAAGGCCGTTGGTTACTTACAATATGGGCCAAAAATGTACTTGATTTGCAAGCTTCAAAATAGTATTGTTTGCAACTCAAAAAGATTTTTGATTGTCCTTCCACCTGTATCAAGTTTTGATATTTCATTTGGGAGACTTTCCATTGAGATTCAGTAGCTTCTGAAGGATTATCTACATATTACCTTTCCGCCTCCTCTAGTTGTTTTTTTTTTAATATCTCTTTGAATATACTGTGTTTTCTTAATAAAATTTTGGTTTCTGAAAACAATGAATGCTTTTAGAGTATCCTATAATGTCGCTGAATCCTCGTAACCGGAGTTGGCTTCCAGAAAAACTGACAATTCATTATCTATCTCGTGGAATGGAATTTTCACCAAGACTGATGGAAAAATCTTATACACCTTACTAACCCATCTCGGGCTCAGATCAAGCTCGACCATTAGGGGCGTGGTCTGAGACCCCATGCGGTTCATAAGACACTTTCTTTATATACTTCAACATTAGTTAATTAATGAAGGTAACGTAATTTCTTGGCATCACCTCTGTAGAACTTGTAAAGCATGAAAATTTCTTAGCATGGAGTTCCTCATCCGCCATATATCAAGCCAGCCAATTCAGATGTTGATCCTATTAACATAGTTGCTATGCAATATTATTGGATTGTTCCTGATTCGGTCTAACTCTGCATCCATGACTTCATAAAAATTTCCGATTATTGGGGGGCGTGGTTTCGACGTTGGAGAGAGCGGACGTGCCGTGCAGGAGCTCCGGCAAGCTTGATACCATCAGCCGCCATCCGCTCTCCCAACACACCTGACGGCGATAGCTCTTACCCGAACGAGCTCCCTGCATCGGGAGGAGCAGACTGACACCTCGAGTGAACGACTCTGGAAAGCGGGAGTGCGACGGCCTAGCCGGAGACGCCATCCCCGCCCTTGAGTTTGGAACGGCGGGACGCCGTCCACAGCTGCAGCGCAGGAGCACCCGGTGAGTGGCACATCCGGGCCCCACTCCCCATCACCTCTCCCCAGGCGGCTACAACCATCCAGGAATCCGTGGGAAGGCCGGAGTAGTGCGCTCAAGGCCTCAATCCTCGGCCTGGATTTTGGAGCGGCGGGCCCCGGCGGCACGCGTGGAGACTTGCCCAACCTCTGCAGGAGCCAGAACCCAGGTAGGAGGGAAGGCTCCTACACGGAACCCAGCTTCCACACCAGCCGCTGTCCCCTTGAGCCCCTTGAGCCCACTTGTGCTGCACAAGACCGGCGGCCTAGATAAAATACCGGATCCCCGGACTAGATTTCGGCGGCCCCACTACACTGGCTTGCTGCTCCGGTCCCCTGTATTGGGCGAGAGGCCCCTCTGGTCTCTGAGGCCTAGGCTGCTGAGACACCACCTTGGCCTACTCAGCCTTACAGTCCCGGCCCGACGCACCAGGGGTCTCAAGCAACTACCCCCTCTATTACACCAGGGGCGAGTTCCGACCATTTCTTACCTTCGCCCTCCTCCACCTGGCTCGTCAGCGTGCCAGCTTGCACCCTCTCACAGTCCCACATATGCTACTGGACTGCACTATCTCCTAGCTACTGGGGATCCCTTCCTACACCGTTGACTGCGGTGCTTTGACCGAAAGGATCTTACCACTACATATCTACTGAATCTGTACTGTCTGATGTGAGCATCCTGCGGCCTCCTCATACCCGGCCCTCTCGGATATTTAGATAACGCAAGATGGTGAAAATTGGTCCAGCTAAACAAGGAGATCCTCCTACTACTCCCAAGCAAAAAAAAGCACAACCGGAAATGGATAAATTCCTGAAAAGACACTCCCCCCAGAGGCCTACATCTTCTGCTAAACGGTCGCTATCGTCTAATGACCACCGAGATGTTTCAGATGCGGACAGTCTCCAAGGGGACGAAGTGTCACCTGACCCGTCATCCATGGTCTCCATCTCCACTAAAGGCCTGCAAAAGATTATAGAAAAGGCCCTACAGCCGATAATGCGTGAACTTGCCGATATTAAACAGGAGGTCCACCACATTGGAAGTAGAGTTGAGCGACTTGAAGAAACCCAAAATGTTTTACTCACTCATGGAGATGCGACCTCCTCATCACTGCAGGCATGTCAAAACCACCTGAACTCTCTCTCTTACCTGGAAGATCAAGACAATAGGGGACGACGCAATAACCTTCGGATTAGGGGAATGCCGGAAAACTTCCCCCCACATGAGACCTTGTCTATGACCAAGAAAATTCTGGAATTTGTACTCAGCCCAGATTCCCCTCCTGACATACAAATTGAGAGAGCTCATAGGGCTCTACGCCCGAAACCCAAGGAAGGGGAACCACCGAGGGATATTGTGTGCAAGCTATTGTCCTTTCCTATTAAAGAAGCGGTGCTACGCAAGACACGTGACATGCCTGACCTTCGGTTTGAGGGACATAAATTGTCTTTCTATCAAGATATTTCCCCGACCACCCTATCCAAACGTAGGTATCTGGGGGTGGTCACGGACCGTCTTCGATCCCTAAAAATACCATATAAATGGCTCTTCCCGTTTGGACTATCCTATCACTACCAAGGCCGGTTGTTTATTGTCCGTTCGGTGGAGGATCTAGAAAATGCCTGCTCTCCATTGGACCTGGACCATACCACCATCCCCTTCTGGCAGCCTTATACAGATGTTGCCTCTCTCCCATCTTTGCCTAGGCCGGATGTCTGGCAGAATCCCAGACCTCGTCCGTCTAAGAAGAGACCAGCAAATAATCCTCCGTAATAACATGGCGGTCCTGCTTAGGAATATTTTCTTTTTTTTCTCTCATTTGCATATTTTTTACATCTGTCTAATGATAAGCTTGAGTACGGGTTAGATGTCTTAACTTTATCTCCTTAGGTGGTGTAACAACCGTGCTTTAAATTTGCCTAGTTAATGCTTGCCTAATTGTTAATTATTTGGGGCCGGGGTGACAGGGGTTCACGGGTGTACTCTCTTACTCACTCGTTCACTCCTCTTATCGCCGCCACGCCTCTCTACCAGTCAGTGTTTTGCTGACTACTACCGCACTGTTGATCAGTGCAAATACCTTAACTGCAAAAGTTGAAAACAGTTCATTTCTTAGTGTTCTCTTTTCTGTATTTTTTTTTTTTTCTCTTCGTTTTTTTTTACATCTCTTTCTTTTTCTCCGTACTGGTACCTCCATGTCGAGTGTTCAGATTACGACATGGAACGTCAAGGGATTCAACTTCCCCTCTAAGCACTCTCAGGTCCTACACTCCCTTAAGAAAATGGACTTGTCTGTTCTGCTGCTCCAGGAAACCCACTTTTTGAAAGGTAAAGTCCCGAACCTCCCAAAATCACCCTACACTACTTGGTTTCATTCATGCAATGATAGTGGCAAACGTAATGGGGTTAGTATAGCATTGAGGTCTGACATCCCCTTTGAACTTGTCTCCCAGATTGCAGACGACTCGGGCCGCTTTCTCTTTATAAAAGGCAAAGTGGCGAATACTATGATGACTATTGGTAACATATACGCTCCGAACTTGGGCCAGATAGCGTGGTTGTCTGAGACCCTAGACAAGTTTTCTCAGTTCTCTGAGGGTCTGGCGCTTCTGGGAGGGGACTTCAACATTGCACTTGAACCCTTGTTGGATTCCTCCACGGGAACCTCAGTCCATAGCTACCCAGCTTTGCGGAAAATCCGCAGACTCCTCACATCTTTAAGATTGCTGGATGTGTGGAGATCCTTTCACCCCACGGCTAGAGACTATACTTTCTACTCCCACCCTCACCACTCCTACCAACGACTAGATTACCTGTTTATCTCGGACAGTCAGCTCCCGTTAGTGGATTCACCCTCGATAGGTAACATTCTCCTGTCGGATCATGCCCCTATGTCCATGTTCGTCAACATACACACTCTTAGACCTAGGCAATACAATTGGAGACTTAACGAAACTCTCCTCTACTAGTCACAAAATAAGCAGAGGGTCGAGGTAGCCCTGAAGTCTTACTTTGTGGAGAATGATACGCAGGATGTCTCTGCTAGCACTATCTGGGAAGCACATAAGCCAGTGATCAGGGGAATACTCATTAGCATGGGTTCTTTCGTGAAGAGAGAGAGGAACAAGGAGATTGACGACCTTCTCTCCCAAATATCTGATCTTGAAAGCCAGCATAAGCTGTCCGCGGCTCAAGGGGTTCTCCCCTCGCTTATATTATCCAGAGAAAAACTCAAACAATGTTTGAATCTGCGCACAGCAAAGGCGTATACTTACGCTATGCACAAACACTACATGCATGGTGATAAGGGGAGCAAACTCATGGCCTTTTTAGCTAAAAAGAGAAGACAACAGAACTATATCCCCAAAATCAGGGAACTTGCGGACAGAAGTACGCTAATTGACTCTTTCCTAGATTCCTTCTCTCTTCGATCCTTAACTACGACGCAAAAAAAACGATTAGAATCTCCCTTTACACTTCAAGAACTCCAAGAGGCACTCTCCAGCATGCCATCTAGTAAGTCCCCTGGCCCTGATGGTCTCCCGGCGTCCTACTATAAACAATTTGGAGGGGTCTTGCTGCCATTCTTTCTCAGGGTATGTAATTCACTCAACGCCTCTCAACATCTTTCTCCCTCAGCACTTGAAGCGCATATTTCGGTGATACCAAAAGAGGGTAAAGACCCCTCAGTATGTGGTAGTTATTGCCCTATATCACTCCTAAATGTGGACGTTAAATTATATGCCAAACTCATAGCCAATAGGATGCAATCTTTACTCCCATTCCTGATTGACCCGGAGCAGACAGGGTTTGTTAAGGGACGAGAGGGTAAACATAACACTACGCGAGTTCTCCATCTGATCCAGTACACCAGGGCAAGAAATATCCCTTTGGTCCTGCTATCAACGGATGCGGAGAAAGCCTTTGACCGGGTGGACTGGATCTTTATGGTGAAGGTGCTCTCCCATTTTGGATTCCCACAAACTTTTATCCACAAAATTTTAGCTTTATATACTTCCCCACAGGCTAAAGTTAGAATAAATTGTCACCTCTCCAACCCTATCCAGATCAAGAATGGTACGAGACAGGGGTGTCCTCTCTCTCCCCTCCTTTTCATCCTCACTATTGAGACTTTGATCCAGAGTCTGCGTCAGGAACCACTTCTGTCGGGGGTCTCAGTTGGGGACAGAGTGCACTGCACAGCCGCGTTCGCTGACGATTTGCTGTTTTTTATCACAAATCCCTCCACAGCCCTACCCAGACTTCAGGAGCTGTTTACCCGTTTTGGGGACCTATCCAATTTTAAAATTAATGCTAGCAAATCTGAAGGATTATGTGTTTCCTGTACTCCGGCTCTATTAAAGTCTCTAAAGCTTAGCTCCCCATTCACACTGCGAACGGATAGTATAAAATATCTGGGTATTAATCTAACTCCCTCACTGGACCACTGGTATCACTGCAATTACACACCTTTACTTTCTGAGATTAAGGCCACTATCCTGTCATGGCGTATCCCGTACATATCCTGGATAGGTAGAACCAATTTGCTAAAAATGATTATTGTTCCTAAACTCCTCTATCTTTTCCAGACTCTCCCGATCCCCCTCCCTAGAGCCTTTTTTTGTTTCCATTAGGCGGCTGTTCTCTAAATATATTTGGAATAACACTAAACCCAGAATAGCTTTTCACACTCTTATTCGCCCCAAACGTTTGGGGGGGGATAGGACTCCCAGATATTGAATCCTACTACCACGCCGTACAATTAGCCAGGATAACTGAGTGGTTTGACAGTACATCTATTAGACTCAGGGTTCCTGTGGAGGAGGCCTCCATAGGTTTGCCCCTCACCTCCCTTGTGTGGTTTGACAAACGCAATGCAGCTCTGTTTCTGTCCCGCAACTCCCTTACCACTGCAGCATATCAGACATGGATGAAAAGTGAGAAGATGAAATCTCTGCACCAAATACCGTCGCCTTTGATGACGGTTCGTGACATTGTGCGTTCGCAGACTGAGAGATTTCGGGACTGTTCTTCATTGCCTGGGAGGGCTTCCAGCAGCACCTATGACTCCATATTGATTGAGGGGGCGGTTCCTACTCTCAACGAATTGCGGTCTCAACCGGGTTTCTCGTCTGTTAATTTTCTCACGTTTATGCACCTTAAAAGGAGTTACCTGAGAGCGCTTAGACAGGGTCCAATTGAATGCCCTCTATCTTGGCTGGAAACAACCCTCCTCCTTCGGCGAACTCCTAAAAAATTGATTACGCTATATTATAATAATCTCATTAAGATGAACTCATCTGTACAACCTTCTTTTCTTAAAGCTTGGGAGTTGGAACTTAATACTACCTTTTCTGAGGAGGATACCAGAGCAGTTTTTCGGAACTCCCTTGGGACCTCGAGATGTATTAAACTGCAAGAGTCCTCATACAAACTGACCTCTAGGTGGTACAAGACCCCCGGGGCACTGCATAAAATGTGTAACGAGATTTCCCCGGACTGTTCGAGGTGTCATAAAGCCCCAGGTACATATCTACATTTGTGGTGGGAATGCGAGAAAATCTCTCCCTTCTGGTCAGAGATAGAGAATGTCCTCAACACCATAACTCAGTCCTCTATTGCCATTTCCCCTCGAGTAGTATTTCTTAATTTGTGGCCAACTTTCCCCAGGGGGGCCCATAGGGAACTATGGCTACATCTCTTCGCAGCGGCCAAAGCCATAATCCCATTATACTGGAAGACTGAGACTATGCCACTTATAAATCATTGGCTTAGGAAAGGCGCCCAGTTGGCAAGAATGGAGGAGTTATCGCATCTTGAGTTCCACTCCTATGCCAAGTTCCAGAGGACATGGGCTCCCTGGTTTGAATTCTGTAGCAATAGCTCCTTCCAACACCTATGGGGTACAGATTAAGAAGATGGTTACTAGGACAGAGAACCAGTTCATACCCTTTCAATTTGGAGCTGAAAGTTGCGGGGCCAGCCAGCCGTGTCCTTTTCCCTCCTTCCTCTCTACCCCCTTTCTGTCCTCTCTACTCCCTCCTCCTTATGGTTAGTGCAAATAGCGTAAACTTACGCCTGTATGCCCATACCTATTTCTGGTACAGTACGACTGAGATGTTTTGTTTCTTTTTGTTATATTGAAAAGTACATCTGAGCCTCATTATTGTGTATTTTAACATTTACTCAAGTTACTTGATGCAATGTGGCGCCTATGTGCAATGTCTTTTGTATTTTTTCCTTTCTGTAAAAATTCAATAAAATGTTACTTTATAAAAAAAAAAAATTACGATTATTAAGAAGGGACATTTTGGTTTCGATATTAAATATTGCGAGGCCACCTTGATCATACATGACAAAAAAGGGGATGTATACTTCTGCAAGCACACAGGTTACTCCATCAAAACATCCATAAAGGATGATATACCTACCTTCTGTATCGATAAGGGAGTCATAAATCTCAGCGTCTATTTTCCTATGTACTAATATGGAAACTCCCCTGGAAAAAGATGTGTATATCGAATGGTAAGACTGGGCTATCCAGCCTCTCTGAAAGCTGCTAATTTTATCTTTGACCAAATGGGTCTCCTGAAGACATACAGTATAATGACGGGGAGGTAATTCCTAATGAAATTAAAGATAGCATACCTCTTTAGTCTTGCAGCGGCCCCTCTAATGTTCCATAATACTATTTTCAGCATGGTTCTTCTTTATAAATGGCCAACAGAGGTTTTTTCTTTCTGGGATTCTGGTAGACAATTCTCCGATGTGCGTTGAGAATTGCCCTTTTCGGGCAGTTTTTTAGCTGGCATTTAACTCCCCTATTTTAAAACGCCGCAACTCAGGAGCAGCTCAGCAGCAATGGAGGAATTCAGCAGCAGTGGAAAAGTTCAGCAGCCGTGGCAGAACTCAGCAACAATGAAGAGACTCTAGAGGGAAGGAGGAACTCTGCAGCAATAAAAGACCTCCACAGCAATGAAGGAGCTCAGAGGCGTTGGAGGAATTCTGCAGCCATGGAGGGTCTTGACAAAAGTGAAGGAGCTCACCGGCAATAAAGGCACACAGCGGAGGTGGAGGCACACAGCAGCACTGGAGGTAATCGGCAGCAATGGAGGAACTCAGCCACAATGGAAGAGCTCAGCAGCAGTAGAGGAACTCAACAGCAGTGGAGGAACTCGGCAGCGATGTTGGAACTTGGCAGCGATGTTGGAACTCGGCAGCGATGTTGGAACTCTGCAGTGATGTTGGAACTCAGCAGCAATGAAGGAACTCTGCAGCAGTAGAGGAACACTGCAGCAGTGGAGTAACGCTGCAGCAGTGGAAGAACTCTGCAGCAATGGAGGAACTCTGCAGCAATTAAGGGACTCCGCAGCAAATGAAAGAAACCAGCAGCAATGGAGGGACTCTGCAGCAATGGAGGCAATCTGCAGCAATGAAGGAGCTCAGCAGCAATAAAGCAGCTCAGCAGCAATGGAAGAGCTCAACAGCAATAGAGGAATTATATAGCGCTGGAAGAGTTCAGCAGCAATGGAGGCACACAATGAGTGATGAGATTGAATGCAGTACAATGAGATTAGCATAAGAAACACTTAGGGATCTTAAGCAAACACCCAGTTGTGTATCCTCATTGGGGCAGAACCGCACAGGCCCCGTCATGACTAGTGGCATCGCTAGCACCAGAGGGGGCCCCGGTACTAGCGACAGCCATATTCACTTGTATCTGAGTCCTCAGGACTCAGATACAAATGAATACTATAAGCTGCAGACCACATTAGGCCTGCAGCCTATAAGGTGGTACTGCATCACGTCGGTATGCACATGAGTCTGGCCCGGAGGATGTGCATGCCTTTCGGCCTGAGTGACCATCGCAGGAACAGGTGGTTTAAATGAGGGGTTTACTTTTGCGGCGTTTCTTTAACCCTGGATAATTAGGTTTCTGTACCCACTGTGGTTTTTCTACTGGTGCTTTTTATACTACATTGATCGAGTACCATACCCCATTGTTGGTTAGCTTTAGTTATGACAGATATGTCCTGTCATTCTGGAGACCCTTGATACTGCCGTAATATCGCTACAGAGGTAGCTAATGGTATTGAGTTGCCATCATTCCTACTTTGTTACTGTATGATTTCTTGTTCATTGACAAGTGCACTACATATTTTTTGATAACAGCGCCGTGTTCTCATTTCGTGTTGCAGTGTGTCACTGACATAAATGTGGCAATTTAGTATAAATATGACATGTGGTGCTACTTTGATATACGATCTATTGATCGTGTCTGGTATAATACAACATTAAAATGGACTGTTACACTAGCCCACAACATAGCCTTCAAGTACGTCAGCACTTATATATTTATCCTCACGCAAGCGCTCCAGTGGTGTCTTAATCCCAAACTATGTGACTCTATCTAGCAAAGTGAACCATTGTGCGTGCACTGTTGTACTTTTGACTTGAGATTCTATCTCCCTGTGATGGCCTTTTGCACATGCGCTGACTCCGCTATGTGTTAACGGTCCCTGCATGTCGAGTCTATTACTGGTCCTTTTGTCTGCTATTACTGCAGAGGCTCCACATTCTATCTTGCTAAAATGAACAATTGCACATGCGCTACTGTGCTAGTGACTGTGGGATTCTATTTCCCCGCTGTGGTCTAGTGCGCAATATTTCTATTGATTGTTAATTAGCCCACCAACTATCTGGGTCTTGCTTCCATTATTATTGATATATAAGGGGGAAGCGCTGTGTAGCCCTATATACAAAGGGGGGAAGCACTGTGTGGCTCTATATACAAGGAGGAGAGTGCTGTGTAGCACTATATACAAGGGTGGAGCGCTGTGTGGCACTATATACAAGGGGAGCGCTGTGTGGCACTATATATAAGGGGGAGCAATGTGTGGCACTATATACAAGGGGTGAAGGGAGGGGGGCTGTGTATACTATATAAAGGAGAGTGGGGCTGTGTGGCACTATATACAATGGT